>NC_091998.1:6169103-6769103 GCF_044704955.1 Pristiophorus japonicus | reverse complement strand
CAATCGGTGACCTGGATTTTAATGACGCCAATCCAGTTGCCCTCCTCAGTTCCGTCATCCTCCTATGCCAGCTCGCGCTGCTCCCTGCAGTGGTGTGCTCCTCTTATAGCCCTGACCTGACCTGCCGCGATGCTGTTCGTTCGCAGGGTACAGCACAGAAAGAGGCCATTTGGCCAAACTGCTCCGTGCTGGTGTTTATGCTCCACACCAGCCTCATCCCACCCCTCTTCATCTCACCCCATCGGCACATCCTTCTATTCCTTTCTCCCTCATGTGTTTATCCAGCTTCCCCTTAAATGCATCGATACTATTCGTCTCAACCCCTCCGTGTGGCAGCGAGTTCCACATTCTCACCGCTCTCGGGGTAAGGAAGATTCTCTTGAATTTCCTGCTGGATTTATCAGAGAGAATCTTATATTTATGGCCCCCATTTGTGGCCTTACCCAGAAGTGGGAACATCTTCTCTGTGTCTAACTTATTGAACCCTTTCATAGTCTTAAAGGCCTCTATCAAGTCACCTCAACCTTCTCTTTTGTAGAGTAGAGCACCAGCCTGTTCAACCTTTCCTGATAGTACAGCTTCTCGGTTCTGCTGTCATCCTTGTAATTCTTGTATGCACCTTCTCCAGTGCCTCTACATCAAGAATGCTCTTTGAACGAGGAGTGAGCACTATGAACAACTACCAGCCTTCCACTCTCGCCTGCCAGGGCGTTTGAAAGTGTTACGCTCCAACCCAGCCTCTGCCTCACTGACACATTACTTGGATCTTTCAAGCATGTCGTCCTGCGACACATCCCCCTCCCTCAGCCACTGAATCAGCCCCTCCTTCAGTGTTGCTATCACCCTGTGGGCCCTGTGAAAAGACCTGCCATCTGTCCCTGTAGCTCAAGCCAGCCTGCGTAGTAAGCAGAAAAATCAACACGGCCTCACCTGTCACCAGCTTCACAATCTTCTTTAATGACAGAAGTGCCAGTTGGTAAAACTGAATCATCAATCTAGAAAGATTATCTTCATTAAAGTTTTAGATGCACCCAACTTATATGAACATAAGAAATAGGAGCAGGAGTCGGCCGTTTGCCCCTCGAGCCTGCACTGCCACTCATCATCAAAGACAGTCCCTCGAAAACGAGGAAGACTTGCTTCCTCTAAAAATGAGTTCTCAGGTGGCTGTACAGTCTAATACGGGAATTAGTCTCTGTCACAGGTGGGACAGACAGTAGTTGAAGGAAACATAGAAAATAGGTGCAGGAGTAAGCCATTCTGCCCTTCGAGCCTGCACCACCATTCAATAAGATCATGCAACTTCAGTACCCCATTCCTGCTTTCTCTCCATACCCCTTGATCCCTTTAGCTGTAAGGGCCACATCTAACTCCCTCTTGAATATATCTAGCGAACTGGCCTCAACAAGGTGGGTGGGCGGGGAGTCTGGTTTGCCGCACGCTCCTTCCGCTGCCTGCGCTTGCTTTCTGCATGCTCTCGGCGACGAGACTCGAGGTGCTCAGCACCCTCCTGGATGCTCTTCCTCCACTTAGGGCGGTCTTTGGCCAGGGACTCCCAGGTGTCGGTGGGGATGTTGCATTTTATCAGGGAGGCTTTGAGGGCATCCTTGAAACGTTTCCTCTGCCCATCTGGGGCTCGCTTGCCATGTAGGAGTTCCGAGTAGAGCGCTTACTTTGGGAGTCTTGTGTCGGGCATGCGAACAACGTGGCCCGTACAACGGAGCTGATCAAGTGTGGTCAGTGCTTCGATGCTGGGGATGTTGGCCTGATCGAGAACACTGACATTGGTGCATCTGTCCTCCCAGTCCGCCATTCAATAAGATCATGGCTGATCTGATCTTGGACTCAACTCCACTTCCCTGCCCGCTCCCCATAACTCTTGACTCCCTGATCATTCAAAGATCTGCCCATCTCCACCTTAAATATATTCAATGACCCAGCCTCCACAGCTCTCTGGGGCAGAGAATTCCACAGATTTACGCCCGTCAGAGAAGAAATTCCTCCTCATTTTCGTTTTAAATGGGCGACCCCTCATTCTGAAACTATGTCCCCTTGTTCTACATTCCCCATGAGGGGAAATAGCCTCCCTGCATCTATCCTGTCTTACCCATCACACTGCACAATTCTGCCTAACAGAAAATAGTCAAATAATTTTCAATCTACAGTGCAAAATAACCTGCTGACTGCACGAGTCCCATTTAAAATGGAAAGCCAATTCGAACACCAATTGACTGGACACAGCAATCCGATCTTGTTGTCTTAAAAAGGACACCAAGTTACACAAGGCTCCATTTCAGCAGCAGAATAATACACAGCATTCCAGAATGATCCAGTCCTTACAAAGCAATACCTGTGTTACCTCGAAACTTGACTATTCCAACGCACTCCTGGCTGGCCTCCCACATTCTACCCGACGTAAACTTGAGGTGATCCAAAACTCGGCTGCCCCGTGTCTTAACTCGCACCAAGTCCCGCTCACCCATCGCCCCTGTGCTCGCTGACCTACATTGGCTCCCGGTTAAGCAACGCCTCGATTTCAAAATTCTCATCCTTGTTTACAAATCCCTCCATGGCCCTCGCCCCTCCCTATCTCTGTAATCTCCTCCAGCCCCACAACCGCCACCCCCCCTCCGAGATGTCTGCGCTCCTCTAATTCTGCCCTCGTGAGCATCCCTGATTATAATTGCTCAACCATTGATGGCCATGACTTCAGCTGCCTGGGACCTGAGTTCTGGAATTCCCTCCCTAAACCTCTCTGTCTCTCTCCACTGCTCTTTCAGACGCTCCCTTAAAACCTACCTCTTTGCCCAAGTGTTTGGTCAACTGCCCTCATACCTCCTTACATGGCCCGGTGTCATACTTTGTTCGATAACGCTCCTGTGAAGCGCCTTGGGACATTTTACTACATTAAGGGTGCTATATAAATGCAAATTATTGTTGTTCTTTGATTGTACCATCGGGAATGTAACAGGAAAGCCAGTGGTGCACAGAAATTCACGGCCCACAAGTGTCCTGCCCCATTCTGTTGTGCTACCTTTGGTTTGCTCCCTCTGACAGCAATGTTAACTCTAAAACAACCCGCACAAACCCAGTACCCGGGGCACCTAGGGGCCACAAAATGGAGCGCACACGACGTTACAGGAAGCAGGTAAAACCGTCACTGAACTCCACGAGCAGCAACATCAAAAGCAAAGCCTTTGAGCAGCAAATCACAATTTTCTTTTACCGTCGCGGAAGCTACACGTTGCTGTAATCGAGCTCCCCCTAGTGGACTGCTGTGGTAAGGCAACTACTGATGTAAATAAAAAAGTACTCCAGTGGTTGTGAAAGGCGCTATAGAAATTTTTCTTTCGTTTCATGGGATTGGCGGGAGGTCCAACAAACCAGTCTCCTGTGGAGGAGTGGATCCATAGAAAATGATCCTGACCTGCATCCTAAATTTTTTGTTGTTTTTTTTTTAAAAAGGCTAGATGAATGGAAGACCCTGAATGGAAAATCTGCAAATTTCCTCAATTTAAAATCTTTAAAAAAAAAAAAAATCACTTTTGTCCATTCATGACTAATTCTTGGACTTTGCTTTTTTTTGGTTAATGGGCTCCGGTGTGAAATGGAGCTGGTGCAATGGGAGATATACCAGGGCACGTGTCTCAGTAGCACATCAAACCTCTGCTTTGTGCTCACTGCTGTCCCTCACAACTTGCCGTCAAAACGACACATCTGGCAACCTTTGGTGACGAGATCTGCAAATTGCTTGAAATTTGACTGTGATATCTTCTTATGACATCACTGTTGCAATGTGGTCACTGTTGCAATGTGGGAAACACGGCAGCCAATATGTGCACAGCAAGCTCCACAAACAGCAACGTGATAGTGACCAGATCATCTGTTTTTGTTATGTTGCTTGAGGGATAAATATTGGCCAGGACATCGGGGATAACTCCCCTGCTCTTCTTTGCAAGAGTGCCATGGGATGTTTACGTCCATTTGACAGAGAAGATGGAGCCTCGGTTTAACGTCTCATCCGAAAGACAGCGCCTCTGACAGTGCAGCGCTCCCTCAGCACTGCACTGGAGTATCAGTCTAGACTTTCATGCTCCAGTCCCTGGAGTGGGACTCGAACCCACAACCTTCTGACTCAGAGGCGAGGGTGCTGCCCACTGAGCCACGGCTGACACTCGAACACATTTGGAGATAGCCAGGTTAGGCAGCACATTGGACCAGCGACACCGGGCAAGGGTAGTTCAATACGGAGCTTATTTCAACTCAAATTACATCCCCGCAAGGCACAACGGCTGAAAAATCCATAAACAGCTCTGCATTCACTCGCCGGCCCGAGAACATACTCACAAACCAGCAACAACAGCGCGACTTCAGAGTTAAAAAACACTGACTACCAGCACGCATCGAAACCTTCAATGAGATGTGTAATAACCCCAGCTTGCACACACACACACACAACCATTAAAGTTTACAGCATGTGTGTGTGTCAGCTATTTGAGAGACCAATCCACGTCTCTTTCTGCGGACCTGCTCGCTCCTCCCCAGGTCGCCCTCGCACTCTGCTTCAAATGTTTAACGACTGAAAGAAAGCACTGGTCTCTGCCCTAACTGCTCCCCGTGGAAAAGCATTGCACACTAACAGCTCCCAGCAGGATGCAGGTCATTTATGGTCTGTCCTCGTCGTTTCATGATCCAACCCCCTCCCCCCACACACTACCGACTCCCCCAGCACAGAGAAGCGTCTTTACCTATTCACCCCAACAAAAACCGTCATCAGTTTATTCACACAACATTGTCGCTGAAACACGTGAATGTATTTATTGCAGTGAAGGAAACAACTGCATCCACCATTCACAAATCACTGCCCTTGAAACCACACTGTGGGATGCTAAATCGTCAACACTTCCATTAAAGTCCAAGATGAAAATGTACACTATTGTACAGAGCACTCGTATGATCATCCACTTAGTAATTCTAAGCTTTATGCCACTTTGGACTATTAAACCTTATTGGCTTTGTAAATAGGGGCATTGAAATTTATTTCTTCATTCACAACAACTTGTATTTATATAGCGCCTTTAACGTAGTGAAACGTCCCAAGGTGCTTCACAGGAGTATTACGAGATAAAAAAATTGACACCAAGCCACATAAGGACACAAGGAGATATTAGGTCAGGTGGCCAAACGCTTGGTCAAAGAGGTTGGTTTTAAGGAGCGTCTTAAAGGAGGAGAGGTAGAGAGGCGGAGAGGTTTAGGGAGGGAGTTCCAGAGCTTGGGGCCCAGGCAGCTGAAGGCACGGCCACCGATGGTGGAGCGATTATAATCAGGGATGCTCAAGTGGGCCGAATTAGAGGAGCGCAGACATCTCCGGGGGGGTCGTTGTGGGGCTGGAGGAGATTACAGAGATAGGGAGAGTTGAGGGCCATGGAAGGATTTGAAAACAAGGATGAGAATTTTGAAATCAAGGCATTGCTTAATGAAAATGAAATGGAGGAGATCTTAAAACCAGGTCTGCTATTTCCAACGGTTTAGCTGGATATTAAAGATCCCACGGCATTGGAGCAGGACTTCTGGTCAGCAACCCTCCCTCAAACACCGTAACAGATGGACTGGTCTTCAAAATGAACTGGTTCATGACTTTGTTAAAATAGAAATAGATGGGAATTCACGCAATCAGATGGATAGCGAAGTAAAACCCGCCCACATACAGGATCAGAAGGAATTTTACATTTACACCAGTTACTTCAGCAGACGTTTATTTTCCTATTTCTGTCTCACTCGATTACTTCACTATTATTTCAGTTTTTGCACAGCCAGCTTAATGAGGTTTAACGTGAGAGCTCGTTTGTCTTCCCTGGAGCCGCTGTGACAGAGGGGCCCCTGGTCGGATAAGGAATCGCTCAATAGTTCCAAGAATTTAAGACCTAAAGATTTCTACAGCACTCTTTCGAAACAAGAAAAAGTGCGGCTTTATTTGCACAAGGGAAATAATGATGGGGGTAAAAACTGCTGGAAATCTCAGCAGGTCAGGCAGCATCTGTGGAGAGAGAAACAGAGTTAATGTTTCGGGTCTGTGACCCTTCGTCAGAACTGGTGAATGTTCGGAAAAAAAACAGATTCTTAAGGTGCACTGAAAGGGGGGAGGGGAGGGAAGAACAAAAGGGAAGGTCTGTGAGAGGGTGGAAGGCAGGAGAGATTAGAGAGACAAAAGGGATGTTGGGCCGAATTGAAATGGTAACGGCCGGAGTTAGAGAAAGGTTAGTCTGGATAGGGTGTGAATGGCAGAGTAATGGCCAGTTGCCATTGGAGAGAGAGAGAAAAAAACCTAAGATCTGGGGGGGGCCAAAAATGGGCAGAAGTACCTGAAATTGTTGAACTGGATGTTGAGTCCAGAAGCCTATAAAGTGCCTAAACAAAAGATGAGGTGCTGTTCCTCATGTTGGAATCAATTATTAAAGATGAAATAGCAGCGCATTTGGAAAGCAGTGACAGGATCGGTCCAAGTCAGCATGGATTTATGAAAGGGAAATCATGCTTGACAAATTTTCTAGAGTTTTTTGAGGATGTGTGGAGTGGAGAGCATCAGTTCCCACTGTCACAGGACGGGAGAGAGGAGAGCACCTGTTCCCACTGTCACAGGAGCATCCAGTCGTGCCCCGGTAACTGCCCCCAAAGGAAGTGGAGTGTGGGAAATTGCACTCCGCTTCCATTGAGGGGGGGTAAGGCCAAATCTACGGCATGAGCAGGACTTCCACCCTGGGGGCTAAAATTCCTGGCCCCAGAAGGTTACCGCCCCCAAGATGGGAGCTTGTGCAGGGAAGCAGAGGAAAGTTATGAGGAGACGGGGGTGGGGGATGGAGGGGAGAGTGGTGGAGGTGGGGGGGGGGCAGCGGAGAAACCCAGGGCGGGGGACAGGAGGGGCCACATTGCAGCGGAGGTCTGGGGGGGTGGCGAAGTGTGTTGGAGGGGCGGGCCTGGGGGCTCTGTGCCTCGGTGCGGGGAGTGTTCGGAGTGGGGTGGACGGGTTGACTGTGCAGATGGCGGTTGGTGGATGTGGTGTGGTTGGTGTCGCGGGGGCGTGGCTCCGAGGTGGCCGGGGCTGGGGGCCCGACATCCGGGGGTGTTCGACATTTGGGAAGGATTCTGACGGAACGGGGCGGGTTGGGTGTGGGGGGAGTGTTCCCGGTGTTGGGTGGGTCCGGAGCTGGGGGGGAGGGGGGGCACGGTCTTGAGATGGGGATGGGCTGTTTGTGACTGTGATGGGGAGAGACTGCTTCACTCGGGGAGTTGTTGGCCTGTGGGGTTCCCTGCCGCGGAGAGTTGTTGATGCCAGTTCATTGGATGTGTTCGGGAGGGAGTTGGATGTGGTCCTTGCAGCTGGGGGGGGGGTCGGTGGGTGTGGGGGGGGTGGGGCTGTTGGGGTGGGTGATCAGCCAAGATCTTGTTAAATAGCGGTGCAGGCTCGAAGGGCCGAATGGCCTACTCCTGCACCTATTTTCTATGTTTCTATGTTTCGATGTTCCTCGAGCTTGCGTTGAGCTTCATTATGGGGTTCAATAATGATAGGGTTCTGGCCGCACTCTGGCCTCAAAGTCAAAAAGTTTATGGATTCAAGATCCACTCCAGCACTTGGTCACATACACTAGGCCAGCACTGCAGTCTTTATCCTCCTGCACTCTTCCAAAGAAGCTCAACGTAAGCGCGAGGAACAGCACCCATCTTTCCATTCGGCACTTTACAGCCTTGGGGACACAACATCGTCCTCAACAATTTCAGGCCATAAACTCGGCCTCCATTTTTGTGGACGTCACTATTGCCGATGATTCTGCCATTCCCATTTACCCCCTCTCTCGCCCCATCTTTTGTTGCTTCACTTGTCCCATTACCATCGCCTTTTGCCTCGCACCATCAGCCCTTTTGTCTCGCTAATCTCTCCTGCCTTCCACCCAATCACAGACCTTCCCTCTTGTTCTTTCCGCCCCTCCCTCCGCACTTGCTTACAACCCGTTACATCTCCTAACATTCGCCAGTTCTGACGAAGGGTCATCGACCTGAAACGTTAACTCTGTTTCTCTCTCCACAGATGCTGCCCGACCCGCTGAGTGCTTCCAGCATTTTCTGTTTTTACTCCAGTACAGTCACTGAGTGAATGCGGCATTGTCAGATGTGCTGGCATTTGGATGGAATTGGTCCAATTCAACAAAGAGGCAACAATCCTGAATCGACTCCCCTGGTCACTTCTTCAGCACAAGTGAACACAATTTTCAAAGATGGAACGAAGAGCAAAAGGAATTTCCAACTCCTCTTGTCAAATGATAACAATACCATGAGTGGGGTCAGAGCAACTGTCTAAACAAATGTGCTGCTACCTCTTCAAGCAGTTATGGAATAAAGAATTGACATTATGCAATGGCCATCAAGCCTCGACAACTCTGCTTGCAACAGAGTTGAATATTGGAGTGTCTATTGCACAAAAGTCTGCTTGCTAACTACCATTCATATCAGAACGATTTCAGTAACAGTTTATCCATATTGTTGATTTTATTTGACAACGAATTTGTTGGTTCCAGTGCCTTCGAGTTTTTTTCTCTAATATGGAAACCAGATCAGTGTCACGTTTGTAACTGGAGGGACAAGTTCAGTATACTAAAGAGCCACATGTGGAATACCAATTAGCCTCCCTTAGTTTGAGAATATTTATCATTCTCCATCAATTAGTATGAAGGAACCAAATGCAACCGTGCTTTCACGAGCCGATCTCCAAGACCAGAATGAGTACTGTACAAGTTTCAGAATTTCCCACAATACAACAGTGACTACACTTCAAAAGTACTTCATTGGCTGTAAAGCTCTTTGGGACGTCCGGTGGTCGTGAAAGTTGCTATGGAAATGCAAGTCTTTCTTTCTTTTAAAGCATTTGTGAATATATTGCTGAGAAAGCACATTGCAACGCATGACTCCACTTCAATGCTGCGTTTCCACCTGGTTTGCAAAGGTATCAACAGTTTAGGTACAGATTCATCGTACTGTTCAGTAAATCCAAGTAAAGAACATGAGGTGGTCATTTCTCGAGGCTGTGGTACGCCAACCATTTCAATGCCATTGGATGGCAATCCTTCAGGTGAAACCAGATAAGGAATGAAATTTCAATGCACTCGGTCAAAACTAGCATTTGCTCCTAGTGAAATTTTAATCAGAAGCAAAACAGCGCTGGAGTTTTCTTCATATTCTGCTGCTCGGTTAATCCCAATAATTACAGGCAACACAAATGCAACTGTGCAACTTTGACACAGCGGAGTGTTGGTGCTACGTTATGATAGACGGTTGATGTCAACCTCGGGCCACACGGCATTAAAAGTATCCTGCGTGAGAATGAAGTCGGTATTCTCCTCACGGAAAGCTTGGTGCAAAGTAATCAGCAAGATCCCAATATCAATGTAGGAGAGGTGCTTCAAGGTCAAAGTGCACCTTTAAAAAGGGAATCAAGATGAGGGTTGGGCGTTAAATAAAAATCAACTGGATCGCTTGATTTTATTTGCGGGAAGGGATTTAATTTTTTGTTTTAATTTTTCATGGGATGTGGGTGTTGGCTTCGTCAAAGGTAAGTTTCACACGGGCGCGAAACTGTGAATGGGCCACGTACCCCCCAAAAAATAAATGATGGGGAACCATTGAAGACAGCCCTGGGAACGAAGGGGTGGATGGGTGCTGATGTAACTACTTTCAGTGGTGTGAAAAAATCATCGGGAGAAGCTGTTCTCCGTACAGCAGAGAAGGCCAAGAGGAGATTTGATAGAGGTGGTTCAAAATCACGAGGTGTTTTGATAAGAGTAAATAAAGAGAAATTGTTTCCAATGGCTCAAGGGCTGATATCCAGAGGGCACAGGTTTAGAGGTGATTGGCAAAAGAGCCAAAGGCGACATGAGGAAAAATGTCATGTAACGAGTGGTTAGGGTTTGGAATTCGCTGCCTGATAGGGCGGTGGTTACAGATTCAATAGTAGCCTTCAAAAGGGAATTGGATAAACATAAGAAATAGGAGCAGGAGTCGGCCATTCGGCCCCTCGAGCCTGCTCCGCCATTCCATGGCTGATCTGATCTTGGCCTCAACTGCACTTCCTTGCCTGCTCCCCATAACCCTCGACTCCCTTAATTGTTGAAGATAATAGTTGTCTTAAATACTTGAGAAAAAATTGCATGGATGTGAGGAAAGAGCGCGGTGAATGGGACTGACTGGATCGCTCTTCGAAAGAGCTGACGCAGACTCGATGGGCCGAATGGCCTTCTTCTGTGCCGTACTATTCTACTCGATAAGATTATCCTACAACCAAAGGCTGTTAAATGATGCTGCAATGCCAAGACTCTCTCGGTGATCAAAGCTCAATTTATAATCTTCGGAATACAGCGCTCCCACAGCCCTGCGTTTAGTCAGACATATGTTGTGCGACGGCCAAGTACAGATGCACCCAGAGAAAAAGCTTAATTGAAAACCAGAAACAATAAAGTACTTCAACATGCCCTGAAGGCACAGTGACCAATCGCTTTTCAAACATTGGGCAGCTGTTCCAAACCAGTGTGCTTCCTAAGGTACAAAACCTCATCAGAACCCACCCAGCCTCGAACTCGTGAGGGGCGGGCTTCCGTTGCTCACCATGTGTTATCATAAAAACAGCGGGAGGTTTTCCTCCAATCAGTGACGTGGTCCACACTCAACGGGCCGAATGGCTGCCTTCCGTGCTGCACCATTCGAGGATACGATTCTACGGTGAGCCGATACAGGGCCGCGTTCGAGTCTCAGGGGTTTGAAGAGCAACAAAACCAGCATTTCTCTTCACTAATCTTACCAAACGAATCAAGAGTAATACTGTCCTGAAAATGCACCTTTGTTATTAACCGGTTGCTAAAAAGAAGAATAAATTCCACTGATGCGATTTATTTTAAACTGTTACTTTGGCGGTGGGGGGGGGGGGAGGGGGGGAGGGGGGGTACAGATTTTAACCACAAGTGAAACCAATGTAGACCATCAGCTGAACAGCTAATTTAAAACCCAGTATTTGCCATTATCCTGGAAACCATCAACTCTCACACTTACACTGAACAACCCTTTAATTTTCTTGAGATAGACAGATAGAGAGGGCACGAGGCACGAGAGAGAGGGGGCACGAGAGAGATAGAGCGAGAGAGAGAGACAGAGAGAGAGAGAGCGAGAGAGAGAGACAGAGCGAGAGAGAAAGAGATAAAGAGCGAGCAGGCGCAAGATGGAGATAAGACATAAATAGTGGCATGGGATCTTTTACGTCCACCCGTGACAGCAGATGGAGCCTCGGTTTAATGTCTCATCTGAAAGACGGCACCTCCGACAGTGCGGCACTCCCTCAGCACTGCACTGGGAGTGTCAGCCTAGATTTCTGTGCTGGAGTCCCTGGATTGGGACTTGATCCAACAACCTTCTGACTCAGAGGCGAGGGTGCTGCCCACTGAGCCACGGCTGACCACGGAACTGCTCATGGTTGATGTTACTTGGAGGCATGGCAGTTCCACAGAAGCCGTGTTCCAATTTGCATTTTGCTGACGCTAACAAAACAAATGATCAACTTTTCTGTTCAAAAGCAGCTGGTTCATAAGCTCCATGATTGCGGTCATGAATTTTATTTCCCTTGCAACCAAGATGCCCGAGTAACGAGCTGAACAAGACAGGAGTCCTGCTGACAGGCTCCAAGATGATGTTTGCAATGACTCAGAACCCAGGGCACCAGCAGTCCTGAACGGTTGCAATATATCCACTGGCAACAACTCAAGTAAGCCTGCAACAACACAGCTTCTAGGAGCTAGCTTCCACAGGTCACCATCACTTTTAACATCTGTTAATCATACAGCGCTGCTGGTAGATAGACACCATGGTGTGAATCAATGCAATACCTCAAGGGTAAGGAACTACTCTGATCATTAGGCATAGCAAACTCATAAACACATTATTCCTGCAACGGGTACTTGAGTTCTTTGCTCTCTTGCGATCAGAGCATTTCTTGCCCTCTAAACTGTCAAAATTTAAGGCCATCAATATAAGATAGCCACTAATAAATCCAATGGGGAATTCAGGAGAAACTTCTTTACCCAGAGAGTGGCGAGAATGTGGAACTCGCTGCCACAGGGAGGGGTTGAAGCGATTAGCGTAGATGGATCAAAGGAGAAGCTGGATAAATAAGCACACGAGGAGAAAGGAATAGATTACCACACTTTTTTTAAAAAGGAGGGAGAGAAAACAGGGAATTATAGACTGTTTAGCCTGACATCGGTAGTGGGGAAAATGTTGGAATCAATTATTAAAGATGTAATAGCGCATTTGGAAAGCAGTGACAGGATCGCTCCAAGTCAGCATGGATTTATGAAAGGGAAATCATGTTTGACGAATCTTCTAGAATTTTTTGAGGATGTAACTGGCAGAGTGGACAAGGGACAACCAGTGGATGTGGTGTATTTGGACTTTCAAAAGGCTTTTGACAAGGTCCCACACAAGAGATTAGTGTGCAAAATCAAAGCACGGTATGGGGGTAATGTATTGACGTAGATAGAGAACTGGTTGGCAGACAGGAAGCAAAGAGTAGGAATAAACGGGTCCTTTTCAGAATGGCAGGCAGTGACTAGTGGGGTACCGCAAAGTTCAGTGCTGGGACCCTCTGGTTACAATATACATTAATGATTGAGATGATGGAATTGAATGTAATATCTCCAAGTTTGCAGATGACACTAAGCTGGCTGGCAGTGTGAGCTCTGAGGAGGATGCTAAGAGGCTGCAGGGTGACTTGGACAGGTTAGGTGAGTGGGCAAATGCATAGCAGATGTAGCATAATGTGGATAAATGTGAGGTTATCCACTTTGGTGGTAAAAACAGGAAGGCAGAATAGTATCTGAATGGTGAAGGCAGATTATCAGGGAGGTGTTACTACAGTTGTACAGGGCCTTGGTGAGGCCACACCTGGAGTACTGTGTACAGTTTTGGTCTCCTAACTTGAGAAAGGACATTCTTGTTATTAAGGGAGTGCAGCGAAGGTTCACCAGACTGATTCCCGGGATGGTGGGACTGACCTATCAAGAAAGACTGGATCAACTGGGCTTGTATTCACTGGAGTTCAGAAGAATGAGAGGGGATCTCATAGAAACGTTTAAAATTCTGACGGGTTTAGACAGGTTAGATGCAGGAAGAATGTTCCCAATGTTGGGGAAGTCCAGAACCAGGGGTCACAGTCTAAGGATACGGGGTAAGCCATTTAGGACCAAGATGAGGAGAAACTTCTTCACCCAGAGAGTGGTGAACCTGTGGAATTCTCTACCACAGAAAGTTGTTGAGGCCAATTCACTAAATATATTCAAAAAGGAGTTAGATGTAGTCCTTACTACTAGGGGGATCAAGGGGTATGGCGAGAAAGCAGGAATGGGGTACTGAAGTTGCATGTTCAGCCATGAACTCATTGAATGGCGGTGCAGGCTCGAAGGGCCAAATGGCCCACTCCTGCACCTATTTTCTATGTTTCTATGAAGAAATGCTTCCTGACATCATCCCTGAACGGCCTGGCTCTAATTTTAAGGTGACGCCCCCTTGTTCTGGACTGCCCCCACCAGAGGAAATCGTTTTTCTCAATGGACCCCGTCAACTAATTTATCCAAGGTCCAGAACTTCAATCCAAGGCTCCAGCTTCATTTCAGGATTGATACCGAAACCTTTAACTGCACAGCACGACCGGATTCCTGCGAGAAGTGGTGCAAACCTCCGGAGTCAGTACACCTCTCACAACTTATGTTTGATATGCATGGTGTATATCTGCAGTACCCACACTCTCTGAGCATGCAAGGTTTTAGTGACTGCAAGAGAGACTTGTGCATGTGAGGATTGAGGTCTTTCCTCCTTCACAACCGCTTGCTATCTCAAACCTGGCTGCTCCCTTTGTCTTCTTTCCTCCAGTGCTATTTATTCAAGGATAAGTAGAACCTTGGTATCTAAACCAATCCCATCCACCTCCAACAATTCTCAAAGTACGATGGAGGTAGATTCCATAATATCTGTTCCCGTCATTACTTTGATCACACCCGTTATGTATTTAGCCCCTTGTAGCCTGCATCACACCTGTCCACCAGAGGTCCTACCTGTTGGAGTCCCAAGGGATCCCAGCATCCCTTGGGAGCATAGTATATAAGCAGGCCACCTACGAGGTACCTGCACTCTGGAACTACAATAAAAGGAGCTAAGGTCACACTGGCTCACTACACACAGGACGCGGTCTGACCATTTATTATGAGTATAACAACATCCACTGTATTTAGAGACAAGATTTCTCATGGACAAGCTCAGTAGAGTCTCTTCTGTAAATTGCAAAGGATCCTGTGGAACAGAAAAGGTGACCTAATAGAGGTTTTCAAGATGATGAGAGGTTGAGAGAGAGAGTAAATAGGGAAAAACTATTCCCTCTGGTGAGTGAATAACTAGAGGTTATCGATTCAAAATGATTGGAAAAAGATCTGGAGAGGGAGATGAGGAGAAATGTTTTTAGAGCTGTGGGGATCTGGAACGCTCTACCTGAACAGATGGTGGAAGCGGATTCCAATCATTTTAACAGGGAGTTGGACGGTTTGCTGGAGAATGAGGAACTGACAGGGTTACGGGCACAAGGCGGGGCTGTGGGACTGAACACGACTGCGCTTTCTCAGAGCCAGCACTGGCACAACGGGCCGAATGGCCTCCTCCTGTGCTATTCGTAGCTATGACTCTATTCTTCCATGAATCTATGCGAGAGAACTTTCTACATGACTTCAGAAATATAGTCAAGCTTCTTCTCTAATCACCCCGTTTACCTACATTCAATTACTCCCAAATAACTCGACTAGAACCTTTTGGTTCTTGGCTTGTGTTTCTGAACAAATACAGCTCAACTCAAACTAGGGATTTCAGGGCTGGATTTCAGATAGTGATAGGAGGGAGGGATGGAGATAGAAAAATAGATATATATTGACCGAGTTACAGGGCAACCAGCAGCTTTTACATAAGAACATAAGAATTAGGAACAGGAGTAGGCCATCTAGCCCCTCAAGCCTGCTCCGCCATTCAAAAAGATCATGGCTGATCTGGCCGTGGACTCAGCTCCACTTACCCGCCCGCTCCCCATAACCCTTAATTCCCTTATTGGTTAAAAATCTATCTATCTGTGATTTGAATACATTCAATGAGCTAGCCTCAACTGCTTCCTTGGGCAGAGAATTCCACAGATTCACAACCCTCTGGGAGAAGAAATTTCTTCTCAACTCGGTTTTAAATTGGCTCCCCCGTATTTTGAGGCTGTGCCCCCTAGTTCTAGTCTCCCCGACCAGTGGAAACAACCTCTCTGCCTCTATCTTGTCTATCCCTTTCATTATTTTAAATGTTTCTATAAGATCACCCCTCATCCTTCTGAACTCTAACGAGTAAAGACCCAGTCTACTCAATTTTGCACAGAGGCAGTCCAGTTTCTCGAGCAGATCACTGGGCTCTCAGTTTGAGGGCTTTGATGGAATTCTAGGTTAAAAGAGCATTCAAAGCGAACTATTCTCCGCCGGTTTTGCTGGCCATTGGCTGGCTTGAGGAATGACTTTGTGATAGACCGTTCTAGCATCCCCAGCATCGAAGCATTGAGCATACTCCATCAGCTCCGCTGGGCGGGCCACATCGTCCACATGCCCGACACGAGACTCCCAAAACAAGCACTCTATCTACTTGGAGCTTCGACACGGCAAATGAGCCAAAGGTAGGCAGAGGAAACGTTACAAGGGCACCCTCAAAGCCTCCCTGATAAAGTGCAACATCCCCACCGATACCTGGGAATCCCTGGCCCAAGGCCGCTCAAAGTGGAGGAGGAGCATCTGGGAAGGGGCCGAACACCTCCAGTCTCTTCGCCGGGAGCACGCGGAGACCAAGCGCAAACAGCGGAAGGAGCGCACGGCACCCCAAGCACCCCCACCTACCCGTCCCTCCAACCACCATCTGCCCCACCTGTGACAGAGACTAGAGGTCCCGCATTGGACTCTTCAGTCACCCGAGAACTCATTTTTTAGTGTGGAAGCAAGTCTTCCTCGACACCGAGGGACTGCAAAAGACGACTGCTCTACCTATGTGGAGGGGCGGGGGGGAGGGTGTTGAAAGAGCAGGGAAGTGAAAAAGAGAAGGGCGAAAGAGGAAGCAAGTCTGGGCCCCAACCACCACCTTCCATTCTCGGAGCAGAACATCCATGTAGGAGAAGAGGCAAGACCAGACTCCTCACCTGGATGGCCAATGGGTGCTGCAACCCGTCTCAGTTATGAACACTTTCTGCCATCATTACCCGCGAACGCACTCCTCCGTCAAACCGATCGCCAGGCCTCGGCTCACAGTAACCCAAAGCTCGTTTGTGCCTTCAGATACTTCCCGCAGCAATTGGCCCGGTGATTAATGTGGCTTTCCGAAACAAGCGATGCTGCTATCAGGATTATGAATGATGTGCCAGGCTCCGATACATCAATAAAGTCACCAAAGCTCCGATGTTGTTATCAATGGGTAATGTGCCACACAATCATTCCGCTTTGCAGCAATTCAAAGTCGGTAAGGAAGGTAATGACCCGCGAATCTATGTAACTAAAACAGTTAAGACACTGAGAATATCATTACCGTCACAAATTCAAGATAGAAGCTAAAAACAAGTTTGCAATTAATGCTACTGAATCATTATTTTCATTGTTACACAAGTCTTCGATTGAGGAAATGCAGTCATACTCATCTGGTGAAATCAGGTTCGAAAGCCTATGCACTGGAGGCAGTTCAGCGAGGGTTAGTGGGGTGCCACAGGGATCAGTGCTGGGGCCTCAACTATTTATAATCTATATCAATGACTTGGATGAAGGGACCGAGTGTAATCATATCATCATAGAATCATAGAAATTTACAGCACTGAAGGAGGCCATTTCGGCCCATCGTGTTTGTGCCGACCAACAAGAGGCTATCCAGCCGAACCCCACTTTCCAGCTCTCGGTCCGTAGCCCTGTAGGTTACGGCACTTCAAGTGCACATCCAAGTACTTTTAAATGTGGTGAGGGTTTCTGCATCTACCACCCTTTCAGACCGTGAGTTCCAGACCCCCACCACGCTTTGGGTGAAGAAATTTCCCCTCAAATCCCCTCTAAACCTTCTACTAATTACTTTAAATTTATGCCCCCTGATTGTTGACCCCTCTGCTAGGAGTAATAGGCCCTTTCTATCCACTATATCTAGGCCCCTCATAATTCAGCCAAATTTGCTGATGATACAAAGATAAGTGGGAAAGCAAATTGTGAGGAGGATGCAAAGAATCTGCAAAGGGATATAGACAGGCGAAGTGAGTGGGCAAAAATTTGGCAGCTGGAGTATAATGTGGGTAAAATGTGAGGTTGTCCACTTTGGTCGGAAATAGAAAAAAGCAAATTACTTTTTAAATGGGGAGAGATTACAAAATACTGCGGTACTGAGGGATCTGGGGGTCCTTGTACATGAAATACAAAAAGTTAGCATGCAGGTACAACAAGTATTAGAAAGGCAAATGGAATGTTGGTCTTTAATGCAAGGGGGATAGAGTATAAAAGTAGGGAAGTCCTGCTCCAACTGTACAGGATGTTGGTCAGGCCACATCTGGAGTACTGCGTACAGTTGCATATACTTGCATTGGAGGCAGTTCAGAGAAGGTTCACAAGGTTGATTCTTGAGATGAAGGGGTTGTCTTATGAGGAAAGGTTGAGCAGGTTGGGCCTATACTCATTGGGGTTTAGAAGAACGAGGGGGGAGCTTATTGAAACATACAAGATTCTGATGGGACTTGACTTGACAGGGTAGATGCAGAGAGGATATTTCCCCTCATGGGGAAATCTAGAACTAGGGGGCATAGTTTCAGAGTAAGGGGCCGCCCATTTAAGATGGAGATGAGGAGGAATTTATTTTCCCAGAAGGTCGTGAATCTTTGGAATTCTCTACCCCAGAGAGCTGTGGAGGCTAGGTTATTGAATATATTCAAGGTGGAGATACAGATTTTTGAGCAATAAGGGAGTCGAGGGTTATGGGGAGCAGGCAGGGAAGTGGAGTTAAGGCCACGATCAGATCAGCCATGATCTTATTGAATGGCGGAGCAGGCTCGAGGGGCCAAGTAGCCAACTCCTGCTCCTATTTCTTATGTTCTTATGACCAGAAACTTCATCTGGAGGCGTACTGTTCATCATGCCAAAAACACATCAGTCCTAAATTTTGAGCCAAGATTTAATGAAGAATAGACAGGGTTTTATTTTAAATATCAGGTGTGAATAGATATGAATCCTTCGGAAAAACAATGATTCTCCAGCGATGCATTGAGTTTATTTTTATGGCAGAGCAATGGCCTTTTACATGTGTTGGTTGCTTCAGTCAGCGTAAAAGGATTGTTCCGTGATTTACTGTCACACACCACTTCAAAGTGTTTTGGATCATGAATAATACAAGACTAGTCAAAGACCGTCAGCTTCCCAACTGCTGTTGGGAGTTCTGACTACATCAGGAACTGGCTTCCAATGGCCAGAGACTCCCATAATCTTACCAATAAATGATGCGCTCATTCTGGATTTCGAGCTGGTGTCGAGGACCTTCCATCAGTTAGCTCCTGATACTCAACTGTGCATCACACATCAAAGTATCATTTCAATACAACAATAACTTGTATTTATTTATATAGCACCTTTAAAATAGTGAAATATCCCAAGGCGCTTCACAGGAGCATTTTGAGACACCGAGCCACACAAGGAGATATTAGGGCAGGTGACCAAAAGCTTGTTCAAAGGAGTAGTTTTTAAGGAGCGTCTTGACGGAGGAAAGAGACGGAGGGGTTTAGGGAGGGAATTCCAGAGCTTGGGGCCCAGGCAACAGAAACCGATGGTGGAGCGATTATAATCAGGGATGCTCAAGAGGGCAGAATTAGAGGAGCATAGACATCTCGAACGGGGTTGTGGGGTTGGAGGAGATTACAGAGATAGGGAGGGGCGAGGGCCATGGAGGGATTTGAAAACAAGGCTGAGAATTTTGAAATCGAGGCGTTGCTTAACCGGGAGCCAATGTAGGTCAGCAAGTACAGGGGTGATAGGTGAGCGGGACTTGGTGCGAGTTAGGACATGGGCAGCTGGGTTTTGGATCACCTCCAGTTTACGTCAGGTACGAATGTGGGAGGCCGACCAGGAGTGCGTTGGGCTCCCACAGTAAGTGAAGGAAAAATCACGAAGGTACTTCACACTCAAGTGACAAGATGATGAGAAAGGGTAGAAGTGAGAAGGATTCAACTATTTCTTATCACATTCTGTACAATTTAGGAGGTTAAGGGGTGATTTGATCGAAGTTTCAAGATATTAAGGAGAACAGAAAGGGTAGATGGAGAAACTGTTCCCGCTGGTTGGAGAGTCATAGTCTAAAAATTAGAGCCAGACCTTTTAGAAGTAAAATTAAGAAACACTTCTACACACATAAAGGGTGGTACAAGTTTGGAACTCTCTTCTGCAAACGGCAAGTGATGACGGATCAACTGTTAATTTTAAATCGGAGATCGATAGATTTTTGTTACCTAAAGGTATTAAGGGATATGGACCAAAGGCGGGTATATGGTGTTAGGTCACAGATCAGCCAGGATCTCATTGAATTACGGAGCATGCTCAAGGGGCTACAATGGCCTCCTCCTGTTCCTATGTTGTCAACGAGTAGGATTTAATAGTTATGTACCATTTACGCTGAAAGAATAATTTTTTTTTTTTAAAAAGAGTTACTGCAATGTTTTGATTGAGATGAAGCTTTTCCTCTGCCAAAGGCAATATAATGGGATTAATCGACTGCGGGCCCTGGCAGATGTTATCTTTATTGCACCCGTGAAAAGCTGAAATAAGTGACTCACAATAGGCGGGGGGTAAGGAAAGACGCACATTTATGTAGCGCCTTTCACGACCACCGGACATCTCGAAGCGCTTTACAGCCAATTTGGCGTGTAGTCACTGTTGTATTGCAGGAAACGCGGCAGCCAATCTGCGCACAGCAAACTCCCACACACAACAATGTGATAATGACCAGATAATCTGTTTTTTTTTTTAAAGAGGTCAAGTTTCGGCCGGCCGCTAGAACGGTGTACATCGGAGAGGCCCGCCTAATTTATAGAACACAAATTACGCCGAATACTTGCCTCGCGATTCTCAGATAGCTGTAGGCCCAATTCCACCCCGGCGCTGCGCAGCAGGAGCTGCTGGGGAGGCGGAGCTACAGCCCTGTGCCGAAAACAATGCCGGCAGCTGCGCGCATGCGCATTGGAGGCTGCGCGCGTGCGCAGTGGTTGCCGGCGTCCTGTCTCCGGGGCGACGACCCTATACCTAGGCCGAAGGGATGTCGACCCTATCCCCGGCCGAGTGGCCTGCGCATCTTACCTCGGCGGCGGGGCCCGCCCGCCCGGCCTCTCGCTGGGGGCGGGCCCTGCCCGAAGAATCGGCGACGGCAACAGCAGCCCGGCATCGGCTGCATGCAGGACTACTTCTCTCTTCCTCCCCCCCATCTTCCTCTCTTCTCCTCCCCCCCATCTTCCTCTCCCCTCCTCCCCCCCCATCTTCCTCTCCCCTCCCCCCCATCTTCCTCTCTTCTCCCCTCCCCCCATCTTCCTCTCTTCTCCCCTCCCCCCATCTTCCTCTCTTCTCCTCCCCCCATCTTCCTCTCTTCTCCTCCCCCCCATCTTCCTCTCTTCTCCCCTCCCCCCATCTTCCTCTCTTCTCCCCTCCCCCCCCATCTTCCTCTCTTCTCCTCCCCCCATCTTCCTCTCTTCTCCCCTCCCCCCATCTTCCTCTCTTCTCCCCTCCCCCCCATCTTCCTCTCTTCTCCCCTCCCCCCATCTTCCTCTCTTCTCCCCTCCCCCCCATCTTCCTCTCTTCTCCCCTCCCCCCCATCTTCCTCTCTTCTCCTCCCCCCATCTTCCTCTCTTCTCCTCCCCCCCATCTTCCTCTCCCCCCCCGCCCCTTCTCCCTGGTGATAGTGGGTGAGTAGAAATAATTTTTTATTTATTGAGTGATTTTTAATTTTTTTTACATTTTTTATTTTTTAATTTATTTGGATTGATTTATTGGTTTATTTATTGATTTATTTATCATTTATTATTGATGATGGCTCTTTATTTGTAAAAGTGAAGTGTTTAATGTTTGTAAAACCCCCTCCCCACTCCCCATCTCTCGTTCCCTACGCCTGATTTATAAGTGTAGGCAAGGTTTTTCTGAGCGTACAAAAATCTACACTTACTCCATTCTAAGTTAGTTTGGAGTAAGTTTTTGCTGCCTGAACTTGCAGAACAGACGCAAGTGGCCGGACACGCCCCCTTTTGAAAAAAAATCTGTTCTAAAATGAAACTGTTCTAACTCACTAGAACTGGAGCAAACTAAAGGCTGAGGATTGCAATTTCTAAGCTACTCCATTCTAAACTAGTTGCTCCAAAAAAACAGGAGCAACTCAGGCCGAAACTTGACCCCTTAAAGTGATGTTGCTGGAGGGATAAAGGACACCGGGGATAACTCACCTGCTCTTCTTCGAAGTACTGGCTGTGGGATTTTTTATGCCCACTTGAGAGCACAGATGGGGTCTCAGTTTAATGTCTCATCCGAAAGACGGCACCTCCGACAGTGCGGCACTCCCTCAGCACTGCACTGGGAGATTTATTTTGTGCTCAGGTCCCTGGAGTGGGACTTGAACCCACAACCTTCTGACTCAGACACAAGTGCTGCCCACTGAGCCACAGCTGACACACTGAAGTACTTAAGTTTGCAAAGTATACAAGTCGAGAACAACAGAGCAGAGTAAGACGCTCATTTTAAATGAAAGGGGATTAACTCAAAAGGCACTAACACTGCTGCAAGCACCTCACGCTTCCCATATTGCAAAGTGGAATCCTTACTTTGTTGTACAATCTCACCAGCAGCAAAAAAAAAAAGAACAAAGAACACACATCATAATCTCAATTATGTGAGTTATGGAGCAAGGGGCTCTCACATCGCTACAGGGCGAGAGAAAAATTGGAAGGCAAGTTACTGATTTATCATTCTCAGTCAAGGTGCCTGGGAATAAATTACCTGTATTCTCTCCCCTGGAGGGTTTGCAAAGATCGCCAGACAGTAGGCTTATTTTCCCAATGTGCAAGCCTGATAAGCACACAGGCTGGGAACAACAGAGAAGCAGCCAATTACTTTGCAACAGAAGGATATGTCCTTGGAATGGTGCTCATATCTTGCGTACTTGATCTCCTGAACTGCTTTCGATCACAAAATCTCCTGAGTATTTTCCCGTATTGGCTCTGGGACTTTTCTCCTTTTTTTGCCTCTCCAGGAGATTACGTGGCTGCAGAGGGTTGTGGGGGAGGTGGTAAGGAAGGGTCTGGTCATGGTGCCCCAGTCACCATGGGGTGGGACAAGCTTGATGGACCAGCTGGTTTTTTCCTGCTTGCCAACGTCGTATGTTGGTACGAGTGGTGTCTGTGACCAAGGACAGCAAGGCCAGAACCCGGTGTGACTTTTAACTCTGCTTGCAGCCTAATCTCACCTCTATCTCAGAAGGTTGCGGGTTCAAGTCCCATTCCAGGGACTTGAGCACATAAATCTAGGCCGACACTCCAGTACAGTGCTGAGGGAGCGCTACACTGTCGGAGGTGCCGTCTTTCGGATGAGACATTAAACTGAGGCTCCCTCTGCTCTCTCTGGTGAGCATGTCGGAGGGGTTACGGGGCTCTGGAGGAGCTTACGCAGATCAGCAAGGGGGCCAGGTCATGCAGGGATTTAAAAAGAAGGATGAGAATTTTAGAAATCGCTGGTCTCTCCTGTTCTTGTATCTCGGTTGAGGTCCAGGGACAGCGTCCCAAATCTGGAACCCTCGGGACCGAGGCAGTTCCGGATTCTGCATTTTTCTGGACTTTGAAATCCAGAAACGCCCAAACCCAGGTTTTGGTATTTCCAGATTTCAGGACATCAGAAAGGGTGTAGGTGGTGTGGGGGCGGGGTGGCAGTGCTCACCCAGGAGCTGTTTGGGTCGCTGCCCTGTCAATGAGGTCGTTGGGCGGCCCCGTCGCGGAGGTGGTGTTCGGCCGGCCCCGTCGCGGAGGTGGTGTTCGGCCGGCCCCGTCGCGGAGGCGGTGTTCGGGCGGGCCCCGTCGCGGAGGCGGTGTTCGGGTGGGCCCCGTCGCGGAGGCGGTGTTCGGCCGGCCCCGTCGCGGAGGCGGTGTTCGGGCGGGCCCCATCGCGGAGGCGGTGTTCGGGCGGGCCCCATCGCGGAGGCGGTGTTCGGGCGGCCCCGTCGCGGAGGTGGTGTTCGGGCGGCCCCGTCGCGGACGGCGATGAGTCCCTGAGGTAAGGTCAGCGACGAGGTCGACAGGGTCGCCAGATCCGGATTCCGGAACATTTTAAGAAATTCCGAACGACCCTGCCACCAACCGGTCCGGAGTCTAGATTCCGGAACTCTGGACTGCTGTGTGCCCCCCGTGCTACAGCTCCTGCTGTGTTCGGTCATCATCCACGGTGGACTTCAAAGAATCGCAAAATTGGGGTATGATAATCTTCCGACTGTCTTTTCGCTGGAACAGTTGGGTTGGAACGCCTTGCAGGCTTGCGAGGCACCGAGTTGATCCAGGTGGTTTCATTCATTCTCCTGGTTCACAGCACGCTCCTCCCCAGCTGTCGGATCGAAGGGAGGTTGGGCGTGCTCGGGACGATTCGATGCTGGAGGTGAATTCAGCTGCACTGGGAGATGGAAGGCATCAGGAATCGAACTGTAGAAGAGCTCAACTCGGACGTTCTGGGAAGTGGGGAGCAGATCTAAATCATTACTGAAAAAAGTTCTGCTGAGTCTCTGAGTATATTCAAGGCTGAGACAGATAGATTTTAGGAGTCTCGAGGAATCAAGGGATATGGAGAAGTGGGACAGCACCTTTCAGGACCACCGGACGTCCTAAAGCGCTTTACAGCCAATGAAGTACATTTTTTTTTTGAAGTGTAGTCACTGTTGTAATGTAGGAAATGTGGCAGCCAATTTGTGCACAGCAAGCTCCCACTAACAGCACTGTGATAATGATCAGATAATCTGTTTTTTTTAATGTTATGTTGATTGAGGGATAAATATTGGCCCCAGGTCACTGGGGATAACTCCCCCTGCTCTTCTTCCAAATAGCCATGGGATCTTTTACATCCACTTGAAGCCCAAAATAACAAAGTTACTTGACTGATAGCTCAGGCTAATTACCATCTAAAGAATCGTAATATATATCAAGCAAGGCAGTATTGAGTAATCGAGGTTGGTTAGGTCTTTGAAAGCAAACTAACGAGCAGTTGGATCAGTCAGATTGAAAATAATTCAGTGAATCTACATGTGAATCTTGCTGGTCCTCGAGAATGATAAGGTGCCGTTTATATTAGGTTTATCGTGATAAGCATTCTTCCAAACGAGTACTCGAAAGAACTTTAGAACTCCTAGTCGATAAACGACAGTAATAGTTGACAGTTTTTATTCATATATTACTCGCTAAAGCAGGCAATTATAAATTCTCCAACTACAGACTAATTACGAAGCTAAATTGGTTTCTCCTCTTGGAGTCACCATTATGTTTCAAGTTATCCCACCCTCAATTATTGCCTCCTCTTATAGGCTGCTCATTGGAGTTTAGAAGAATGAGAGAGGATCTTGTTGAAACATACAAGATTCTGAGGGGGCTTGACAGGGACGATGCAGAGAGGATGTTTCCCCTCGTGGGGGAATCTAGAACTAGGGGCATAGATTCAAAATAAGGGGTCATCCATTTAAAACGGAGATGAGGAGGAATTTCTTCTCAGTGTGGTGAATCTGTGGAATTCTCTGCCCCAGAGAGCTGTGGAGGCTGGGTCATTGAATATATTTAAGGTGGAGAGTCAGATTTTTGAATGATAAGGGAGTCGAGGGTTATGGGG
This sequence comes from Pristiophorus japonicus, assembly GCF_044704955.1. Taxonomy (NCBI): domain Eukaryota; kingdom Metazoa; phylum Chordata; class Chondrichthyes; family Pristiophoridae; genus Pristiophorus; species Pristiophorus japonicus. Next base: position 6,744,120 of record NC_091998.1, on the reverse strand, counting down.
AGCGGGCAGGGAAGTGGAGCTGAGGCCAAGATCAGAGCAGCCACGATCTTATTGAATGGCGGAGCAGGCTCGAGAGGCCAAATGGCCGACTCCTGCTCCTATTTCTTATGTTCTTGTGTAAGATAATTACTGGAAGACTAGAAAGAAAACCTCTGGCAGAACACAGTTCAATTGCATCTCGGTTGACTCACCTTTATTTCACTAATGTCTGATCAAAAGCCATTTGCTTTTGCTCCCTGCCGCCTGTTGTCCATTTTATGCCCAGCTATAGGAAGTTCCTGTTCCTGGTTACAGTCACCACAGAACACGCGACAGTGCTGAGGACTCCGGCAGATTTTAAGCCAAGGATTGCAGTTTTAAGATATAAAACTGGTAGTGAAACCCATGTGCAGGCAAGGTGTCCATTGCCCACCAATTCCTTGGCCACCAGGAGTAGCGGAGGCACGAGACGACGGCATCTTTTGAAGGATAAAGTGGATAAATATTTGATTCGGGGTTATGGGGAGAGAGCAGGGCATTAGTAGCAGCTTTGTATTGCTCTGGTAAAGAGCCAGCACGGACATAATGGTCGATGTCTGCACTCCTCTAATTCTGCCCTCTTGAGCATCCCTGATTATAATCGCTCCACCATCGGTGGCCGCGCCTTCTGTTGCCTGGGCCCCCAAGCTCTGTAACTCCCTCCCTAAACCTCCCCACCTCTCTACCTCTCTCTCCTCCTTCAAGATGCACCTTAAAACCTACCTCTTTGAAAAGCCTGCCCTAATTTCTACTTGTGCGGTCCGGTGTCAAATTTTCTATCTCATAACACTCCTGTGAAGCGCCTTGGGACGTTTCACTACGTTAAAGGCGCTATATAACTACAGGTTGTTGTTGTTGTTGTTGATGAACGTCCTCGTTCTGTGTTCGAAACATCCATGGCTTCATGGAGCTGAAGACACCTGCTTCTGACGCACCCAGGAATGAACCAAATATTTTTGTCAACCAGAAGCTGTTGTGATCAGCCAGTAAATTGCAGAATATCAGACATCGCAGAATATGTGGAAATTGCAGAAGGGACTACTGCTTAAAAAAACTCGATAAGTACAGCGGCAAATTTTGTTTTATGTCAGGCTCTGCCCTCTGAAGGGTTCTGACTAATGGTGCAGTAACCATTCTGCAATATTTTTGTATACGGATCAAGGGTAATGGTTTTGAAACCAACACTTGGTTTCAATTTAACTGAAATCTTCAAGCTCTGTTTCACACTAAGTACGGCCTGCTGCATTCCATTGCAGACAGCTCAATCACCTCCGCACATTTCCTGGTGAGGCAAAACATTCTTATTCGCGACAACCACAATTTTTCAGAAAAGTATAATTAAATGCGCGAGTGGCAATTTTTGCAAGCTCCAGAGCAGATCTGCAGAGTATCTCTGGGGAGGAAGGAGATGGGGTTCCTGTCTCCCCTGTCATGGGGAATATGGGGAAAGAGTGAAAGGTCTCTCCAGCTCCACAATGGCCAAACTCTTCCTCAACATGCACTGGAGAGCGAGTCACCCCACGCTACTCCAGTGCATCGCCATGCAGCCATTTACAGATGAGTGTTTCCCAAGGTTCCTCTGCAAATATTGCAATAGGATTTTTCACCTCCACCAGAGAAAGCAGACAGGGCCTCGGTTAAGCACAAGGACATAAGAAATAGGAGCAGGAGTAGGCCACCTGGCCCCTCGAGCCTGCTCCGCCATTCAATAAGATCATGGCTGATCTGATCATGGACTCAGCTCCACTTCCCCGCCCGCTCCCCATAACCCTTTACTCGCTTTTCGCTCAAAAATCTGTTTATCTCCACCTTAAATATATTCAATGACCCAGCCTCCACAACTCTCTGGGGCAGAGAATTCCACAGATTTACAACCCTCAGGAGATGAAATTCCTCCTCATCTCCGTTTTAAATGGGCGGCCCCTTATTCTGAGACTATGTCCCCTAGTTTTAGTTTCCCTTATGAGTGGAAATATCCTCTCTGCATTCATCTTGTCAAGCACCCTGATTATCTTAGATGTTTTGATAAGATCACCTCTCATTCTTCTGAGCTCCAATGTGTATAGGCCCAACCGATCCTCATAAGTCAACCCCTTCATCTCCAGAATCAACCTAGTGAACCTTCTCTGAACAGCCTCCAATGCAAGTATATCCTTCCTTAAAATACGGAAACCAAAACTGTACGCAGTACTCTAGGTGTGGCCTCACCAATACCTTATACAGTTGTCTGAAAGATGGCACCTCCAACAATGCAGCACTCCCTCAGTATTGCAGTGGAGTGTCGGCCTAGATTTATGTGCTCAAGTCCCTGGAGTGGGGCTTGAACCCACGACCTTCTGACTCGGAGGCGAGGGTGCTGCCCACTGAGCCACAGCTGACACAGCAAGAAACAAGACAAGGTATCGCAGTAACTTTCAGACACTCTGGCTGTGACATTTTCACTGAAGGCTTACCCATGTCCTACAAGGTGCGTTATCTTCAGGCACAATTTTACAGCACTTGCAAGGCCATTGTTTCGGTGTTCCCAAATCACGAGCAGGACTGTATATTTACCTGGCAGTGACCTCCCTGCACACAGTTCAATGCACAGCATGATAAGTGGGGAAACCAGACACTTCATGGATGAAAACCCTCATAATTACTGCAGATCTGCGCAATATATTCTGTTTTTAACCTCACATTAAAAAAATTGGGTGAAGACTTAAACAGAGTTCATTCGGTCAAGCGGGAAAGAAGTGCAGTTCAATGGCATTGGCGACGGCTGACTGCAGTGCGGACAGGTACACCAGGAGCGGGGAAGTCGCGGCAAAAGTTCCTGGAGGGATGTGATAGGGACCCAGGGGAGGCGAGAGTTCGGGGCCGGGGGCCGGGGCCCAGGGGTCCAGGGGCAGCACGGGCCCAGCCCACACTGTGCGATATGTGAGCGCACTAGGTCTGTGCAGCAGAGCTGGTCTCCAGTCGTCCTGGTTAACCCTTGCCACTGGACCAAGACCTAGCTCTGTCAAGCCCGTGTGGTGGCTGGTGTGCAACGGCCACCCCACGTTAAAAAAATCCACGCACAGGCATGGATTTAGTTCGGGATCCAGAATATTAGGTCCTTCATTGGAACACCTGTGAACTCATCCCTTTTCGGCGTGGAAGCAAGTCATCCTCGATACGAGGGACTACCTATGATGATGATATATTCCTTTGTGGTTTGATTACAGGCTCTCTGGAAGCAGAACAAGTGCTGAGTCTATAGACTGGCAAGAGGGTTATAATGCACAAACGTTCATGTAAATGATCAGTCCGTCCCAGCAATCAGAATGTAACGTGTTGTCATTTAAATGGATAAATATTTCGCAGGTAGAGAAACAGGATCTCATTGGGGCAGTTATTCACCGATCCTTCTCATCCACCTACTCCGTTACCCCATCTTCTCCCAAAGCCCAGTTCCTCTGCATTCCTCTTCTTTCTGTATCTTCCACGAAAGCCACAAGGGGAGTGAGAGAAGATAATTCATTGCCAGGCCAGGAGAGAAAGGTTGCTCCCAAATTGGTCACAATGTACCAGGCCCAAAAACCAGAGGTGACACGAGAAAAATCTTCTTTACGCAGCACTGCTTAGGTTTTGGAATGAGTGGTTGAGAAAGTGGGTAAAAAAGCTGATAGGATCCTGGGCTTCACGAAGAGAGGTGTGAGAGTATAAAAGTGTGCAAATTATGCTGAACCTTTTGTAAAACACTGGTTCGGCCTCAACTGGAGTACTGGTCCAATTCTGGGCCCCGCACTTTAGGAAGGATGTGAAGGCCTTAAGAGAGGGGGCAGAAAAGATTTACGAGAATGGTTCCAGGGATGAGGGACTTCAGTTGCGTGGATAGACTGGAGAAGCTGGGGTTGTTCTCCTTGGAGCAGAGAAGGTTGAGAGGAGATTTGATCGAGGTGTTCAGAATCATGAGGGGTCTGGACAGAGTAGATAGAGAGAAACTGTTCCCATTGGTGGAAGGGTCGAGAACCAGAGGACACAGATTTAAGGCGATTGTCAAAAGAACCAAAGGCGACATGAGGAAAAACCTTTTTTCCGCAGCGAGTGGTTAGGATCTGGAATGCGCTGCCTGAGAGGGTGGTGGAGGCAGACTCAATCGTGGCTTTCAAATGGGAGTTGGATAAGTCCCTGAAGGAAAATATTGACAGGGCTGTGGGGAAAGGGCGGGGGAGTGGGACTGGCTGAGGTGCTCTTGCAGAGAGCCGGCACGGGCTCGACGGGCCGAATGGCCTCCTCGCGTGCTGTAACCGTTCTCTGATTCATTGCCTGATAGGGTGCTGGAAACAAATTCAACAGTAGCCTTCAAAAGAGAATTGGATAAATACTGAAAAGGCGAGAAAATGACAGCGAGACGGGGAAAGATGGATTGCTCTTTGAATGAACCGGCACAGACTGGATGGGCTGAATGGCCTCTTTCTGTGCTGTGCTGTTCGATGATTCTATTAACATGGAACAAGCTTGAAGCTGCTGAAGCAGGTTGTGCAAAAGGAGGAGAGAAAGGAGGGAGCATCACGAGACAGATCAAAGCAGCTTGCAAGCATCAGAGTTTTAAAATGCATTTACTATTTCATTGGAGGGAGTTTGTTTGTTCTGGGCTACAAGTACAATAAAAAAAAAATATACACACACACACACATTCGCCCCGAGTTCTGGGATTCTTCCCTTTTGAGGATGACAGATCACTTGATAAATATTGTCCGAGGGAGCGTTGCATTTCAACCACGCTCATACACAAAACAGGGCGACGAACCTGGAGGTCGAGAATATTAATTTTGTAGATTTATAGCCAGCGCAGTCATGGATGAGAAGGTTTTTTTTCCCCAAAAGGCATACTTGAAGGTCAAGTCCTCGACGAGTTTGTGATGAACATTAACTAAAGCTGCACTTTATCAACCTTCAGTAAATCTACATTACAATTAGACACCCAATGTGGTCACGAGGGCCACACGTGCAGTCAGACATCACGTCGACGCTTGTGTGCTCAGTCTGAGCAGCATCCAGGCCGTGCACACTAAACAAACAGCAATGCTCAAGGCCACACGCCATTCAAGACTCTTTGAGCTTTCAAGTGGCCAATGTATCTCCCAAGTTCAATTCGGCAAATATGATTCAATTTTCCATCACACTCTTCAGCTTTACAAGACTTGTTTTTTGCTTAAAATGGTAGAAATTAGTCTTCTTTGGCACTCTCGCCTCCGAGTCAGAAGGTTGTGGGTTCAAGTTCCACTCCAGGCTGACACTCCCAGTGCAGTGCTGAGGGAGTGTTGCACTGTCGGAGGTGCCGTCTTTCGGATGAGACGTTAAACCGAGGCGCGATCTGCTCTCTCAGGTGGATGTAAAAGATCCAGTTGCACTATTTTGAAGAAGAGCAGGGGAGTTATCCCCGGTGTCCTGGGGCCAATATTTATCCCTCAAACAACATAACAAAAACAGATTATCGGGTCGTTATCACATTGCTGTTTGTGCGAGCTTGCTGTGCGCAAATTGGCTGCCGCGTTTCCCACATTACAACAGTGACTACATTCCAAAAGTACTTCATTGGCTTTAAAGTGCTTGGAGATGTCTGGTGGGCGTGAAAGGCGCTATATAAATGCAAGTCTTTCTTTTTTTTTTGTTCCCTCCATTTAGACCAGTTCCTTTTAGATTTCGCCTGTAAATAATGAACGCAACACCACGTTTTAAGTCTATTTATCTCGTACCACATACATAATGAATACGGAGAGTCACGGCCAAGTTTAGTCTTCACAGAAAGCTGGGTTAGAGGCCCAGGGAAGTACTCGATCAGGGCGTGCAGCTATAATTCGGCACCCATTTTGATGTTAGAAATTCTGCTCATTCTTATGTGCACATTTATAATGGCAACCGCCTACTTACTCTCACTACGGCCACCAATGGTGGGGCGAAGGGGGTGGGCACAAGAGGCCAGCGTTGTAGGGACGGAGAGCTCACTGGGAGTTGTTGGGATGGGAGAAGATTACAGAGATGGGGACAGGGGTGAAGCCATGGAGAGAGTCAAGCGCAAAAAAAAAAGAGAATGTAAAATTTGAGGTGTTGCCAGACCACGAGACAGAGTAGGTCAGTGAGGACAGGGGCGAGTCTGGAGCCATTATGGTTCGTGGTTGTGGTTATCGATGCTGCAGCACAAGGAGGAGGGAATGCAGAAAGGAGGTCAGAGGCAGAACAATATATCTAGGATTGTGGGAGTGAACTCATGGCAGGGATTTGTAAACCTATCCTCATGTCCAGAGTCAATTTGGACCTGTTGCAAATGGGAGCCAAATTGCCCCAAAAAGTCCCTGCTGTACGGGAGATATTCAGAGTGCATTTCCTCTTTCTAGAATTTATAAATGGGAGTCGAGAATGTTTTATTATATAGGGTTGACGGCACAGAAACAGGCCATTCGGCCCAACCAGTCTACTCGAGCCTCCTCCCGTCTTTCCTCATCTAAATCTATCAGCATAACCCTCTATTCCCTTCTCCCCCATATGCTTGTCCAGCCTCCCCTTAAACGCAGCGATACTATTCGCCTCAACCATTCCCTGACTCACAGATGCAACAAAGCCACATTTCTGGAACCTGATATTTGAAGCAAGAAAATGAAATTTGGAAGCATTATTACAGAGGTCTGGTTCATCCTTCAGTGAGGACATATTTATTGCACATCAGTTTTTCATCCTTTGTCAAGGTAGCAGTGGATTGACACACAGATATCACATTGACAGCCCCTTAAAGATCGAGGTCATCAATCAAAGGGCGGGTTGTTTACTGAAAGTAAGATCGCAACTGTCCTCCTGCACAGGTTTCCCACAATTTCATTATCCCACTGTCACAGTGGCAACATCGCTGTTTTTAAAAGTAAAATTAAAGTACCTATTTGGAGGTTAGAGTGTCAGCCGTGGCTCAGTGGGCAGCACTCTTGCCTCTGAGTCAGAAGGTTGTGGGTTCAAGTCCCACTCCAGGGACTTGAGCACAAAAATCTAGGCTGACACTCCCAGTGCAGTGCTGAGGGAGTGCTGCACTGTTGGAGGGGCCATCTTTTGGCTGAGACGTTAAACCGTCTAGTAAAAGATCCCACAGTACTATTTTGAAGAAGAGCAGGGGGAGTTATCCCCGGTGTCCTGGCCAATATTGATCCCTCAAACTGATTATCTATTCATTATCACATTCCTGTTTGTGGGAGCTTGCCGTGCGCAAATTGGCTGCTGTGTTTCCCACATTACAACAGTGACTACACTCCAAAAGTACTTCATTGGCTGTAAAGCACTTTGGGACGTCCGGTGGTCGTGAAAGGCGCTATATAAATCCAAGTCTTTCTTTCTTCAAGTGAGAATTTGACTGTGAATCCCATAAACGTGCTTCTGTGAACTGTGTAAATAATTGTAAGTGGTCATTTAACTTGATTATGTTCTTGCGGTTTGAAACACAATCTAGGTTGAGACTGCAGTGTACTACTGAGGGAATGCTGTAGTGTTGGTGGTGCCATCCATTTGGAATGTTAGATCGAAGTTCCATCTGTCTGTTGTGATGTTTGAGGTGGACAAAGATCCCATAGCACTTTTCAAGCTGGAGCAGGCAGTTATCCTGGAAACCAAGTCGATATTTCTCCTTCAACCAGAACCATCACCAAAAGATTAACACTTCATCCATGTCATAACCGGTTGAGCAATCTTACTAGGTTCCCATAACAACCGGCATGACACTTCAAAGTAATGTGTTGTAGGTGAAGTGCTTTCAGAGGAGCAATATAAATGCCAGCTTTGTTTATACTGTGCATTGCAGCACCATGAAGGGTCTTAAAGGACGACTGTGGATCACGCCTTGGCTGAAGTTCACGCCTTTCTAGGTACTGAGCATCAAGGGTCATTTTTCTTCGTCTGAATATAAATATTTAAGTCAACAAGAAAAGCGTACGTTCAGTTTTAATTGCTGTACCTGTTCCAATTTGCCAAGTTTGAGAAAGAAAACAGGAGAGATATTTTTGGCTATCAAGGGAATCGAGGGATATGAGGATCAGGCGGGAAAGGGGAGTTGAGGCCGAAGATCAGTCATGTTCCCATTGAATGGCGGAGCATGCTCGAGGGGCCGAATGGCCGACTCCTGCTCCTAATTCTTATAACCAAGTACGGGAGTTATGCTGAACTGGTTAGCCCAACAGCAAAGGAGCTCAAGTAAGAAAATGAGTTGATTAATTAATGTTATTGATAAGGGATGGGTTCAATTCTGGTTGAGAGTCATATTTTAAACTTTGTATCATCATGTAACGCATAAACATATCGATTGTCACGTAGCTCTGGCATTCCTTCCCTCGACCTCTCTATTTCCTCCTTTAAGACGCTCCTTAAAATCTACCTCTTCAAATGCCCTAATATCGCATTACCTGGGTCGGTGTCAAATTTTGTTCTGTAATCACTCCTGTGAAGCGCCTTGGAATGTTTTCACTGTGTTAAAGACGCTATATAAATGCAAATAGCTGTTGCAGTTGTTGAGGGGGTGAGAGTTGTAATGTATTTGCTTCATGGGGTCTTTGCTTAAGAATTCACAGCAACACATTGCTATTAAGTTGGTTTATTAGCAAAGGTTTAATAATCACACTGCACATTACCGGTTCATCCCCCAGGCTCACAACCACCTGCCTCATCGTGGATCCCCCAACTGGCTGGGGTTTTATTGAATCAGGTGAACATCACGTGACTTGCCAAGTCGCTCCCAACTTAACAGCTCTACAACTCTTTTTGGAGACAAAATTAAACATTAAATCAAGTACCCCCCCACCACACCCCCCCCCCCATCTGAGGGACACTCCAGACACTTTTCAACTGCCCTTTTTTTAAAAAAGTGGTTTTTTTGGGCTTTAAAATCATAAATTTTACAAGTGCCCCCTATAAAAGGGGAGGAGGACACTAAAACTGGCAATAAAAACAAATTAAACTTTAAAACATATAAAATCAAATTTAAATTTGGTTGCCGGGGGTGACGATGCACTCCAGTCCCTACCTCTGGCGGAATCAACAGCTCGACAAACCGGTGATCATACCGACAGGTGCATACATTACAAGAGTAATGTATAAAAAGTGAGCTTTATTTCAAAGAGAGACTGGATCAACTGGGCCTTTATACATTGGAGTTTAGAAGGAGGAGAGGGGATCTCATAGAAACATCTCAGATTCTGACGGGAGGGGACAGGTTAGATGCGGGTAGAATGTTCCCGATGTTGGGGAAGTCCAGAACCAGGGGACACAGTCCAAGGATAAGGGGTAAGCCATTTCGGACTGAGCTGAGGAGAAACTTCTTCACTCAGAGAGTTGTTAACCTGTGGAATTCCCTGCCGCAGAGAGTTGTTGATGCCAGTTCATTGGATATATTCAAGAGGGAGTTAGATATGGCCCTTACGGCTAAAGGGATCAAGGGGTATGGAGAGAAAGCAGGAAAGGGGTAGTGAAGGAATAATCAGCCATGATCTTATGAATGGTGGTGCAGGCTCGAAGGGCCGAATGGCCGACTCCTGCACCTATTTTCTATGTGAAACAGATATGTATGATTTGATAAAGATCTGATTAGCCTGTACACCAAGCTCAGAACTGTAATTCTTTTGGAGTCCCTAATTGATCCATGCCCTGGAGTTCTTCTAAGTACTCTGTTAAGTATGTGTTAAGTAGCATTTCATGTACTGTATGCTCAATAAACTCTGAATGCTGGCCTTATCGAGTTGAGGATTAGATAGAACATTTAATCATAAAAACCATCCACTGACATGCCTTTCACATCCTCAGGACATTCCAAAGTGTTCACAGCCAATAAAGTGCTTTCGAAGCGCTGTTATATAGAAAAACGCGACAGCCCTCGGCAAGAAATCACAGAAACCTCAGGACAAAGGAGGTCATTCAGCCCATCGTGCTTGTGCTGGGGCCAGTTCCACAACATAGCTGCCTGCCTGCAAACTGATGTCCCAGCTCGTCTGTTAGAGCAGGGGAACGTGTGTCGGAACATGGAGAAGGAAAAGACGGAGGTTGATGGAAAATTAAGGCTAGCTTACGAGGCAAGGAGCTTGGTGTTTAAAGTAGTATTTCCTTACAGCTCGAATAGGCATTAGTTTCAAGGTCGCCATTAACTGTTGAAGAACGTTTACTGTAAGCTAAAAACAAAGATAAGTTAAGTCTCCGTCTAATAGATAGAGCGAGGCTCAACAGCACATCATAATAATCCATGTAGTGCGTGTGTGTGTGCGCTGGTTAGCAACAGTCAATGGTACAAGAGGCAGACATTGGGTTGGATTTTCCCGAAGATGCTGCCTTTGTTTGCGCCCCGGAGGGGCAGTAATGGCGGCGGGAATGGGTTCCGGGCGGGCAGCCAGCTCCCAGTGCCGTGCCGGGAAACTAGTTGGCGGTTTTTGCGGAGGTGATGGGGAGGGGGGAGGCGCTGAGCAGCACCACCGATTTCAACTGCACTTTGACCTTGAATTGACGCCAATCCTCTCGTGCGCCGTAACGCGCCGTAGTAGCAGGCCCGCACGGAAAACCAGGCGGGCAGAGCTGTCCCGGCGGCAGAGAGTGCGGTCAGTACTGACCGAGGTAAGTTCGACTGTTTTTTAAAAAAATTTATTTTTGCGATTTATTCTAATGGGGGATGGGCAAGGTATTGGGAATGTTGTGGGTGTGTTTTGTGGGGGTGGTTGGCAGGGTTTGCCGCTGAAGCCCCTCTCAGGACGCTCCGAGGCCAGCTCTTTAGCTCGGGATTTTCGCTTGCTCAGCCGGCCTAGCGCCCCGAGAGCGGTGTATAACACTACGCCTCCCTTAGCGCCCCACCCCACACTCAGGGCCCAGCTGACGAATTTTGCGACTGCCGACACAAACCATTTCCCGCCACAAACTTTACCGCCCGAAAAATCCTCCATCTGAAAACCCAGCCCCAAATAACAGGACTTTAAAAAAAACTTGCCAAAGACCACCTTTTAGATCGTTGCCTGGAAACCAGATTGGAGACACAACTGCAAAACAGTGCAATAAAGACGACTCCCGTGTTCACACAATTAAGAGTTGGGAGCAGATGGGATAAGGGACATGTTCGGTGCCATGAAGCCGAGTCTTTGGGCACAGCTCGCTGTAATGGAAATGTACTGGAGGGAGTGGCCACATCCAGTCAGGTGACAGAAGGAAACCAATCGAGGGAAAAGAGGCAGTTTCGAGTTCACTATCAGCACAGAATTATATAAAAACACACATTGCGTTTTAAACTTTAACACAATGTTAGAATGCATGCTTACATCTATTGTACTCCGGGAATCTACTCCGCTTGTAAATGGCTTTGCATGAAAGAAGAAAGGTCTGGAACCTGAAGCAATGACTATTTCCATTGCTACTCAAGTCAACACCAACTTGTATTTATATAGCGCCTTTCAACGTAGTGAAGCATCCCAAGGCGCTTCACAGGAGGAGGAGATAAAAACTTTGATACTGAGCCGCATAACGAGACATTAGGGCAGATGAGCAAAAGCTTGGTCAAAGAGGTAGGTTTTAAGGAGCATCTTGAAGGAAAGAGAGGTAGAGAGGCGGAGAGGTTTAGGGAGGGAGTTCCAGAGCTTGGGGCCCAGGCAACAGAAGGCACGGCCACCGATGGTGGAGCGATTATAATCAGGGATGCTCAAGAGGGCAGAATTAGAGGAGCGCAGAGATCTCGGGGAGGGGGGGGTGTTGTAAAGAGAAGAGACAACGTTAGTCTCCGTACCGACATCATTTTACTTCATCTTCTCTCTGCTATCCTTTGATGGGTGTCATCAAGTGTTATCTCATTTTCTCCAGGATACTTCAGGAAGTGAATCGAAGAGTCAGATCTGATGAAGTGTAACGAAGTAAATGACGGACTGATACTTCGACATTACAGCTTAACAAAAAGAGTTGGGCTTCTTCTTTCGATGTGCAGCTGTTATGACCATATCTTCAATTTTATTAGTCTGCTTCATCAGGCAGGGAGAATCGCAGACTGCCAGCTGTTCCTATAATCTGCCCATATGTGCCTGTTGATTCTTCCCACTGCCTCGCACTGATACAGCTAATTATTTTCACATTGAAACAAATTGACATCGAGCGGTTTTGCAGTCAGAGCAACGCGACTTTCCTGTTAATATAGAGAGATGGAGGCATGGTAACATGTTGCAGAAAAACAGCAGCAATTGTAGATACAACAAAATCAGCTAAATTTTATAACCAGCCAGGCTCATTTTCTGGATTATAAATAACCTAATTAGATACAGCATTCATTAGCTGGAGGGCTTAATTAAGGGGGGAGGGGGGGGGGGAATGAATCAGTTAGGATAACGATCGCGACTCTCGCAACAACTGAAGAAAGCCAATGTTGACTCCCATGTTCTTTCAACAACTGGCCGGCATGCAAATGGACCGGCATCTGCCCAGGAAGCAGATTCCAATCCAGCGGATACCTGCATGAATAACAAAAACATTAAAAGCGCGCTTCAGCTGTGCTTTGTTATGGAAATATTTTTAATTTATTCGTTCACGGAATGTGGGCGTCGCCACCAAGGCCAGCATTTATTGCCTGTCCCTAATTGCCCTTGAGGTGGTGGTGAGCCACTGTCTGGTACAATCGGGTGGCTCACGAGGCCATTTCAGAGGAGCAGTCAGGAGTCAACTGCATTGATGGTGGGTCTGGAGAACGGGTAAGGGCGGTAGATTTATTTCCAATTGCATCCTTCATCATCATAGGTGGTTCTTCAAACGAGGATGACTTACTTCCACATGAGCTCACAGATGTTTCAAAGAACCCGATGTTCCAGTCCTGAACTACATCCTGAAGGGTGGAAGATGCCTGTGCGTGGATTTTTTTAACGTGGGGTGACCGTTGCACACCAGCCACCACACGGGCTTGACAGAGCAAGGCCTTTATCCAGTGGCAAGGGTTAACCAGGACAACTGGAGACCAGCTCTGCTGCACGGACCTAGTGCGCGCACATATCGCAGAGTGTGGGCTGGGCCCGTGCTGCCCCTGGGCCCTCGGCTCTTCTGGGCCCCGTACCCTCATTTGCCGCACCTCCGCCACGATCTCTCGCCGCTCCTCCGTCACAAACAATTGCTTCCAACCAGAAGTCAAACAGCAAGAGTCTCTCTGCCTCTCCACACCCAGCTGCTTTGTGTGAAATCCCATTTAAAATGGTTCTCAAATAAATAGAAAAACGTGGGATTATGGGTTTTGAACTCACTATTGGTGCGAACCTTACAATCTTCTCCACAATATCTATCTCCCCACTATATCTATCTTGCATTCAAAACGCAATCTACATTTTTTTTTTCCCCATCAGAGATCTCAGCCATTTCACATTTTCCAATAATGCTGCAAGACAGATCTGTATGCTAAAGGAACTAAATCACACCAAAGAAAGAAATAGAAGGATAAAAGCAAAACACTGCGGGTACTGGAATCTGAAATAAAAACAGTAAATGCTGGAACTACTCAGCAGGTCGGGCAGCATCTGTGGAGAGAAACAGAGTTAACGTTTCAGGTCAGTGACCCTTCGTCAGAACTGGAAATAGAAAGACTTGCATTTAAACCGTGTCTTTAATAACCTCAGGACATCCCAGAGCACTTCACAGTCAATTAATTACTTTTGGAGTGCAGTCACTGTAAGTAATGTAGGAGTCACAAACGCCAGACTGGGTTAGATCCTGCAAATCCCCTGGGAGGACAGACGTACCAATGTTAGCGTCCTCGACCGGGCCAACATCTCCAGCATTGAAGCACTGACAACACTCAACCAGCTCCGTTGGGCGGGCCACTTTGTCCACATGCCTGACACAAGACTCCCAAAGCAAGCGCTCTACTCGGAACTCCTACACGGCAAACGAGTCAAAGGTGGGCAGAGGAAACGTTACAAGAACACTCTCAAAGTCTCCTTGATAAAATGCAACATTCCCCACCGACACCTGGGAGTCCCTGGCCAAAGACCGCCCTAAGTGGAGGAAGTGCATCCGGGAGGGCACTGAGCACTTCGAGTCTCGTCGCCGAGAGCATGCAGAAACCAAGCGCAGGCAGCGGAAAGAGCGTGCGGAAAACCAGTCCCACCCACCCCTTCCCTCAACCACTGTCGGTCCCACCTGTGACAGGGACTGTAATTCTCGTATTGGACTGTACAGTCACCGAAGAACTCATTTTTAGAGTGGAAGTGTTAGTCTTGTGGAGTTCTTCCATACCCGAGTACTGTGAGCTAAAACTGAAGTGCCCCTGATCTCTGCAGTTGTATTAAAGCGTGCCTAAGTAGCATGGCAGACAACCTTTTATACTTTCTTGCACAGGGTGTGTAGGTGACCCCTGGGCCTCCCAACAGTTGCGCCCTCTGGTGGCAAGTCTTACACAGTTACAAGGTTTACATACATAACAGGAAGCAAGTCTTCCTCGATTCCGAGGGACTGCCTACGATGAGAAAATGCAGCAGCCAATATGTGCACAACAAACAGAAATGAAATTAATGACCAGTTCATGTGTTTGAGTGATGTTGGTTGAGGGTTTACTTGATCCCCTCTCCATTCAGACTTGGCAAAAGCTGCTGTTTGGGTCAACAAGCTTTGAGTCTTTCCAAAGGCTTTCAAATATTTTGCAACGCTATTTGATCATTCACTTTTATCGGCCCCCATCCCTCTTAATTTCACATGCATAGAATTTTCAAGTCCCACCATCAGTGTACTCCCTGCACAAGTGGTTGCAAGTGGTTACACTTCCATTCATGCCAGTGTTGAAATACTTGTGCAGCATCTAGGTGCAAACAGCAGCCATACTGCAAACTAAGAACACAAGAATTAGCAGGAGTCCGCCATTCGGCCCCTCGAGCCTGCTCCACCATTCAATAAGATCATGGCTGATCTTCTACCTCAACTCCACGTTCCTCCAACTCCAGGATTGGTTGTCAAACTGGGGTCCACAGAGGCTAGAGGATTCGTTTTTTTAATAATTTACTCAGGAAAAAAAATACGTCGTGCGCTTTTCAATTCCTCGGGACGTCCCAACATGCGCCTCATTTTTTCTTTGGGCAATGACAGCACTCAGTTCCCGATTGGTAGCCGAGAGAGACATTAGGGGTGTCTAAAATGCATGTGGTGATGTGAATGAAATTATGACACCAATAATAGCGTTTAGATGATTGTATCAGAATTGGAGAGAAAAGTATCTCTGCAGACTAGTAATCGAATAACTGGGTAGATGCTTAGAATTTGCTTATGTCTTCATTTCCCTGCAGACGTGATAACATTTTGGAGCATGGCGGACAAATTGCTTCCCAGGCTAGCTGTCGACTGTTTGTGTGCTAGGAAGGTTGTTTACTGCATCTTTAACTTGACCAAACTAAGACCCAACGCTGAAGTTTCTTTCATTACTGCTAATAACCATATTATGGGCCCAAGTTTCCACATGATTTGCACCTGATTTTTTAGGAGCAACTGGTGGAGAACGGACTATCTGAGAAATCGCAATTCTCCACATTTTTTTTTCTGCAGTTCTAGTCAGGTAGAACAGTTCTACTTTGGAACAGAATTTTTTCTTCAAAAGGGGGCGTGTCCGGCCACCGACGCCTGATTTCAAAGTTTCCACAGTGAAAACGTACTCCAAACTAAGTTAGAATGGAGCAAGTGAAGATTTTTGTAGAACTGAAAAAACCTGTTCTACACATTAAAAAATCAGGCGCAGGTTACAAATTAGGCGTCGGGAACGAGGTGGGGGGGGAGGGGGGGAAGGGAAGTCATTAAATTCTACAATCAATCCTTATTTATACTTCTACAAATATTATACAAATAAATCCAACCTGAATAAACATTTATAAGAAAAGATTAAATAAACCATCTTCCTACCTGTGTGAAAGTGCTTCAGGCACGGAGAATGCTGCAGGCATTCATTCCCGCGGGGGGGGGGGGGAGGAGAAAGCCGTTCGTTGCCGCTGAGCGGGAGGGGGGGGGGGGGAAGGAAACAGCAGGTTCGTTCCTGGGGGGGGAGGGGGGGGGGGAAGGAAACAGTGAGAAGGCTGCAGGAAGCCTCAGTGCTGATGGCAATGTGCTTTTATTAAAAAATGTTCAAAAATTAAACAGCTACAAAGAACTACAAAAATGGCTGAGTGCCAATGTTTCCTTCACACTGCGCGTGTGCGAACGCTCCAACGCGCACGCGCAGCGTTGCCGGCAGGAAAAAAACTAATTTAAATAGTACCCGCCCCCTCCCACTTACAAAATCGGCGCGAGTGTAGGCTCCGCCCCCCTGGGCGCCGCGCCAGGCAGACAAGGAGCTGCAGGGCTCTCCAGAATTGCGAGTTTTTTTTAGGCGCCGTTTTAGGCGCGAAAAACGGGCGCCCAGCTCGTAGGGGCGCCCGTTTTTTTTCGTGTGGAAACTTGGGCCCTATAATACTAAATTAGGATTCTGACTTTGTTTAACAAAGTTGATTTAAAATGCGCAAATTAGCCAGTGTGCGAGAATAGAAGAGATATCATCTCTGGGAATTCAATGATTCATTCCCCTGTACAATAGTCTGATAATGCAATTAAATAGTTAGTTTTGCACAGCTAGGCTGCATGAACATAAATAACGGATAACAGGCAGCTACCAACAAATGAAGGTCAAGAATGGCATGTCTGACTCCAAACTGGAGAGGCCAAGGACGGGAGAGATACGAGGAATTCAGATGGATGGGCCTTCAGAATGTATAAACAGGAAAGACACGTGAGGAAAAAGCATGAGAACCCTTAGGGAGAGTTTTCATCTGAAAGTTTGGACAAAGAACTCGGGACACCATTGGGCACCTTGGTTTAAGTGGAACTGAGATAGGTTAAAGGGTCTTTCCCATATTCTATCCCAGGTATACCCCTAAAAAGAGAATAAAAGGAAGTCCTAAAGAGCCTTAGAATAGACGGTGGAGTGAAGAGCTTCCAAGAGTGGATCGATGGTCTAACTTCCGAAAGGGGATCCACACTGATCCTAGTCTTACACTCTTGGCAGTTGTAGAAGAGAGAACGGGAGAAAGGTCGTAAGCCGGAGAGCTGGTTGCTGCTCGCCTTTCCATCTGTCCGATCGGATCTGTACCAGCTGCTGGTCATGGTCATATGTTTTTGCTATATAAGTAGTGTGTTATATACTGTCCTAAACTCAGATTAAACAATATACACACCCCATATTGGTTTGCACTCGATCCTGATTATTTGAAAAATAATAACACTTATTTATATAGCACCTTTAACGTAGTAAGACGCCCCAAGGCGCTTCACACCAATTTTACAACACGTTAGATATTGACCATTGAGGGAAAGGGAGAAAAAGCGTGAGAAGGAAGTGTAAAAAGAGGTTAAAGGCTCTGGTCCGAAGAAGCAGTCAAAATGCGCATGCAGTTAGAGACAGGCGAAAAAAGAAAAAATTCAAATTACATTGTAAATAATACAATGAGTATACAATAGTAAAATCAGTATGAGTAATTATAACTAAACAAAAATTAATATATACCTTAATTATAAATTAATTTAAAATAAGAAAATCAGCAATTAAAGCAAATTAAGTTATTAGCTGTCTTTAAGATTCATTCCCTGTCCAGTGATTCAATTAATCTGGAATAACCAATCACTGTCCTCCATCCTGGTGATGTCATAATTGTATTACTTTTTATTTCT
The DNA here is from genome assembly GCF_044704955.1 of Pristiophorus japonicus. Lineage (NCBI taxonomy): Eukaryota > Metazoa > Chordata > Chondrichthyes > Pristiophoridae > Pristiophorus > Pristiophorus japonicus. Next base: position 6,726,435 of record NC_091998.1, on the reverse strand, counting down.
CAATTTGTCCTCTTGATAGGACTTGCTCCAGGCTTGAGCTGCCTCCGTTGTCAGGGAGAAGCTGATGTTCAAATCTCCCTCCAGCTGTTCCAGGCTCGTGCTAAAGACCAGAGAGAAGTAAATCTCAACAGTCTTTCAGCAAGATATGACAGGGTGTTCCTCGGACTTTTCTAACAGAGCGACCCCGGCAATGTGTCAATATTTGCAAGGAGGTCCTGCACACAGGTTGCACTAAGACAACTGTCAGAGAGAATCGTTCATTTTCTGCTGCAACAATCTGGAATGGAATCGATGCATTCCCATCTAGCACCCTCTTCAAATGAAAACATGTCTATTTTCAAAGGGTGCAGTTATGAGCATAGTAGATTAAAGAAACCTCTCCCCAAAATTAAAGCAATAAGTTTAGACAATAAACCTAATTAAAAGACACGCCCGTGCTTTAATTCATTGATAAGTTCTGCAGAAGGAACCATCTGAGACAACAAGACCACGACTTCCACAATCAGCAGCTCGTTGGAAGGACAAAGAATTTGCAGTCAGCTGCGGAATCTCCCTCGTTGCCTTTTTAGTATCTATGTCCTGCCCAGAGAAACCCACAATAAGCTCGTGGGTGGCAAAGGCCTGGCTCATGAGTGCACGGACATTCTGATGGGAAACACGGAGAGGACTGAGGATTGTTGATCCTCCAGCAGAGTCCATGAGGGAGGAAATGGTGGATGGGGGGGGGGGGGGGAGAAGGGAAGGAAGGAGGGAGGGAGGGGGAGGGAGGGAGGGGGGGGAGGGAAGGAGGGAGGGGGGGGGAGGGAAGGAGGGAGGGGGGGGAGGGAAGGAGGGAGGGGGGGGGAAGAGAGGGGAGCAGCAATGGATATGGGGGGGATAGGGGAGGGGCACCAGTAAATGGGGGGGATAGGAGAGGGGCACCAGTAAATGGGGGGGATAGGAGAGGGGCACCAGTAAATGGGGGGGATAGGAGAGGGGCACCAGTAAATGGGGGGGGATAGGAGAGGGGCACCAGTAAATGGGGGGAATAGGAGAGGGGCACCAGTAAATGGGGGGAATAGGAGAGGGGCACCAGTAAATGGGGGGGATAGGAGAGGGGCACCAGTAAATGGGGGGGATAGGAGAGGAGCACCAGTAAATGGGGGATAGGAGAGGGGCATCAGTAAATGGGGGGAATAGGAGAGGGGCACCAGTAAATGGGGGGAATAGGAGAGGGGCACCAGTAAATGGGGGGGCAATAGGAGAGGGGCACCAGTAAATGGGGGGGATAGGAGAGGAGCACCAATAAATGGGGGATAGGAGAGGGGCATCAGTAAATGGGGGGAATAGGAGAGGGGCACCAGTAAATGGGGGGAATAGGAGAGGGGCACCAGTAAATGGGGGGGCAATAGGAGAGGGGCACCAGTAAATGGGGGGAATAGGGGAGGGGCATCAGTAAATGGGGGATAGGAGAGGGGCACCAGTAAATGGGGGGATAGGAGAGGGGCACCAGTAAATGGGGGGAATAGGAGAGGGGCACCAGTAAATGGGACCAACTTGCAATGATGTTTGTGAATGAAAGGTCAGAATGTTTTCATGGGTTAAAAAATAGAAATAATGAGCTTCCCCTGATGGCTGAGTTGGTCGATGCTGGACCATGCAGACTAGGAAGGTCTGAGGTGCAATACCTGGTCTATGTTGAGTCGGCTGATCTGATCGCGAGTTAGGACAGCAGTAATTACGCTAAGAGACTGGCAGCGAGGTGGGGACCCGGGGCCAGTATATGTGCGGTAACCAACCACCAAAGCGTGAGTGGCTGGAGAGAGAGTGCGGAAAAGTGCAGCAGAGCCTGCGCATGGAGAGCAGCGCGCAGGAGCGGGAGCTGGGGGGGGGGGGGGGGTTACCTGGGGTACAGTGTCGGTATTCAATGGATAAATACGCAAGGTGAAAAAGAGAGAGAGGGGGTGGGAGGGGGTTAGTAGGAATACGTGTGTGTGAAGCCTATGCAGCAGAGCCGAGTATCCAATTGTCTTGGATCCCCTTACCTTTGGACCAAGGCCTCGCTCTGTCAAGCCCATGTGGCGGCCAGCCCATGTTAAAAGAATTCACGCAAAGGCATCTTCCACCCTTTAAAATGAAGTTCAGGTTCTGGCCCGCATTGGTCTCATCAGTCACCTTAAAACTCAATTTAGTGTCTAAGATGATGATGATTAATCAGGAAAGAAGGAAAGACTTGCATTTATATAGCACCTTTCATGATTACCGGACATCTCAAAGCGCTTTACAGCCAACGAAGTACTTTTGGAGTGCAGTCACTGTTGCAACATGGGAAACGCGGCAGCCAACCTGTGCACAGCAAGCTCCCGCAAAAAGCAATGTGACAACGACCAGGTAATGTTTTAGTGATATTGACTGAGGGATAAATATTGGCCAGGACAATTAAAGTAATCGCACTCGCTAGTTTTCTAAAATTTCTGCACCCTTATTTTTGTTGCCACAGGGCAAAAACGACAATGAAAATCCATTTTTCTTTTGGTTGCGAGGGGGGAAAAACGGGAGAGAGAATGAAGATTATGGAGGCAAAGCTTGCCGATAGCCAAAGACGTTAAAGTTCTCTCTCCAGAGGCTCATGATCGGAACTCTGTTGTTTTACTGTGCGTGTCTCGGATGAAACAGTCCAGTGGTTGGAGTATTAAATCTGCAATAAAATCAGGAACCGTGAAAGCTAACAACCCTTCCACCCGAGAAAGGGTTTTTCCTTCAGAATGTGCGTCGCAGAACAGAAGAAACGCAACAAACCTCTGTAAAGCTGGCTGGAATCATTGGCTGAATTATTGCCAATTGCTGCAGATGATATAAAAAGCCCTCACTTTATTTTATTTTAATGTGATCCACTCTGTGCAAAGTATATCAGCTGCAAAAATCGAGAGAGAAACACACATTTCTTTTTATGCTCATCGTGGGAGATGGGAGTTCCAGGTAACTGAAGATTTGTCGACATTGTGTCGTCACACCAAGCAGCAACATAAAAGGAGATCCTCCTTGGGTGCGACAATGCCTTGATGCAGGATAAAGCTCGCCCTGCACTATGCATCAAATCGTGTGACACAACGCAGGCAAGCTGTGCATCAGTTGGGTCAGCTGTGGCTCAGTGGGCAGCACCCTCGCCTCTGACTCAGACGGTTGTGGGTTCAAGTCCCACTCCAGGGACCCGAGCTCACAAATATAGGCTGACCCTCCAAATGAAGTGCCGCGCTGCTGGAGGTGCCTTCTTCCAGAGGAGACGTGAAACCGAGGCTCCTTCTGCCCTCTCAAGTGGATATAAAAGATCCCATGGCCACTATTTCGAAGAAGAGCAGGGGAGTTATCCCCGGTGTCCTGGGGCCAATATTTATCCCTCAATCAACATCACTAAAACAGATTATCCGGTCATTATCACATTGCTGTTTGTGGGAGCTTGCTGTGCACAAATTGGCTGCCGCGTTTCCCACATTACAACAGTGACTGCACTCCAAAACGTACTTCATTGGCTGTAAAGCGCTTCGAAATGTCCAGTGGTTGTGAAAGGCGCTATATAAATGTGCAGTACGAAAAGCTGAGCTCCCACCTTCAGAACAGCACTGCGCATTTTATCAGCGGCAGGTCATCATTTTCTCACTGCTCGAGTGGTGCTGAAATTTCCTATCACGTCATGTTGATGTTCTGGATGGTTTTGTTAAAACGGCTCACTCCCAGACACTAGGTGGAGACGGGCCAAATCATTTCACCAAGGACCCGTACATCTGGCAGCCTGGGTCTGACCTATTCTGAAGAGTCTGCGTCCGAAACAATAACCCCATCTTCAGCTATCGACAGACCTTGCTGTCATTTCACGTTCAGTCCCACTGGTTCCGCTCCAGTTTGCCGTTATACTCAAGACCTCGCTCTACATGCGATTCGAAGAGGCCCACATCAGTTTATCAATACTTGCTGAAGCACCTTTGCACTGACTGAAGCAAACGGTGTTCCCAGATCGTGAGGAGACATCTGCAGATTAATTACATCCCGACAGGAATTAAATTCTAAAAAGACAGCAACTGAAGTATTTGATGTAGTAATTACACCGAGTGGAACACATGCTGCAGTAAGCTTCATATATTGAAAACTGGCACTTTATGTATTTTTTTAAACTCATACTGTAACATCCCAATTGAAAAGTACCCCAGAGTCATTCGCCGTGTGCTCGACAGGGGGAATGGCCGCTTTCCATGCTGTAACCATTCTATAATCCTGAGGGTTTTAGCGTTTTCTTTCCCATGTTTGGTTTATAGAAAATAAAAGTTCATATTCAGGAGAGCTGGTCATTGGTGTGGGAGCGATCACCAGTAAGAGATCTTTCTTTGTCTTTCTGCTCTGAACTGAGGGATGTATAGGGAGGGAATGCAATGGGTGTGGTGGGAGATATCCCCTCTGCTCACTACAGCAACACCATGGGGGTTTACAGCTACATTCACACATTTTGCTATTAATAGTCAACCAAGGAAACCATCTCCACCTCTGGCCTCACCCAATGAAAGGAATATTTCAGGATGGTTTCCAAAAAAAACCCCAATTGCCATCTATCCATTGTCCCCTCCTGGTCTGCACTCCGTCATTAACTGCTTGGCATCAGTGGAAACTTCAAAATTGCTGATAAGAAACGCAGCAGGAGAATTTGCCCCCGAATGATCACACTGATGCGGTCCAGGAAGCTCAGTGCACAGACCATGAGATCGTAGGATCATCGAATCATACAGCACAGGAGGCGGCCATTCGGCCCATTGCGTCTGCGACGACTCTTTCGAAGAGCGATCCAATTAGTCCCGTTCTTCCCCGCACCCCCCTGCTATTTCCCCATATCCCGGCAATTTTTTCTGCTTCAAGTATTTATCTGTATCCACTACCCAATCAGCAGTGCATTCCAAATCCTAACCACTCATTGTGTAAAAATGTTTCTCACATTGAGTTTTTTTTGTCAACTGTTGTTGGAAATAGTTTCTCTTTATTTAATTTATCTAAACCCTTAATTGAAGTCCGCTGTCGGAGGGGCAGTACTGAGGGAGTGCTGCACTGTCGGAGGGGCAGTACTGAGGGAGTGCTGCACTGTCGGAGGGGCAGTACTGAGGGAATGCCGCACTGTCGGAGGGGCAGTACTGAGGGAGCGCTGCACTGTCGGAGGGGCAGTACTGAGGGAATGCCGCACTGTCGGAGGGGCAGTACTGAGGGAGCGCTGCACTGTCGGAGGGGCAGTACTGAGGGAGCGCTGCACTGTCGGAGGGGCAGTACTGAGGGAGCGCTGCACTGTCGGAGGGGCAGTACTGAGGGAGCGCTGCACTGTCGGAGGGGCAGTACTGAGGGAGTGCTGCACTGTTGGAGGGGCAGTACTGAGGGAATGCCGCACTGTCGGAGGGGCAGTACTGAGGGAGCGCTGCACTGTCGGAGGGGCAGTACTGAGGGAGCGCTGCACTGTTGGAGGGGCAGTACTGAGGGAATGCCGCACTGTCGGAGGGAGCGCTGCACTGTCGGAGGGGCAGTACTGAGGGAGCGCTGCACTGTCGGAGGGGCAGTACTGAGAGAATGCTGCACTGTCGGAGGGGCAATACTGAGGGAGCGCTGCAATGTCAGAGGTGCCGTCTTTTGGATGAGACGTTAAATTGAAGCCCCGTCTACCCTCTCGGGTGGACATAAAAGATCCCATGCCACTATTGCGAAGAAGAGCAGGGGAGTTATCCCCCGTGTCCCTGGGGCCAATATTTATCCCTCAACCAACATCACAAACAGATTATATGGTCATTATCACATTGCTGGTTGTGGGAGTTTGCTGTGCATAAATTAGCTGTCACATTTCCCACATTACAACAGTGACTACACTCCAAAAAGTACTTCATTGGCTGTGAAGCGCTTTGGGACATCCCGATATCGTGAAGGGCGCTATAAAATGCAAGTCTTTCTTTCTTTCATGATTCTAAACACCTCTTAAACACCAGATCGCCTCTTAGTCTTCTTCGTCCCAAGGTGAAGTTGGGCTTCAACGCACTCAAATCAAATGCAGACCATCATGAGTGAGGGATTGAGGGACCTTGCTGGAATACGGTGGTTGATGCTGAGGCAGGGCGACCCCAGAGAAGTCGTAGCTGTCCCAGCACGTACAGTGTGCAAGGATACAGAAATCTCAAGGTCACACGCACCTGGAGCCAAGAGAAATAGCAAGTGCAAGGGGCTAGTGCAGGGCTGGCCATGATACTTCGCTCAATTGGTGGTGTAGCAGGATAAGGGCGAGGAGTTGGAGAATAGTACACCAGAACCCAAAGAAATGGAGAAAGGACATCAGATGGACTGCATTTAATGCAAGCATCAAGAGAACACTGAATTCATTGAATCTTTCCAAACATTCTCCAAGACATTGAAATAGCTCTGAAATGGGAAACTGATAATTTTGTAGGATTGCAGAACAATGTTAATTGCAGTACGTAAATACAACTGCAGCCTTGAACAAATATAGTTACAACCTTCACATTCCTTTGGTCCTTAACTTTATTACATCTAACCAACAAATACCCCACTTGTACAAATTGCTTTATCACAGAAAGGGTGGAAAGGGTGGAATGACCATCTCCACCTCCCCTTAATATTCAACGGCATTGCCATCGCTAAATCCCCCACCACCAACATCCTGGGGGTCACCATTGACCAGAAACTTAACTCGATCAGCCACATAAATACTGTGGCAACAAGAGCAGGTCAGAGACTGGGTATTCTGCGGCGAGTGTCTCACCTCCTGACTCCCCCAAGCCTTTCCACCATCTACAAGGCTCAAGTCAGGAGTGTGATGGAATACTCTCCACTTGCCTGGATGAGCGCAGCTCCAACAACACTCAAGCAGCTCGACACCATCCAGGACAAAGCAGCCGCTTGATTGGCTCCCCATCCACCACCTTCAACATTCACTCCCTCCACCACCGGCGCACCGTGGCTGCAGTGTGCACCATCTACAAGATGCACTGCAGCAACTCGCCAAGGCTTCTTCGGCAGCACCTCCCAAACCCGCGACCTCTACCGCCTAGAAGGACAAGGGCAGCAGGCGCATGGGAACACCACCACCTCCACGTTCCCCTCCCAGTCACACACCATCCTGACTTGGAAATATATCGGCTGTTCCTTCATCATCACTGGGTCAAAATCCTGGAACTCCCTCCCTAACAGCACTGTGGGAGCACCTTCACCACACGGACTGCAGCGGTTCAAGGCGGCGGCTCACCACCATCTTCTCAAGGGGCAATTAGGGATGGGCAATAAATGCCGGCCTTGCTGACGATGCCCACATCCTGTGAACAAATTTTTTTTTAAAACACCTTTATATGACAAAAGAAGTGATACTGGGTTAATTAAATTTTTATAAACAGCTTTAGAATACTGAAAAGTTCACACATCTATCTGAATATATACAAGTGGAACATGAGATACAATTCACACTTTGCCAACCAGAACATTTTGTTCTGTAAATATTTACTCAATACACAAGTTTTCAAACGGATTTGATGAATTACCCATCAACGTCAACAGCAGTTGCTGTCTGAAGATTTCATGCAAACATGAAAATGACACTTGCCTCTCTCAATTACTTTTTCCCATTCCTTTTGCTTCTGTTTGTTCCTCACGTTATCCGAGAAGGCAGGTCCAGCCAATGTTAGCCTCTGAACAACCCACGGTGATCAATACTACAATCTGCATCACAAGATAAATACCTGTGTTCCTCGGAGCTCTCGCTCAGGAAGACAGAACCAAGCTCAACAATCTCGCCAAATAGCAGATTTGAAAAAAATTCTGGGGTCAACACCATGTCTACAGCCAACAATCCTTGAAAGCCAGTTCTACTGAAGGGTCATCGACCTGAAACGTTAACTCGGTTTCTCTCTCTCCACACATGCTGCCTGACCTGCCGAGTATTCTCAGCATTTTCTGTTTTAATTTCAGATTTCCAGCATCCGCAGTGTTTTGCTTTTGCAACCCCTGAAAGGACGACTTGACATGATGGTCATTACAGCATCACCGCTGTCGAACCAGATATTTGGATGAAACGTTCCAAGGAGCTTCACAGGAGTATCCTGAGATTTACAAAAATTTGACACCAAGCTGGATAAGTAGAAATTAGGGCAGGTGACCAAAAGCTTGGTCAAAGAGGTAGGTTTGGTAGAGAGAGAGCAAGAGAGAGAAAGAGAGAAAGAAAAAGAGAAAGAGAGAGAAAGAAAGGAGAGGAAAGAGAAAGAGAGAGAAAAAGAGAAAAAAAGGAGAGAGAGAAAGAGAGAAAAAAAAGAGAAAAAGAAAGAGAGAGAGGGGAGACGAGGTTTAGGCAGGAAGTTCCAGAGCTTGGGGCCAAGGCAACAGAAGGCACGGCCACCAACGGTTGTGCTCATTGTTTTTTGGGATGGCACTAGTTGAGGGAGGAATGTTGACCAGGGCACTGGGAGAACTCCCTGCTCCTCTTCACACAATTCCCAGGATCTTCAACCAGCCATCTTGTTGTTGATGCCAAATGGCTGCCACATTTTGCCCATGTAACAGCGATCACTACATTCCAAAACTGAGCTTCCATAGCTACACATTGGTCAGTGACACACGCTGCTATATAAATACAAGTGTTTTTTAAATAAACATTTCAAAATCATGAGGGGTCTGGACAGAGTAGAGAGAGAGAAACTGTTCCCATTGGCGGAAGGGTCAAGAACCAGAGGACACAGATTTAAGGCGTCTATCAAAAGAACAAAAGGCGACATGAGGAAAAACAGTTTTACGCAGCGAGTGGTTAGGATCTGGAATGCGCTGCCTGAGAGGGTGGTGGAGGCAGATTCAATCGCGGCTTTCAAGAGGGAGTTGGATAAGTACCTGGAGGAAAAAAAATTTGCAGGGCTCCGGGGAAAGGGCGGGGGAGTGGGACTGGCTGAGATGCTCTTGCAGAGAACCAGCACGGGCTCGACGGGCCGAATGGCCTCCTTCTGTGCTGTAACCATCATCATCATCATAGGCAGTCCCTCGGAATCGAGGAAGACTTGCTTCCACTCTTAACACGAGTTCTTAGGTGGCTGAACAGTCCAATACGAGAACCACAGTCTCTGTCACAGGTGGGACAGACAGTGGTTGAGGGTAAGGAGGGTGGGACTGGTTTGCCGCACACTCCTTTCGCTGCCTGCGCTTGGTTTCTGCATGCTCTCGGCGATGAGACTCAAGGTGCTCAGCGCCCTCCCGGATGCACTTCCTCCACTTAGGGCGGTCTTTGGCCAGGGATTCCCAGATGTCGGTGGGGATGTTGTACTTTCTCAGGGAGGCTTTGAGGGTGTCCCTGTAACGTTTCCTCTGCCCACCTTTGGCTCGTTTGCCGTGAAGGAGTTCCGAGTAGAGCGCTTGCTTTGGGAGTCTCGTGTCTGGCATGGGGACAATGTGGCCTGCCCAGCGGAGCTGATCAAGTGTGGTCAGTGCTTCAATGCTGGGGATGTTGGCCTGGTCGAGGACGCTAATATGTTGGTGCCTCTATCCTCCCAGGGGATTTGTAGGATCTTGTGGAGACGTCGTTGGATCTTGTGGAGACTACTGTGCTGTAACCATTCTATGATTCTACATAATCAGATTTGCAATGGTAAGTCAGGCTTCTGAAGGGGGTTGAATGCAAAATCCTTTGCAATATTCACATTTGAAATGGTCCTACACAGTAAGAATTTCCTTTCGTCATTTAAAATAAATTATATTCATGAGCACAGCTACGCTTACAGAGTTTAAATACAAGGCCATCAGCCCAACGCACCAACATAAAAAATGTTTATCTGCTGGAAAATAGCAGCAATAAAGACCAAGAAAATTGTAAATGGTTATTAAAAATCGACCACCCATGTCATTCCCATCCTGCAAATAGTTGCAAGATCTGAAGTGTGATTAGGAAAACTGCACTGAAAGAAATAGGCCTCGATGAAAAATAATGTACAAAACTCGAATTTTCTTTACATTCAAAGTCCCGGTCAGCTTGTGAGAGTGCTGTTTATTTCAGAGTCAGAGGGAGGCCATTCGGCCCATCGTTCCTGTGCCAGCTCTTTGAGCGACCCAATTAGTCCCACTCCCCCCCCCCCCCCCCCCCCCCCCCTGCTCTTTCCACCATAGCGTGTTTTTCCCTTTGCAAAAAAGTGTGTAACCAATTCTCTTTCGGAAGTTACAATTCAATCTGCTTCCTTTGAGGCAGTGTATTCCAGATCATATATCATAATGAGTCGGCCATTTGGCCCCTCGAGCGTGCTCCGCCATTCAATAAGATCATGGCTGATCTGGTCAGCTCCACTTCCCTGCCATCTCCCCATAACCCTCAACTCCCTTATCTCCACCTTAAATATATTCAATGACCCAGCCTCCACGGCTCTCTGGGGCAGAGAATTCCAAAGATTTACAACCCTCAGAAGAAATTCCTCCTCATCTCAGTTTTAAATGGCCATCCCCTTATTCTGAGACTATGTCCCCTAGTTTTAGTTTCCCCTATCAGTGGAAATATCCTCTCTGCATCCACCTTGTCAAGCCCCCTCATTATCTTATAAGTTTCTATAAGATCACCTCTCATTCTTCTGAATTCCAATGAGTAGAGGCCCAACCTACTCAACCTTTCCACATAAGTCAACCCCCTCATCTCTGGAATCAACCTAGTGAACCTTCTCTGAACAGCCCCCAATGCAAGAATATCCTTCCTTATATACGCAGACCAAAACTGTACGCAGTACTCCAGGTGTGGCCTCACCAATACCCTGTACAGTTGTAGCAGGACTTCTCTGCTTTTATACTCTATCCCCCTTGCAATAAAGGCCAACATTCCATTGGCCTTCCTGATTACTTGCTGTACCTGCATACTAACTTTTTGTGTTTCATGCACAAGGACACCCAGGTCCCTCTGTACTGCAGCACTTTGCAATTTTTCTCCATTCAAATTATAATTCGATTTTCTATTCTTTCTGTCAAAGTGGATAACCTCATATTTTCCCACATTATACTCCATCTGCCAACTTTTTGCTCGCTCATGCACTTAGCCTGTCTCTATCCCTTTGCAGATTTTGTGTGTCCTCTTCACAAAAAATTCTCACCTCCCCTCGGGGTCTTTTGCCAATTCACTTTTAAACTGTGTTCATACAAGTACTCACTTTACAGGCTGGCATCAAGAGAATACTGACGGGAAGGTCATAGGAGTGGGGCTGGAGGAGATTACAGAGATAGGGAGAGGGGCGAGGACATGTAGGGATTTGAAAACAAGGATGAAAATTTTGAAATCGAGGCGTTGCTTAACCGGAAGCCAATGTAGATCGGCGAACACAGGGGATGATGGGTGAGCAGGACTTGGTGCGAGTTAGGACACGGGCTGCCGAGTTTTGTATCACCTCTAGTTTACGGCGGGTAGAACGCGGGAGGCCAGCCCGGAGTGCTTTCCATCACATGGATTACTCTGCCATTACCGTAAGCGCTTGTGAATTAAAACAAAAATGATTGTGCTACAAAATGGTAGTACGTGCCCAACACAGAAAAAATCCGTAAGCTTTAGTCAACTATGATCGTAAGTTGGAAACATGGTGGAAATAAAATAGGAAGCACACAGTCAGTCAGAGTTGCTCCTGTACGGAATTAGAAGTCAATCTTCCTCAGGGACCCAGCTTCAAACACACCATCGGAAGAAAGCCCTCGTCATTTCACGAGATAGTGATAGACCCAAGCGAGATGAGATCCAACCTCCTGAACCCAGATTCTAGTGGCACTGCTTCCACAAAACAAAACTCGGTAATCTTAATCGAAGGCACTCCGTCAATTTCTCATGAGGGAAACGGGTGCGTCAGAGGGATGCAATGGGGTGCTTCCAAGAGGCTGGCAAATTGTTGGACCAGAGGATAGAGTGTCCCATTCTGCCTCCAGCACAGCTATACCTGTCCTCTCCCTCACCCCCCTATCTCCACCCCACACAGTACTTGACGCAGACCCCAGGTAATAGAAGACTTGCATTTATATAGCACCTTTCACGACCACCGGACGTCTCAAAGCGCTTTACAGCCAATGAAGTACTTTGAGTGTAGTCACTGTTGTAATGTAGTTAGTTCACAAGGGCTGGTGACAATCAATTCAAGTGTAACCGATCTGTTTTGTAGAGCGTGCTGGCAATAACTTAAATGCTTGTAGATATTACAGCCAATGAAGTATTTTTTGGCGTGTAATCGCTGTTGTAATGTGGGAAACGCGGCAGCCAATTTGCGCACAGCAAGCTCCCACAAGCAGCAATGTGATAATGACCAGATATTCTGTGTTTTTGTTATGTTGATTGAGGGATAAAAAAGAGAGTTAAATCGAGGCACTCTCAGCTGGATCATAGAATCTTAGTTCTGGAACCCTGCTTAAACCTCTCCACTCTCTTTCCTCCTTCAAGACGCTCCTTAAAACCTACCTCTTTGACCCAGCTTTTGGTCACCTGTGCTAATTTCTACTTACGCGGCTCGGTGTCAATTTTTTTAAATCTCGATACTCCTGTGAAGCGCCTTGGGATGTCTCACCACGTTAAAGGTGCTACATAAATACAAGTTGTTGTTGTTGTTGCATTCTTAAAAGGTAGTTCTCTGTTGGCGCCCCTGTTGGAGAGTGGCGGCTTGGTCACTCGGCGAAGGTTCCCCATCAATAATCTCACCCGGTGCCAATCCCAAACACTGGGCAGGGGGGGCAGCGGGTGAGACTGGAGGTGAACCGCCGCTTTGTACACTTACACATGCCTGACATCAGCTGGACATCTGACTTTACAGCAGCTTCCCTTTTCAAAGTCAGTCTGTCAATCTTCAAAGGGCGTTTGAAGTGAAATTTCAAAAAGACTCGACTAAACTGGATCCAGGCAACTTAGCTGTCCAAGAACGTGCGGTGGGAGGGGCCCGGGGGGAGGGGCCCGGGAGAGAAGAGCGGGGTGGAGACTTTTGAACACCCTTCCCAGCCCAGATGGCAGTTCTGAAACAGTCCAATGGCAGAATGATCATCAGCATTCACCTCACGCACAAGCCATTGTGCAGTTACATTAACAGTAACCTGATTTAATGAGAGGCGCAGAAAAATAAAATGCATCACCTACCATGCAGAAATGACTTGCATAGTTATACATGCAAAAAAAAAAAATCGCCCAGGTTATTTATTACTGGTACATCATTCCCAACCGCTGACTCTCGCAACAGTCTGCAGCTGGCACAAATCCTTGCCAGATATAAGCATGGGCTGCAGTTTTGTGGTCCCATCTCCGACACACGCCCATGTCCAGCCAGACTCCGTGCCAGTTTTTAAAATTTATTTGTTCCCGGGATGTGGGCGTTGCTGGCAAGGCCGGCATTTATTGCCCATCCCTAATTGCCCCTCGAGAAGGTGGTGGTGAGCCGCCTTCTTGAACCGCTGCAGTCCGTGTGGTGAAGGTGCTCCCACAGTCAAGTTTGACTGGACCGTGACTCTTGGGGATTTCGTTCTTTGGTAGTGGTCTTCGTATAACTGGGTGGCTTGTTGGGCCATTTCAGAGGGCAGTTAAGAATCAACCACATTGCTGTGGGTCTGGAGTCACATATAGGCCAGACCGGGTAAGGGCGGCAGATTTCCTTCCCTAAAAAAGGACATTGGTGAACCAGATGGGTTTTTACAACAGTTTGGTAGTTTCACCATTCCTGATGCTAGCTTTTTATTCCAGATTTATTTAATGAACTGAATTTAAATTCCCCAGCTGCCGTGGTGGGATTAGAACTCATGTCTCCAGATCATTAGTCCCGGCCTCTGGATTACTGGCCCAGTAACATAGCCATCATGGCCCCGTACCCCTGCCCGCAGCAGGGTTTTGCAATGTCTCCCATTGTGTCCAAGTGCTCCAGAATCACAATCTTTTCAGGTGCCTCACTCTCTAACAACACGTGCAAATCAAAAAAAATGAATCTTGAAAACCACAACGACAGCATCGTTCCTGCGGTACATCCCTATTGTGTGACGTCTAGATTACAGATGGACTGAGGCGACTGTTATACAAGCCAGTGAGAACACTGGGGTTATATTCCATCTGATGTGGAGCTGTAATGGTATCAAACTACATGCTCCCAGCTCGTAATGCACCGTCAAATAACGAGGGGAACAAAACGATACCCATTTAAGCTTTCAGCAACCGGGCAATTCAGCAGCTCACTAATAAGTTGCAAAGTCTACCTTGCAGACTGTCTACAACTTCTTTGTGATGGAGCTAACTGATCGCTCAACTGCAACGCTGGTTGCTTGCTGTTTCACAGGGCTTTCCTCCAGAAGAACACAACTCCAGTCAATCTTGACATCACATCATTAGTGCCATTTATCAAACTAAGATTGGAGGATAATGATGAAAAAAGACAGACTTGCATTATTACAGCACCTTTCACAACCCCAGGACGTCCCAAAGCGTTTCAGACAATTCAGTACTTTTGAAGTGTAGTCACTGTTGTAGGAAACGACTGATGAATCGGTTATGTAATAACTCAATAGACTAAATACTGTAAACTAACAGGTATAAACCTGGCTCTGTTTTATTCGGGCCCAAATTACATGACATGATGGCTTGCCTTTTATACTTGGGCCACGTACACGTGCGTATAAGTCCAATAACCTCCAACAGTGGCGCCACCTGGAGGCTAGTAACCCCAAGCATACATCCATGACAGAATCGGTGCAGAATTAACTGCAAAATTCTCCAATAGCAAAATTCTTCGCTCTGGAGTCACGTGTACAATGTCTCATGTTGCACGAGTCCCAGCTGCAACAGAATGCAATGCTGTGTGCCCCTGCAGCCAATAGGAATGACAAGCAGGTTATATATTGAGGGAAAGATCCATTTTTCATGCAAGTGAATTGACACTCATGGCCTGACACGTTTCTGGACATCTCTCTTTCAGCTCAAGGCAGCCAGAGGCCGGGTCTGGCCCATGTACACATTGCGGTAACAAGCATTTCTTTTGTCGCTGTGGGCCGACAGCAATTTGGAAGAACTCGGCAGCAATGTCACTGATCTGAAGTCAAAGGCACGCCCGATTTTCCTTCGGTTTCTGCTTCAAAAACACTTTCATTTCTATAGCGCCTTTCATGACCACCGGACGTCTCAAAGCACTTTACAGCCAATGAAGTACTTTTGGAATGTAGTCACTGTTGTAATGTGGGAAACGCGGCAGCCAATTTGCACACAGCAAGCTCCCACAAACAGCAATGTGATAATGACCCAGATAATCTGTTTTTTTTGTTTTGTTGATTGAAGGATAAATATTGTCCAGGACACTGGGGATAACTCCCCTGCTCTTCTTCACAACAGTGCTGTCCGATCGTTTTATGTCCACCCGAGAGAGCAGACGGGCCCTTGGTTTAACGTCTCATCTTAAAGACGGCACCTCCGACAGTGCAGCACTCCCTCAGCACTGCCCCTCCGACGGTGCTGCTCTCCTTCAGTACTGCCCCTCCGACACTCCCTCAGCACTGCCCCTCCGACAGTATGGCAATCTCTCAGTACTGCCCCTCCGACACTCCCTCAGCACTGCCCCTCCGACAGTATGGCAATCTCTCAGTACTGCCCCTCCGACACTCCCTCAGCACTGCCCGACAGTAGGGCGCTCCCTCAGCACTGCCCCTCCGACAGTGCGGCGCTCCCTCAGCATTGCACTGGGAGTGTTCGCCTGGATTTTTGTGCGCAAGTCCCTGGAGTGGGACTTGAACCCACAACCTTCTGACTCAGAGTTGAGGGTGCTACCCACTGAGCCACAGATGACACTTTTATCTAACTGCTCACATGGTGCCACAACGCCCTAACCATTCTGGCGTTGCACACTCAAGCTGCAGATTGGTGTCCCATCCTCAAATAAAAATGGCCAGCTGTCAACGCACCAAGACTTCAATTGACAATATTCCACTCCCTCAATAATTAAACTTGAGCTGTGAAGTCTTACCAACGATGGCGGAGAATACAGTGCATGGTTTGGCTATCCCGATACTGCGCATTGTGTGTTACTGGTTAGCAATGAAACAGATTCAATCGAGTCTAGCATTCCACATCTCGGGCATTTAACTCAACGCACACAATCTATAAATTACTCATTCAGAATCCAAATTTCAAGGAACTACTAACCCAATGACATGGAACCAATTATCAGCAGCACTTGCAGGGAAAAATCCCACCACAAATACAAAGAGACTCTACCCAACATAATATATCTTAAAACTCAGTTACAGCCGCTGGTTAACAGTTTACAAGATTCAACAGATGGGAAAATTACAGAAAAGTCACCACAACACTTGTTTAACAAGAGTCCGATGTAATAAAACTAGAATTTGATGGTGTGGCAGCTACTGTGAACCTGTGGTGCTAATTTGAGGATAAAGGAACCCCTTGGTTTATTATGGGCAAGACCATGTTTAGCAAGCGGGGCATTCCAGTACATGGAACGGATGCAATTGAATATGCAACCATTGAAATACCAACTACATTCCCGGCATTCCATGTCATTGTCAGCCGTGGCTCAGTGGGTAGCACTCTCGTCTGAGTCAGAAGGTTGTGGGTTCAAGTCCCACTCCAGGCTGACACTCCCAGTGCAGTGCTGAGGGAGTGTTGCACTGTCGGAGGTGCCGTTTTTCGGATGCGATGTTAAACGAAGGCTCCGTCTGCTCTCTCGGGTGGACATAAAAGATCCCATTTTGAAGAAGAGCAGGGGAGTTATCCACGGTGTCCTGGGGCCAATATTTATCCCTCAATCAACATAACAAACACAGATGATCCGGTCATTATTGTTAAGTCTTGAATAAACAGTCAGACTCGATACTGCAAGCTCAAAGCAAGGTGTGACCGCAGTCCTTTATTACAGATCTCAGAGTGCCTCTCCAGCCTGTGAGACCTCCTTGTATACAGGTGCTCCCAAGGGATTGTGGGATCCCTTGGGACTCCAGGGGATAAGCCCTCTGGTGGTTAGACATGGTATTTACAGGTTTACATACACAATTATCCCATTGCTGTTTGTGGGAGCTTGCTGTGCGCAAATTGGCTGCCATCTTTCCCACATTACAACAGTGCCTACTCTCCAAACACAATTCATTGGCTGCAAAGGGATGTCCGGTGGTAATGAAAGGCGCTGTATAAATCCAAGTCTTTCTTTAATAAGGTTCATTTTCACTTATTTAGTCCCTATAAACCAGTGGCCTCCATCACTGTGCTCGCAATGTCAAGCCCGTGTGGTGGTTGGTGTACAACGGCCACCACACGTTCAAAAAATCCACGCACAGGCATCTTCCACCCTTCAGGATGTAGTTCGGGATCCGGAATATTAGGTCCTTCATTGAAACACCTGTGAACTCATCCCTTTTCGGCGTGGAAGCAAGTCAACCTCAATACAAATGACCGCTAACGATGCTCCCAATGTCCTCACAAATGTCTTATTTCCACATACTGAAGTTAGAATGTAGTATTTCGCAGCATACTCCCTTGCAAAGCTTTCGTTTAGTTAAATGGAACTTAATTCACAACCTAATGACCCACTCATCCATACTTCGCACAGTTAATTACCAGACAATTTGAAGTCTTGTATTTCACCCATTATTCTCCCACTAATATAGTTGTCGACTTCTGCTCAAATTTATACCCAACTTACAGGAATAAATGGAATCCCAGAAAAAACTGCATTTGGCTTTCCTTAGGTGTCAATTTATAAAGAGAACTTTTCTATAAATGCGAAACACTAAATGAGGGTCGGAGGTTGTAAATCTGCTTCAGTGCGGAGACAAATAACCGGGTCCAATTATAATGCAAACATTTTGCCCAAACCATTGCGCCAACAGTAATCAATACTGCCTGTATTATATGTAGTTTGTAGAGCTGTTGCATGTCTGTTTGCACCAGGGCGTCCCTGGAGATGGAGCACGCAGTGTCCACCGGTATAGTCACGGCCTTCCGCGAGGGACTGGAGTACATCAGCCCCGGCAACCAAATTTTAAGTTTTGTTTGTTAATTTGTCGGTTCTAGTGCCCCTTGGCTTTATAGTTTTATTTGAAATAGTTGTAGAGCTGTTGCATTGTGAGTGGCTGAGCCAGTAACTGGTAATGTGTAGTGTGATTGTTAAACCTTTGTTAATAAACCAACTAGTTAATAGCAATACTGTATGTTGCTATAAATTATTAAGCAACGAACCCATGAAGCAAATACATTGCACTAACGGTGTTTGCAGACTCCATCACCATTTCTGTTAATTGTGATTTCAATCCAACACCATTGTGGGAACAGAATCACAGCAAGGATTGCACTGCTTCAATATGGCAGTCCACTGCTCCCCCCTCAGGGATAGATAATAGCAGTTATAACTGAACAGGCTGGAGTCCTTGTCTTGAAAAGAAAACATAACATAAGAAATAGGAGCAGGAGTCGGCCATTTGGCCCCTGCTCCGCCATACAAGAAGATCATAGCTGATCTGATCATAGACTTAACTCCACTTCCCTGCCTGCTCCCCATAACCCTTCACTCCCTTATTGCTCCATAATCTATCTATCTCCGCCTTAAGTATATTCAATGACCCAGCCTCAACAGCTCTCTGGGGCAGAGAATTCCACAGATTTACAACCCTCAGAAGAAATTCCTCCTCATCTCAGTTTTAAATGGGCAGCCCCTTATTCTAAGACTATGTCCCCTAGGTCAGCCTCAGAAGTCTGAGGGTTGACCTAATAGCACTCTTAACTTATGAAGGGGTTTGATAAGAGTACAAAAAGTGTCAGTTGTGGGTAACATGCGTGCCTGAGTCAGGTGGTTAAAGGTTCAAGTCCCACTCCAGAGAATTGAGTACAAAAATCTAGGCCGACACCCCCAGTACAGTACTGCACTGTCGGAGGTGCCTTCTTTCGGATGAGGTGTTAAACCGAGAACCCGTCTGCCCTCTCGGGTGACATAAAAGATCCCGCGGCACTATTTTGAAGAAGAGCAGGGGAGTTATCCCCGGTGTCCTGGGGCCAATATTTATCCCTTAATCAACATAAACAGATTATCTGGTCATTATCACATTGCTGTTTGTGGGAGCTTGCTGAGCGCAAATTGGCTGTTGCATTTCCAATATTACAACAGTGACTGCACTCCAAAAGTACTTCATTGGCTATAAAGCGCTTTGAGACATCCGGTGGTCGTGAAGGGCGCCAAATACAAAGAAGCCGGAATCATCACTGTCCTGTGAGCTCAGTAACTGCTCTTCCTGTTCCCACATATAATCAAAGTGCTCATTCGATCAGAATCTTTGCATTGGTGACGCAATACCAGTCTTCAGTTTTGTATTCCACGATTAGAAATAACTTTTTAAAAATTCAGAGTTTTATCACCGTGATATGTGAAACAAACACCTGGACAGCTCCGCTTCCCTGACACCAAAGCAGGAACTGTGACTTCTGACCATCTGCAGAAATGACCGCCTTGCGGCAATATATAAGCAATTTTTGGCCCTTTAATTGTAAGGAGCCCATCTGAACGCCAAACATATTTTGTACACATCTAACGTGAGACCAGGAAGGCAAAAATATCAATCAAGACATTTAAGAGGGAAATAGAGCACACGTAGGAAGATATTGAAGGGTTTGGGCGGAGCACAGGGCAGGGGGACTAGAGCAGATACTCTTCTTAGGCAGCCCCCCGGAGCCGAGGATGACTTGCTTCGACACTAACACGAGTTCTCAGGTGACTGATGAGACCAGTGCGGGACCGACAGTCTCCGTCACAGGTGGGGCAGACGGTGGTTGGAGGGACGGGTGGGTGGGGGGGGCTTGGGTTGTTGTGTGCGCTCCTTCCGCTGTTTGTACTTGGATTCCGCGTGCTCCCGGCGAAGAGACTGGAGGTGTTCGGCGTCTTCCCGGATGTTTCTCCTCCACTTTGGGCGGCCTTGAGCCAGGGATTCCCAAGAGTTGGTGGGGATGTTACATTTTTTCCAAGGAGGCTTTGAGCAGGAAAAAAAGTATATACTAATATGGAGCTGACGCAATGGGCCAAATGCCCTCCTCCATCGGTGCTAAAATATTCATGAACCTTTCTTTTTTAAAAAACGGTGTTTTAGTTAGGGCTGCAAAGAAACATTTAAAATGTGATCCCATGTGTGAAAGCTCATTATACAAAGATGTCGCACCATTGTCTCCAGGTAAATTGGTCACCTCCTGCAATAACTTGACGGCAACCAGATTCAGTGGGAGGGGGGTCTCCGCTGTATTTGGGAGCTGGAAGTGTTTTGCAGGGTGTTGCTATATTGGTTCCTTTTGACTTGAAATGCCATTGCAAAATGTTCTTTGTTTGAGTCCTTCAAAAAACCGTGTCGATGGCAAATTGAAGATCGTACACGGGGGGGTGGCCAGCTGAGAAAGCGCTGGTAAGTCTCAAGTTGCCTGAAAACTAAGCAGTTCACAGAAGTCACTTGCAGCAAAATAAAGCAATTAAATGGCAACAAAAAGTTTGGTAATGCAAGTCAACCCTGTTTTCTGAAATCAAGAAAATAAATTGGAGTACGTCTCGATCATAATATACTCGATGCTGGCAAGGTCACGGTTATATAGAATTACATCGACTTTACAACAGAGAAACTGCCATCCCACCAAGTTAGTCTGTGTTATAAAATCGAGCCTCCTCCCTTCTCCTGCAGCTCACACAATCCTTCCATTTCTTTCGCCTCCTGTGCTTATCTAGATCCCCCTTAAAGGCATCTATGATATTTGCCTCAACTACTCCATTTGGTAGCAAATTTCATATCTTCGCCACTCTTTCTCCTAAATTCACTATTGGATTCATTAGTGACTATTTTATATTTATGGCCCCTAGTTCTGGATTCCCCCACAACTGGTAACATCGTTCCAATAAGACCGACCGACTTGCAGCCAATGAAGTACCTTTGGAGTGTAGTCACGGTTGTAATGTAGGCAGTGACTACCAATTTGTGCACAGCAAGCTCCCACACACAGCAATGTGATAATGACCAGATAATCTGTTTTTGTTATGTTGATTGAGGGGTAAATATTGGCCCCAGGACACCGGGGATAACTCCCCTGCTCTTCTTCGAAATAGTGCCATGGGATCTTTTACATCCACCTGACAGGGCAGGCGGGGCCACGGTTTAACATCTCATCCAAAAGACGGCACCTCCGACAGCGCAGCCCTCCCTCAGTACTGATCCTCTGACAGTATAGCGCTCCCTCAGCACTGCACTGGGAGTACGAGCTGAGATTGTTCTGCTCTAGCCCCTGGAGTGGGACTTGAACCCACAACCTTCTGACTCAGAGGCGAAGGCGCTGCCCACTGAGCCCCGGCTGACACGAATACTAAAGCAACATCTTATTAAAAAGAAGAAAATGAGAAGGCTGTACAAAACAATAAATTCACGAGAGCACTATCACAGAACATGCGTCAACTTTAAACGTCAGTAGAGTGTTATATAAAATACGAGTGACAGCTTGAGTAAATACGCAAGCGCAAAGGGGAGAGAGATGTCGGGGAATAGGGAAGCTGCTTTTGCAGGCTAGGAACATCTCCCTCATCTCTCCGCCCTCCTTTGCGACTTTAGATACCCTCCACTGCCCCCATGATGATATCCGACACCACAGCAGCCCCCGCCCCACGCACCCCTCTGCGATCTCTACCCCCAACACCCACCTGAAGCTCACCTGATTCTCTGCGAAGGGAAACAGAGAGGCGACCGAGACACACACTAACCAAACGCCGGTAACCTGACAGACGGGCGACTCCCAGGCCCCATTTTAATCTAAACATCAGAAACTGTGAAATATTATTGACCCGTACTCCAAGCTGTGCGTTCTCTCTCGAAAAAGAACACATGCGTACAGTAATTAAATTGGAGCGTGTATCAACACGTGCATGCTCTGTTTTTCGGTCTTGTCCCTGGCTTCCTTGTATGAAGCTTTGTCCGATACTGTCCATTCATCTTTCAGACTCAGCCTTGCTTTGACAGGAGAGCAGATTTGGACAACTGGGCGTGGAAGTTCGCACACTCGATTGTAGCCCTGTGGATTTGCTGATGATTAAAATGACAAAGCAGAAAATTGGGAGAGATAACGGGTCAGGCACGATGTGCCGATTATCCTCCGCCCCTCGCTGCGTCAACTGAAGCTCCAAACTCTGACGGAAATTCATCCTTACCCTTAAAGTCTTCGACTTCATGTTTCATCAAATGTTTGTCCGGCTTTTAATTTTCAAAAAGTATTAAATTAGCATTGCCCAAGAGTGGGTAGCACTCACAGGCTGTCCTCGAGTCAGCTTCTGGTCATTTCCAAGTTGGCATGTATGCAGCAGCCACAGAACAAGTCTGCATGGCAAAGGAATTCACCAAATACAAGGCACAATGCGAGTTAGCACGGCTCAGTGGTAGCACCCACCTGAGTGAAAGGTGCTCTACAAATGCAGCAACAATTCTATATAGTTTGGTTCATCGCTCAAGAGCAGTGCAGCTTTAATACACAACACAATCCCCTGCTCTAAATTCCAGACACAAAAATTCCCACCCAAGCTTCGGAAACAAAACCTTTGATCTCCCAGATGAGATGTGTTAACACGAAATGTTATACAATATTACATGATTAACTACATTATAAAAAAGTGACATGCAGCTATTAATCCAAGATGAACAACCAAGATAGCGACTAGATGATAAACCTCAGCGACCAAGAACAATCTGACCTTTACGGTTCAATGGCTACATGTACATGATTTTAAAATTCTTCAGCTGCTCTACACAAAAGACTTTGTTAATTGACGCTTGTGGTTTAATACACGCTACCCTACAGTATTTGCTTATTTTAAGACTAGGGCACCATCATCTCCATGTTCCCCTCCCAGTCACACACCATCCCGACTTGGAAATATATCGGCCGTTCCTTCATCGTCGCTGGGTCAAAATCCTGGAACTCCCTCCCTAACAGCACTGTGGGAGCACCTTCACCACACGGACTGCAACGGTTCAAGGCGGCGGCTCACCACCACCTTCGAGGGGCAATTAGGGATGGGCAATAAATGCCGGCCTTGCCAGCGACGCCCACATCCCATGAACGAATAAAAAAGTTATCTGTTGCATTGAACCTCAGGACAACAACATACACAAAGTCAACAGGCCAGCCGATACGGTTATGTCTTGAATAAAGAGTCAGACTAGATAGTGCAAGCTCAAAGTAAGGTGTGACCATAGTCCTTTATCACAGATCTCAGAGTGCCTCTCCAGCCTGTCCTAGGGGGAGTGTTTGCTAGTGCTGTTGGGGAGGATTTAAACTAATATTGCAGGGGGATGGGAACCAATGCAGGGAGACAGAGGGAAACAAAAAGGAGGCAAAAGCAAAAGACAGAAAGGAGATGAGGAAAAGT
Organism: Pristiophorus japonicus; assembly: GCF_044704955.1. NCBI lineage: Eukaryota > Metazoa > Chordata > Chondrichthyes > Pristiophoridae > Pristiophorus > Pristiophorus japonicus. Next base: position 6,703,048 of record NC_091998.1, on the reverse strand, counting down.
GGAGGGCAGAGAAACCCAAGGCAAAGAACAAAAAGGGCCACTGTACAGCAAAATTTTAAAAGGACAAAGGGTGTTAAAAAAACAAGCCTGAAGGCTTTGTGTCTTAATGCAAGGAGTATCCGCAATAAAGTGGATGAATTAACTGTGCAAATAGATGTTAACAAATATGATGTGATTGGGATTACGGAGACGTGGCTCCAGGATGATCAGGGCTGGGAACTCAACATCCAGGGGTATTCAACATTCAGGAAGGATAGAATAAAAGGAAAAGGAGGTGGGGTAGCATTGCTGGTTAAAGAGGAGATTAATGCAATAGTTAGGAAAGACATTAGCTTGGATGATGTGGTATCTATATGGGTAGAGCTGCAGAACACCAAAGGGCAAAAAACGTTAGTGGGAGTTGTGTACAGACCTCCAAACAGTAGTAGAGATGTTGGGGAGGACATCAAACAGGAAATTAGGGGTGCATGCAATAAAGGTGTAGCAGTTATAATGGGTGACTTTAATATGCACATAGATTGGGCTAGCCAAACTGGAAGCAATACGGTGGAGGAAGATTTCCTGGAGTGCATAAGGGATGGTTTTTTAGACCAATATGTCAAGGAAACAACTAGGGGGGGAGGCCATCTTAGACTGGGTGTTGTGTAATGAGAGAGGATTAATTAGCAATCTCATTGTGCGAGGCCCCTTGGGGAAGAGTGACCATAATATGGTGGAATTCTGCATTAGGATGGAGAATGAAACAGTAAATTCAGAGACCATGGTCCAGAACTTAAAGAAGGGTAACTTTGAAGGTATGAGGCGTGAATTGGCTAGGATAGATTGGTGAATGATACTTAGGGGGTTGACTGTGGATGGGCAATGGCAGACATTTAGAGACCGCATGGATGAATTACAACAATTGTACATTCCTGTCTGGCGTAAAAATAAAAAAGGGAAAGTGGCTCAACCGTGGCTATCTAGGGAAATCAGGGATAGTATTAAAGCCAAGGAAGTGGCATACAAATTGGCCAGAAATAGCAGCGAACGTGGGGACTGGGAGAAATTTAGAACTCAGCAGAGGAGGACAAAGGGTTTGATTAGGGCAGGGAAAATGGAGTACGAGAAGAAGCTGGCAGGGAACATTAAGGCGGATTGCAAAAGTTTCTATAGGTATGTAAAGAGAAAAAGGTTAGTAAAGACAAACGTAGGTCCCCTGCAGTCAGAATCAGGGGAAGTCATAACGGGGAACAAAGAAATGGCAGACCAATTGAACAAGTACTTTGGTTCGGTATTCACTAAGGAGGATACAAACAACCTTCCGGATATAAAAGGGGTCAGAGGGTCTAGTAAGGAGGGGGAACTGAGGGAAATCTTTATTAGTCGGGAAATTATGTTGGGGAAATTGATGGGACTGAAGGCCGATCAATCCCCAGGGCCTGATGGACTGCATCCCAGAGTACTTAAGGAGGTGGCCTTGGAAATAGTGGATGCATTGACAGTCATTTTCCAACATTCCATTGACTCTGGATCAGTTCCTATGGAGTGGAAGGTAGCCAATGTAACCCCACTTTTTAAAAAAAGGAGGGAGAGAGAAAACAGGGAATTATTGGCCGGTCAGCCTGACCTCAGTAGTGGGTAAAATGATGGAATCAATTATTAAGGATGTCATAGCAGTTCATCTGGAAAATGGTGACATGATAGGTCCAAGTCAGCATGGATTTGTGAAAGGGAAATCATGCTCGACAAATCTTCTGGAATTTTTTGAGGATGTTTCCAGTAAAGTGGACAAAGGAGAACCAGTTGATGTGGTATATTTGGACTTTCAGAAGGCTTTCGACAAGGTCCCACACAAGAGATTAATGTGCAAAGTTAAAGCACATGGGATTGGGGGTAGTGTGCTGACGTGGATTGAGAACTGGTTGTCAGACAGGAAGCAAAGAGTAGGAGTAAACGGGTACTTTTCAGAATGGCAGGCAGTGACTAGTGGGGTGCTGCAAGGTTCTGTGCTGGGGCCCCAGCTGTTTACATTGTACATTAATGATTTAGACGAGGGGATTAAATGCAGTATCTCCAAATTTGCGGATGACACTAAGTTGGGTGGCAGTGTGAGCTGCGAGGAGGATGCTATTAGGCTGCAGAGTGACTTGGATAGGTTAGGTGAGTGGGCAAATGCATGGCAGATGAAGTATAATGTGGATAAATGTGAGGTTATCCACTTTGGTGGTAAAAACAGAGAGACAGACTGTTATCTGAATGGTGACAGATTAGGAAAAGGGAAGGTGCAACGAGACCTGGGTGTCATGGTACATCAGTCATTGAAGGTTAGCATGCAGGTACAGCAGGCGGTTAAGAAAGCAAATGGCATGTTGGCCTTCATAGCGAGGGGATTTGAATACAGGGGCAGGGAGGTGTTGCTACAGTTGTACAGGGCCTTGGTGAGGCCACACCTGGAGTATTGTGTACAGTTTTGGTCTCCTAACTTGAGGAAGGACATTCTTGCTATTGAGGGAGTGCAGCGAAGATTCACCAGACTGATTCCCGGGATGGCGGGACTGACCTATCAAGAAAGACTGGATCAACTGAGCTTGTATTCACTGGAGTTCAGAAGAATGAGAGGGGACCTCATGGAAACGTTTAAAATTCTGACGGGTTTAGACAGGTTAGATGCAGGAAGAATGTTCCCAATGTTGGGGAAGTCCAGAACCAGGGGTCACAGTCTGAGGATAAGGGGTAAGCCATTTAGGACCGAGATGAGGAGAAACTTCTTCACCCAGAGAGTGGTGAACCTGTGGAATTCTCTACCACAGAAAGTAGTTGAGGCCAATTCACTAAATATATTCAAAAGGGAGTTAGATGAAGTCCTTACTACTCGGGGGATCAAGGGTTATGGCGAGAAAGCAGGAAGGGGGTACTGAAGTTACATGTTCAGCCATGAACTCATTGAATGGCGGTGCAGGCTAGAAGGGCTGAATGGCCTGCTCCTGCACCTATTTTCTATGTTTCTATGAAGACTCCTTATATACAGGTGCTCCCAAGGTATTGTGGGATCCTTTGGGACTCCAGGGGATAAGCCCTCTGGTGGTTAGACATGGTATTTACAGGTTTACATACATAACAGAAACCACAGAAGAAATTATCAAGAAGTTGATGGTTCCTTCAACTTCCACCTCCCGATTGTAAAATCACTCATTGCACGGAGATCAAAAAAAATCAAACACAAATTCAACTCACCAGCAGATGCACAAATTAAGACCAATATCGAGTGGGAGATATTAACACGTACTGAGCTGAAGAGTGATAGGAACGCGGGGGAAATACTGGGTTAGCAGCAGGATTGGGAGAAGGGTTGTAAAGCTGACTCTGAGCAGAGAGTGGAGAACGTTGGGCTCTCTGGCTTTGGAATGAAGTGATGGTGAATGGAAAGGTCTATAAAAGGTGGCAACTGGCATTGCAAAGGGAAATCAGGAATACATCCTCCAGGTAAACCATGATACTAGGACAAAGGGGCATAGATTAAGACTGACTAAAAGCAAAGTTAAGGGCGACTGACGCTTCGAAAGGACCCCCTTCATCCTGAAATCTACCGGGAGAGGCAAACAAAAAGTTTGACATTCTTCTCCAGCTCTCTTAAAACAATCAAGCAAAAGATTCAAATCGTAACTCCTTCCACTCCAGGCTAAGTTCATTTTGAATGAGCAAAAAGTTCAGGTTTAGAAGACACAGCAGACACTCGAGGAGGAAGAGAAATTAATGCAGAGACCAGTGCATAGAAAATAGAGCAAATACGATTTTGACCGAGTATTGCCAGAACTTTCCAAAAATATGGCTAGCGTGACATTTCTCACAATAGAGATCAACAAGTTGTCAGTACAGGTACAAGTCAGTACAGGTACAACGTCTCAAATACGGCTGTCCAAAAACGGACAATTTTTGAGAAAATCCGATATTATTCAGTAAAATAACATCCGGAATTTTCCAAAAACCGGCAGGCCGGACAAGTGATCGGCTTCACCGCTATGTTTTAAATGGCGTGCGATTGGTGTGAGATGTGCCAAATGACCCTCGACCCTGCCTGACCCGACCCCACACCACCCTTGGTACCGTGTCTGTCTCGGCAGCAGACGCACGCTCTTGATTTTCTTGTCTGAAATAATCCAGAAATCGGCACGGGCTCGGTCCAGAGGTTGCCGGATTGGGGAGGTTGTACCTGCAGTGGAATCAATAAGTTAGTGGTTCTTCTCCTGACCAAACCCCACTTGCAAAGGAAAGCAGGCGGCATGCTCCGAGGATTATCCAAATGTCATTCCAACACTGGTCACAAGGAGAGGGGAGGGGGCAATAATCAATCCAGGCTGCCATCAGTTCTTCCATCGCTTTGGGAATCTGGGTCAACTCCATTCATTGTCTCTCAAATTACATCGTCAAAATGAGCAACTCGCCACACAGGGAAATGACAGATGTGACCCTGAATCCCATCACTCACAGCAAAGGTACCAACCAATCTGGTGAGTCATCGGAAAGTCAGTACTCATTGAACACGTATTAATCCTGGCCGAGCATGGAAAAGGTTAGCCATGTTTACTTCATCTATAAAGAATGGCTTTCAATAATGACAGTTATGGGTTTAAATCCATATCTACACAGCAGACAAGTCACATTAAATGCACAATATTGTTCAGAGATATCTCGACTGAATTGTACCATCCTCATGCAAAACCCATCCTCCACAAGGAGTGGAAAGCTAAACAAGGCATTGAGGGCAAGAGAAGGGAAAGTGTATCCAAAATAGCAGCAACTGCTTTAGCAGAGGGATATCACTGTTTCTTAGAGTTATCCACAAACAGAATCAGAATACTTTCTCTACAGCCTTGCAATACAGCACTGATTATCAGGGCAATGCCCATTAAAAAAAAGACTTGCATTTATATAGTGCCTTTCACGACCACCGGACGTCCCAAAGCGCTTTACAGCCAATGTAGTACTTTGAGTGTAGTCATTGTTGTAATGTGGGAAAGAGTATAATCCTACTGCACAATAACTGCATTTTATGCACATAGGATACGACACAGAAACAGGCCAATCGGCCCAGCAAGTCCTCATCTAAATCTATCAGCATAACCCTCTATTCCCTTCTCCCTCATTTGCTTGTCCAGCCTCCCCTTTAAATGCATCGATACTATTCGCCTCAACCCCTCCCTGTGGCAGCGAGTTCCACATTCTCACCACTCTCTGGGTAAAGAAGTTTCTCCTGAATTCCCTATTGGATTTCTTGGTGACTATCTTATATTGATGGCCTCTAGTTATGCTCTTCCCCACAAGTGGAAACATTCTCTCTGTATCCACCATCAAAACCTATTTTAAAGACCTCTATTAGGTCACCAAATGTAAAATAACTATTTATCGGAAGTTACAAACCTCCCAAAGAATTTTTTTTTTGAATCAGTGTTAGATGCAGATAGATATTCTACAGAACTAGGAATGGAGATAAAGGATGGGAGAAAACCAAGAAACATTCCAGTTGCGGCGGGGTTGAGTTGCGGCGGGGTTGAGTAGCGGCGGGGTTGAGCTGCGGCGGGGTTGAGCTGCGGCGGGGTTGAGCTGCGGCGGGGTTGAGTAGCGGCGGGGTTGAGTAGCGGCGGGGTTGAGTTGCGGCGGGGTTGAGTTGCGGCGGGGTTGAGTTGCGGCGGGGTTGAGTTGCGGCGGGGTTGAGTTGCGGCGGGGTTGAGTTGCGGCGGGGTTGAGTTGCGGCGGGGTTGAGTTGCGGCGGGGTTGAGTTGCGGCGGGGTTGAGTTGCGGCGGGGTTGAGTTGCGGCGGGGTTGAGTAGCGGCGGGGTTGAGTTGCGGCGGGGTTGAGTAGCGGCGGGGTTGAGTAGCGGCGGGGTTGAGTAGCGGCGGGGTTGAGTAGCGGCGGGGTTGAGTAGCGGCGGGGTTGAGCTGCGGCGGGGTTGAGCTGCGGCGGGGTTGAGTTGCGGCGGGGTTGAGTTGCGGCGGGGTTGAGTTGCGGCGGGGTTGAGTTGCGGCGGGGTTGAGTGGGCAGGGTTGGGTTGAGTTGAGTTGAGTGGGCAGGGTTGGGTTGGGTTGAGTTGAGTTGGGCTGGGGAACCTGAACAGTCCATGTTTTCTTCCAACACTTCATCTTGTGCTCACAGTAGAAATGCGGTTTCCATGAGCAAACTAATCCTCCGACAAACCGATACACATACCCAGCTTAAACCTGGTGTGTCTGAGGCAGCATGCCAATGATTAACTTTCACTGCCAGTATCAGCCACTAGATAACAGATTGCACACAATATCCTATTTTCCCCAAAAGGCAGCAAGTACCATACCGTAAGACGAAAGGTCAAAGCTAAACAGTTATTTACATGATAATATGCAAAACAATAACGCAAAAAACTTAAAATTATAAAATCAGTCCACAAGGGGTTAAAATATCTTCTGGGATTTGTTTCTTGCCAAGTCCATTACACAAGGTTTTTGGATGAACAAGCATAGACCTGCTCGATGCAACACTGTATGTGGGGGACATGATTCCTGGTCAACCATACAGAGTACAGATGTCAACTCATTGCGTAGATTGAGCAGTTTGGAGTGGGGGGGGGGGGTAATATCTGCTAAAAATTCTTTAATATAACAGTTTTAATGTTGAAAAATCAGCTGTCTTCCTCTCCAACATTCCCGATGGTCCAGCTGCCAAATGAAGAAGAAATTGCCTATTTCCCGCAATCTGTAAACATTTCGGAAAGGAAATGGGAGCTTTGACCAAAGTCGTCTCTCAAATACAGACAATGGTATCAATAAAGGAGGTAACTGCCAGAGAGTGAATGGGTCTGGTCAGTAACATGAATTGGTCATTGCCACAGAGTCAAAGGGATTCCTTTACATCTAGGATCACAGAATGATGCCGCATAGGAGGCCGCCATTCGGCCCATTGTGCCTGTGCCGGCTCTTTGAAAGAGCTGCCCAATTAGTCCCACTCCCCAATTTTTTCTCCATCTTGATAGACGGCAGGCTTTCTTTCATAGCACTGCAAATTTTTCCCCTTCCAAGTACTTATTGAAAGTTATTGAATCTGCTTCCACCGCCCTTTCAGGCAGCGCGTCCCAGACAGAGGATGGGAGTCAGTCATAAGAACATAAGAAGTAGGAGCAGGAGTCGGCCATTCAGCCCCTTGAGCCTGCTCCACCATTCAATGAGATCATGGTTGATCTTCGACCTCAACTCCACTTTCCTGCACTGTCCCCACATCCCTCAATTCCCTGAATATCCAAACGTTATTCCCACTTCACCTTCCGAGAGTGCGCAGACACTATGCAGGTGCTGTTCGTGATGCTGCAACCGCGAGTGTGGGACAGGCTTGATGGGTCTGTTGGTCTTGTCCTGCCCATTACTTTCCTGTGTGAAACGGCAGTGTGCTGACCCATTGCTTTCCTAATCGCAAAAATTAACAAGTGTTTTTTAAATAAAACAACATTTTGTTGACTTAAGTTTGAAATGTTGTAAATGAAGATGATTACAAAACTGCATTCGCAAATAATTTGCCAAAATATCGAAGTGCATCTTTTGGATGAGACGTTAAACCGAGACCCTGTCTGCTCTCTCAGGTGGACGTCAAAGATCACATGGCACTATTTCGAAGAAGAGCAGGGGAGTTCTCCCCGGTATCCTGTGGCCAATATTTATCCCTCAATCAAAATAATTAACAGATTATCCGGTCATTATCCCATTGCTGTTTGTGGGAGCTTGCTGTGCGCAAATTGGCTGCCACGTTTCACACATTACTACAGTGACTACACTCCAAAAGTACTTCATTGGCTGTGAAGCATTTTGAGACATCCAGTATCGTGAAAGGCGCTATATAAATGCAAGACTTTCTTCCATGCAGAAACAGAGCTTAAAAATATTGAAGTGGGGAAGCTCACTTATCTGCACATCATGCACTAAAACAATTTTCTCCGGCCGACAGTAAATCGTCCCTCTGTTGTAACGCAATGAAGGATAAGTCTTATATAAAGGATATGTTCATCAGTTTCATAGCCCGGCCTGATTAAAGCAGACTGTGCCAGCTATGTACTCTGTCCACCGAAAACTCAATCGAGTCTGCCCACACTCATTTCACTTAATGACCCTTGGCGGAGAGAAAGATACTATTTTAATCATCCCCATCTGCGCGGAGTTTAAAGCTGGTCTCCGAAGTGAAAGGGAAGTGACCCAACATACTAAATCTACATCACCTGGTTTCTTCACGATCATATCTTTATAGCACCGATTGCTTTATTACAAAATGTGAACACCTGGACCATTAAAAATGCACATTCTAAATGACCAATAATAAAAGCATTCACCCAAATGTTTCAGATTAAGGCAGCATCATCATTTTTGGACATAGATAACCAATAAAAGAACAGATGGCCAAATACAGGGTCTTAAGACAGCGGCACAATATAGTCGCTCTATAAACCACTCGAGCCTTGCGCCTCTCTGAAGTAGGACAACACAAAACTCTCGACTGACTGCGATGCAGAATTCTGGTGAATTATCCTTTCACAGTTTGCCAACACGCCCAAGATTATTTTCCATCCAGCTTAAAACTTCCCATGGGGAAACACAAAGTGAGACTGTGATGTGTGCACCTGTGAGCATGCTCACGGGCTTCCAGGCCGCCTGCAATTTCTGCTGTCTGGAAGAGTCCGTGTTCCACCTTTTTACCGAATGTACGAGGTTGCAGCCCCTGTTCCAATATTTGAAGGGACTACTCCTCAAATTCTGGTTGCACTTCAGTCCCATGCTCCTGTTCTCTGGGCACCCTGTGCGGAGGGGAGTGGGTAGGTCCAAAGTCCTCCTCGTAGGACCGCTCCCGGTCCAGGCAGCGGGCGGTCGAGGGGGTCGTTCAGCCCGACTGCCTGCCTCTCTTCCGCGGTTACATCCGAGCCAGGGTGCCCTGGAGATGGAGCACGCGGTGTCCACCGGTACGCCTGCGGGCTTCCGCGAGAGGTGGGCACCAGAGGGACTGGAGTGCATCATCACCCCCGGCAACCAAATTTTAATTTGATACTTTTTGTCTAAAGTTTTTTGTTTATTGTGCCGGTTTTAGTGTCCCCGCCTTTTAGCCAGGGGGCACTTGTATAATTTGTGTTTTTAGTGCCCTCAAAAAAAAGCCAAAAAAAACAAAAACAAGGGGGCACTTGTTTGAAAGTGTTTGATGTGTCCCCCCACCTTTAATTAGGGGGCACTTGACTTTGATTTAATGATTTTTTTATTGCATTGTGAGTGGCTTAGCCAGTCACATGATGTTCACAAGACTCAATAAAACCCCAGCCAGTTGGGTTCGGGGGATCCACAATGGGACAGGTGGTTGTGAGCCTGGTGAATGAACTGGTAATGTGTAGCGTGATTGTTAAACTTTTGTTAATAAACCAACTAGTTCTTAACAGCAATGTGTTGAATTCTGAAGCAAAGAACCCATGAAGCAAATACATTAGAGGGGAATATTAAAACGTCCATTAAATGGAGCATTTTACTTCTGCTCACTTTGATAATCAGGGGCCACCTTTGAGTTCCAATATTATTTCTGGTTGGTCCAAAAACAATTCCGCATCCGTCAAATTCTAATCAGCTTCAAACTAGACCCGAGCAGTATTTTGGAATTGAGGTGGGAGAGTTGTGAGGTGGGGAGGGAGGTTAGACGCGACTCAAACAACATTCCGTAGCAGGAGCTCGCTTGCAGCTCAGTGACTTGTCATATCGGAAAACACAGCAGTCATTTCACGGACAGCAACACGCGAGATTGCCCATTTGTGCTGGTGTTGGTCAAGGGAGGATGACTGACCAGAACAGGAGAATCTCTTGCTCTTCTTCAGATTGCACTGTGCGATCTTGAGCTTCACCCTGAACCCCAGGACAGTGAGAGAGAGAGAGAGAGCGAGAGAGCGAGAGAGAGCGAGAGAGCGAGAGAGAGAGAGAGAGAGAGAGAGAGAGAGAGAGCGAGAGAGAGAGAGAGCGAGAGAGAGCGAGAGAGAGCGAGAGAGAGCGAGAGAGAGAGTTTCACCGTAACAGCTCATCCCCAGTGTCCTGGGGCCAATATTTATCCCTCAATCAACGCAACAAAAACAGATTATCTGGTCATCACCACATCGCTGTTTGTGGGAGCTTGCTGTGTGCAAATTGGATGCTACGATTCCCACATTACAACAGTGACTGCACTCCAAAAGTACTTCATTGGCTATAAAGTGCTTTGAGATGTCCGGTGGTCATGAAAGGCGTTATACAAATGCAAGTCATTCTAATGAGACCTCCAACAACGTAGCCTGCTCTCTGTACAGCAGTGACAACCGACACCAAGCACTGAGGCTCAACCTCAAATTTTTAAAATTCGTTCCTGGGATGTGGGTATCGCTGGCAAGGTCGTCATTTATTGCCCATCCCTAATTGCCCTCGAAAAGGTGGTGGTGAACCATCTTCTTGAACTGCTGCAGTCCGTGTGGTGAAGGTGCTCCCACAGTGCTGTTAGGGAGGGAGTTACATAGAAAATAGGTGGAGTAGGCCATTCGGCCCTTCGAGCCTGCACCGCCATTCAATTTGATCATGGCTGATCATTCACCTCAGTACCCCTTTCCTGCTTTCTCTCCATACTCCTTCATCCTTTAGCCGTAAGGGCCACATCTAACTCCCTCTTGAATATATCCAATGAACTGACATCAACGACTCTCTGCAGCAGGGAATTCCACAGGTTAACAACTCTCTGAGTGAAGAAGTTTCTCCTCATCTCGGTCCTAAATGGCCTACCCCTTATCCTAAGACTGTGTCCCCTGGTTCTGGACTTCCCCAACATCGGGAACATTCTTCCCACATCTAACCGGTCCCGTCCCGTCCCGTCAGAATCTTATATGAGATCCCCTCTCATCCTTCTAAACTCCAGTGCATAAAAGCCCAGTTGATCCAGTCTCCTCATATGTCAGTCCAGCCATCCCTGGAATCAATCTGGTGAACCTTCGCTGCACTCCTTCAATAGCAAGAACGTCCTTCCTCAGATTAGGAGACCAAAACTGAACACAATATTCCAGGTGAGGCTTCACCAAGGCCCTGTACAATTGCAGTAAGACCTCCCTGCTCTTATACTCAAATCCCCTAGCTATGAAGGCCAACATGCCATATGCCTTCTTCACCGCCTGCTGTACCTGAATGCCAACTTTCAACTACTGATGAACCATGACACCCAGGTCTCGTTACACCTCTCCTTTTCCTAATCTGCCGCCATTCAGATAATATTCTGCCTTCGTGTTTTTGCCACCAAAATGGATAACCTCACATTTATCCACATTATACTGCATCTGCCATGCATTTGCCCACTCTCCTAACCTGTCCAAATCACCCTGCAACCTCTTAGCATCCTCCTCACAGCTCACACCGCCACACAGTTTAGTGTCATCTGCAAACTTGGAGATATTACCCTCAATTCCTTCACCCAAATCATTAATGTATATTGTGAAGAGCTGGGGTCCTAGCACTGAGCCCTGTGGCACTCCACTAGTCACTGCCTGCCATTCTGAAAAGGACCCGTTTATCCCAACTCTCTGCTTCCTGCCTGCCAACCAATTCTCTATCCACGTCAGTACATTACCCCCAATACCATGTGCCTTGATCTTGTACACCAATCTCTTTTGTGGTACCTTGTCAAAGGCCTTTTGAAAGTCCAAATACACCACATCCACTACATCCACTTGTTCTCACTTGTCCACTCTACTAGTTACATCCTCAAAAAATTCCAGAAGATTGGTCAAGCATGATTTCCCTTTCATAAATCCATGCTGACTTGGACCGATCCTGTCACTGCTTTCCAAATGCACTGCTATTGCATCCTTAATAATAGATTCCAACATTTTCCCCACTACTGATGTCAGGCTAACCAGTCTATAATTACCTGTTTTTTCTCTCTCCCTCCTTGTTTAAAATGTGGTGTTACATTAGCTACCCTCCAGTCCATAGGAACTGATCCAGTGTCGATAGACTGTTGGAAAATGATTACCAATGCATCCACTATTTCTCGGGCCACCTCCTTAAGTACTCTGGGATGCAGACAATCAGGTCCTGGGGACTTATTGGCCTTCAATCCCATCAATTTCCCCAACACAATTTCCCGCCTAATAAGGATATCCTTCAGTTCCTCCTTCTCACTAGACCCTCTGTCCCCTAGTACATCCGGAAGGTCATTTGTGTCTTCCTTCTTGAAGACAGAACCAAAGTATTTGTTCAATTGGTCTGCCATTTCTTTGTTCCCCATTATTAACTCACCTGATTCTGACTGCAAAGGACCTACGTTGGTCTTCACTGATCTTTTTCTCTTCACATATCTGTAGAAGCTTTTGCAGTCAGTTATGATGTTACCAGCAAGCTTCCTCTCATACTCTATTTCCCCCCTCCTAATTAAACTCTGTCCTCCTCTGCTGAATTCTAAATTTCTCCCAGTCCTCAGGTTTGCTACTTTTTCTGGCCAATTTATATGCCACTTCCTTGGATCTAACACTATCCTTAATTTCCCTTGTTAGCCACGGTTGAGCCACCTTCCCTGTTTTATTTTTACTCTCGACAGGGATGTACAACTGTTGGAGTTCATCCATGTGATCTATAAATGTTTGCCATTGCCTATACACTGTCAACCCTTTAAGTATCATTTGCCAGTCTATTCTAGCCAATTCACGCCATCGAAGTTAGCTTTCCTTAAGTTTAGGACCCTAGTTTCTGAATTAACTGTGTCACTCTCAATCTTAATGAAGAATTCTACCATATTATGGTCACTCTTCCCCAAGGGGCCTCGCACAAGATTGCTAATTAGTTTCTTCTCATTACACATCACCCAGTCTAGGATGGCCAGCTCTCCAGTCGGTTCCTCCACATATTGGTCAAGAAAACCATCCCTAATACATCCAGGAAATCCTCCTCTACCGCATTGCTACTAGATTGGTTAACCCAATCTATATGTAAATTAAAGTCGCCCATGATAACTGCTGCACCTTTATTGCACCTTATTTCTTATTTTATGCTTTCCCCAACCTCACTACTACTGTTTGGTGGCCTGTACACAACTCCCACCAGCATTTTGTGCCCTTTGGTATTCCGCAGCTCCACCCATACTGATTCCACATCATCCAAGCTAATGTCCCTCCTTACTATTGCATTAATTTCCTCTTTAACCAGCAACGCCACCCCAGCTCCTTTTCCTTTCTGCCTATCCTTCCTAAATGTTGAATACCCGTGGATGTTGAGTTCCCAGCCTTGCTCACCCTGGAGCCATGTCTCTGTGATGCCAATTACATCATATCCATTAACTGCTGTCTGCGCAGTTAATTCGTCCACCTTATTCCGAATACTCCTCGCATTGAGGCACAGAGCCTTCAGGCTTGTCTTTTTAACACACCTTACCCCTTTAGAACTTTGCTGTAAAGTGGTCCTTTTTGTTTTTTTGCCTTGGGAGTCTCTGCCCTCCACTTTTACTTTTCTTCTTTTTATCTTTTGTCTCGGTCATCCTTTTATTCCCCTCTGTCTCCCTGCATAGGTTCCCATCCTCCTGCCATATTAGTTTAACTCCTCCCCAACAGCACAAGCAAACATTCCCCCCTAGGACATTGGTTGTGGTCCTGCCAAGGTGCAGACTGTCCGGTTTGTACTGGTCCCACCTCCCCCAGGACCGGTTCCAATGTCCCAGGAATTTGAATCCCTCCCTTCTGCACCACTCCTCAAGTCACGTATTCATCCGAGCTATCCTGCGATTCCTATTCTGCCTAGCATGTGGCACTGGTAGCAATCCTGAGATTACTACTTTTGAGGTCCTACTTTTTAATTTAGCTCCTAGCTCCCTAAATTCGTCTCGTAGGACCTCATCGTTGGTATCTATATGCACCACGACAACTGGCTGTTCACCCTCCCTTTTCAGAATGTCTTGCACCCGCTCCGAGACATCCTTGACCCTTGCACCAGGGAGGCAACATACCATCCTGGAGTCTCGGTTGCGGCTGCAGAAACACCTATCTATTCCCCATATAATCGAATCCCCTATCACTATAGCTCGCCCACTCTTTTTCCTGCCCTTCTGTGCAGCAGAGCCATGAACTTGGCTGCTGCTGTCCTCCCCTGATGAGTCATCCCCCGCAACAGTACCCAAAGCGGTGTATCTGTTTTGCAGGGGGATGACCACAGGGGACCCCTGCACTACCTTCCTTACACTGCTCTTCCTGCTGGCCACCCATTCCCTATCTGGCTGAGTACCCTTTACCTGCAGTGTGACCAACTCGCTAAACGTGCTATTCACGTCATTCTCAGCATCGTGGACGCTCCAGAGTGAATCCACCCGCAGCTCCAGGGCCGCAATGCGGTCCGTCAGGAGCTGGAGGAGGAGGTGGATACACTTCCCGCACACGTAGTTATCAGGGACACCGGAAGCGTCCATGACTTCCCACATAGTACAGGAGGAGCATAACACGTGTCCGAGCTCTCCTGCAGTTCCAGGATTTTGACCCCAGCAACGATGAAGGAACGGCGATATATTTCCAAGTCGGGATGGTGTGTGACTGGAAGGGGAACGTGGAGGTGGTGGTGTTCCCATGCGCCTGCTGCCCTTGTCCTTCTAGGTGGTAGAGGTCACGGATTTGGGAGGTGCTGCAGTGCATCTTGTAGATGGTACACACTGCAGCCACGGTGCACCGATGGTGGAGGGAGTGAATGTTGAAGGTGGCGGATGGCGTGCCAACCAAGCGGGCTGCTTTGTCCTGGATTGTGTCGAGCTTCTTGAGTGTTGTTAGATCTGCACTCATCCAGGCAAGTGGAGAGTATTCCATCACACTCCTGACTTGTGCCTTGTAGATGGTGGAAAGGCTTTGGGGAGTCAGGAGGTAAGACACTCGCGGCAGAATACCCAGCCTCTGACCCGGTCTTGTACCCACAGTATGTGTGTGGCTGGTGCATAAGAAATAGGAGGCGGTGATTTGGCCCTTCAATACGATGCTGGCTGATCTTAAATGCAGACTGTGTTGGCACAGTTCCAGAGTGCAATACGCCTTCCAACCAATTGCAAGCTTCAGTGAGATAACTAGGCATTTCCTTGTGAAACTGCAAATACCCAATCACCCTGCCGTACAAATCTGATATATGGGGTTATTATTTCTGCATTTACCAGAACATCACTCTTTACTGAAAGATCAATAAACTGTTGAGTACAGTACTGCAGCTTTCCCATGAAATAAACCAAATTCGCAGAGTAGAAATGTCCATCAGTATTTATAGCTCTTCTGGGACTCGAGTTAAAACAGAACAAAAATCTATTTGGCAGCATGGATGCTGGAAATCATATAAATAGAACAATAATTTCTGACTTTATGGTGTAGCCTGCATATTTTATCATGAATTACTTGCACAGTTTGAAATCGCAAAGATGAAAATGGACACTGTCGCAGCATATAACATTAATTTCAGTCCAACATTAGAAATTCTGCTTCCTTTTTGATGACTTAACTTGCTCTTTGAAGTGATATCAGCCAAGAACTGGAGGATTCTGCCAGCTGTCTCTTCTTGAGGGAACACTTCTGCAGTTCCAACGTGCATCATATTCGATACTATTTCATTCGCTCCTCTTGTTCCACCACCATTCTCCCTCTCGCCCCCAAATAAAACCCCAAGGACTAGAGATTCATTGGCAGGGCTTCTCGGGCGCTAATATCACCCGGAGGCGAACTTTAGCGACGGGCTCAGCAATATTCAGTCGCAGCGCCCCGAGAGTGCAGCGGGGTGCTCGGGGAAACGTTTCACACTTCCGTTGGGGCACCAGGCCCGGGGGGGGGGGGGGGGGGGGAACAACTGAAGATCCCGCGATAAAGAGCCCCTCGTAGCGCCCCGAGAGAGGCCTCCCTGCTAAAAAGAAACCCAAGACCAAAATTCTCCAAAAACACTCTCTATACACGACTCACCCCAAATAAAGTTAAAATCGCAACAAAAAAACCCACTCACACTTACCCAATACAGTCGCGCCGTCCCTCGGCACAGCTCTGCACACCAGGCGGTCTCACCACGGGTGGCGAGCCAACCGGAGGCGGTGCCACGCTCCCGGGTGATAATCCTCAGCGCCGCCGGTTCCGGCACACTAAATTTGCCGAGCAGCGCTACCGGCGACACTCGCTGGGGCTAACCCTTTAGCGCCCCTCGCCAGGGGGGGGGGGGGGGGGTGCTATCCAACCGAGTTTTCAGCCCAACATCTTCCCATTTGTCGGCAATCCTGGTCGGTGACAAGGTAGACCGAACGTACTTGCTTTCTTAGAGTGCTTTCAGTCCATCAGCATCTCCCAAAATGCTTCTCAGCCAATTAAGTACATTTGAAATGTAATCGCTATTGTAGGGAAACGCAGCAGCCAATTTGCACACAGCAAGCTCCCACACACAGCAATGTGATAATGACCAGATAATCTGTGTTTGTTATTTTGATTGAGGGATAAATATTGGCCCCAGGACACCGGGGATAACTCTCCTGCTCTTCTTCAAAATAGTGCCTTGGGATCTTTTACATCCACCAGAGAGAGCAGACGGGGCCTCGGTTTAACATCTCATCCAAAAGACGGCCCCTCCAACAGTGCGGCACTCCCTCAGCACTGCACTGGGAGTGTCAGCCTAGATTTGTGCGCTCAAGTTCCTGGAGTGGGACTTGAACCCACGACCTTCTGACCCCGAGGCGAGGGTGCTGCCCACTGAGCCACGGCTGACACTTCAGAATGCTTCAGGAGAAGTTTCACAGAAGTTGCTTTAGTAAAGCTTAAAAACAACAGTCCCATTAAGTTGTGGGCAGGGACTGAGTGGTTCGAGTACTGGAACAACAACCCAGAAGTTACTAGTTCGAATCCCACGGTAGAAACCTTGTGAAACAGACTTTAATAAAATCTGAACATTTATTGGCTGCTAACAGAAAAAAAACCTCATAAAACCTGTCAGATTCTTGTCAAAAAAACCAACTGGTTTGTGATATATTCACAGAGCACAGCACACACAGCTTCCAACATGGCAGGCAGCGCTCGGAAGCCTCCGGAATCTGCCTGGTTCTGTTTATTATTAACCTTGCAGTTGCAGTACACAATACGTCCACATCCACAGTATGGAGCTACAAACATTACAAGCTTACAGACATTACACTTCTCCCTCCTTAAATGAAGAAGCCATCATAACAAACATCATATATAACTTTCATGTTCATACATAACAGGATATACATTTTTTTTTTCTATATTTACAAATTTAACTTTACCACTTGTTTTCTGTTTCAAAGAGGATACCTTCGTTCTCGAACAGAACCTTCCAAACATGGTGTCGAATCTAAACTCATTCGAGGCTCATCCTGAGGAACGTTTTCCTCCACGGAATTTCCTTGATTTTCATTTAAACTCACTAACTTCAGGCTCTTTGTTTTCCTGACTCGGACTCAGACTTTCATTCTGATTCTCTCCCGGATTTGTTTCCAGTACATTGGATTTAGGATTTGCAACTGGTGTATCAAAACTATATGAGCCAGAAATAATTGACTCATTCCCACCTTCAACTCCTTCCATGTCTGTAGGTAAAATATCAATATGAACAAACCTAACCTGTCCATTATCAAACATCTTTACCAAATATGTGCGAGGACCACATATCTTCACCCCTCTCCCTGGTAACCACTTTAACCATTTATGGTGATGGTTCTTCACTCTCACCTTCTGGTTGAATTTCACATTTCTCTCTTTTACTCTCCCTCTATCATGATTCTCTTTGTCTGAATTGTGTCTCTTCTACGGACTGTGCCAAATTTGTTTTTTACAACGAGAATCTGGTTCGTGGCTGTCGTTTGAGAAACAACTCTGCTGGTGTTCTACCAGTAGTTGTATGAGGAGTATTTCGATATGTAATCGAAAAATTCGCCAATTTGTGATCCAATGACAACTGTCGTTTCCTTGGATTTGGATCTAGCATTTGTTTATGAGGGCATGTTTTACAATTTGTACAGTGCGCTCTGCTGCACCATTCGAAGCAGGATGGTATGGTGGAACCTTGGTATGTTTCACACTATTTTTGCTCGTGAATTGTGCAAATTCTTCTCAACGAAATTGTGGTCCATTATCCGAAACAATCTCTTCAGGGAGGCCTAATGAAGAAAATAATTTTTGTAAAATGTCCAATGTTTTACATGTTATTTTCCACATTGGAAACACCTCAACCCACTTTGAATGGCTATCACAATGAACAATTGCTGTCCTTCTAACTCAGCAAAATCAATATGTAGCCTTTGCCACATCCTGGAAGGCCATTTCCATGGCTGTAATGGTACTGGTGGTGGTTGCTTGCTTACCGATTGACATGTCGTACACTGACTCACGATGTACTCTATGTCTATCAAGACCTGGCCACCCTAAATAACTGTGCAAAACTCTTGGTCAAACACATTCCCAGGTGCTGGTCATGGAGGTCTCCTAATAAGTTGGACCTGAATTTATTTGGGACAACTCCTCTTGCACCCCACATGATACAATCTTTATCGACTGATAATTCATTCCTACGAATGAAGAATGGATGTGTATCTTTGTCTGTAACCTGGTTTGGCCATCCATTTGCAATATACTCATACACCTTTGACATCACTGGGTCACGTTTGGTTGCTCTACCAATCTCTTCAGCTGTGACTGGCAGTTCATCAATGTATGAAAATAAAACATTTCTTCCCAATCGGGTGTAACTTGTGATGGGGAAGGCAATCTAGACATTGCATCAGCATTACTGTGATCAGCTGATCGTCTGTACTCAATATCATATGTATATGCTGACAAAATCAAAGCCCATCTCTGCATTCGGGCTGCAGCTAATGTTGGAACTGGGGTCTTTGGATGGAGGATTGCTGTTAGGAGCGTATGGTCCGTAACGATGGTAAACTTACGACCATACAAGTATTTGTGAAACTTCTTGACCCCAAAAATTAATGCCAAAGCTTCCCTTTCAATTCGCGCATAATTACTCTCACTGGCACTGAAAATGCGTGAAGCAAAAGCAATTGGTCTCTCCTCCCCACTACGTGATACAGGAGAGATCACTGCCCCAACTCCATATGGAGAGGCATCACATGCTAGCTTAATCTCCTTAAATATGTCATAGTGAACTAACATAGTGCTCTCTACCAATTTGCTTTTACACTCCTTGAATGCTGTATTGCATTCTTTTGACCACTTCCAATGGACCTGTTTTTTCAATAGTTCATTCAGTGGATGTAATACTGTAGCCAAATTTGATAGGATCTTCCCACAATAGTTCAAAAGACCCAAGAATGAACAAAGTTCAGTGACATTCCTGGAAGTGGTGCATTTCTAATTGCATCCAATTTTTCCATGGTTGGATGTAAACCATCTTTGTCTACTCTGTACCCTAAGTACTCCACTGAGTTTTTAAATAACTCACACTATGAGCAGACACGCATACTCTCTAGCCATTTGAGGACTTCATTCAATATGTTATTATGACTTTGCCTATTTGGTGCTGAAATTAGAATGTCATCCAAATAACATACTATCCCTTCAATACCTTGCAAAATCTGGTTCATCACCCCTTGGAATACGGCAGGAGCGGAAGACACTCCAAACGGTGGCCTATTAAATTGATATAGGCCTAGATGAGTATTTGTCGTCAAACATGACTTGGACTCCTCATCTTGTTCAAGCTGTAAATAGGCATTCGTAAGATCCAGTTTTGAGAAGATCTGACCACTTGTCAGTGTTGTGAACAAATCTTCTATACTTGGCAATGTATTGGGGACATTACCCTCTAGAACCTGGTTTACGGTTACTTTATAATCACCACACAATCTTACCTTATCAGACTTAGGTACAACAACAATGGGTGTAGCCCAATTACATCGATCTAGCTAACAAATAATGTTCTCAGTCTCTAGTCTTTTGAGTTCTTGCTCAACTTTCTCCTCGAGTGCATATGGTATGGAACGTGGCTTGTAGTAAACCGATCTAGCGTCCTTCTGTACCCTGACACTCGCCTTGAAGCCTTGGAGTGGACTGCCCGTTTCGCAGAACACCTTCGGATACTTCTTGATAACCTCATCCGTTGATGAAAATCTCGCCTCCACGCAGAAAATCTTACTCCAATCCAGCTTCAGTGAGCTCAACCAATTTCTTCCTAGTAAGGCCAGCTTGTCTCCTTTCACTACTATTAGAGGCAAGTTCTGAAATTGATCTTTATATTTCACCGGTACGGTGATATGACCTACCACAGGAATTTTCTCTCCCAAGTAGCCTCGCAGCTCTATCTTGGATTTCTCCAGTTGGAAATCACGCAATTTGTCGAGGTACAGTGACTCCGGTACTACACTCACGGATGCACCCGTGTCAATTTTCATTGGTATCTTGAATCCCGCAACATCTATGTGGATTTTGATGCTTTCCGAATTGCTGACCATTAACCTCATGCTCTTGATGACGTGTAACTCTTAACATCTCCTCGTCCTGTTGTTGTCCTTCCATGCTATGTAGTCTCTTGGAATTTCTACTCATATCTTTGAGCATTGGACTCATAGCTTTAAAAATTGGTCTACCCTTCAGTCGGCAAGATGCCCAGTCTTTCTGCAGAAGAAACACTCTGCCTTCAGGTATGGACAAATTTGAGCAATGTGTTGTCCCAGGCACCTATAGCACGACTTCGACGCTCTGTTAGAATTTCCAGTTTCTGAGACTTTGGGCCCCCACCATCTTTTACCTTGAACCTGCAGGTGATTTACCTCGGTTGACTGACGACCATAATCATTATTTAATTCTTGGGAATATTGTTCGCCATGCCCATCGATCTCGCTGTCTGACAAGCAATCTCAAAAGTCAAGCCATCCGTCGTCAATAACTTTCTTTTGATTGCATCATTTTTCACCCCACAAACAAAACAATTCCGTAATGCTCGATTTTGAAAGTTTCCAAAATTACAGTGCATTGATAGCTTTTTTAATGCTACGATGTAATCACTGATACATTCATCTGCCTTTTGATTCCGAATCCCGAAACGATAGCTTTCAGCAATTTCTAACGGTTTGGGGTTATAGTGCTGCTCCAACTTCGTTAAAATCTCTAAACGTTGTGTCCTTTGGCTCGTCAGCCACAAGCAGAGTTACAAGGGTTTCGTACAATGTCGGACCAGCCTCCGATAAGAAAATCGCTTGCTTATGTTCCAACACAGCCCGGTTCTGGACTGATTGTCTGGAACTTCGATTATGTTATTTGCAGTGAAATACATTTCTAGCCGATCCACATACGCTTTAAAACATTCCCGGTCGTGTCTATATTCCCCGAAATGTCCGATTACACTTGCCATTTTAATCTCTAGCTGTGCACACCGTGTGCTGTATTTTACCTCGGATTTTGTAGCTTTTTCCAAAGACCAGAAACTTCCAAAGTATCTCTGTCGGCTGGCTGAATCCTTCACTAACAAAATTTAAGCTTTAAATCATCCGGAAAATCCCATCTCGCTGCTAACTGTGATATATTCACAGAGCACAGCACACACAGCTTCCTAACATGGCAGGCAGCTCTCTTGGATGCCTCCGGAATCTGCCTGGTTCTGTTTATTAACAACCCTGCAGTTGCAGTACACAATACGTCCACATCCACAGTGTGGCGCTACAAACATTACAAGCTGACAGACATTACATGGTTCACTGAAGTCCTTCAGGGCGGGACCGGTCACTCCTGCGCAGTCTGAACTACGTGCGGCTACAGTCCTTCCCTGCACGGACCTTCACCCCGCCCGATTTCAAACAGCGTTGGCCCACAGTCACATAAGAAATAGGAGCAAGAGTCGGCCCCTTTGAGCTTGCCCTGCCATTTATCATGGCTGATCCGATCATGGACTCAGGTCCACTTCCCTGCCCGCTCCCCATAACCCCTTATTCCCGCATCATTTAAGAAACTGTTTATCTCTGTCTTAAATTTATTCAATGTCCCAGCTTCCACAGCACTCTGAGGCAGCGAATTCCACAGATTTACAACCCTCAGAAGAAATTTCTCCTCATCTCAGTTTTAAATGGGCGGCCCCTTCTAAGATCTTGCCCTCTAGTTCTAGTCTCCCCCATCAGTGGAAACATCCTCTCTGCATCCACCTTGTCAAGCCCCCTCATAATCTTATACGTTTCACTAAGATCACCTCTCATTCTTCTGAATTCCAATGAGTAGAGGCCCAACCTGCTCAACCTTTCCTCATAAAAGTCAAACCCCTCATCTCCGGAATCAACCTAGTGAACACTCTCTGAACTGCCTGCAAAGCAAGTGTATCCTTTCGTAAATACAGAAACTAAAACTGCACGCAGTATTCCAGGTGCGGCCTCACCAATACCCGGTATAATTAGGAGCAGGAGTCGGCCATTCGGCCCCTCGAGCCTGCTCCGCCATTCAATCAGATAATGGCCGATTCTGACCTTGACTCCACTCCACTCCACTCCACTCCACTCCCCCGCCCGCTCCCCATAAACACTTGCTGCTGCGGATTTATGGAGAAAGGAGAATGTCAGAGTCGTTGACCTTTTGAGGCTGTGAACATTGCTCCAACACACAGTACACCGAGAGCCGCCCCCTCGAGCATGGCGAAAGGCCACAACCAGAATAAAATCTTATAAAACTGACATAGTACTGGTTGTAAAACAGGCGTCGAGAGACCACATAATAAACTGAAATCTAATCGCTGGGTTCCCTTGCTGTCGTAAACCACTCGACTTGGGATTATGAATTTCCTGACACTTCAATGCCTCAATTCGATTTGTGCCTCCATTGCCCCCGCGATTCTTTACATAAACCTCTGCCAGTTGTGACAAAGGGTCATCGACCTGAAACGTTAACTCTTTTTCTCTCTCAACAGATGCTGCACGACCCACTGAGATTTCCAGCATTTTCTGTTTTTTAAAAAAATAATCTCAGTAACTTTGAGGCAGGGTACTACTTACTCATTTATTTGCGAGGCGCTGAACAGCAGAATATTGGGTGTGGGCGGAGGCGTACGGAGGTTAGAGGGCCGTCCTCACCCGCGGGTGCATCCGCTGGAGCCCAGTGACTGCTGAACGCTATTCCAGTGAGCAAGCGTTGGGCACCAAATCTCACCAGCCAAGGTTTGCAGCAATGCTTCTCAAACCCATTTCTGAATGACCTGCTGCAAGTACCGACACACTCCGACGACCCCTTTGTACAAAACCGTTATTTCCCCCCCCCCACCCAATCCTTGCCATCCCCATCTCTATAACCTCCTCCAGCACTGCAACCCCCCCTCCCCCCACCCGAGATCTCTGCGCTCCTCCAATTTTGGCATCCCCAGTTTTAATCGCTCCACCATTGGGCATTGCTGTCCTTGTAAATGTTGTCAGGTACTTTTCACCTAATCTTCAGCTGCCCCAAGCTCTGGAACCCCCGCCATAAACCTCTCCGGCTTGCGTTCCTCCTTCAAGACACTCCTTAAACAGAAGAAATAGGAGCAGGAGTCGGCCATACGGCCCCTTGAGCCTGCTCCACCATTCCATGAGATGATGACTGATCTGATCTTGGCTTCAACTCCTCTTACCTGCCTGTTCCCCATAACCCTGGACTCCCCTGTAGTTCAAGAATCTGTCCATCTCTGCCTTAAATATATTCCTCAGGCGGCCAAAGGCTGCACTGGAGGCGATATTGAATGTTCGAAGACCAGGCCTTCAAATCTACCATTAAGCTCATGGTCTACAGGGCTGTAGTAATACCCAGCCTCCTGTATGGCTCAGTGACATGGACGATGTACAGAAGTCACCTCAAGTCGTTGGAAATATATCACAAGAACACCCTCAAAGCCTCCCTGGTAAAGTGTGACATCCCCTACTGACACCTGGGAGTCCCTGGCCGAAGACCGCCCTAAGTGGAGAAAGTGCATCCGGGAGGGCGCTGAGCTCTTCGAGTCTCAACGTCACCAGCATGCAGAAATCAAGCGCAGGCAGCGGAAGGAGCGTGCGGCAAACCTGTCCCACCCCACTCCCCTTTCCCTCGACGACTATCTGTCCCACCTGTGACCGGGCCTGTGGCTCTTGTATTGGACTGTTCAGCCACCTGAGAACTCACTTCAGGAGAGGAAGCAAGTCTTCCTCGATTCCGAGGGACTGCCTATGATGATGATAAATATATTCAATGACCCAGCCTCCACAGCTCTCTGGGGCAAAGATCCAGAGATTCATGATCCTCAAAGAAAGACAAGAAAGACTTGGATTTCTATAGCGCCTTTCACGACCACCAAATAAAGTACAGCCAATGAATTACTTTGAGTATAGTTACTGTTGCAATGCAAGGAGAAGAAATTCCTCCTCATCCTACCTTAAAACCTACCTCTTCGACCAATCTTTTGGTCATCTGCCCCAATAGATCTTGTTATGTGGCTCGGTGTCAAATTTTGTTTGACAATCGTTCCCGTGAACCCTTGGGATGTTTTACTATGTTAAACACAAGAAGAATTAGGAGCCCATTTATTGCGATCACTGGAGGAGGAGTTTACATTTTGATAAATCCATTCGGCCCCTCGAGCCTGCTCCACCAGTCAATGGGATTATGGCTGATGATCTCCTTCAACTCCACTTTTCTGCACTGTCCCCATATCCCTTAATATCCAAAAATCTAGCGATCTCTGCCTTGAATATACTCAACGACTGAGCCTCCACAGCTCTCTGGGACACAGAATTCCAAAGATTCACCACCCTCTGACTGAAAAAATTCCTCTTCATCTCAGTCCTAAATGGACGGCCTCTTAAAAGGCACTATATAAATGCAAGTTGTTGTTGTAGTAGCATGCTGGTGTTGCTCAGAAGGCGGACAATGCACTGTGTTAAACCAACAAAATGCAATGACGGACAAAACAAACCCAGTATCTATAAAGGATGTTTTCCAATCAGCAACGAACTGACAGCTATTACTGCTCCCACTGTTCCAGCGTTTTTTTTGGTGAAGGTTCTTCACGAAGTAGTGTGTTGTAATATATTTCAACACACTCCAATTGTCACGCGATGAGAGAACATATATTTCAATTTGCTGGTGCACAGATTGCATGCTGGGAAAGAGAGCAAGTTGCAAAGCAGAATCAAATCACTCAATTGTTGAATGATAAAAAATATCCAAATTCCAGGCTTTGAGACACGGCCCACAGTTTTAAAAAAAAAGGTATTGAAGGATACAAAACAGAAATCAATTTTGTTCAAATTCTTACTTTGGGCACAAGAGATTTCAGGAGGAAGCAGCAGCGGATAAAGTGCCACCTGGTGGCAAGTGCTGGAACTACATTCCAACCCAATCATAGGCAGTCCCTCGGAATCGAGGAAGACTTGCTTCCACTCTTAGAATGAGTCCTGAGGTGGCTGAACCGTCCAATACGAGAGCCACAGTCCCTGTCACAGGTTGGACAAATAGTCGTTGAGGGTAAGGGAGGGTGGGACTGGTTTACCGCACTTTCTTTCCACTGCCTGCGCAAAGCAACCAAAGCAGCATCTCGACAGGCGCAGAGGGCGGATCCTTTAATCTTCAGACCAACATGTTTTTTTTAAATTCCACTAGGCCAGCATTTATTGCCCATTCCCAATTCCCCCTCGAGAAGGTAGTGATGAGCTGCCTTCGTGAACCGCTGCAGTCCGTGTGGTGAAGGTCTTTTTTTCATAGCAGGTTGGTCCAAACTGAATGCCCTCTGAAATGGCCCAGCGAGCCAGTTAAGAGTCACGAACATATAGGCCAGACCGGGTAAGGGCGGTAGATTTCTTATCTAAAGGGGCATCACTAAAACAGATGGGTTTTTACTACAATCCAGTAGTTTCATGGTTACCATTACTGACACTGGCTTTTTAATTCCAAAATTATTTAACTTATTCCAAAATTATCTGAATTTAAATTCCCTAGCTGCCATGGTGGGATTTGAACTCCAGATCATTAGTCCACTGGATTACTGATCCAGTGACATAACCACTACGCTACCGTTCCTCTTCAGACCAACATTGAAAATCCTATCACAGCGCCATCTACAAATGGTTCTGGGTAAGTGCAAAATGTGTCGACACTTGTAATTTGAGAACGTACAGAGAAATAGGTTTTACTTTCAAGTAAAAATAAATGATTTTTATTAATATATCAATTTGAATTCTTGCAAGCTTCCACATGCTTAGATAAGAGTGCAGTTAGACTCTCAGTCTTTTACTAAAACCCAAGAGTCAGCAGGTTACCTGACCAATTCTCAATCACCCACCGCTGCTGAGGTGGTATAATGTATAGATAAAAGGAAAGTCTTGCATTTATGTAGCGCCTTTCACAATCTCAGAACATGCCAAAGCACTTTACAGCCAATGAAGTATGTTTTTTTGAAGTGCAGTCACTGTTGTAATGTGGGAAACGCGGCAGCCAATTTGCGCACAGCAAGCTCCCACACACAGCCACGTGATAATGACCCAGATAATCTGTTTTTATGTTATGTTAATTGAAGGATAAATATTGGTCCCAGGACACTGGGGAGAAATCCCCTGCTCTTCTTCGCAATAGTGCCGTGGGATCTTTTACGTCCACCCGAGAGAGCAGACTGGGCCTCATCCAAAAGACGGCCCCTCCAACAGTGCGGCACTCCTTCAGCCTGCACTGGAGTGTCGGCCTAGAGTTTGTGCTCAAGTAGAGTGGAGCTTGAACCCACAGCCTTCTGCCTCAGAGGCGAGAGTGCTGCCCACTGAGCCACGGCTGACACCACTGAAATGAATACGAACTATCGGATACTCTGTACATCGAATGTAAATGTGACAGTTTAAGAGCTCACAGCGTCAATGCTCCTTTGAATTCAAAGAGTTGCACTCAACATCATCAGGTCTGCATTGGCCTGCAAAGTGATGGCTGGACACAACACCCTAATCAAGAGCTTTTCTGGTGTTGGCAGGGAATCAGTCCCCTGGAACTATTCAAGCTAATGCTAGTTCTTTGAAAGCTATTTACCATTCCATCTTTTCTAAACCTGCAGAAACACCACTTGGGTAGGATTTACCAGCTTGATTTATTGTTGAAAACATATATTCAGAACTTTGCAGCAACAAGATCACTAGAGACAGATAAAGTAAAATAACTTTCACATCTCCAGAACAAGACAAAGAAAGCATTCTTAAAACTCTCCACACTGCCAGGGTTGCTGCTCCAAAGATGTAACTTTCAGAATCAGACTTCTGGGCTGCACACTTCATCATTTCTCCAAATGTTCCCAATCTATTGTTTGGTGTCAGCCGTGTCTCAGTGGGCAGCACTCCCGCCTGAGTCAGAAGGTTGTGGATTCAAGTCCCACTCCAGGGGCTGGAGTGCAAAAATCGAAGCTGACACTTGCAGTGCTGAGGGAGTGCCGCACTGTCGGAGGGGCCGTCTTTCAGATGAGACGTTAAACCGAGGCCCCATCTGCTCTCTCGGGTGGACGTAAAAGATCCCATGGCACTATTGCGAAGAAGAGCAGGGGAGTTCTCCCCGGTGTCCTGGGGCCAATATTTATCGCTCAATCAACATAACAAAAACACATTATCTGGTCATCATCACAGTGTTGTTTGTGGGAGCTTGCTGTGCGCAAATTGGCTGCTGCATTTCCCACATTACAACAGTGACTACACTCCAAAAGTACTTCATTGGCTGTAAAGCGCTTCGAGACATCCGGTGGTCATGAAAGGCACTATAAATGAAAGTTTTTGTTTCTGCTAGTTAGATTCCATTTTCCAATTTGCTCTTGTAGGTTGTTATTATCGTATATGTCATTCCATCTCCCTAAACCTCAGTTTGCTATCTTGCTTCGTAACATCCCGATTTCATTTTAAATGAACCGTGTCCAATTGGTAGAAAGCACTCCACATAAATACTGTTGCCCAAGGAAGAACACATTTCAAAGAAAAATTCTAATTTGGGATCACAGATCGAGTGTCCGTGAACCAGGAGGTCAGTCAGAATCAGTAATCTTCAAAAATCACTTTGCTTGAATTCCAACACTAAATACAGAAATGTAGCTTGATCAATACCAGCCATCAGGTCATCAAATAATCAATGTATTTACCCGCAGCCAACCTTCGGGATAGACATTTTAACTGCACATCTTAGATAAAGGCTGGTTAAAGGTGACAGTAGTTTCCAAATACAGGCCAGTTTATTTTGCCAGTAAGAGTCAACCCGCTGATTTTAATTGGCCCATTACTATGGTTCAACTCAAAACCAATACTTGGCCCGTGTCAATGATAAATGTTGTTAAATGTCAACGATAAACCTACAGTAATAAAGGTAGCACTGTTTAGCATGTCTTTTGACTGGCCATTATTTGAGCAGAGTCTCCCTGCAACGCACATCACGCACAGAAAACCTGCTTCCGGATCGTTCAAGTGCTACGCGGAGACAGACCTCGAATAAATCCAACAACAAACGCTGGTGATGACTCTCTCCAATTATCCATTCCATCCCGAGGGAGATATCTGGACTCTGCTCAGTACCTGAGCAGAGACCTTATTGAGGTGCATAAAATTATGAGGGGCATGCAATAAAGGTGTAGCAGTTATAATGGGTGACTTTAATATGCACATAGATTGGGCTAGCCAAACTGGAAGCAATACGGTGGAGGAGGATTTCCTGGAGTGCATAAGGGATGGTTTTCTAGACCAATATGTTGAGGAACCAACTAGGGGGGAGGCCATCTTAGACTGGGTGTTGTGTAATGAGAGAGGATTAATTAGCAATCTCATTGTGCGAGGCCCCTTGGGGAAGAGTGACCATAATATGGTGGAATTCTGCATTAGGATGGAGAATGAAACAGTAAATTCAGAGACCATAGTCCAGAACTTAAAGAAGGGTAACTTTGAAGGTATGAGGCGTGAATTGGCTAGGATAGATTGGCGAATGATATATAGGGGGTTGACTGTGGATGGGCAATGGCAGACATTTAGAGACCGCATGGATGAATTACAACAATTGTACATTCCTGTCTGGCGTAAAAATAAAAAAGGGAAGGTGGCTCAACCGTGGCTATCTAGGGAAATCAGGGATAGTATTAAAGCCAAGGAAGTGGCATACAAATTGGCCAGAAATAGCAGCGAACCTGGGGACTGGGAGAAATTTAGAACTCAGCAAAGGAGGACAAAGGGTTTGATTAGGGCAGGGAAAATAGAGTACGAGAAGAAGCTGGCAGGGAACATTAAGGCGGATTGCAAAAGTTTCTATAGGTATGTAAAGAGAAAAAGGTTAGTAAAGACAAACGTAGGTCCCCTGCAGTCAGAATCAGGGGAAGTCATAACGGGGAACAAAGAAATGGCAGACCAATTGAACAAGTACTTTGGTTCGGTATTCACTAAGGAGGATACAAACAACCTTCCAGATATAAAAGGGGTCAGAGGGTCTAGTAAGGAGGGGGAACTGAAGGAAATCTTTATTAGTCGGGAAATTGTGTTGGGGAAATTGATGGGATTGAAGGCCGATAAATCCCCAGGGCCTGATGGACTGCATCCCAGAGTACTTAAGGAGGTGGCCTTGGAAATAGCGGATGCATTGACAGTCATTTTCCAACATTCCATTGACTCTGGATCAGTTCCTATGGAGTGGAGGGTAGCCAATGTAACCCCACTTTTTAAAAAAGGAGGGAAGAGAGAAAACAGGGAAGTATAGACCGGTCAGCCTGACCTCAGTAGTGGGTAAAATGATGGAATCAATTATTAAGGATGTCATAGCAGTGCATCTGGAAAATGGTGACATGATAGGTCCAAGTCAGCATGGATTTGTGAAAGGGAAATCATGCTTGACAAATCTTCTGGAATTTTTTGAGGATGTTTCCAGTAAAGTGGACAAAGGAGAACCAGTTGATGTGGTATATTTGGACTTTCAGAAGGCTTTCGACAAGGTCCCACACAAGAGATTAATGTGCAAAGTTAAAGCACATGGGATTGGGGGTAGTGTGCTGACGTGGATTGAGAACTGGTTGTCAGACAGGAAGCAAAGAGTAGGAGTAAACGGGTACTTTTCAGAATGGCAGGCAGTGACTAGTGGGGTGCCGCAAGGTTCTGTGCTGGGGCCCCAGCTGTTTACATTGTACATTAATGATTTAGACGAGGGAATTAAATGCAGTATCTCCAAATTTGAGGATGACACTAAGTTGGGTGGCAGTGTGAGCTGCGAGGAGGATGCTATTAGGCTGCAGAGTGACTTGGATAGGTTAGGTGAGTGGGCAAATGCATGGCAGATGAAGTATAATGTGGATAAATGTGAGGTTATCCACTTTGGTGGTAAAAACAGAGAGACAGACTATTATCTGAATGGTGACGGATTAGGAAAAGGGAAGGTGCAACGAGACCTGGGTGTCATGGTACATCAGTCATTGAAGGTTAGCATGCAGGTACAGCAGGCGGTTAAGAAAGCAAATGGCATGTTGGCCTTCATAGCAAGGGGATTTGAATACAGGGGCAGGGAGGTGTTGCTACAGTTGTACAGGGCCTTGGTGAGGCCACACCTGGAGTATTGTGTACAGTTTTGGTCTCCTAACTTGAGGAAGGACATTCTTGCTATTGAGGGAGTGCAGCGAAGATTCACCAGACTGATTCCCGGGATGGCGGGACTGACCTATCAAGAAAGACTGGATCAACTGGGCTTGTATTCACTGGAGTTCAGAAGAATGAGAGGGGACCTCATAGAAATGTTTAAAATTCTGACGGGTTTAGATAGGTTAGATGCAGGAAGAATGTTCCCAATGTTGGGGAAGTCCAGAACCAGGGGTCACAGTCTGAGGATAAGGGGTAAGCCATTTAGGAGCGAGATGAGGAGAAACTTCTTCACCCAGAAAGTGGTGAACCTGTGGAATTCTCTACCACAGAAAGTAGTTGAGGCCAATTCACTAAATATATTCAAAAGGGAGTTAGATGAAGTCCTTACTACTCGGGGGATCAAGGGTTATGGCGAGAAAGCAGGAAGGGGGTACTGAAGTTTCATGTTCAGCCATGAACTCATTGAATGGCGGTGCAGGCTAAAAGGGCTGAATGGCCTGCTCCTGCACCTATTTTCTATGTTTCTATGTTTCTATATAGAGTTGATAGGATGGACCCATTTCCCTTAGCAGAGGAGTCAACAAACAGGTGGCATAGATTTAAGGTAAATGGTAGGAGGTTTAGAGGGGATTTGAGGGGAAATGTCTTCACCCAGAGGGTGGTGGGGGTCTGGAACTCACTGCCTGAAAAGGTGGTAGAGGCAGAAACCCTCACCACATTTAAAAAGTACTTGGATGTGCAC
The DNA here is from genome assembly GCF_044704955.1 of Pristiophorus japonicus. Classification (NCBI taxonomy): domain Eukaryota; kingdom Metazoa; phylum Chordata; class Chondrichthyes; family Pristiophoridae; genus Pristiophorus; species Pristiophorus japonicus. Next base: position 6,671,783 of record NC_091998.1, on the reverse strand, counting down.
TTGAAGTGCCGTAACTTGCAGGGCTACGGACCAAGAGCTGGAACAGTGGGATTAGGCTGGGTAGCTCTCGGTCGGCCGGTGCTGACACGATGGGCCGAATGGCCTCCTTCCATGCCATAAATTGGTGTGATTCCATTCACCGCCCCCTCTCACCATGGCAACGTGGAGGTTGAGTGCGCGGATGCTGTAATGTTCTGCAGCTCTGCCAGATTCATTAATCCCCAATATTTAACAACTCGTGTTGTAAATCACACATGATGATGGCATTTCGCATGGTTCTCAGAAACACCTTCATTTGGAAAGGCAGCAACTTCTGTGCCGATAATGGTGCTGCCCGGACACTACTCTGTCGAGGTCAGACCAATGCTGACTGCGGGTGCTGGTTCAGAACAGCCATTGCACAATTCACACGTGGGAGCCCAGTGTATAAGAGTCACTGAATGGTGGTCGGTATCGAGTTGGCCGGTTGTTCTGTATTCTTTTGCAAGATTCAGCTTAACATCCAGTTAATATTTTTTTTTAAGTCCACTCATCTGAATAATTTGCAGGTTGATGCGTCACCTTCAAATCCAGCTGATGGCACAGCTTCTTCTCCAGCGCGTTTACTTTCGATACCTTGCAGCTTTGTTTGTTGGCCTGCATTTCCTACGAAGAGCTAATTCTCCCTTACACCTTTCCCCTGGGTCACAGCGAGTCGCTGGAGAGAGATGATGAACAACTTTGGCACTACTTGCAGGAGAGACACAGTCAGCAGTTCCATGTGGTGTGGCCAAGGGCATCGAGTCATCAAACATTTAAAGCGGTTTACGCATTCCATTCAGAGTTTCTTTTAAGATCACATGGACATGTGCAAACTCTCCAGGCCACGCATGCTTCTGGTTACTGGGCACAGTGTGTAATTTTAATGCCAAGTACTCAAGCTTTCTAGAGCTGCTGCTGTGTTGCTTGATAAGTTTGCATTTTCTGGCTTTAGTGTTGTTCCTCATCTGCCACGTTCGGGGATTATGGAAGAGCGAGCGTGCACGTGTGTGCGAGAGCGAGACACTTTACTACGTTCCAACAGACGTGCTGCCCCAACCATCTGATTGATTATATATAGTGTTGCAGTGGAGCATAACTAGTGGGCAAGGTGTCAGAGCAAATAATACCTTCACCAACCAACCGCTCGCGGTCTTTATGGTTGTAAACGGGTAAAGGATCGGAATTCATTTTTAGCTTCGCACTCTAAATCACACGCACTTACATTACAACTGATCGGTCACGGGAAAGGTTGGGACTGGTGTATTTTCGTCCCATTAAAACAATCTGATTGCGAATAGACAAGAACACACGCTGGGAACAAGCTGCGTTTTCAATCCCAACCGAGCACTTGTAGTTTGTCAGCGGGACAGAGAGGACAGGTTTTGCTGCATGACACGCCACGCCGTGCAACAAATGCAATTGCTCAAACCCGGGCTGTTTGTGGTCACAGTCAGCCTTTGCTATTCATTCTGCTCAGAGGAGACGTACCCTTGACCTTGGGATTAACTATACGTTCCATCCTCACCGTTGCAGGCTTAACATTTCCCAGTGACTGGCTGCCTGTGGGTTTTCTGTTAAATTGCACTGCCAAGCACCAGGTTATTTTGGTCAGAAGCACAGGTAACAATGGGCCTGAATCGCGCTCCTCACAGGCGTGTACGAGCTGCGTGCACGCCCAGGGGGTCCCCGCAAGTTTCGGGTTTAGGTATGCGAAGTGCATGGACCTGAATCCAGAACTTGCGATCGGTGAAGAAATCTCGCGACAGATCCAGCGCATCCGGAGGTAAAGGGCCTCTGCGGGCGGAGAGTTTTGCTATTTGCCCAACTCCTGCCCAGCGAAGGTCCTTCAAACTCTTATGACTGAAAAAAAGCAGGCGTAAGGCCTACTTTTATCAGTGTAAGACTTTTAAAAGTACAGAAAAAAAACATTTAAAATCCTGTTAAATGAGGCAAGTTTATTTTTAGACCCTTTAAAAATAGAAATTTAGTTTTAAAAAAATTAAATTTTTCTTTTCAATAATTAAATTGGATTATTATTAATTTCAAATATGTGATGGCTTTAGTGTGTGTGTGTGTTTTTGGGGGTATTCCCATTCATAATTAGTGATTGCATGCATACAGAACGCACCACAAGTATGAATGGGGATCCCTCTACTGACCGATTGGGCCTGCCCACGTGATCCCAGTGATGCGTACGTTCCTGGGATACGTGTGCCTCTACGAAGGCCTTCTCAGAGGGCCAGGACCACAAGCCTCCGAACCTTCCGGATCCACCAAGTAGCTTTGTAGAAATTATTCAGGTCGAAGCCTCCGACCGCAATTTCTGAGCCAATATTTTACTACAAGGCAAATAATTGCAGTAATTGTATTCTAGGTATAATAACTGGAATATAAAGTTTCATGTGCCAAATTTGATGCAATTTTAGCAGTTGGACTTCCCCCCCCAAAGGAAGACGCTATACAACACGCTAGCACATTGCTTGAAATGTCGCAAAGCTCTTCACAAACAGTAAATTACTTTGAAGCACGGTCACAGTTGTTAGGGAGGGAGCCGCCATTTTGCAGAGAGCTAGCAGAAACAGTAACGTGATTGGAAAGCCAGTTAAATCAGTTTTTAAGCAGCATGGCTCAGGGAGGACTGTTGATCAGAACACTGCCCTTCAAATAATGCCACAGGGTTCTGAACACACGGCAGAATCACTGGAATCGGCAGGCAGGGCCTCAGTTTACAATCTCATTCCAAGGACAGCACCTCAGGCAAGGCAGCACTCCAGCTGTGCTGCACTGGAGTGGCAGCCTAGATTATGGTCTCAAGTCCAAGAGTGGAGCTTAAACCATCACCTTCTGACTCAAGGTCAAAGTGGAGCTAAATGGGCCCAGTTGACATTTAGCAAAAGTCGATCCACCACACTTCCATTTTATCTTATAAATTACAAATAGGATATTGAATTAATTCATGTTCAGAATTGCAGTCACCTTATGACTTGACTTTTGTACTAAATGTCTATGGAGTACAAATTTGCACATGAACTTGGGATAAACTCCCATCTATGCAAAACAAATTAGTTCTCCAAAGTACTGCTCGCTGACCTACATTGCCCCCCCCCCCCCCGCTACATGTCTGCGCTCCTCTAATTGTGGCCTCTTGAGCATCCCCGATTATAATTGTTCAACCATTGGTGGCCGTGCCTTCTGTATTCTGGGCCCCAAGCTCTAGAATATCCTGCCTAAACCCCTCCTCTTCTTTACCTAGAACATGTGTATTATGTATGAATAAAGAGTCCGACCAGATACTGTGAGCTCAAAGTAAAGTGTGACCGTAGTCTTTTATTGCAGGTCTCCAGAGTGCCTCTAGCCTGTGAGGCCTCCTTAAATACAGGTGCTCCCAAGGGATTGTGGGATCCCTTGGGACTCCAGGGGGATGAGCCCTCTGGTGGTTACACAAGGTATTTACAGGTTTATATATATAACAATATGAAGATAAAAAAATAGGAGCAGGCCCTGGCCATTTGGCCCCTCGAGCCTGCTCCACCATTCAATAAGATTGTGGCTGATCTCCTTAAGACCCTCCTTAAAACCGATCTCTGAACAAGCTTTTGGTCACCTGCCCTAATATCTCCTTCTGCGGCTGTGTCAAATTTTGTGTCTCATAATACTCCTGTGAAGCACTTTGGGACGTTTCACCACGTTAAAGGTGCTGTATAAATACAAGTTGTTAAAATTCTTAACACACTTCAGTTACAGCCTCAATGTTAAAGAAGATCGGAATGTTTGAACTAGATTTTAAGGATCCATCAACCATTAACATTAATAAATGTATCTTTCATTAGCAATTTCTTTTAAAGGTTACAGTTCACTTGAGATTTTCTAACATGCAACATTATTAACTTCCACATTGAGAATGAATATATTCAATGTGTTGCAAAGAATGTCTTCAAGAATAAAAGTGGTCAAGCCAGCTGCTTCTAAATTGTAGTTCAGAACCAAGTACTTCATAATTAAAATGGTGCAAAATAGATTTTGTTTTGACGTACTGGATTTCATTTTTCTTCTGCATCGAATAATGCTCATTACGTCCCAATTTCCTGAAATATATTGTATCCAAGTGCAAATAAATTCCACTTGCATCCTCCTGTGAATCACACGAGTGACAGAGCCTTCAAGTAATTTCAATGCTACTTTTTTTTATTTGCCTTAATAGCAAGTAAAAGACAGACTTACATTTCTATAGCGCCTTTCACGATCTCAGGAAGTCCCAAAGCGATTACAGTCAATGAAGTAGTTTTTGGAGTGTAGTCACTGTTGTAATGTAGAAACCGCGGCTGGCAATTTACGCACGGCAAGCTCCCACAAACTGCGATGTGATAATGGCCCAGATAATCTGTTTTGGGATGTTGGTTGAGGGATAAATATTGGACACCGGGGATAACTCCCCTGCTTGCCTTCAAAATAGTGCCATGGGATCTTTTGCGTCCACCTGAGAGAGCAGACGGGGCCTCGGTTTAACATATCGTCCGAAGAGACGGCACCTCCGACAGTGCAGCAATCAAGTTTTGTGCTCAAGTCTCTGGAGTGGGACTTGAACCCAAAACCTTCTATCTCCGAGGCGAGAGTGCTGCCCACTGAGCCAAGGCTGACTTTCATTTTGTTGGGATCACAGTATAAAAAAATATACAGCAATGGATCGTGACTAGAGAGATAAAATCTTCAATTTGAAGTGCTAAGTACAGAATACACCCATAAGCCACTTAAGCTTCTCAACCGCTGTTTGATATCCTCTGAATGCCTTAATTGAAATGACTTCCAGTGATCCACAATCTCACACAGAACCGGTCGTGACTTGTCTTGCAGCTGGCTAAAAAAAAAAGAGGCTTAAAATTTAGTGTTGACTTTTTAAGTAAGCATACACCCAAGAATGAGCCAACAGTTAACATTTAATTCCTTTTATTTAAGGGTCAATTAATTAATTAATTAAGTCAAATTTCATGGTTGGGCAATTGTAACCTGTAATTCCATACTTGAACAAGTCAAACTGCATTTTTATTTCTTGGGATTCCAGGAGTTTTAGCAAGTTTTCATAGATCGGATTCTATCCAATTTTCAATTTAAAAAAAGCAAGCCAGAGTCCTTCACTGGCAGGTTTTGGTTTCCTCGCGAAATCTCGCTACAATTATTGCTTCAATTATTGTTACGAGCTTCCGACTGAATTGGCACGTTTCAGATTTTATTTCAATCCATGCAGGAAAGAACGGAGAGAACAAGTAGCAGCACCATTTTAGATAAAGAATATTTCAAAAGCAAATGGTTCCAGGGATGAGGGACTTCAGTGACGTGGATAGACTGGAGAAGCTGGGGTTGTTCTCCTTGGAGCAGAGAAGGTTGAGAGGAGATTTGATCGAGGTGTTCAAAATCATGAGGGGTCTGGACAGAGTAGAGAGAGAGAAACTGTTCCCATTGGTGGAAGGGTTGAGAACCAGAGGACACAGATTTAAGGCGATTGGCAGAAGAACCAAAGGCGACACGAGGGAAAACGTTTTTACGCAGCGAATGGTTAGGATCTGGAATGTGCTGCCTGAGAGGGTGGTGGAGGCAGACTCAATCCTGGCTTTCAAACGCGAGTTGGGTAAATACCTGAAAGAAAAATAATTGCAGGGCTACGGGGAACGGGCGGGGGAGTGGGACTGGCTAAGGTGCTCTTGCAGAGAGCCGGCACGGGCTCGACGGGCCGAATGGCTTCCTTACGTGCTGTAATCATTCTCTGAGATCAGCACGCTTTCGAGAAGAAGAAATGGTGACTATCCAGAACTTGCTGGAGCGAGCCGGATGATAGATTTATACACGATGAGTGTACCTCATTTATTATGGCCAGTTGCTTGTTGTGTTAAATGCAGGACGATTAGAAGACAGAAGAAATTCCACACTCTGATTTACTAATTTTATTTTTGCATTAATTGAATGACAACTTCCAGAAGATAGTCTGCATTCAATTTGCCGCCAAAACCCTCATCCGTATCATCGCCGACTCAAGGAAGGATTGTCTTCATGTTGGCCTTTTCAGCTTCACTCTACGCAGACTCCAAGGTGATGCCTCGCATCCTACCCAGTGAAAGACCCACACATCGTCCAAAGACCATTGCCGCTGGCTCCCTGTTCCTCAGCATATTATAACATAAGAAATAGGCGCAGGAGTCAGCCATTCATCCCCTCTAGCCTGCTCCGCCATTCAATAGGATCAGGGCTGATGATCTACCTCAACCGCACCTTCCCGCTCTATCCCTCGATTCCCTGTGCCCAAAACTCTATCCATCCCAGCCTCGAATACACTCAATGACTGAGCATACACAGTCCTCTGGGGCAGAAAATTCCAAAGATTCACAACCCACTGAAGAATTTCCTCCACATCTCAGTCCTAAATGGCCGACCCATTATCCCGAGACTGTGACCCCTGGTTCTAGACTCCCCCAGCCAGGGGGAACGTCCCCTCAGCATCTACCCTGTCAAGACCCATTTCAAAATCCTCACCATCTTCAAATCCCTCCATGATCTCACTCCTACTTATGCAATCTTTTCCAGCCTTATGTGCCGCCACACCCCCTTCCCTCTTCCAGCTCAGGTCGACTTACTGTATTGCACCTTCCATTCGCCCCATCATCCCCCTTCGTGCTACCTTTGGCCACAGCACCCTGGAACCTCTCTTCCTCTTCAAAATGAGAGGGAGTCAAGGGTTATGGGGAGCGGGCAGGGAAGTGGAGCGGAGCCCAAGTTCAGATCAGCCACGATCTTATTGAATGGCGGAGCAGGCTCGAGGGGCTGAATCCTGCTCCTATTTCTTATGTTCTTCGACACGCACTTCTGCTTTAAACCTTCTCTCCTCCATCCTGCCCAGTATCCACCACTTGGAATGCAGGCTGTCCTTTGTTGGCAATGAAATGCAGGTCAGTAACGGAATACAGTTCCAAAGATGGTGAATTGCTTCAGTGGTTTGAGGAGAATCATTGCGGGAAGATCAGACTGGGGTGTATGGTAGCTCAGTGGTTATGTCACTGGACCAGTAATCCAGAGGCCTAGACTAATGATCCGGAGACACGAGTTCAAATCCCACCACGGCAGCCGGGGAATTTAAATTCAGATAATTAAGTACATCTGGAATAAAAAGCAGTAATGGTGACCATGGAACTATCGGATTGTCGTAAAAACCCATCTGGTTCACTAATGCCCCTTTAGGGAAGGAAATCTGCCGCCCTTACCCGGTCTGGCCGATATGACACTCCGGACCCACAGCAGTGTGGTTGACTCTTAACTGCTCTCTGAAATGGCCTAGCGAGACACTCGGTTGTACCAAAACACTACAACAAAGTCCCTGTGGGAGCACCTTCACCACACGGACTGCAGCGGTTCAAGGCCGTGGCTTCTCAGGGGTAATTAGGGATGGGCAATAAACGCTGGCCTTGCCAGTGACTCTTACATCCCAGGAACAAATAAATAAAACGAAAACATCCTCTTGCTGTCTCTCGGCCACACACGAGCTGTAACTAATTCACTCTCGAGTATCTGCCAAACCTGCTCCTCTTCAACCAGCATCGCCTCTCTGCGGAACCATTTACATGCCACTCAGTGCTTACCCACTGCAATAAGGCCAAACCTCGGAATTCAGTCGGGCAGAGGGAGGAAAGGAGCAGTGATCATTGTAAACCCATATACCACCATCCCTTGGCAGCGTGCACTGGAAAACACAATCAGTGTACCAGCCTTACTGCCAGACATGTACAATGCAACAGTGTTTATATTGATTACTTATTTAGTTTGATTTGGACGCCATTCAAGGCTGCATTTCATCTTGGAATTTGTTCTTTTGTTGTTGGAAAATGCTCTGTGAATGTCACTGGTGGTAAATTGATGAATGTTTGAGTCCAACCTCATTATGTGACTGTTACAACAGGATGGTCACCAAGTGCCAATGGGCAGTGAAGGATTGGATGAACATACTCCAGTCTCCTCCAACAAGGATCAATTTACGATGCTATGACCAGATTGATGCACCAATTACTAACTTTTTCGTCTCCCCACAGGAAGCAGAAACCTTTATAAATCACCGGTTAGGCTTCAGCGAGAGTAGTGTGTCCAATTCTGGGCTCTGCACTTCAGGAAGGTCAAGGCTCTGGAGAGGGCGTGGAGGAGATTTACTCGGATGGCAACAGGGATGTGGGACTTCGATTACGTGGAGAGACTGGAGAAGCTGGGATTGTTCTACTTACAGCCAAAGGTTGAGGGGAGATTTAAGAGAGGTGTTCAAAACTCTGGGGGCGTTGAAATAGATAGGGAGAAACGATTTGCACTGGCAGTAGGGTCAATAACCCGAGCACACAGATGCAAGGATAATTAGCAAAAACAGAAACGAGATGGAGAATTTATTTTTACACGCAGCAAGTGCTGTGTCTGAAAGGGTGGTGGGAGCAAACTTAATTAGCAGCTGTCAGAAAGAATTTGGATAAATACTTGAAAGGGAAACATTTGCAAGGGCTACGGGGAGTGCGATAAATCGGCGAGCTCTTTCAAGCGGCCAGAACAGGCACAATGGGCTGAATGGCCTCCTGTGCTGCAACAAAAGACTTGGATTTATATAGCACCTTTCGCGACCACCGGACGTCTCAAAGTGCTTCACAGCTAACGAAGTACCTTTGGAGTGTAGTCACTGTTGTAATGTGGGAAATGCGACAGCCAATTTGCGCACAGCAAGCTCCCACAAACAGCAATGTGATAATGACCCAGATAATCTGTTTTTGATGTTGATTGAGGGATAGATATTGCCAAGACACCGGGGATAACTCCCCTGCTCTTTGAAATAGTGCCAGGGGATCTTTTACATTCACCCGAGAGCGCAGACGGGATCTCGGTTTAACGTCTCATCCGAAAGACGGCACCTTCGACAGTGCGGCACTCCCTCAGCACTGCACTGGGAGTGTCAGCCTAGATTTACATGCTCAAGTCCCTGGAGTGGGACTTGAAACCACAACCTTCTGACTCAGAGGAGAGATTCGAAGTCTGTGTAAACAATCCTTTTTTTGTATATTTGGTACACAATAAAACCTGGGTGGATCAGATGTTGATTAACCGCCCTTCCAGCTGCACCTCTGCAAATGGTAATTGCTGCTTCAGGCCGAAGGGTAAACTTTGACATTCCAGTTAACCACTCTGATATCCCAGCTTGAATCAATGGCGTCTGTTAATGGCAGGTCAATGACACACCAGCTTCTCATCAGTTCTTTGGGCAATATTGCAAACACATCTATGCCCAAAGCGACAAAGTGACTGGGGAAACACAGATGGCAATTTGACCAACTGCAGAGCAAACCAAGTGGTTAACGGTTACCTTCAAGCAGTATGAACATGATTTTCCTTGGCTCTGACAGTAGAAAGCACTAATAAGGAACATACATGTATATATTACACAGAAGCAGGCCATTCAGCCCAACTGGTCCGTGCCGGTGTTTATGCTCCACACAAGCCTTCTCCCTATCCCCTCTTCATCTCACCCCATCAACATATCCTAAAAATCTAGACCGACACTCCCTGTGCAGTGCTGAAGGAGCGCTGCACTGTCGGAGGTGCCGTCTTTTGGGTGAGACGTTAAACCAAGGCCTCGTCTGCCGTCTCAGGTCGACGTAAAAGATCCCACGGCACTATTTGGAAGAAGAGCAGGGGATTAATCCCCGGTGTCCTGGGGCCAATATCTATCCCTCAATCAACGTAACAAAAACAGATTATCTGGTCATTATCACGCTGCTGTTTGTGGGAGCTTGCTGTGCACAAATTGGCTGTCCCACAATACAACAGTGGCCATGGGTCCTGGGAGGGGGGGGGGGCGGGGGAGAAGAGGAGGTTCTTTGTGTCCCTTTTGGCAGCAGCATCAACCTTTCGGGGGAGTGGGCTTCAGCGTCTCTGGTTTCCTTGGCAACTGCAGGTTTTCGCGCATGCCCAGAGAGTTTTTAAGCGCAGACTTGAACCTCCGCCCCCGAGACTAACTTTGGACTTTCGTCAAAGAAATATTTGAATTTGGCGCTCTGCTACAAACATACACAAAAGAATGGTATGTTAACATGCACAGGCGCCAAAAATCCAGCAAGTGGAAAATGGGGGGTCGATATCCTTGTTTACTTTCCCACCTAGCTTTGTGTTGCCAGCAAACTTGGACCCATTGCACTCAGTCCCCTTCATCTAAGTCATCGCTATAGATTGTAAATAGCCGAGGCCCAAGCACTGATCCTTGCGGTACCCCACTAATTACAGCCTGCCAACCCGAAAATGACCCATTAATTACTTTGTTTTCTGTCCATTAACCGATCGAGTCGCAAGACAGACATTCAAGCATTGGAGACAGTCCAAAGAAAAACCACAATATTGAACCTTTAGTATTAGAGACTACAATAGTGAGGAAAGACTGCAGAGATCAAAAATTTGACAGCCATATAAAGGAGAAATTAGGAGAGGTGAACAAACACTTGGTCAAAGAGGTAGATTTTAAGGAGTGTCTTGAAGGAGGAAAAAAAAAAAGAGCTGGAGAGGTGGAGGGGTTTGGGGGGGGTGGGGGGGTGGTGGAGTTCCAGAGCTTGGGGCCCAGGCAACAGAAGGCACGGCCACCAATGGTTGAGCGGTTAGAATCAGGGATGCTCAGGAGGGCAGAATTAGAGGAGCGCAGATATCTCAGGGGGTTGTGGGGCTGGAGGAGATTACAGAGATAGGGAGGGGACAAGGCCATGGAGGGAATTGAAAATAAGGATGAGAATTTTGAAATCTAGGCATTGCTTAACCGGAAGCCAATGTAGGTCGGTGAGCACAGGGGTGATGGGTGAGTGGGACTTGGTGCAAGTTAGAACATGGGCAGCCAAGTTTTGGATCATCTCTAGTTTACGTAGGGTAGAATGTGGAAGATCAACCAGGAGTGCGTTGGAATAGTCAAGTCTGGAGGTAATAAAGGCATGGATGAGGGCTTCAGCTGATGAGCTGAGGCAAGGGCGGAGACGGGTGATGTTACGGAGGTGGAAATAGGCGGTCTTAATTATGCTGCGGTATAATCCTGCTTTATACCCTGCTACAACTGTCCAGGGTCTTGGTGAGGCCACACCTGGAGTACTGCGCAGAGTTTTGATCTCCGTTTTTAAGGAAGGATATACTTGCATTGGAGGCTGTTCAGAAAAGGTTCACTCGGTTGATCCGGAGATGAGAGGATTGACTTATGAAGATAGGTTAAGTAGGTTGGGCTTATACACATTGGAGTTCTGAAGAATGAGGGGTGATCTTATCGAAACATGCAAGATAATGAGGGGGCTTGACAAGGTGGATGCAGAGAGGATGTTTCCACTGATGGGGGAAGACTAGAACTAGGGGACCTAGTCTCAGAATATGGGGCCGCCCATTTAAAACTGAGATGAGGAGGAATTTCCTGAGGGTTGTAAATCTGTGGAATTCTCTGCCACAGAGAGCTGTGGAGGCTGGGCTATGGAATATATTTAAGGTGTAGATACAGATTTTTGAGCGATAAGGGAGTAAAGGATTGTGGGGAGCGGGCAGGGAAGTGGAGCCGAGTCCATGATCAGATCAGCCATGATCGTATTGAATGGCGGAGCAGGCTCGAGGGGCCAAGTGGCCTACTCCTGCTCCTATTTCTGATGTTCTTATAAGACGGTACATGGTACAGAAAAGGCAAACCTAAAATATTACTTTAACTAAAATCATGAGTAGAACAAAGAAAATTTAGGACTAATATCAAGGCGTTCCGCTTCACATAGTGAAGTGGTTAAGTGGTCAACACTTAGAATGAAAGATGGTGCAGTAGTGATCCTCATGGCCCCACTGCACTGCAGAAGACTGTTGTTGGGCCTCACTCTGCCTCCTCCCTCCTGATCGGTTCCCCCGACTCCCCCCACTATCGCATCACTAGCCCTCCCCCTACCCCGGGACCCACCCGAGGGCCATGGCCGGCGACAACATGACGAAAACTGAAATACTCTTCGCCGGTGACCAGCCCGGGGAGGTTCAGCAAGCTTACGCAGCTCGCTGGTCTCACATAAACGAGGCTCAACATCGGCTGTGCCTCGGGCCTTACCTGCCCTGGCTCAGGGATCGATCTCTACGCCCGGTTTGTGCCGACTGCAATGTGTGCACGCTCACAGGTTTGTAGAGCTGTTGAATGTCAGCCATGGCTTTAGTTGGTAGCACCCTCACCTCGGAGTCAGAAATTTGGAGTGTTCCAGTCCCACTCCAGAGATTTGCGCACTAAAACCTTGGTGTCCACCGGTACGCTCGCGGCCTTCCGCGAGAGGTGGGCACCGGAGGGACTGGAGTGCATCATCACCCCCGGCAACCAAATTTTAATTTGATTTAATCAGGGGGCACTTGATTATTGTTCTATCAAAAATAGTTGTAGAGCTGTTGAGTTGGGAGTGGATAAGCCAGTCACATGATGTTCACAAGACTCAATAAAACCCCAGCCAGTTGGGTTCGGGGGATCCACGATGAGGCAGGTGGTTTTGAGCCTGGTGGATGAACCCGTAATGTGTCGTGTGGTTATTAGCAAAGGGTTAAGAAACCAACTAGTTCTTAATTGCAATGTGTTGCTATGAATTCTCAAGCAAAGAACCCATGAAGCAAATACATTACAGCGGCAGGAACCAATATCAAGGCTGTTGTTTCAAAGCTGCCTTCAGAGTGTAAAATGAAGCATATCGTTTCTGATGTCATGTGCAAAGCCAATAATTAATGTTGGCAGAATGAGTCACATTCCATTTTCATTACAGCAGATGCCAAGACTCATTGCACAATTCTGCCATTTATGATTAGGCCCACTGGGTTATGGTGTCTGTACAGGTCAAATGCGACCATCAAAGCATGGGATTTATCCTGGTATTCTGAAAATTAAATTCCATTATTCCATCTACTTTAACATGAGTACCACAGATTAGTGACTTTGATTACATAATCACCAGAGTTCTGCCCAGTGTCCTGGCCAATATTTATCCCTCAATCATCACAAAAAAAAGATTATCTGGTCATTATCACGTTGCTGTGTGTGTGGGAGCTTTCTGTGCACAAATTGGCTGCCGCGTTTCCTACATTACAACAGTGACTACACTTCAAATGTACTTCATTGGCTGTAAAGTGCTTTGGGACATCCTGAGGTTGTGAAAGGCGCTATAGAAATGCAAGCCTTCCTTTCTATCTCATAAGAACATAAGATATAGGAGTGGGCCATCTGACCCCTCGAGCCTGCCCCGCCATTCAATTAAGATCATGGCTGATCTGGTCTTGGCCTCAACTCCACTTTCCCTCCCACTCTCCATAAGCCTCGACTGCCATATCGTTCAAAAAGCTGTCTATCTTAAAATTATTCAATGACCTCAGGAGGGCTACTGCACAGAAGCCTTCATCGTAGAATCAGAAATTTACAGCACGGAAGGAGGTCATTTCGACCCATTGTGTCCCCGCAGGCCGACCAAGAGCTATCCAGTCTAATCCCACTTTCCAGCTCTTGATCCATACTTCTGTAGGTTACGGCACTTCGGGTGCACATCCAAGTACTTTTTAAATGTGGTGAGGGTTTCTGCCTCTACCACCCTTTCAGGCAGTGAGTTCCAGACCCCCACCACCCTCTGGGTGAAGAAATTTCCCTTCATATCTCCTCGAAATCTCCCTCCAATTACTTTAAATCTATGCCGCCTGGTTATTGACCCCTCTGCTAAAGGAAACAGATCCTACCTACCCACCCTATCCAGGCCCCTCATAATTTTATGCACCTCAGTAAGGTTTACCCTCAGCCTCCTCTGTTCCAAAGAAAACAGACCCAGCATCTCCAATCTTTCCTCAGCCACAATTCTCCAGTCTCACTTCTCTTCCTATTATAAAAAGGAAGGTAAAATGGAGACAAGACAAACAGGTCTGAAGAAGGTATACTGACAGCATGGGAGGCTTTTCTGAAATGAATTGGTGTTAGAGGTTAATCTCAGATGTCTTCATCCCCAGGTAAGATTTGAAGAGGAATATGGAGCAGGGTCCTTGCGAGTTATTGGTGTGCATTGTGGCGAGCTACAATGCTCTAACCTGAAAAATGAAGATACAAGGAGTTCTACTGACACGAGAAGCAACGGAAATTCTTTACAAAATGAGGTGGAAACGGTTTGGTGCTTTTTGAGGGAATTTATAAGTGGGATATAAAACAATTCTGCAGAAAGCAAGCTTCCGTGAATTCAACTGTGTCAAGCAGGAACACTACTGCAGAGAGACTTGCGACTATACATGCAGATTCGGAGCCGGATCGGAATCCTGCCAATATCACCTAACTAATCAATACTCAATTATACAACAACTTGCATTTGTATAGCGCCTTTAATGTAGTAAAACATCACGGGGAGCGTCAGACAAAATTTGACTCTGAGCCACATAATAATCATCACCGTCATCATCATCATATGCAGTCCCTCGGAATCGAGGAAGACTTGCTTCCACTCTAAAAGTGAGTCCTTAGGTGGCTGAACAGTGCAATACAGGAATTACAGTCCCTGTCACAGGTGGGACAGATAGTCGTTGAGGGCAAGGGTGGGTGGGACTGATTTACCGCACGCTCCTTCCACGGCGATGAGACTCGAGGTGCTCAGCGCACTCACGGATGCACTTCCTCCACTGAGGGCGGTCTTTGGCCAGGGACTCCCAGGTGCTTACAAACATCGCCCCCCCCCCCACCGCGAATACGCAGTCTCCAGAGAATACAACCGCTACACCAAAGACCTGCCGATCCAGGCCAACTTGAACAACCCTACCACCGACCCGTTTCAAATCTCGAAGACCATTTTGGACCGTCGCCGAAGCCCTTCAGCCTTGATGACGAATGACGAAATGCTTGGATGAACTGCAACATACGGAATGGATTCCTTAGAGGAGCCCACATCACAACCTGAAGGGTCAAACCTTCCTCGCAAGAAGTGGACAACCATCAACTGCCTCAGAACCGGTCACGGTCAATGCTGCCACCTTCTCCATAGGTGGAAGATTAAAGCATCCCCATCATGTGACTGTGGAGCTCCTAATCAGACCCTGGAGCACATCATCGAGCACTGCCCTCAGAGGGAACTCACCGGCAGCCTACAGGATATCGACGCTGTTACACCGGAAGCTTGGGCCTGGATATCCGTCTTAGATATTGGCGTTTGATTTGCTATCTTAAGGAGGACAGGTGACCAAAAGCTTGGTCAAAGAGGTAGGTTTTAAGGAACATCTTAAAAAGGAGGAGAGAGAGGGGTAGAGAGGTGGAAGGGTTTAGGGAGGGAGTTCCAGAGCTTGGGGTCCAGGTAGCTGAAGGCACGGCCACCAATGGTACAGCGATTAAAATCAGGGATGCTCAAGAGGCCAGAATTGGGGGTGCGCAGACATCGCGGGGGTTGGTGGGGCTGGAGGAGATTACAGAGATAGGGAGTAGACATGATGAAAGAAACATAACCCTAAATGGATTAATGGAACAAACAAACATTAAAAAGCCTATAAGGAGTAAGGGGAGGTAAGCCACACGGAAACATCCTCAAGAGAAAATATAACAAAAGCAGAGGCAGAATTAAAGAGAAATGGAAGTTAGTTTTGCTTTAGGAGCTAAACACAGCGGTAAAAAGAAAATCATCCAATATTACAAGTGGGTTATCGAAGGAGGATCGTGATTGAAGTGGAGGATGAATTGAAGAGTGTTAATATAAAACAAAGTGATTAGTCCCTGGAAGCATTTAGTAGAGAAGACACGAGTAATGTGGCACCCACCACAGGAGGTTCTACATCGAAACTAATGACCATCACTCATACCAACATCCTGGACAGCTCAAAGGGCTCAACACTGAATAAATCCCCATGACTGGACTCTTCAAACCCAAGAGTGGAATGTGAGATTAGGCACAAAATGCAAAAGGTTGCTGACAATTCTTGCAATGGAGTCAATTATTGCTGGACTAGAAACAAGCCAAATAAGAAACAGGAGCAGGAGCCAGCCTGCTCCGCCATTCAATCAGATCATGGCTGATCTTCTACCTCAACTCCACTTTCCCTTCCAATCCCCATATCCCTTGATTCCCTTAGCATCCAAATATCTATCGATCTCAGCCTTGAGCATTCTGGGGTAGAGAATTCCAAAGATTCACCGCCCTCAGTGAAGAACTATCATCTCATCTCAGTCCAAATGGCCAACCCCTTATCCTGAGATTGTAACCCTTCATTCTAGATTCCCCGTGGTATCTAATTTTTTTTTAAATTAAAGTGTTATGTTCAGAATAACTCCACAAGACTGTATGCTGTAAGCTCAAATTGTTGTGACCTTGGTCTCTTTAAATGTAACTCCAGAGATTGAGGAGGCAGCATGGTAGACTGCCTTGCCCGGGGTGTGCAGGTGACCCTTGGGTCTCTCACAGGTGTGCCCCCTGGTGGCAAGTCTTACACATTGTTATGTATGTAAACTTGACCAAAGAGAGACAATGAAAACAAAACTGGGCAACTTAGTCTTACATCAGTAACTAGCAAAATATTGTAATCAATCAATTAGGAACAAATGTGATGTTATCTAAATGAAGATAACTACCGGTATGTGCGCGAAACAGCCAACTACCTGATTAAAGCAGACGTTCGAAGCACAATGATATGGTTTACCTAAACTTACAGAAACTCTTCCATAAAGTTACACTTGAAAAGGCTCTTAAACAAGCTTAAGGCAGTGATTGCTCTATCTAAAACTTGGAGACGGATAATGCATTGTTTGAAAAAGAGAGAACATATCAGTTTGGGAACTAGTTAGGGAAGTTTCGACGGGCTGGGGAAATGGACTGCCCCAGGGATCAGCATCCAAGTTCCCCCCACCCCCCCGCCCCCACCCCCTCCACAAAGAAATGTTTGAAAACTCCCGACTCACAGAAGAATGATTATTGTACCAAATAGCAGAAATCACATTATATAGCCACCAGAAACCTGAGGATCAATTATGGCTTTATACCCTGCATTTCACATCAAATCATTTCATGCAAAATCTGCAAGACAAATTCATGAGACGGATCAGCGCAAGTATGCAAGGACTGTATGCCACGAGACAACAATTTGCATTTAATCTGCTCTTCAACCCAACGTTGAGTATATTCAAGGCAGAGACCGCTAGATTCTTGGGCACTAAGGGAATAAAGGGGTATGGGGATCAGGCGATAAAGTGGAGTTGAGGTAGAAGATCAGCCATGATCTTATTGAATGGAGGAGCAGGCTCGAGGGGCCGAATGGCCTACTCCTGAGTAGGGCAACCATAAGAAATAGGAGCAGAAGATAAAGTTGCACTAAATCATGGAAAAATGGGCTTTTAATAACTTAGGTTTATTTTTATTTTTTTTAAAGTCATTTTCCAAAAATTACAACACAGTTTTTCAGGGCTACACAGTGCAGGAGTACATTTCCACCCACTGGGACTCTGTCCACAAGCTCACACAAATTCCTGACAAACCTTGCGACTAGGTACCTCATCAGGAAACAGGCTGCAGCCCTTTTTGACACCAAGTCCACATTTCTACCTCAACTTGCTGACATTCAATCATTATGTCTGTTTCTAAACAGAGTTTCCAATGTCAATGAAAACTCAGCGGTCACTTCGAGCTACTGTCAGATAATTCAGAACAAGCATGGTTAAGAGTGTCAAGTGTTTTGTTTACATTGATTGGTGGTGTGTCAGTGACAAATGAACAGCACACTTAAATGCTATATTTAAAAACTACAGGAACAATCCATACAAGCATCAGCCGTGGCTCAGTAGCACACGTATCCGAGTCAGAAGGTCGTGGGTTCAAGTCCCACGCCAGGAACTTGCGCACATAAATCTAGCTGACACTCCCAGTGCAGTGCTGAGGGAGTGCTGCACTGTCGGAGGTGCCATCTTTCGGATGAGACATTTAACCGAGGCTCCGTCTGCTCTCTCAGATGGATGTAAAAGATCCCATGGCCACTATTTTGAAGAAGATGGGGTTAAAGAGTTATGGAGAGCAGATAGGGAAGTGGAGCTGAGTCAATGATCGGATCAGCCATGATCTTATTGAATGGCGGAGCAGGCTTGAGGGGCCGTGTGGCCGACTCCTGCTCCTATTTCTTATGTTCTTATGAGCAGGGGAGTTATTCCGGTGTACTGGTTAATATTTATCCTTCAATCAACCTCACTAAAATACAGATTATCTGGGCATTATCACATTGATGTTTGTTGTAGCTTGCTGTGTGCAAATTTGGCTGCTGTGTTACAAACAATACAACAGTGACTACACATCATAAAGTATTTCATTGGCTGTAAAGCACTTTGGGACATCCTGAGGTCATGAAAAGGTGCTATATAAGTGCAAGTCTTTCTTTTCTTTCAAGTGCATTTCCCCCCACCCCCAAGGGGAAATAGACAGAACCATCCATTTGCTTTTTGTTTAGGAAACTTCTATTTTACATTTCCTTCTCATGTCTGACTCCATACACCATGCCCTGGTCCATTGAGGCATGGGGGCACATTGCCCAATCAATGCCAGTTCTGGTCTAACCAGTGACTTGCACACCAAGTGTCACTGCCTTCCGCAATGTTATGAATGTAAACATTACCAATGTGTAAGACTTGCCACCAGGGGGCGCACCTGTGGGAGACCCAAGGGTCACCTGCACACCCTGGGCAAGCAGGTATAAAAGGCAGTCTACCATGCTGCTTCCTCACACTCGAGTTACAATAAAAAGAGACCGAGGTCACAACAGTTTGAGCTTAAGATATACAGTCTTGTGGAGTTATTCTAAACATAACACTCCAATATAATGCCCAGCTTCCAACCAATACTTTCCATCCCGCTGGCACAGCAGAAAGAGGGAATCCACCATAAATGGAATCGTGAGCTGAAGAACCCAAACCTCCACAGACTCCCAAATATCAAAGAAATTGCAACAGCGCAGGCAAAAATATAAAGAGTCAACAACTCTCAGAATCTGTACAGTCACATTACTGTACTCGATGTCACAGCTCTGTGGTAAATAAAGGGGACACCCTCAGGAAGACTTGTATTGTCATACTGCCTCATCAGCTCTCTCAAACATCCCAAGACACTTCAGGCTGAATTCCCATTAAATGTAACTGTAGTTACGTAGGCAACTGCAGCAGCCATTGTGTGCGGAGCCACAAATGTCACGGGGGACGAGTTACCAGATAATCGGTCTTTGGTGTTAGGGTTATGGGGAGCGGGCGGAGAAGTGGAGCTGAGCCCAAGATTCGATCAGCCATGAATGGCGGAGCAGGCTCTAAGGGCCTTATGGCCGACTCCTGCTCCTATTTCTCATGTCCTTATGCTGAGGGAGGACGACACTGGAAGGATAGTGCGGTAGGAATTTCAACAATCGCCTGAACCACTGGAACAGGTGCAAGGTCTGGTCTGAAGGTCTGCACCTCCGTCAGTGCAGCACTCTACAGGGGAGTCAAGGGTTATGGGGAGCGGGCAGGGAAGTGGAGGAGAGCCCAGGAGCGGCGCAATATATAACAGCAGTGAGGTCGGGGCCCAGGAGAGACACAGCAGAGCTTGGTCTCCAGTCGTCTTGGTCAATCCCCGCCACTGGACCAAGACCCAGCTCTGTCAAGCCCGTGTGGTGGCTGGTGTGCAACGGTCACCCCACGTTAAAAGAAATCCACGCACAGGCATCTTCCACCCTTTAAGATGCAACTCAATGCAACACCTGTGAGCCCCTCCTTTTTAGGTATAAGGGAGTGTCATCCTCGTCACTGAATTCCCATGAAACGGTAACTGTAGTTATGTAGGCAACTGCAGCAGCCAGTGTGTGTAGCCACAAATGTCCTCGCCCAGTAGTAGCAGGAGCAGAGGACAGGATCAGATAAGCCATCATCTTATTGAATGGCGGAGCAGGCTCGAGGGGCCGGATCCAGCTCCTATTTCTTATGTACTTGCGCTCTCTCTCGGCATTGCGATATTTCTATAAGCGACTGCATTTGGACAATATCACAACGGTACACATTTCAACGGACAGTGAAAGAGTGGGTAAAAGCCAGAGTACTCACCGACAGACGCATTTTCATATATTAAAATATATTGATCAAAGTAGTAATTCAAGAAATAAGGCAGTCGATTATATGATAGACCTGCAGAGAAGAAAATAAAAATCAGCATAAAAGTATGAATTACAGCAGCAGGAGGGATGTTCCTGCAGGGTTTTGTTTTGCAAATACAGCTATAGTTCGCCACAGCTCTTAATAAACAGCCAATCAATTATACAACAGTTTTGCTTCTTACATACTTTGAACCAATCGGCTTGAACAATCTTTCAAGTGGTAAGTCTCCTTTCCACCTGACCATTTAGGACATGTCAACCTGCACTTTATCAAAAGGAAAGCTCAACTGGCCAAGACAAACAAAAATATGTTCAAAAGAAAAGCAGACTTGTATTTATACAGCGTCTTTTACGATACCAGGATGTCCCAAGTCTTTTACAGCCAATGAATTACTTTGAGTGTAGTCACTGTTGTAATGTGGGAAATGCAGCAACCAATTTGCGCACAGCAAGCTCCCACAAACAGCAATGTGATAATAACCAGGTAACCTGCTTTATTGATTTTGGTTGAGGGATAAATATTGGTCTCAGGACACCGGGTTAACTCTCCTGCTCTTCAAAATAGTGCCATGGGATCTTTTACATCCACCTGAGAGCGCAGATGTCGCCTCGGTGCAATGTCTCATCCAAAAGACAGCGCCTCCAACAGTGCAGCACTCCCTCAGCACTGCACTGTTCGAGGCCTCGTCTGCCTTTTCAGATTGGACATGAAGGTCCCACGGCCACTATTGCGAAGAAGAGCAGGGGGAGTTATCCCCGGTGTCCTGGGCCAATATTTATCCCTCAACCAACGAACAGATTATCTGGTCATTATCACATTGCTGTTTGTGGGAGCTTGTTGTGTGCAAATGAGCTGCCGCATTTCCCACATTTCGACAGTGACTACTCGTCAAACAGTACTCTCATTGGTTGTAAAGCGCTTTGGAACGTCTCGAGGTCCTGAAAGGCGCTATATAAATGCAACAAAAGGTTGGAAAACATTAACATGATCTAACGCTTAAGACGCATTATTTAAAATATTTGGCATCAGATTGCCGTGTGTGATCTTTCTGTGCGTAAATTGGCTGCCACGTTCCTCCCCCCCCCCCCCCGAGATGTCTGCGCTCCTCTAATTCTGCCCTCCTGAGCATCCCTGATTATAATCACTCCACCATCGGTGGCCGTGCCTTCTGTTGCCTGGGCCTCAAGCTCTGGAACTCCCCGCCCCTAAACCTCTCCGCCTCTCTTTCCTCCTTCGAGACGCTCCTTAAAACCTACCTCTCTGACCAAGCTTTTGGTCACCTGCGCTAATTTCTACTTATGCGGCTCGGTGTCAAAATTGTTTCTCAGAACACTCCTGTGAAGTGCCTTGGAACGTTTCACTATGTTAAAGGCGCTATATAAATACAAGTTGTTGTTGTAGTGAAGGGCTTTGAGACGTCCGGAGGTCGTGAAAGGCGCTATAGAAATGTACGTCTTTTACGAACTGACAAAAACAGGCATCGGAAGTATTGGAATAAACCATATTCTCAACAAGCGTGTGGCCCCACCAACAGAAACTATTTATAAAATCTGGTGAAATTGTTTGTTTAAAAAAAAAACATAATTTGTGGTCTAGAGAAACCAAAATCAACCCAAGAAAACTGGGGGGAAAAAAAAACATTTCCACGGTTAAGACCTGAAGCAAAATAAGTGACACAAGAGGGGTAATAAAATAAGTTATCGTCACAAGTGGAGAGTCACTGAACAATTTACTGTTGTATTCTGATATCACTATTTCAGCCTGCAGTTTTCCTGGCAGACTACTCTTGGATAAGTAACCTAAAAAAGAACTTTTGACCCCTGTCACTCAGGTCATTGAACTATCACACACTATAATTACACTCCTTTTCACTTGATTGCTTGTTGTCTCATTAGTATTCAATCATACATCAGCCCTTGAAGTATTCAACCGTAAATAAAATGGAGAGTCGGTGTGAGTTTTAAGCCACGCGTACAGTAAGGCCGTCGGGGGGGAAAAGTGAAACAGCATGCAAAATTAACTGTTGAAAAACACCTTACGATGTCCTTTTGCACAAACAAAATTCTCCACGGTGAGGCTGCGCGAACGGAGATCCACTCAACGCGGGTCAGTGATCCTGATTTCAAGTGTAGCTCATGTCCTTCTCGTGTCCTAACTCGCACCAAGTCCCGCTCATCCATCACCCCCTGTGCTCGCTGACCTACACTGGCTTCCAGTTAAGCAACACCTCGATTTCAAAATTCTCATCCTGGTTTACAAATCCCTCCATGGCCCTCGCCCCTCCCTCCCTATCTCTAATCTCCTCCAGCCCCACAACCCCCTCCCCTCCCCCCCCCCCCCCCCCCACCCACAAACCCGAGATGTCTGCGCTCCTCTAATTCTGCCTTTCTGAGCATCCCTGATTATAATCGCTCAACCATCGGTGGCCGTGCCTTCTGTTGCCTGGGCCCCAAGCTCTGGAACTCCCTCCCTAAACCTCTCCGCCTCTCTGCCCTCCAAGATGCTCCATAAAACCAAGCTTTTGGTCACCTGCGCTAATTTCTACTTACGTGGCTCGGTGTCAAATTTTTTACCTCCAAATACTCCTGAGAAGTGCCTCGGGACATTCCACTACGTTAAAGGTGCTATATAAATGCAAGTTGTTGTTGTTAATTAAAACGTGGGAAATTCAGGACGATCTCCCAAGCTCGAATACCCAGTTCGCCCGCCTCGAAAAGGCAGTGCTGCAAACTTTATTCTTGGAGATTTGTCTTAAAATAGCATTTTCCAGACAATACAAAATCAATTAGCTATTCAAATATCAACTCTCCAAACACTTATTTTTGTTTTCTGTCAATTAAATATATACGGTCTCCTTAGAAGAGAGGTGGTTAAGGGGAGATTTGATAAAACTATTCATGATTTTGAACACTTCTAATAGATGTACAAAGGAGAAATCGTTTCCAGTAGAAGGGTCGGTAACCAGAGGATAAAGATTAACGGTGATTGTGAAAAGAACCAGGAGGCCACATGAGGAAACATTTTATATGCGGCGAGTTGTTACGATCGGGAACGCACTGAAAGGGCGGTGAAAGCAGATTCAATAGTAACTTTCAAAAAAGAATTGGATAAATACTTAAAGGAAAAAAAATTACACAGCTATGGGGGAAGAGCAGGGGAAGTGGATCTAATTGGATCGTTCTTTCAAAGAGCCAGCAGAGGTACGGTGGGCCGAATGGCCTGCTTCTGTGCTGCATCATTCTACATTGTGTGATGTAGAGTCTCTTCAACTAGACTGCGGAACCAGAGATCAACTAATCACAGGCCAGAACTTTGATCAATCAGATCCCAGATATTACTGGCCCTTGCAGGAATCATCTCAAAACCCAAACCAATTGCATCCAGGAACCGTGGAGTTCGCAGCCAATCAGATGATGATGAACTGTGTTGGGGGAAATAAAGCGACTCCTTGAACAAATTGGCCAAGGCAAAAACGGAATGGTTGGCTGTGTTACTGAAGCCAAGTGCAAGTGATGAGTGTATATTCAGAACGGGACACTCGTCGCCCTTCAAATCAAACTCCTCACTTCAGAAAATTGTTTCAAGGCCAAATCTTAATGAGCAATTTTCCAAATGGAACAAAAAACAGTTAAACGCCAATTGATTTTTTTAAAAAATCAATTCAACTACAACATGAAATTTCAAGCTGAAATTTTGGAATGATAAATAGCCAATTAAAACTCAAGGGAAACACTGCATTCTCATATCAAACCCGTGCAGTCCCACAGTGCAAACATATTGCTTGCTGCTCAATCTTGTTGATGGGGTACTTCCTCATAACGCCTCTTAAAAAAATTATCGAAACTGAAGACGACCAAACCATGCAGGCACCTTAGTTAATTGGCCGCTACGTAGCTTCAGAGACCAAGAGGTAATGTATGACAATGAAAAAATACTTAGAATCATAGAATACCACAGCATAGGAGGCAGCCATTCGGCCCATCGCGTCTGCGCCATTTATCGAGAGCCATTCACGCCATCCCAAAATGGACGTCAACGAATTACGTTTCTGAAGTGTAATCACTGCTGTAATGTAGGAAACAAGGCAGCCAATTTGCACACAGCAAGCTCCCACAAACAGCAATGTGATCAGGAGTGATTAATTTTTTTTTAGTGATGTTTGTTGAGTGATAAATGTTTGCACCGGGGATAACTCCGCTGCTCTTCGAAAGTGTCATAGGATCTTTGACATCCACAAAGGATTAACATCTCATCTGAGACCTCCGACAGTGTAGCGTTCCCTCAGCACTGCACTGGGAGTACCAGCCGAGATTTTTGCACCCAAGTCCCTGGAGTGGGACTTGAACCCACAACGTTCTGACTCCGAGGCGAGAGTGATGCCCACTGAGCCACAGCTGACAGCACACTATGTGCAGCACACATCTTTTACCAGTTACTGCTGGTCGACTTTTCCATCACACAAACTTTCCGATGAAATAATCTGCCGGAAAAATGCATTTTCACAAGAATTGACTTGCGATTACTTGTTCAGCCACATCCTTCTATAAAGATTTTTTTTTACATGCCATCATGCTTTCTGACAGGACTTACCCAGAGATAGAGACTGCAGAAAGAGCAACAGCTCAAACACACGAGTGCGCGGATTGACCAACATGTCAGACTGCAACCGCCCGTTTCCTGTGGGAGAGTGGACAGGAAAAGCAAACCATTAAAATTTGGTCCTGAAATTATAAAACGATTGCCAAGCAAAACACCAAACGCATTAGCCTAAATGAGGCTGAAACCCTCACCACATTTAAAAAGTACCTGAATGTGCACTTGAACTGCAGTAACCCACAGGGCCACGGGTCAAGAGCTGGAAAGTGGGATTAGGCTGGATGGCTCTTTGTCGGCCGGCACGGACACGATGGGCCAAAATAGCCTCCTTCTGTGCTGTAAATTTGTGGGATTCTATCAAAGCCACCAACTTCAGTGCTGGCACTATTTGTAAAGTCATTACTTCACTATTTTAATAGAAGTGTTACAGAAGAACTAGGAGCAGGTCCTACGGCCCTTCGAGCCTGCTCCGCCATTCAATATCACGGCTGATCATCGTCAACTCCACTTTCCCGCCCGATCTCCACATCCCTTGAATCCCCTAGACTCCAAAAATCTATCGATCTCAGCCTTTGTCTATATTCAGACTCAGCACCCATAGCCCTCTGGGGCAGAGAATTCCAAAGAATCCTACCTGGGTCATATCCCATTATCAAGTCACGATAGGCCACAAGGTGTGTGTTAAATAAACACCTTGATGTCTGTTAGAATAAAGGTCATACAAACATGTCAAATCCTCAGGCTAACATCACACACTAATTTCTGGACTTTTATTTCACTATAAAGATTTAATGGAAACAAGTTATATACATTAGTTTTCCCTGAAATTAGACCTCGGTAAATAGAAGGAACAAAGCTGGGTTTTTAAATCGCACTTTTCATTGCCTTTAACATCAGTTTAAGCATTGTCGCTGTTTTATAGGCACATGTCGCAACCAATTTGTGCACAGTAAAGTTCCGCGATCAGCAATAAAATTAATTGATTAGCGTTATCTGTTTTGCTGAGGTTTGTTGAGTGATAAATGTTCCTCTTCCGTCAATAGTGCCATGGGATGTCTTACAGCAACCTGAACATGCATCGGGGCTCTCACTTTAACGTCTCATCTTAAAGACGGCACCTCCGGCAACACAGCCCTCCCTCAGTATCAGCCGTGGCTCAGTGGGTAGCACCCTCCCCTTTGAGTCAGAAGGTTGTGGGTTCAAGTCCCACTCCAGGGACATAAGCACGTAAATCTAGGCTGTCACTCTCAGTGCAGTGTGGAGGGAGTGCTGCACTGTGAGACGTTAAATCCAGGCCCCGTCTGCTCTCAGGTGGATATAAAAGATTCCACGGCACTATTTCGAAGAAGAGCAGGGGAGTTCTCCCCGATGTCCTGGGGCTAATATTTGTCCCTCAATCAACATCACAAAAAGAGATTATCTGGGTCATTACCACATTGCTGTTTGTGGGAGCTTGCTGTGCGCAAATTGGCTGCCACGTTTCCCACATTACAACAGTGACTACACTCCAAAAGTACTGCTTTGGCTATAAAGCGCTTTGAGACATCCGGTGGTCGTGAAAGGCGCTATAGAAATGCAAGTCTTTCTTTCTCAGTACTACAATGAAGTATCAGCCTAGATTAGATGCTCAAACCTTGGAGTGAGGCTTGAACTTACAACCTTCTGATTCAGGCGAGTACGCTACAAACTGTGCCCAGCTAACATTCAAAGTCTGCTTGCCTCAAATATAGATATCCAACCTGAAGACAATTTATTCTAAATGCGTAATGGATCCATATATCTGGAACTCACATCAAATGCACGCTGCTCCCTTTATTCTCAGCAGAATGAATCTCCTTTTGCACATTTCCTCCAACACCTATTATTCAGGTGGAACCAGCTTATGCAAGTGTGGAGCAATATAAATATTTTGCAACAAAATAGAAAGCATAATTTAAACAGAAGGCTCATTTGTCAGAAGCAAGGGCATATTATTTACTTTAATCTGCATTTAACAGCTTGTCATTGCTGCTCAGTGAACGATGAGCATTTAACGAAATAAAATGTTTTTTAAAAATTACTGTAATTTGTTTCACCATTAAACTGACTAGAAATGTCACTTTTTATGATTTCGCTGCCTTGGATTTTGCAGGCAGCGGCGAGAGAATGGTGCACACATTCACTGCGCCAACAGCTGGCCACAGAGTTTCTGTGGGATTTGAGAGACTTGCTGCCTTTGGGCATCTGATCCAGCACGCCGCCCTCAACAGGGGATCTGCGAGGTCAGGCCACAGCATGGCTCTTCAACTAATCGGATTGAAGAATCCTTGCCGAGGCACAGAGAGAGAGAGAGAGAGAGAGAGACGAGAGAGAGAGACAGACGAGAAAGAGAGACAGACAGACGAGAAAGAGAGAGACAGACGAGAAAGAGAGAGACACAGACGAGAAAGAGAGAGAGAGAGAGAGAGAGAGAGAGACAGAGACACAGAGAGACACAGAGTCAGAGAGTTAAAAAAAGTCTCCAACACTAGTTCAATTCTGTAGGAATGAGACTCCACACTTAAATTAAATTTTAGGTGCTAGAGGGGTTGTTTGGTATTAATTCTGATTTATCACGCCTTTAAAAATTGACTTACACCTGAACACACAGCCCTAATTGTTTCTGTGTTTAGTCGTTAACCAGTGGGTAAGTGCAGTAACTTCACACCCTTGCGTGGATTTCAATGCCGAGTCTCTCGGTGAGGTACTTTAACAGTGCAGCCTCTGTGAAGGAGGACGACTTGGACCGCAACTTCCAGATTTCCGCGTTTAACTGCGTGCGTACGGACTCCGCAAATTGCTGTCTGATTTACTCCATAGCAATGGCAAATGCCGTTAGCCTCACCGTTATTCCCAAACCCAAAATCCGGGCCAATAGACAATATGGATCATGCATTTACAGCGTAGATCAGACCTAGCTTAATCCCCGACCATTTTGCAGCCAACAGAAAATCAACTGTGCAAGGAGCAAGTAACTAACTACACAGCAGGGGAGTTCACATCAGTACACTGGACAAGGTAGGTGTTGGTTGGTTGGGGGGAAAGAGATGAACAAACAGATTATCTGGTCATTATCACACTGCAGTTTGTGGGAGCTTCCTGCACGCAAATTGGCTGCTGCATTTCCGACATTACAACAGTGACTACAGAAAGTACTTTATTGGGTATTATACGCTTTGGGATGCCGGAGGTTGGGAAAGGTGCTATATAAATGCAAGTCTTTCTTTCCTTAGAAGCAGCGAGATGCTGCTGAGTGCTGTCATGTATTCAACTATCATTGTAACCCATGTATAAACTGACCTAAGTTGTACACCTTGAGAACATTGACCACCAGGTGGTGAACTTGGAGACACTCCTAACCTGGTCTTTCAGGTATAAAAGTGGAAGCTCCACCCACCTTCATCACTTGAGTGCTAGCGAATAAAGTTATGGGTCACAGAGTGACCTTCTCTCAAGCATGGGCCTCGTATGCATTTATGCTGTATAGTAAGGACTTATCATTGGCGACGAGAAACTGGGATTTAAACCAGACGAGCATGGCCACGAGCAGCACAGACGAGAGGTACTGTGTTGGGGACGATTGGAACGATTTTATTGAGAGACTACAGCAAAGTTTCGTCACTAAGGAATGGTTGGGACAGGAGTCGGCCGACAAACGCAGGGCTCATCGCCTGACGGTTTGTGGATCCAGGACGTACTCACTGAAGAAGGATCTTCAAGTGCCAGAGAAGCCGGTGGACAAGACGTTTGAAGAGCTCGGTAAGTTAATCGGGGAACACCTTAAACCGGCGAGCAGCATGCACATGGCGAGACACCGGTTTTACACACACCGGCGGCGAGAAGGGCAAAGCGTTCCAGATTTCGTGGCAGATCTCCGGCGCCTGGCGAACCTATGTAAGTTCCCAGATGCATGCAGAGCGGAAATACTGCGAGACTTTTTTTTTTTTAAATTGAGGGCATCGGGTACGCTGGGGTTTTCAAGAAACTGATTGAGACCAAAGACTTGACCCTGGAAACGATGGCCTTGATGGCCAAGACTTTTCTCAGGGGAGGAAGAGACCAGAATAATGTTTGACAAAAATATGGGCTCAAATGCAGCAAATGGACAGGGAGTCAACACTGTTAAAGCAGCATACAATTCTCCAGGCAGACAAGGGCAATCGGACATGACTTAACATGTAGTCTAATCCAGAGGGGGAGTTCAAGAGACAATGGCTAGCTAAACGGCGATTCATGCCATCGCAAGGAACAGTGCAGCCAGTAATGGGGCCAACACCTGTTAATGGTGCACTTAAGGGCAGTCACAGAGACAGTCAGAGGAGATCGTCTGGTAATGGACCTTTTGTTTCCAACAACGGCTCATGTTGGAGGTGTGGAGGCACACACCCAGCCAGAATTTGCAGGTATCAGCAATATAGCTGCAGAAATTGCAATGTCAGCGGTCACTTGGCGCGTATGTGCAGGAAGCCTGCAGCCAGGCTGATGTACGAGGAGGACGGGCCCGATATAAGCCCTGCGAGGCCAAATGAACACTGGGGGAAATCGCTGGAAGTTGAAGTTCAGTGAGTTCATGTGGAGTACGTATACAGTTCATACACCAGGACGCCACCGATAATAATGAAAGTGCTCCTCAATGGCATCCCAGTATCAATGGAGCTAGACACGGGGGCCAGCCAGTCCCTGATGAGTATCAAACAGTTCGAAAAGTTGTGGGCGTCCAAGGCCAGGAGGCCAAAATTATTGCCGATTGATGCACAGCTACGGACATATACAAAGCAGATCATTCCAGTGCTAGGCAGCGCCACGGTAGTCGTGACCCACAAAGATTCGGAGAACAGGTTGCCACTCTGGATTGTCCCAGGGAACGGTCCCGCACTACTGGGGAGGAGTTGGCTGGCTGTCATCAACTGGAAATGGGGCGATGTCAATGCAATTTCTTCTGTGGAGCGAGTATCATGCTCACAGATCCTGGACAAATTTGACTCATTATTTCAACCCGGCATTGGCACATTCATGGGGGTCAAGGTAGTGATTCACATAAACCCGGATGCCAGGCCAATACATCACAAGGCCAGGGCGGTGCCGTACGTGATGCGGGAAAAGATAGAAGGCGAATTGGACCGCCTGCTGAGGGAAGGCATCATCTCGCCAGTCGAATTCAGTAACTGGATGAGCCTGTTCGTGCACGGTGCTCAAGGCGGATGGGTCGGTCAGGATATGTGGTGATTACAAGGCCACCATCAATCGGGTGTCATTTCAAGACCAGTACCCGCTACCGAGAGCAGAGGACCTCTTTGCGACGCTATCTGGTGGCAATCGTTTTCACTCCACAATGAGCACCCGGACATTGTCATGATGAAGGCTATTGCCAGGTCACATGTTTGGTGGCCAGGATTAGATGTAAACCTGGAACTTTGTGTTCGTAGGTGCAACACGTTCGCCCAGCTGGGCAATGCGCCCAGGGAAGCCCCCCTTTGCCCCTAGTCCTGGCCCGCCAAGCCATGGTCACGCATCCATGTGGACTACGCAAGTCCTTTCATGGGAAAAATGTTTTTGGTTGTAGTAGACGCCTATTCCAAATGGATTGAGTGTGACATTTTTAATTCAAGCACATCCTCTGCCATGGTAGAAAGTCTACGGGCAATGTTTGCCACCCATGGTCTACCAGATGTCTTGGTCAGTGACAATGGCCCGTGCTTCACAAGCACTGAATTCCAGGACTTCATGGCAGGCAATGGAATTAACCATGTCAGAACGGCACCGTTCAAGCCAGCCTCAAACGGCCAGGCAGAACGAGCAGTGCAGATAATCAAACAGGGGATGCTCAGAATCCAAGGGGGTTCCCTACAAAGCCTCTCATCGTGCCTCCTGTTGGCCTATAGATCCCGACCACACTCACTCACAGGGGTTCCACCCGCAGAGCTGCTACTGAAAAGGACGCTCAAAACCAGGTTATCCCTTATACACCCCACCATGAAAGAAATTTTCGAGAGCAGGCGCCAGTCACAATATGACTACCATGACAGGAATGCGAGGGCGCGATGTATTGATGTCAATGACCCTGTCTTTGTCCTCAATTACGCTGCAGGGCCCAAATGGTTCGCAGGCACTGTGATTGCCAAACAGGGGAGTAGGATTCTGGTAGTTAAACTTACCAATGGACAAATCTGCCCCAAACATGTGGATCAAACAAAAAGGAGGTTCAGCAACTCCATAGAAGAAGCAGAGGAAGAACACGATGTAGAGTTCACTCCACCACAGGTGACCGAACACCAGAACCAAGTGGAGGAGAGCCCAATCACTGTGGGCAGTCCGGACAGGCCTGAGGCACCGCAAACAGCAGACACTCAGGCCAGCGCCCAACAACCGGAGCCCCAACTCAGGCGCTCTACAAGGGAGCGTAAACCACCAGAGAGACTTACCTGTGATCCCAATAAGACTTTGGGTGGGGGGGGGGGGGAGTGGGGGAGGTGATGTCATGTATTTAACTGTCATTGTAACCCATGTATAAACCGACTTGTTGTACACTGAGAACATTGACCACTAGGTGGTGAACTTGTGGGAGACACTCCTAACCTGGTCTTTCAGGTATAAAGGGGAAGCTCCACCCACCTTCATCACTTGAGTGCTGGCGAATAAAGTTACGGGTCACAGAGTGACCTTCTCTCAAGCATGGGCCTCGTGTGCATTTATACTGTATAGCAAGGATTTATCAAGTGCATTGTGTGTCTGACACTGGTACCCAGTCATTGAGCAAAGGGCAGTCTGTGTAATGGTGTAGCCAAGTTACCTCGATTGTAAAACCAGCTGTGAAGACCAAACTATCTCCAAAGACAAAGCTTAACTACAGAATGCAGAGAACAACTTGTATTTATATAGCGCCTTTAACATAGTGAAACAACCCAAGGGGCTTCAGGAGTATTATGAGACAAAATAATTTGACACCAAGTCACATAAGGAGAAATTAGTGCAGGGTTGGTCAAAGAGAGAGGTTTTAAGGAGCGTCTTGAAGGAGGAAAGAGGTGTAGCGAGGCGGAGAGGTTTAGGCAGGGAGTTCCAGAGCAGTTAGAAAAGTTGGGAGACTTTGCCATAGAAGCCAGCCCGACAGCAGGTGCTTTCTGGTACTGACATGCTTGTGGTATATGCAATGTGGTGCAGTACGGGCCAGCCCACACTACGATATGTGCGCGCACCAAGTCCGTGCAGCAGAGCAGGTTTCCAGTCGTCCTGGTTAACCCTCGCCACTGGACCAAGGCCTAGCTCGGTCAAGCCCGTATGGTGGCTGGTGTGCAACGTCACCACACGTTAAAAAAATCCACGCACGGGTATCTTCCACCCTTCAACATGTAGTTCGGGACTTTCATTGAATTCACCTGGGAATTCATCCCTTTGTGGCGTGGAAGCAAGTCATCCTCAATACGAGGGACCACCCAAGAAGATGACATGTGAGGAGGTAGCCAGGATAGTGAATTGAAAAACAGCCATTTTATCTCAAACAAGTATGTTATGAATACTGAGGGTGCACTGCACTGCCAGAGGTGTTCCCCTTGGGATGAGACGTTAACTGGAGGAGACTGATTGCTGTGATTAATTAACAACTCCAGTATCGCTGTATCATGCAACTACCAGGATTGCAGAAAGTGAACGAGATGGACTTTGGCCTTTATACATCTAGCAATTCCTCTGCTCCTATTAAACGATCTCGTTGCACTATTCAAAGAATAAAACATTCCCCTTGGTCAATCTTCCTCCCTCAAATCACCACCGAACAGAACTGGGCATCGATAGAGTTGCTATTTGCTATACATACCTACGCCACAAATCCTGCAAATCCCCCGGGAGGACAAGCGCACCAATATCAGTGTCCTCGACCAGGCTAACATCCCCAGTATTGAAGCACTGACCACACTCGATCAGCTTCGCTGGGCAGGCCACACAGTACACATGCCAGATACGAGACTCCCTAAGCAAATGCTTTATGCGGAGCTCCTTCATGGTAAACGAGCCAAAGGAGGACAGTGGAAACGTTATAAGGACACCCTCAAAGCCTCGCTGGTAAAGTGCGACATCACCACTGACACCTGGGAGACCCTGGCCGCAGACCGCCCGAGGTGGAGAAAGTGCATCCGGGAGGGTGTTGAGCTCTTTAAGTCTCTACGCAAAGAGCATGAGGAGGCCAGGTGCAGGCAGCGGAAGGAGCGTGGGGCAAACCAGCCCCACCGACCCCTTCCCTCAACGAATGTCTGTCCCACCTGTAACAGGGTCTGTGGCTCTCGTATCGGACTGTTCAGCCATCAAAGAACTCACTTTGGGAGTGGAAGCAAGTCCTCCTTGATCCTGAGGGACTGCCTATGATGATGGCGACAAAGGTAACAGCATTTCAAGGTAATTCATCATATGCAAAGAACCATCAGGTGTTTCCCAGTCACGTGATAAGTTGATATATAAACGCGCATCTTCCCTCTTCAGTACATCATACCCAAGCAATCAGCCTCAGACACGCACGCAACACAGAAAGATCATTCTCTGTCAAAACGGCTGGTGCATGAACAGAGCTAAATAGAAGCTGATCCCCAATACTGATGAGTATTGAAGGACATTAAAGGGATCTGATTTGGGTCGAGGCTGGTGATCCACATGCTCAGCTACACCACGAATGCACAATGTGGCTGCTGCACTCGCCCACAGACCTGTACCTGCACAATGTGAAACATTGTGGGATGTTTGAAAGGCACGACGAGGCACGAGATAAATGCAAGTTTGTCCATTCATATGGAGGGGTCAGCCACAGGGACAGCGACCTGCCCACAGAAAAGGCCAAGAACACTGCACGGAGTCAATCTTTGGCTGTTCTTGCAAAACTGCTAACTGCCAGTCCAGACCATCATGGGAGAAGTCCGGGGAGAGGGTGGTGGGGGGTCTGGAACTCGCTGCCTGAAAGGGCGGTAGAGCCCTCATCGCATTTAGAAAGTACTTGGATGTGCACTTGAAGTGCCGCAACCTACAGGGCTACGGACCAAGAGCAGGAAAGTGGGATGAGGCTGGATAGCTCGTTGTCGGTCGGCGCGGACACGATGGGCCGAATGGCCTCCTTCCGTGCTGTAAATGTTTATGATTCGATGACCACTCCCTGTGGTAGCGAGTTCCACATTCTCACCACTCTCAGGGCAAAGGCGTTTCTCTTGTGCCAAGAATCTGCTCGCCCCCCCCTTTCAACTAGTGCAAGGCTCGTGGAGAAACATTTCATCTTTTATCCTACTTCAAACCGTTTTCTAGCCGTCCCTTGTTGAATCACAATTATGTCCGATGTTATGCATAATTAAGCAAGTCGTCATTTCCTGCAGAAGCAGCAGGTCGTACAGCGCAGCTCGTGGTATCCGTAACATTACTCAGAGAGCCAAGACAAAAGCTCCCCACGTATCCTTAGCTTGTCTTTTTAAAGAGACTTCCCTTCTATTTTAAATCTACCCATTTCATTCTGCATTTACTGTTAAATACCAACCAACAGTGAAATCATTCAATAGCAGCAACAGAATGTAGTGGCACTGGGTCTCCAACGTCCTGATCTCTTGGGACATCTATCAGATTCTCTGTTGTCTGTGTGCTTTTTCTTTTCCTGTTCCCCTCAGTCAGCAGCTTGCTGCCAATTTACAATCTGCAACTGAATTTAACCCAACAGAATAGTCCAGATCAGTTCTTCGCTGCGTGGGTCTCCTCTATCATTTATCGATTAAGTGCCACGCTCCCGGGGACCCCCTGTAAACACCGACACGCTCCCGGGGACCCCCTGTAAACACCGACACGCTCCCGGGGACCCCCTGTAAACACCGACACGCTCCCGGGGACCCCCTGTAAACACCGACACGCTCCCGGGGACCCCCTGTAAACACCGACACGCTCCCGGGGACCCCCTGTAAACACCGACACGCCCTCCCCACCTCTTTACGACAGGGAACCAGGTTCCCTTAATCCAACTCTACATTCATACCTTGTCCGCTCTCAGAACCTTAACTCCTGAAGCGAGAGAATCAAATGTCTACTTGCAATTGCATCCCAAGCACCTCAATTCACATTAATTGCAATTGATTTGAAATCGACTGCTGCGGAGACCAGGGACAGAAGTATGGACAGTTCCATCCCCCAGCACAGACACCCCTCTCCTGGGGGAACCAGAAGTAAGAGGCATTTCAAAGTGCATTCGCCTGCGGCTTATTTTTTTTTTTTAAATCGACACAACGAGTGCAACTTAAGTTACAACAGTCACACTGACATCCGATCCTAGCCATGACCTCACTGAAGATCCGCACTCGACACAAAGGGCATGGAGCCGGGTGGCCAAGTAACACGATGCAGCAAAGCACCCATGCACTGAGATATCTGGTATTGGGGCACGACTTCTCGCCCCACGAGTTCTTCATCGCAGCTGGACCACTCGAGTAGGGGGTGAGCAGAAAGGGTCGAGTTCTCCAAAAACACAACTTGTATTTATAGGGAGCCTTTAACATAGCAAGACATCGAGGCACTTCACAGGAGTGTTACAGAACAAAACACAAAAATATTTTAATAAATAAATTTGACACCAAGCCACACGAGCGGATATCAGGGCAGGTGACCAAAGATGTAGGTTTTAAGGAGCGGCTTAAAAAGAAGGAGAGGGGTAGAGAGACGGAGGTGTTTAGGGAGGGAGTTGCAGAGCTTGGAGCCCAGGCAGCTGAAGGCACGGCCACCAATGGTGGAGCGATTATAATCAGGGATGCTCAAGAGGGCAGAATTAGAGGAGTGCATATCTTCCAGCAGCAGAAGGAGGGTTGGGGAGAGCAAAAACAGCAAAACATTGGAAATCTAAAATGAAACAGGCCAGCCAGTTTCACTGTGACCCGAGGCGGACGCAGAGCCAAAATGCTTTGCTGTCTTTCTCGCTCCGATACTGTCTAAGCAGCTGTGTGCTTCCAGCATGTGTGTCCTCGTTAATAAAAGTATTTTAAGTCTAGTCGGATGATGTGAGCAAAGATTTTCAAAATTAAATTTCTCCCAAAATGTCCCCAATTCATTTAGTCGGCCTGACTCATATCGGAACAGGTTCCAAAAACTACAAAACCTACCACTCCATCAAAAAGGTAATTAACACAAGTGCACAAGAAATTGGAGCAGGAGTCGGCCATTCGGCCCCTCGAGCCTGCTCCGCCATTCAATATCATGGCTGATCTGATCATGGACTCAGCTCCACTTCCCTGCCCGCTCCCCATACCCTTCACTCCCTTATCGTTCAAAAATATGTCTATCTCCACCTTAAATATATTCAATGACCCAGCCTCCACAGCTCTCTGGGGCAGAAAATTCCATAAATTTACAACCCTCAAAGAGGAGAAATTCCTTCCTCATTTCAGCTTTAAATGGGTGGCCCCTTATTCTGAGACTCTGTCCCCTAGTTTTAGTTTCCCCTATGAGTGGAAACATCCTCTCTGCATCTGCCTTGTCGAGTCCCCTCATTATCTTATGTTTCAATAAAATCATTGCTCAAGAGAGCAGAATTAGGAGGAGCGCAGACATCTTGGAGGGGAGGGGGCCTTGGAGCTGGAGGAGATTACAGAGATAGAGAGGGGAGAGGCCATGGAGGGATTTGAAAACAAGGAAGAGAATTTTGAAATTGTGGTGTTGATTAACCGGGAGCCAATGTAGGTCAGCGAGCACAGGGAGTGATGGGCGAGCGGGACTTGGTGCAACTTAGGACACGGGGCAGCAGAGTTTGGCTCTTCTCTAGTTTACGTAGGGTAGAATGGGGGAAGCCAGCCAGGAGTGTGTTGGAATAGTCAGGTCTAGAAGTAACACAGGCATGGGTGAGGTGTTCAACAGCAGATAAGCTGAGGCAGGGGCGGAGACTGGCGATGTTACGGAGGTGCAAATAGGCAATCTTAGTGATGCTGTGGATATGTGGTCGAGAGCTCATTTTAGGGTCAAATATGACACCAAGGTTGCAAAGATTCTGGTTCAGCCTCAGACAGATGTTGGGGAGAGAGATGGAGTCAGTGGTTAGGGAACAGAGTGTGGCAGTTGGGTATTCCAATATCCCGATTAGAGACAGGAGGGAAAAGAATGGTTTGTTAAATGCTTGAAAAAGCAGGGGATAGGGGGTGCAGGGAAGAACATAGGAGCAGGAGTCGGCCATTTGGCCCCTCGAGCCTGCTCAGCCATTCAATAAGATCAAGGCTGATCTGATCATGGACTCAGTTCCACTTCCCTACTCGCCCTCCATAACCCTCGACTCCCTTATCGTTCAAAAAGCTGTTCATCTCCACCTTAAATATAATCAATGACCCAGCCTCCACAGCTCTCTGGGCTGGAGAATTCCATAAATTTACAACCCTCAGAAGAAATTCCTCCTTGTCTCAGTTTCAGAAATCTCTCTCCCTCTGTCCAATCAGGCTAAAACCTTGACAGCTCATCAGACACAGAGAACCGCACCATCACGCATGGATCTGATCTGCAGGATCACCTGCAGCCATGGTTACTCCGTAACGCTCACCCACTCTCTCAGTTCATCATCTATACTATGGATTACGTGTTGTACCCGGGCAATTTAGAAGAACAATGCAAGAGGGCAGACAGACAGACTTGAGATTTACA
The DNA here is from genome assembly GCF_044704955.1 of Pristiophorus japonicus. Classification (NCBI taxonomy): domain Eukaryota; kingdom Metazoa; phylum Chordata; class Chondrichthyes; family Pristiophoridae; genus Pristiophorus; species Pristiophorus japonicus. The sequence goes on along the minus strand of NC_091998.1, from coordinate 6,634,396 downwards.
GACTATCAGCGAGTTTAATCTTTCTGTCAGAGTGACCTGAAAAGTAATTCCATTGCTTGTTTAAGCATTTTAAGTGATTTAACCTGTTCATTCATGGGATTTTTCTTCTCTTTTAAGCAAGGTTGAGTAGGGCTTTCCCCTGTGCATTGCAGAGTCTGTTCAACGATCAATCAGCAAAAGCTGGAACATCTCACGTCAATTCAGCGGTGGAAGGAAATATATTCAATCGGACCTTCTGAACCAGTCGTTGCGTTACTGTAAGATTGTAACATTTCTTCTGAAAACTCTTCCCCGCTCCGAACAGCCCAAACAGACAACAGGTGATATCACCACCTTACCAGACAGGCACGCCTCACTATCATTTAAACCTAACTGGCTAAGTGACGGGGACAGCTGCTTATAAAAAATAAATAAGTCACAGCAAACTGCAACTACTCGGGAGGGGGATTGAAACAATGCGTTGACATGCACACCGATTTTAGAAAGAACTTGCATTTGTACAAGCACCTTTCACGATTACAGAACGCTCGGAAGCACTTCACAGCTCTCGACTTGTAGTCGCGGTTGCAATGCCGGCAACAAGGCAATTAATAGATAAAACTGCTCAAGGTGATGTCGGCCAAGGGATGCACATTGCTCAGGACAGCAAGCGACCTCCCTGACAATGTGATCTTCTACAACCACCCAATGAGGGCAGACAGGGGGAGGGGGGGGGAAGGCCTCAGTTTAACATCTCACAAAGAATTTATTGGACACATTATTGTGTCTGATCAGAGCAGGGAACAACGTTATTATTACTGTCGAGTCATTTTATTTCAATCAATTAACAAATGTGATAGAAGTTAATTGCGCAGCAAATATCGTTTTTTTAATTTAAGCACGAGTCTTAAAACTAAACGCAAGCCCCTTCCTGTTACGAGTACAGACTGTTGCAGGAAATAAACTTGACTGAAAGCTCTCTAGTCAGGGGAAGACGAGAGTATACCACTTGCCTTTTGCCAGCCAGCCCATCAATCAATTACGTTCAAAATAGGATGAGAACCTCAGTGTTTTGAAGATGTCTCTGGATATTATTTTGGCCCTGCTAATCACATTTATCTTCTCCCGTGATTCAATGGATGGTTCTTGCGCAGAGTCAACACGGGCACATAACACAAGAAATAGGAGCAGGAGTCGGCCACTTGGCCCCTCGAGCCTGCTGCGCCATTTAATAAGATCGTGGCTGATCTGATTTTGGGCTCAGCTCCACTTCCCTGCCCGCTCCCCATAACCCTCGAGTCCCTTATCGTTCAAAAATCTGTCTATCTCCACCTTAAATATATTTAATGACCCAGCCTCCACAGCTGTCTGGGGCAGAGAATTCCAAAGATTCACCACCCTCAGAAGAAATTCCTCCTCATCTCCGTTTTAAATGGGCGCCCCCTTATTCTGAAACTATGCCCCCTAATTCTACATTCCCCCACGAGGGGAAACATCCTCTCTGCATCCACCTTGTCAAGCCCACTCAGAATCTTATACCTTTCAATAAGATCACCTCTCATCTAATGCTGATGAAACCCTCAGCCATGCTCGAGATGTGACTATTCCAACGCTCTCCTGGCTGGCCCCTCATCTTGCACCCTCTATAAACCTGAACTCATCCAAAACTCTGCTGCATGATGGGTCGGATAGCCTCCGTCTGCGTGGTATCATTTGATGATTGCCAGTGTTTCAGCAATAAATATTCTTGTCAAGGGAAATCTCATGAATGCTAGCTGGAGTATAGTTTGCTGCAAACATAAACCTGATGTTGCACGAGAAGAAAGAGTTGCTCGAGAGAAGAGCGAGATGTAAACGTGCAAACCTTAAGCTGATACAGGGTGTAGTCCTAGAGAAGCCAAACCAGAAACGCAAGTAATGTGCAATATTTCACTTTTAATCTGAAATAAGATCACTACAAATTCTTATATAAGTGTATAAACTTGAGTATGCAAATATATATATTTTCACTGCAATCTATCCTCACTTGGGCCATCTTCAAAAGCCAGTTTAAAACTACGGGTGCAATTATAATACCCTGCAGTGAGGGAGAGACCCTTTGTAGCAGTGACAGTCGAACTTCAAAGCACTTCCCACACTACAGCTTTGCAAAAGTTAATAATTACAGGCTGGTGTCGATGGGACTCGGGAGGAGGGCAGCGAGATGCCTACACACCACATCGCCTCACCACTGCACAACACCAAATGTGGCATCAAGTCTTGCGCAAGAGATAGCAGGACCTGCTGGACCTTGTAAGCACGTTATAACCCAGGTAAATCTTCGTTAACCATTTTACTGTATCATAGAAATTTACAGTACAGAAGGAGGCCATTTGGCCCATCGTGTCCATGCTAGCCAATAAAAAGCCACCCAGCCTAACCCCACTTTCCAGCTCTCGGTCCATAGCCCTGTGGGTTACGGCACTTCAGGTGCACATCCAAGTACTTTTAAAAAATGTGGTGAGGGTTTCTGCCTCGACCACCCGTTCAGTGAGTTCCAGACCCCCACCACCCCTCGAGAACATTTTTCACCCAATCCCCTCGAAATCTCTGACTAATTACTTTAAATCTATGCCCCTTGTTTATTGATCCTTCTGCTGAGGGAAATAGTTCCTTCCTATCCACTATCTCGGCCCCTCAAAATTTTATACACCTCAATAAAAGATCTTGATTCAGCCTCCTCTGTTCCATGGAAAACATGGCAATCACACCCAAGCTCAATACATTAAGATCCTACCTGGGATTGGAACTGTGAAATTAGAGAGATAAAATTAACATTTTCAAATGCACAAGACAGACTTGCATTTCTCTAGCGCCTTTCATGACGTCCCAAAGCACTTTACAGCCAATGAAGTACTTTTGAAACGTAGTCACTGCTGTAATATGGGAAACGTGGCAGCCAATTTGTACACAGCAAGCTCCTACAAACAGCAATGTGATAATAACCAGATAATCTGTTTCAGTGATGTTGGTTGAGGGATAAATATTGGTCCCAGGACACTCTTAAAAATAGTGCCGTGGGATCGTTTACATCTACTCGAGAGCAGAAGGGGCCTCAGTTTAATGTCTCATCTGAAAGACGGCACCTCCGACAGTGCAGCACTCCCTCAGCACTGCACTGGGAGTGTCAGCCTAGATTTATTGTGCTCAAGTCCCTGGAGTGGGACTTGAACCCACAACCTTCTGACTCAGAGGCAATAGTGCTGCCCACTGAGCCACGGCTGACACCAATGTATACAAGCATCTATAAGTACTTCTGGCCAGGAAGATCCAATTCATAGACAAAAAAATTATGAGGGGCCTGGATAGAGTGGATAGGAAGGATCTATTTCCCTTAGCAGAGAGGTCAAAAACCAGGGGACATAGATTTAAAGTAATTGGCAGATTAGAGGGGAGTTGAGAACATTGTAGAGGGTGGTGGGGATCTGGAACTCACTGCCTGAAAGGGTGGTAGAGGCAGAAACCTTTGCCACATTTAAAAAGTATTTGAATATACACTTGAAGTGCCGTAATCCACAGGGCTACGGACCAAGAGCTGGAAAGTGGGATTAGGCTGGATAGGCTTTGTGGACACGATGGGCCAAATGGCCTTCTTCTGTGCTGTAAATGTCTATGAAAACAAACACAGTCCTACCAAGTGCAAATCAATATTGTAACATTAGTGTAGCTACAGTAGCTCAAGAGTAACAAGAAAGACTTGCATTTATATAGTGCCTTTCACGACCAGATGTTCCCAAGCGCAGTGCTTCACAGCCAATGAAGTACTTTTTTTTCCCGAAGCGGTCACAGTTGTAATGTGGGAAACAATGATTAACTCAATTAGTGGCAATAGGCAGCAGTTATTTGAGAGCTGCTCACCATCCGCACTAATAACCACAAGACTCATTTCCCACACAATCCTCACATCCTGAGCCAACAGCTGAAGCAGGCATTTGATGTTTCGAGTTGCTAGTGTTATGAATTGCTATAAAGCTCGATTACCACAACACTGGAATTACACCTCCACAGGACGACAACGAGGGAGCCCGTGTGGACACATCAGTTTGACAAGTTAAGCAATGTCTAGAGGCGTTTTTTTTGTCGTTGGAATAAGTCAATGCAAAATATCTCCCACCTTCTCGCCAGTATAATTGCAGTTCGTCCAAATCCAACACACTAAGTCAGCGGTATCACGGAGAGCCATAATTCATGCACAGATAAATTCAGCATTTCTGCCTCCCTTTGCAATGCACGTTGATCTATACAAATAGAATGTTGCTGCTGCCGGAGACAAGGCACAACACTGCGAATCTGACGAATGCATCGATGATTTGGGGCAGGTTCGCTGACCCGAAGGGTTTGCAAACAGCCGCAAGTTGCACGGGCGTGTGGTTTGCTTTGAAGCATCAGAACAGTGGCTTGCAATGAAATAGCTTTGACAATCCGTAACACACGTCTTTCAAGGCAGATTTCGACTCTTAAAGAAGCGGTTTATTGATCATAAATACAGCCTACTGTACAAATCTTAGCCTGCAGCAGCACAGTCCCTGAATGCAACCCACAACTCCCTTACTTTTAAATAAAACAATATGGAGAGGCAGGGGAGGGATGCAGACTTTGTTTGCATCGCTGAGCAATGTCTCTCCTGTTCGAGACCAGGAGTAACCAGGGCTCCGGATTCACGCCGGGCGCCCTCTCCATCCCTGCACACAGCAGAGGCTCAGACCAGGGAGAGAAAGCACTCCGGTCATTCATCCGCAGGGGCACAAAGCAAACCCAGAGAAGATGGTTTAAAGTAGTTTAAGGCTATAAATATTAGGACTTCTCCAAAAGTATTTATGGATGGAGTAATATTTACAAACGTCCCATTTAAAAGTGCGTGGCTACTGCGAATAATGATACTATTGTATCTTAAATTATCTTTTAATTGTCAGATACTATTTTAAAACATTGATATTTAAAAATATACTTCGATATTAAGATTGTTTTTATATTTTTTTTAATATATTCAGATTTAAGATTTTATGCTAAGGTACTATTTAAATTAAGATACTATTTTAAGATATTTAAAATTATTTGGATATTGAAATTATTTTAGATTAAGATTGTTTAAAAAATATATTTTGTAAAATATTTTAAGACATTTTAAAAGGATAAAATTAAAAGATACTTTAAAAAGATACTATTTCCAAGAAGATACAATTTAAAAGGGAAACAATTAATAAAGGATACAAAGTAACCAGAGCAGCTCAGGTTGCAGCAACATGACTTGACGGAGGGTTGGAAGCGGATCAAGCGGCACCCGAGACCCCCCCTCTCTCTCGCCGCTCACACTCACCTTTCTCGGCGAGCTACCCAGTCCGACCTGTTGCAGGAGAGAGCCCGAGCTGAGGGGGGCCAGCCCCGCTGCGCGACCCCCGGGCACTCTGCAAAGTGCTGCGGGTGGGGGGAGAGGAAAGGCTTGCTCCAGTCAATGGGGGGAGTGCTGCACACAGAGGAGGATAGATCCTTTTGCTAGCGCCCCTTTGCTAGAGGCGGATAGCCCCCTTTGCCACCTGCAGCCCAGCCACCGCCTGTCACTCAACGCCCAGGGCTGGGCGGCACCCTCTGCAATAATTGGAAGTTGCATCAATCACTCATCCTGGGGGTGGGGGCTGGAGTACACCCCCTCAATCCCCAGGAGGAGGTCGGGGTGCACGCAAACTGCAGGGAAGGTGTCCGGATGCAAAATCGTTGTAAAAATCAGAATTGCAAAAAAAAACACCACAAAGAAAGCAGAGGCAAAGAGCAGATTGTGGTGCAATCGCAGTTGTTTATTCTCATTTATTTCCAAAGCCAATCCTGCTCCTGGTTTGCAGAATTCCTGCCAGAAATCAGCATCCCCCAAAAAAGAGTGCAACCTAACATTCGCATTCATTCTCCACTTGCAGTCCGTGCACTGCGCACCTTTTTTTTCGACCCAAAATTTACCTGGACAGTTTTCATCTTTGACCTAAAGCACCGTCCCCCCCCCCCCCGTTGAATGCTACTGACCAACCTGTTCGGCGGGTGTCCTTCCCCACACACACAGAACTGATTAACTGCTCGGCGACAAACGCACAGAATTGGGAATGAATGGCACGTTGCAATTAGCTATGATTAGGAGACTTAACATCTCTCGGAAATGGGGAACTGCACTGCAATCTGTGCAGTCTAGGGGCTGTCAAGGACACCTCAAAACGTAAATTGATTAATTATGCAAATACTGAATATTAATTATGGAAAATAAAAAGCTGTTCTGCCCAACACAAGCTGCAGACAATTGTGGAAAATGAAATATAAATTGGTGCAATCAAAAGCAAGCAAGTATATGTATTAACAAGACTAGCAAAAGGATTCGGCATCAAGAGTTGGAAATTGCCCAAAAACAAAGTTTATGATGTGAAAGAGGATCATAATTTGAAGAGAACCGTAACAGTAATAATTTATGAATGCAGAAATAAAACAGAAAGTCCTGTAAATGTGCGGCATGTCACTTAAAATCTGAAGAAGTTTACAATTTTGGATAGAGCCATCTTTCTCCTTCAGACACCGACTGTACCTGTCTGGCAATTTCTGCTTTTATTTCAAATTTCAATGATTGGCTGCTCTTTGAATGCAAGTATTTTAGATCAAAATACTTATAAAGTGAGGAAACAACAATTAAATACAGCGTAGTCAGGATACAAAGACTCAGTGATGTTGTGGGGGGGGGGGGGAATCCCCATTGAGCGCCTCCTGTTCGCACCTCCGGGGCGGTAACAGGGCGCGAACATGTTTTCGCCCGAGGGTGGGTGGGGAGCTAGCGGCTCCTGTGAAACTGTGCGGGAGTTAGCGGAGACAGTGACACAATAATAGCGCCCCGGGCCACCGCGCAACCGCCGATGATGTCATCGCCGTGCGCGGTGACCCCCTGAGCGCTCCCGCCGTGGAAATTGGGCAGCGGTGTCGGCACCAGCCCCGTGGGTCGCGAACCGGGCCGACCTCCGCCCCTGGGGCAAAAGTTAAAGGAGAGATGCGCTGCGCCGCACGCCGCCATTTTGCCCGACTCACTGGTCGGCCCGTCTTGCTGCCCCGTGGCGTGGTGCGGGCTGCCACCGTGCCGCTCGGCGTGCCCCGTTTGGGTGCCGGGCCGCGGCCTCAGCACCACGCCGCCCTGCGGGCCCAGCAGAGGGGGTCAGAGGCCCGGCAGAGCGTGCAGCGGCCCCGCCCCTTTAACAGAAGGGGTGGGGCATTGAAACCCGTCAGCGCTACGCAGAGGAGCCGCCTAGCGCTGCCGATCCCGCCCGAGTAATGCCCTGGATACCGCCCCAACAGGAAGTGGGGCGCGCAACATTGCACTCCGCTTCCTGTAAGGGGCGTTAACACCAATTTTGTGGCCGGGGCAGGACCTCCGTCCCAGGCCCTGACTGGGTCACCGCCTCCAAACAGGACGTGGGGAGATTTACCCGGGATGTTGCCTCGACTGGAGAATTTTAGCTGTGAGGAAAGATTGGATAGGCTGGAGTTGTTCCCTTTGGAACAGAGGAGGCTGAGGGGAGAATTAACTGAGTGTATAAAATTATGAGGGGCCTAGACAGAATGGATAGGAAGGACCTATTTCCTCTAGCAGAGGTCAATAATCAGGGGGCATAGATTTAAAGTAATTGCTTGAAGGATTAGAGGGGATTTGAGGAGAACCTTTTTCCTTAGAGGGTGCTGGGGGTCTGGAACTCACTGCCTGAAAGGGTGGTAGAGGCAGAAACCCAGAAAAAGTACCTGGATATTCACATGAAGTGCTGCACCTTCAGGGCTATGGACCCAGAGCTGGAAAGTGGGATTGGGCTGGATATCTCTTAGTCGGCCGACGCGGACATGGTGGGCTGAATGGCCTCCTTCCATGCCTTAAATTTCTCTGATTCTCTGATTTTGCAAGTCATCACAAGGTATTTCATTCTCCGTGAGCATGTATTGGAAAATAACTAGGTGCCCTGCCCACAATATTCTGATCTGAGCTCCCAGGAGGCACGGGATCTCTCCACAGACAAGACGTGGAAAATCTATTTGAATAGCACAGTAAGGAACTGCACTTGATTGCGTTCACTGTTAAGCATTTACTACGCTCAAAGCCTCCTTGAAAAAATCTAACATCCCCACCTCGAAATCCTTGGCCCAAGACCATCCAAAGTGGAGGGAAGGCATCCGGGAGGGCGCTGAGCACCTCCAGTCTCTTCGCCAAGGGCAAGCTGAAGCCAAGCGTCGACAACGGAAGGAGCGTGCGGCAAACAAGGCACCCCACCCACCCTTTCCTTCAACCACCGTCTGCCCCACCTGTGGCAGAGACTGTAGGTCCCGCATTGGATACTTCAGTCACCTGAGAACTCACGTTTAGAGTGGGAGCAAGTCATCCTCGACTCCCGGAGACTGCCTATGATGATGACTACATTAAGACTCTAAGAGTAAAATTACAAGGCCATTGACTGCGGCAAACAATACCAAGTGCAACCCAAGGACCGCATTTTCCTTTTAATTTCAAATCAGGACTCACACAAGACTTGCATTTCTATAGCTCCTTTCACGACCACCGGACGCCTTAGAGCCAATGAAGTACTTTTGGAGTCACAGTTGTAATGTGGGAAACGCGACAGCCAATTTGCGCACAGCAAGCTCCCACAAACAGCAATGTGATAATGACCAGATCATCTGTTTTTGTTATGTTGATTGAGGGATAAATATTGGCCCCAGAACACCGGGGAGAACTTCCCTGCTCTTCTTCAAAATAGTGCTACGGGATCTTTTACATCCACCTGAGAGAGCAGACGGAGCCTCGGTTTATTGTCTCATCTGAAAAATACCATCTCTGACAGTGCAGCACTCTCTCAGCACTGCACTGGGAGTGTCAGCCTAGATTGTTGTGCTCAAGTCCCCCTGGAGTGGGACCTGAACCCACAACCTTCTGACTCCGAGGCAAGGGTGCTACCCACTGAGCTGACACTTTGCTTCGGAGTCAGTTCAGGCCTTAACACCCGATTTGCACTCTGAGTTTCATGTTGATGTGAAGATATTTTAGCTTCGAATCAACACTGAACTTACGGAGTGTGGCAACACCGAGACACAAAGTTTTGCTATGTGTCTCTGCACCTTATCTGGAGTGCTCGATAAGGAGACTAGCTGGTCAAAATAGAAAAATTTCAATTTCCCCAGACTAACAACCCTCACTTTGGTGAGTATAAAATTCACTCACAAAATGTAATTAAAATTTAATATCAGTGATACATAATGTAAAACAGCATTTTGGATCAGTAAATGGTGCCCAGATAATCATAGGTGTGTCACACATAGAATATCATCTTGCACACAGTGTGAATAAAATACAAACATAAATATACTCGCAAAACATACATTATAAAAAATGTAATGCATACTATGTGAAATATGAAAATTTAATAAACATGCATAAATCTGGTATGCATAATGCAAAAAAGATATATTGATATGCATAACAAACTCCTAATGAGATATTGATATACATGCTAAAGCCATCACATGAAATGCATAATGCATAAAAATCTAACATAATTTTAAATGAACCACATTAAAAATACTTTAAAGCTGTCGCAGTGAAATCCACGTTTATTCCCATCTGTTGCACAATACTTAGGTTGTTATTACACTGCTGTATTCTTCATAATTGTGTTTTTTTTTAAATTTGCCTAAATTCACTTAACATCATTTCCCTTCTTTCAATCTTCCCTTATTTTGGAAAGATTCATCCAAACAACTTCCACTCCACAAATCCAATTATATCACCCTCATCATTAACCCTGACTGCCACAGCTCTACGTGTTTGATTGTTCAACAACAACAGTCACTTGCATTTATATAGCTCCTTTAATGTAGTAAAACATCCTAAAGTGCTTCAGAAAATAAAATCTGAGGAGATACTAGGGCAGATGACCAAAAGCTAGGTTGGAGAGAAAGAAAGACTTGCATTTATATAGCGTCTTTCACAACCGCCAGACATCTCAAAACACTTTACAGCCACTGAAGTACTTTTGAAGTGTAGCCGCTGTTGTAATGTGGGAAACGCAGCAGCCAATTTGCGCACAGCAAGCTCCCACAAACAGCAATGTGATAATGACCAGATAATCTGTTATTTTGTGATGTTGATTGAGGGATAAATATTGTCTAGGACACCAGGGATAACTGCCCTGCTTGTCTCCAAAATAGTGCCATGGGATCTGTCCACTTGAGAGGGCAGACAGGGCCTCGGTTTAACGTCTCATCTGAAAGATGGCCCCTCCAACAGTGCAGCACTCCCTCAGCACTGCACTGGAGTGTCAGCCTAGATTTTGTGCTCAAGTCCCTGGAGTGGGATTTGAACCCACGGCCGTCTCACTCAGAGGCGAGGATGCTACCAACTGCTGACTCTAGAGGTAGGTTTTAACGAGTGTCTTGAATGAGGAAAGAGAGGCAGAGAAGTTTAGGAAGGGAGTTCCAGAGCTTAGGGCCCAGGCGGCTGAAGGCACGGCCAGCAATGGTTGAGCGATTATAATCTGGGATGCTCGAAGCCGGAATTTGAGGAGTAGTGAGATCTCAGGAGAGGGATTGTGGGGCTGGAGGAAATTTCAGAGATAGAGAGGGATGCGGCCATGGAGGGATTTGAAAACAACGATAAAAATTTTAAAATCACATTGCTTAACCGGGAGAGAATTTTGGTCAGCGAGTACAAGGTTGATGGGTGATTGATCCATACCAACACCTGTCAGATAAAAAAAACTTGAGTTTGTACAGCCTGTGACCAGATCTCGCAAAGTGCCTGACATACAGCAAGTTACTTTGGATTGTGGTGACTACTAGGTGGGCAAAAGTGGCCACCTGTTCGCACACAGCAAGATCCCACCATTGCGGTCAATGATCTGTCTTTGATGGAGTTGGTTGAGGGCCAAGCGCAGAAACCTCTTCAAATAGTAACATAGAATCTTTAAAGTTCACCTCAGCCACCAGAACAGGCTTACGAAGTCCCGGTTTGACATCTTATTTGAAGAATAGCGTCTTCATGTTCAGCCATGAACTCATTGAATGGCGGTGCAGGCTCGAAGGGCCGAATGGCCTACTCCTGCACCTATTTTCTATGTTTCTATGTTCAGCAATGTCGCAGCCCCTCGGCACTGCACTGGAAAGTCAGCTTAAATTAGAAATATCAAGTTTGATTTGTAATGGAACCATTTCTGTTCCTTATTTGGGCAGAGCAGGTAGAGTCCATGTTGCTGTTTCACATTCCCTGTGTGTGCCACAAATAAATCCCGTGCCAAGCAATAAAAGTGTTCCCTTAGCAACTAGCGAGCACCAAATGAACAAGAGGCCTAAACAAAGTCACTAATAGGTCCCTCTGGCAAAAGCCATGACAACAGGTCTTCTTTTGTTGCTTTGAAAACGTGACCCATTTCTGTGACACCAAGGTATATCCCAATGTGCCTCATTATATTAAGCTCTGGTAAATTACATGGCCGCAGGGCGGGGACAGGGGAAGGGCTGAGGAAGTGTTTTGTCATGATGCTCCAGCCATCATGACTGTGGGAGAGGCTTGCTAGACTAGCTGGCCTTCACCTGCCTGGCAACTTTGTAAATCAACTTCATTTTTATGAATATTTAACAACCTATTTTATGTTCCAGTGCAGTGCTGATGGAGTGCTGCACTGTAGGAGGTGCCGTCTTTCATGTGAGATGTTAAACCGAGACCCCGTCTGCTCTCTCAGGTGGATGTAAAAGATCCCACGGCATTATTTTTTCAAAGAGCAGGGGAGTTATCCCCGGTGTCCTGGGGCCAATATTTATCGCTCAACCAACATACCAAAAACAGATTATCTGGTCATTATCACATTGCTGTTTGTGGGAGCTTGCTCTGTGCAAATTGGCTGCCGTGTTTCCCACATTACAACAGTGACTGCACTTCAAAAGTACTTAATTGGTTGTAAAGCACTTTGGGACGTCCAATGGTTGTGAAAGGTGCTATATAAATGCAAGCCTTTCTTTGTTTTTTCTACAATGTTACTCATCCCTAGTTGCCCTTGAGAAGGTGGTGAGCCGCCTTCTTCAACCACTTCCATGTGGTGAAGGCACGCCCATTTATTTTATTATATAGTGAGTGCTAGAATTTTGACCCAGCAGCGATGAAGGAACGGCTATATATGTCCAAGTCGGCATGGTGTGTGAGTGGGAGGGGAACTTGGAGCTGCTCCCAAATACCCACTACCCTTGTCCATCGAGATGGTGGAGGTGGCGATTTATGTCTGTTGAGAGTAAAACAAATAGTTTATCCTGGCAGACTTCCTGCCACAAACTCCATAAACTTCGACACTTGGCAAATGTAGCAATTTTCTGGCCAAGTACCGCAGCTTTGCTTCGAAAGTCCCAGAAGCAATTAAAATGGCAGATTCTGTAGACTGTGGGGTAGAGGTCTTGAAGATTATGAAAGGGGTTTGATAGGGTAGCTGTAGAGATGTTTCCACTTGTAGGGGAGACCAGAACTCGAGACCGTCAATATAAGATAGTCACTAATAAATCCAATCGGGAATTCAGGAGAAACTTCTTTCCCCAGAGAGTGGTGAGAATGTGGATCTCGCTGTCACAGGGAATGGTTGAGGCGATTAGCATAAATGCATTTAAGAGGGAGATAGCTAAACAGATAGATAGATAGAGAAAGGAATAGAAGGATATGTTGATGGGGTTAGAGTGGGAGTAGGCTGGTGTGGAGTATAAACATTGGCATGGACTGGTTGGGCTGAATGGCCTGTTTCTGTGCTGTAAAGACTGTGTGACTATGTATTCACAAATCATGTGTATCAACAATCACTGGGCCTGCCCCTGAATGGATTTAGTAACTTAATCAGTCCTGTGTTTTTTGATTGGACCAATGAGTGGGTGAATTTTGGGAGCACAGAACACGTTTTTATTCTTCAACAATATCTTCTTTGCAAATTTTATTTGGTACGAAGAATCTACTTCGCAGTACTCTCACGATTTTGAGACCTAGAGCACGAACTGAGCGCATGATCTCGGCTAATGTTAGAGTAATACTACCCAACATCCCCAGCAGCGAAGCACTGACCACACTTGATCAGCTCCGCTGGGCAGGCCACATAGTTCGCATGCCAGATCCGAGACTCCCAAAGCAAGCGCTCTACTCGGAACTTGTCCACGGCAAATGAGCCAAAGGTGGGTAGAGGAAACGTTACAAGGACACCCTCAAAGTCTCCCTGATAAAGTGCGACATCCCCACTGACACCTGCGAGTCCCTGGCCATAGACCACCCAAAGTGGAGGAAGTGCATCCGGGAGGGCGCTGAGCACCTCAAGTATCGTTGCCGAAAGCATGCAGAAACCAAACGCAGGCAGCGGAAGGAGCGTGCGGCAAACCGGACTTCCCACCCACCCTTTCGTTCAACCACTGTCTGTCCCACCTGTGACAGAGACTGTGGTTCTCATATTGGACTGTTCAGCCACCCAAGAACTCATGCTAAGAGTGGAAGCAAGTCTTCCTCGATTCCGAGGGACTGCCTATGATGATGACTACTGAGGGAGTGCTGCATTGTCAGATGTGCCGTGCTTTCAATGGTACATTAAACTGAGATCCTCACCGGTTTGCTCTGCTGGTTCAGGTGAATGTTAAAGATCCCATGACACATTTGGAAGAAAAACATGCATTTCGCCCAAAAGGCCTGGCCAACATTCACCCCCGACCACACCAAACTGGCCATTCAGCTTATTTGCTGTTTTGGGATCTTGCTGTGTGCCAAATAGCTGCCAAATTATAACAGTGACTACACTTCAAAAGTGCTTCATTGGCTGTAAAGCGCTTTGGGATGTCCGATGGTCATGAAAGGTGCTATATAAATGCAAGTCTTTTTTTCTTTCACATCTATCTACAAAACATTCGTCACTGAATTTGAAATAAATTAATTGCAAGTAAAGCACTTGAGATGTGATTGCTCATCATTCTTTTCTCAATCAATGCCTTGAGAATGATTTTATTAATAATTTGTCACAAGGATAATGTAAATTTTTATCCCAATGATTTATTTGCAGTGTAAATGTATTTTAAAATAGCAGTTTGGGAAGAAAGTGAAAGAAGAAACTATTCGAGCTGGTTATTGGTGAGGACTTAAAGGGCCAGAGATTCGGTATCACCGGCTTTGAGACGGTGACGGTGTTGGGGCGCTACCGTTAGCCGGGCGATGTTTACCGCCTCAAAGTGGGATATTCGGTTGTATCGCCCCAAGAGGAGAGTGGAGCGCTAAGGTAAGTGTTCCACCATACGCTTCGGGCTCCAACAGAGCGATAGTGCAGGAGGCCGACTCAATGGGTTTTTGCCGATATCCCAGCGCCTAAAGAGGAAAAAAAAATCCTGTTGGAAAATTCAATAAACCTCAACCAGGCTTCCTCCACTACCTCAACAAATAGATAAAAGTTGGAAAGGTGGAATTTCAGCCCTTACCCGTGCACTGTGGACGATATCGCCCCGGGATCGTTGCCAGACCGACTGCTTGCCCCGGCCGGTCTCAGCGCCAGGCGCCACGGCAGGCTGAAGACTGAATTTAGCAAACGCGGGGCTACGGGGGCGTTGCGCACTCGGTGATGTCACCGAGTAGGCGGGGCTAGCGAGCGTAGCGCAAACCATCAGCGCCACCGCCAAACCTTCACTGAACTTTGTGGCAGCGCAGCGCTCAGGCGGGAGAGGCTTCGTGCCTTGGACAGGTGGCACTAATCAACCAAATTTCTAACCCTAAATGCCAGAACGGAATGTGGTTGATTAGATGCCTGCAATATTTAAGCAAGGACTTACATTTCTATAGCACCTTTCACAACTTGAGGAACCCAAAGTACTTTACAGCCAATGAGCACTTTTGAGGTGTAATGTAGGAAAAGCAGCAGCCAATTTGCGCACAGCAAACTCCCACAAGCCGTAATGAAATAATGACTAGATAATCTGTTTTTTGAGATGTAGGTTAAGGGATAAATATTGGCCAGAACACCAGGGAGAACTCCCCAAATAATATCAGGGGTTCTTTTACGTCCACCTGAGAGAGCAGACGGGGCCTCGGTTTAATGTTTCATCTGGAAGACGGCACCTCCGACAGTGCGGCACTTCCTCAGCACTGCACTGGGAGTGTCAGCCTAGATTTTTGTGCTACCCACTGAGCCACTGGCTGATATATAAAGTACCAAAACAGATAAAAACTTAAGCGTACCATGAATATTTCCCAGCAACAATAGAAAGACTTGCATTCATAAAGCGCCTTTCACGACCACTGGGATGTCCCAAAGTATTTCACAGCCAATGAAGTACTTTTTGAAGTGTAGTCCTTGTTGTAGTGTGGGTAAACGCAGCAGCCAATTTGCGCACAGTAAGCTGCCACAAACAGCAATGTGATCATGACCAGATCATCTGTTTTAGTGATGTTGGTGAGTGAAATAAATCGTGATATCACCAATATTCAGATCATAATACAATACATCCATCAATTAAAACATTAGCAGCAAAAACAAATCCTATTAGCAAAATGAAATAATGCTTGGTTTGTATGTATTACTTAAAGTTATCTTGGCTCAGTTGTTAGCATTCTTGCCTCTGACAAAATAGATTGTGGGTTCAAGACTCAGTCCAAGACTTGAACACACAATCTAGGCTGGCACTTGAGTGCTGTACGGAGGGCGTGTTGTACTGCTGGTGCTGCCGTCTTTCAGATACAACAATAAACTGAGACTTGTTCTAGTGTTTCAAGTGGATGCAAGGGATCCCATAACACCGTTCAAAGAAGAGCAGAGGGTTTACTTGGAGCCCTGGCCCACATTATTCCATTAACTAACACCACCACAAACAGATTATCTGAATTGGTACAAGCCCCTTATCTCGAGGAGTCCTGTGTTTAGAGTAAAACAAGTTTCAATTACAATACCCTACTTCTCAATGACTTAATCATCCCATCATTTCAACACCGCCTCCAGGGTGCCAGCGCAGCCTCCGGCCCTCAAATCTGGCCCCAAGCTCATGGTCTACAGGGCTGTAGTGATACTCGCCCTCCTGTATGGCTCAGAGACGTGGACCATATAGAATAGACCCCTCAAATCGCTGGAGAAATACCACCAACGATGTCTCCGCAAGATCCTGCAAATCCCCTGGGAGGACAGATGCACCAACGTTAGCGTCCTTGACCAGGCCAACATCCCCAGCATCAAAGCACTGACCACACTCGACCAGCTCTGCTGGGCGGACCACATTGTTCGAATGCCTGACACAAGACTCCCAAAGCAAGCGCTCTACTTGGAACTCCTACACGGCAAGCGAGCCCCAGGTGGGCAGAGGAAACGTTTCAAGGACACCCTCAAAGCCACCTTGATAAAATGCCACAAACCCACCGACACCTGGGAGTCTCTGGCCAAAGACCGCCCTAAGTGGAGGAAGAGCGTCTGGGAGGGCGCTGAGCACCTCGAGTCTCGTCGCCGAGAGCATGCAGAAAGCAAGCGCAGGCAGCGGAAGGAGCGTGCGGCAAACCAGACTCCCCACCCACCCTTTCCTTCAACCACTGTCTGTCCCACCTGTGACAGAGACTGTAATTCCCGTATTGGACTGTGCAGTCACCTGAGAACTCACTTTTAAAGTGGAAGCAAGTCTTCCTCGATTTCGAGGGACTGCCTATGATGATGATGACTTAATCATCCCAGCAATCTTCACCCTGCATTTATCAGTTACCATCTAAAGCCACACATCCTGCTGTGATGACCTGTGCCTACAGAATATGTTTATCAATCTTTTAAAACAAAAACTCATATAAACTGATAAAAACAAGGGGATACAGTAGCAGAGTGACTATGTTACTGGACCAATAATCCAGAGGCCTGGACTAATGATCTGAAGACATGAGTTCAATTCTCACCACGGCAGCTGGGGAATTTAAATTCAGTTAATTAAATCAATCTGGAATAAAAAGCTAGTATCAGTAATGGTGAAACTACCGGATTGTCGGAAAAACCCATCTGGTTCACTAGTGTCCTTTTGGGAAGGAAATCTGCCGCCCTTACCCAGTCTGGGCCTATTTGTGACTCCAGACCCACAGCTATGTGGTTGACTCTTAACTGCCCGAAAATGGATACAAAACAAAGTCACCACAAGGGCTGCAGCAGCTCACCACCACCTTCTCAAGGGCAATTAGGGATGGGCAATAGCTGCCAGACTTGCCAGCGAAGCCCACATCCCAGGAACGAATAAATAAATGAAAAAGTCAGCTACAGTAGAAATGAGATACACAATAGGACATGGAAAAATGTCAACCATCACATCCACTAAGTATGATATCTTGAACTCACTGTGTCAGCTGTGGCTCAGTGGGCAGCACACTCCCCTCTGAGTCAGAAGGTTGTGGGTTCAAGTCCCACTCCAGAGACTTGAGCACATAAATCCAGGCTGACACTCCCAGTGCAGTGCTGAGGGAGTGCCGCACTGTCGGAGGTGCCATCTTTCGGATGAGACGTTAAACTGAGGCCCCGTCTGCTCTCTCAGGTGGATGTAAAAGATCCCATGGCACTATTCCGAAGAAGAGCAGGGAGTTATTCCCAGTGTCCTGGGGCCAACATTTATTCCTCAATCAACATCACAAAAACAGATTATCAGGTTATTATCACATTGCTGTTTGTGGAAGCTTGCTGTGTGCAAATTGGCTGCCATGTTTCCCATATTACAACAGTGACTACACTCCATAACCCACAGTTCTGGTGTCAATATCTCCAATCCTCTTCGTTAATTGGCTGTAAAGTGCTTTAGGACATCCTGAGGTTGTGAAAGGCGCGAGGTAAATGCAAGACTTTCTTTTTTTGTCATAATATAACATAGAAACATAGAAAATAGGTGCAGGAGTAGGCCATTCGGCCCTTTGAGCCTGCACCACCATTCAATAAGATCATGGCTAATCAAGATAAGGCATGCAATCCCAAACACTGCTCTTTTTCGGCTTCAAAATCATTGTTTACGAGTTGCAAACATTACAGAATTCATAGAACGTGCATCCACTGTATATTACATGTACGGGAGCAGTAATGTTCCTTAATAAACTCGCAGTTCTGGTATCAATATCTCTAATCCTCTTGTGTGAGAATCCCCATGCATCAAGTACTTGGAGTGAGTGACAGCTGATGTCGTAGACTGATAGCTACCTCTGGCCTAGAAATGGAATAAAATCTTGCAAGCAATTTAAACATAAACAATGAGAGACACTCCACAGTGATATCAATCTTCTAATTTAACCTCGTGCTCAGCTGATGGTTATGAACCACATCTGAGGATTTTTTTTAAAGGGAATTCAGAAGAAACTTCTTTACCCAGAGAGGGGTGACAATGTGGAACTCACTGCCACAGGGAGGGGTTGAAGCGAATAGTATCGATGCATTTAAGGGGAGGCTGGACAAACAAATGGGGGAGAAGGGAATAGAGGGTTATGCTGATAGATTTAGATGAGGAAAGACGGGAGGAGGCTCGAGTGGAGCATAAACGGAGGCATGGACTGGTTGGGCCGAATGGCCTGTTTCTGTGCCGTATATCCGATGTAATATCTGGAGCAGTGTATTATTTCAAAACTATCTTGTAATTACATCTCAATATCCAGTTTTGAAATACAAAATATATTTTCAGTCACTAATGTTCTCAAAAATCTTAAAAGTCATCAGTGGCCATTCAGAGGAATAAACTTTTATTTAATGCGAGATTGTCATCTCAAGGTGTGTGACAAGTTAGCAACAAATTACCAGTTGGTTATCAATGAATTACCAGTTTTATAAGGATGTGTGCTACTCACCAACACTTGCATTTATGTAGCGCCTTTCTTGTAGATCAATATCCCAAGGCGCTTCGTTAAGGCGTACCCAAACAAAAATGGACTGTAATGTATACACCTATGAGTATGCTCACAGGTTAGTGGAGCTGTTGCATTGTGAGTGGCTTAGTCGGTCACGTGACGTTCAATAAAACCCCAGCTAGTTGGGTTCGGGGGATCCACGATGAGGCAGGTGGTTGTGAGCCTGGTGGATGAACTGGCAATTTGCAGTGTGACCGCCAAATCCCCGCCAATAACCCAACTGGTCCCTAACAACAATGTGTTGCTATGAATTCCCAAGCAAAGAACCCATGAAGCAAATACATTACAGACGTCACACCAAAGAAGCAGATATTAGGAGGTGTGGCCAAAAGCTTGGTCAAAGAGGCAGGTTTTAAAGGAAAGTCTTCACAAAGGAGATGGTGGTGGAGAGGCAGAGGGGTTTAGTTAGGGAATTCCAGGTGGTTGAAAGTCACAACCTCCAATGATGAGGTGAAGGTGGTGATGGGAAGAGGGATGGCGGGGGGGGGGAGGGGGTAAGTTGGATGCGCAAGAGGCCAGAGATGGAGAAGTGGAGGGTTCTGGGGTGCTGTAGGAGGTTGCAGAGATAGGGAGAAGCAAGGCCATTTAGGAATTTAAACACAAGGATGTGAATATTAAATTTGAGGCATTGGAGGACCGGGAGCCAATGTAGGTCAGCAAGATCAGGATGAGCGGGATTTGATACAAGGTCGGATATGGGCTGCAGTACTTTGTATGAGCTGAAATTTATGGAGAGGGAAGGATGGGAGGCCAGCCAGGATCACATTGGAATCGTCAAATCTGGGAAGTGAAAAATGCATGGAGAATCCCCTTCAGTCACAGATGGGCAGAGGCAGAGGCAGAGATGGAAGGGGGC
Organism: Pristiophorus japonicus; assembly: GCF_044704955.1. Classification (NCBI taxonomy): domain Eukaryota; kingdom Metazoa; phylum Chordata; class Chondrichthyes; family Pristiophoridae; genus Pristiophorus; species Pristiophorus japonicus. The sequence continues at coordinate 6,614,639 of NC_091998.1, read as the reverse complement.
GGTCTTTGTGATAGAGTGAATTTGGGGGTCGAAAGTTCAGCTTGTTGTCGAACAGGACACCAAGATCCCCGCCAGTCAAGCCGAGATGGTGGCCAGAGAGGGAGAAGGAACGGGTGGAAAGGGTATGGAGTTTGCGGCAGAGGGTTGAAGATGATAGCTTTAGGTCTTTCCAATGTTTAACTGAAGTAAATCTCAGGGTGATCGGAGGCTGGATGTCGGACAAGCAGTCTGACAACACAGAGGCAGCGAGGGGTCGAGAGAGGTGGTGGTGAGGTCGAGCTGGGTGTACATGGGGAAGCTGGCTCCCATGTTTTTGGATGATGTCACCAAGGGGCAGCAATGGAGATTGTATTTGCTTTATGGGTTCTTTGCTTAAGAATTCATAGCCACACATTGCTATTAAGAACTAGTTGGTTTATTAGCAAAGGTTTAACAATCGCACTACACATTACCAGTTCATCCACCAGGCTCACAACCACCTGCCTCATCATGGATCCCCCCGAACCCAACTGGCTGGGGTTTTATTGAGTCTTGTGAACATCATGTGACTGGCTAAGCCACTCACAATTCAACAGCTCTACAACTCTTTTTGATTGGAGAAAAAAATAAACATTAACTCAAGTGCCCCCTGATCTGGGGGACACTCCAAACACTTTCAAACAAGTGCTCTTTTTTTTTTTGTGTTTTTTTGGGGGGCTTTTTGGGCACTAAAACCATAAAATTACAAGTGCCCCCTATAAAAGGGCAGGGGGACACTAAAACCGGCAATAAAACAAATTAAACTTTAAAACATATAAAATCAAATTAAAATTTGGTTGCCGGGAAGGCCACGAGCGTACTGGTGGACACCGCGTGCTCCAACTAGGACACCCTGGCCTGGATGTACGCGCGGAAGAGAGGCAGGCAGTCGGGCTGAACGACCCCCAGGAGCAGTCCTACAAGGAGGCCCTCGAACCTACCCGCTCCCCTCCGCACAGGGTGCCCGAAGAACAGGAGCGTGGGACTGAAGTGCAGCCAGAATAGTTGAACAGGGGCTGCAACCTCGCACATTCGATAAAAACATGGAACATGGACTCCTCCAGACCGCAGAAATTGCAGGCGGCCTGGGAGCCCGTGAACCTGCTTAAAAATTTATTGTACGGCACTGCTCCGTGCACCACCCTCCAGGCCAAGTCCCCGATAAATAGTGGGAGGACTCCCACATAGAGAGCACTCCATCGGGGACCCCCGCCTCCTCCGGAGGTGTTACGCCATGGCATGTCCGGATGGCAGGCGAGGATGGCAAGGTCGAGGGTGTGCAGGAGCAGCCCGTATAGGAAACCCCTCCGCGCGGAACTGAACGGCACGGAGGGGATTTCCCTGAGGAGGCTCAATTTGTGAGGTGCCGGCTCCCGAGGGAGGTTTCGGGGCTTCGGGGCTCAACAGCTCTACAATCTCTTTTGGGGGGGGGGGGGGACAAAATAAACATTAGATCAAGTGCCCCCCCCCCCCCCCCGATCTGGGGGACACTCCAGACACTTAACTGCCCCCTTTTTTAAAAAGTTTTTTGTTTCTTTTTTTGTTTTTTTTGTGTTTTTAAAACATTTTTTTTGGGGGGTTATTAAAACCATATATTTTACAAGTGCTCCCTATAAAAGGGGAGGGGGACACTAAAACCAGCAATTAAAACAAATTAAACTTGAAAACATATAAAATCTCAACAGCTCTACAACTCTTTTTGAGTAAACAAAACAAACATTAGATCAAGTGCCCCCTGATCTGGGGGACACTACAAACATTTCACAAGGCCCTTTTTTTTGGGGGGGCACTAAAATCATAGTTTTTTTTCATTAGATCAAGTGCCCCCTATAAAAGGGGAGGGGGACACTAAAACCGGCATTTAAAATAAATTAGACTTTTAAACATATAAAATCTCAACAGCTCTACAAACCTGTGAGCATACTCACAGGTGCATATATTACATAAATAATCATTAAACACAAACTAGTGTCCGTACAAATAAAGTTTAGTTGAGGGCAGGCTATTTTCATTGGCTGTAAAGCGCTTTGGGACATCTGGTGGCCGTGAAAGGCGCTACATAAATGCAAGTCTCGCACCAAGTCCCGCTCACCCATCATCCCTGTGCTCGCTGATCTACACTAGCTCCCGGTTAAGCAACTCTTCCATTTTAAAATTCTCAGCAGCGTTTTCAAATCCCTTGCCCCTCCCTATCTCTAATCTCAACCAGCCCCTACAACTTTCTGAGCTAACTGCGCTCCTCTAATTCTGGCATCTTGAGCATCCCTGATTTTAAATCGCTCCACCATTGGTGGCTGTGCCTTCTGTTGCCTGGGCCCCAAGCTCTGGAACTCACCACCTCTCTACCTCTCTCTCCTCTTTTAAGACGCTCCTTAAAACCGACATCTTTGACCAAGCTTTTGGTCACCTGCCGTAATTTCTCGTTAGGCGGCTCAGTGTCAAATTTTGTTTTATAACGTTCCTGTGAAGCACTTTGGGACATCCTGTGCTCATGAATAACATAACTGCAAGTTGTTATTACCTTGACATTTTTGTAAAAGGGATTGCAAATGGAACGGTTTGGAGAGTTGGGAGAGGGCGAGAGTTTGTGTGGGTACCAGCCAGGCTTACACTTTCAAAAACTGAAGTCAACAGACGCTTATCTGGGAGGCGAAGGAGCGTGATTTCGCTCAATGTCAACCGTGGACTTGTTTTCTCTGCGCTGTTTGCACCTGGGAGTTTAGCTGCAAATTCAGCTCAGACGTAACAGAGATGCTTGACAGAGAGAAGGGAAATGCGGAGAGATAGAAACTGATAAAGACTTGTCCTGTTTCAGCCCAGCAGCTGGGAAGTGAAATCAGTTTCAAGAAACTGGTAGCTTCAAGAATTATAGATATAAATATAAAAAATCATATTGTAACGTTAAAATTGAATCTGCAGCATTCAAGTGCTGTATGTGAAAAACTGAATGTTGTGCTCAATCTTGGCAGCAAGAGTAATTTTTCATTCCATACATTGGGTGAGTGAATTTCTGAATTTTTTTGTTCTTGTGTGGATTTATTAATTTATTTGGGATTTACATCATTGCACTTGTGCCTTTGTGCACCATAACATTTTCATATTGGGATGCATGGTCTCTAGGGTTCCATGTGAAGCTCTTAGTGGCACTCTCACCTCTGAGTCAGAAGGTTGTGGGTTCAAGTCCCACTCCAGGGACTTGAGCACAAATATCCAGGCTGACACTCCCCGTGCAGTGCTGAGGGAGTGCTGCACTGTCGGAGTTGCCGTCTTTCGGATGAGAGGTTAAACCAAGGCCCCATCTGCTCTCTCAGGTGGACGTAAGAAGAGCAGGGGAGTTATCCCTGGAGTCCTGGGGCCAATATTTATCCCTCAATTAACATAACAAAATACAGATTATCTGGCCATTATGACTGTGTTGTTTGTGGGAGCTTGCTGTGTGCAAATTGGCTGCCGTGTTTCCTACATTACAACAGTGACTACTCTTGAAAAAGTACTTCATTGGCTGTAAAGCGCTTTGGGACGCCCTGTGGTCATGAAATGCAAGTCTTTCTTTCTTTCTTTAGAGTCAAAAGCTCAATCGATGGTGAATAGGACACCAAGATTGACAACAGTTTGGTTCAACCCAGTGGCCAGAGAGAGAGGTCGAATCAGTGGAAAGGGTACGGAGTTTGGGATGGGCGGTCAAACACGATGGCATCAACATCCCTGGGAAGGTATCAATGTTTCCAGGGGCCCCTGGGAGTGCGTCAATATTTCCAGGGGTCCCCAAGAGTGCGTCAATATTCCCAGGGGTCCCTGGGAGTGCGTCAATATTTCCAGGGGTCCCCAAGAGTGCGTCAATATTCCCAGGGGTCCCTGGGAGTGCGTCAATATTTCCAGGGTTCCCTAGGAGTGTGTCAATATTTCCAGGGGTCCCCGAGAGTGCGACAATATTTCCAGGGGTTCCCGGGAGTGCGTCAATATTCCCAGGGGTCCCCGGGAATGCGTCAATATTTCCAGGGGTCCCCGAGAGTGCGTCAATATTTCCAGGGGTTCCCGGGAGTGCGTCAATATTCCCAGGGGTCCCCGGGAATGCGTAAATGTTTCCAGGGGTCCCCGGGAGTGATTCAACATTTTCAGGAATTCCCCAGAAGCATGCCAGTCATTTAAGTGTTTTAAGTGTTGCGGCCGGGGGGGGGAATCCCCTTTTGCAGGGATTCCTTGGGAGATTACCAAGATTTTTGCACAATAGAGTAATTTTTGCAGAAGTCATTCCCCAGGAGTATTTCAAAGGGTGCCCAGGGAGTGTGGCAAGTTCTGCAGGATGCCTCACGCAAATACGTTTGAAAAGCAACAGACAAAACAATGGGTGCAATGTATGCACCTGCCAGTATGCTCAGAGGCTTGTGGAGCGTGTTGAATTGTGAGTGGCTTAGCCAGTCATGTGATGTTCACAACACTCAATAAAACCCCAGCCAATTGGGTCGAGGGGATCCACGATGAGGTATGCAGTTGTTAGCCTGGTGGATAAACTGGTAATGTGTCGTGTGATTGTTGAACCTTTGTTAATAAACCAACTAGTTCTTAATAGCAATGTGTTGCTATGAATTGTTAAGCAAAGAAACCTTTTGCAATTGCAAAAGGTGCTATAAAATAAAAACATTTATTATTAAGCTGGGCATGTCACAGTTTCCACTTGTATATTCCCCGACATTAAAAATTAAAATCCTACATAATCACTTCTATTACATTTTATAAACGGTTCAAAACTATCTTTATGAATATGATATGATGCAAGGCCCCTAGTAGTTTGGTTATGTGGTCTTGTGAGGTTTCTAAATTATACAGTCCTTCTTGCATGAGAGTATAACATTCACGTTTAATTTGATAACATACCAATGTCTGTGGAGACGAACACATTTGCCTGAAAGTTTTATTTTGGTGGTTTGCTTCTTACTAACCATTTGCGCTGCGGCAACATCTCAATCATTGCACGATGCCCAGAGGTGCTTCACCAGCATAGATAGACAGGGACACCAGTGAGAGTTAGAAGAGCTCTCTGAAAGCATGGCTGATGCAGTAGGTTTTCAGAAAACTGCTGAAGGTGGGGAGCAAAATCGCAAAGGGAGCAGGGGTTTGGGAAAGAGATGCTAGAGTGTAGGCACGGAGGGAGGGCCAGAGTTTGAAGTCAAGAAGGGAATTAAAAGAAAGCCTTAAAGACTGGAAATTAAAAAGAAAGCCTTGCATTTCAATAGCGACTTTCACGAACACCGGACGACTGTCCCAAAGCGCTCGACAGCCAATAAAGTACTTTTTTCAAGTGTGATCACTGTTGTAATGTGGGAAATGCAACGCACAGCAAGCTCCCACACCCAGCCATGTGATAATGAGCAGAGAACCGGTCCAGCTCACTCTTGGAGGCAGAGAGTGGGCCCCCACCATACCGGCCCACAACATATTACAGATACTCACTGCTCTCTGGGACAAGAACCCGACATCCAGTCTATCCCCCTACCCTCGCAGTCTTAAATACTACAGCCCAAACTGTTATTTGGTCTATAGAGCCATTGGTATCATCAGATGAGAACTGTATTGGAGAACCATGCTGCCTTTGCTAATTGTTGCCTAGGATGTGGGCGTCGCTGGCAAGACCGGCATTTATTGCCTGTCCCTAATTGCCCCTCGAGAAGGTGGTGGTGAGCTGCCTTCTTGAACCGCTGCAGTCCGTGTGGTAAAGATGCTCCCACAGTGCTGTTAGGGAGGGAGTTCCAGGATTTTGACCCAGCGGCGATGAAGGAACAGCCGATATATTTCCAAGTCGGGATGGTGTGTGACTGGGAGGGGAACGTGGAGGTGGTGGTGTTCCCATGCGCCTGCTGCCCTTGTCCTTCTAGGTGGTAGAGGTGGCGGGTTTGGGAGGTGCTGCCGAAGAAGCCTTGGCGAGTTGCTGCAGTGCATCTTGTAGATGGTACACACTGCAGCCACGGTGCGCCGGTGGTGGAGGGAGTGAATGTTGAAGGTGGTGGATGGGGTGTCAATCAAACGGCTGCTTTGTCCTGGATGGTGTCGAGCTGCTCGAGCGTTCAGATATTGCAGTACTGGGGAACAGTGCGTTCGGAATAACAAATGTCTGAAATCCAGAATTACGAAGGTGCATCAATCTGAAACGTACATGATTAGTGACATAACATAGTTTGCCTTATTAACTCATATATTATTAAATCTAATTCGGTGATAGATGATCAAATGAATGTTCTAATGGAGCGACAAAGCTTGGGGTAACCACAGGACTGCACCACTGAATAGTAGGTGTTGTCTTTGCACGGGCAATTTTCCAACATAGCACATGTTGGCTCTCAGCCAGCCCACTGGAGAGAGCCACTGAGCACATTGACGTCCCCACACGAGGGGACGGGTAAAACACTCACCCCATGCAGTTGTTGCACAAGGTCAGAGCAGCCAGTCACAACACATTCTCGCCAGGGACCATTGAACCAGGGCTCTGCCATTGGCAAACGGTGTGCCACTCGGGTCACTAACCCTCCATAATTGCCCTGCAGTCTCCAGGAATTGAAGCTAATTCTCCTGGACACAGCCGCAAGCAAACCAGGAGAAACATCATAAGGGCATTAAATCTTTTCAGTTATTAGTTGTAAATTATTGGAAAGAATGGAAGGAAGACTTTCATTTATATAGCACCTTTCAGGACCTCAGAACGTTGCAAAGCTCTTTACAGCCAATGAAGTACTTTTGGAGTGTAGTCACTGTTGTAATGTGGGAAACGCGGCAGCCAATTTGCGCACAGCAAGCTCCCACACACAGTGATGTGATAATGACCAGGTTTTCTGTTTTTTTTTGTTATGTTGTTTGAGGGATAAATATTGTCCCCAGGACAACGGGGATAACTCCCCTGCTCGTCTTCAAAATAGTGCCATGGGATCTTTTAAGTCCACCTGAGAGAGCTGACGGGGCCTCGGTTTAACGTCTCATCCGAAAGACCTCCGACAGTGTGGCACTCCCTCAGCACTGCACCGGGAGTGTCAGCCTTGATTTATGTGCTCAGGTCCCTGGAGTGGGACTTGAACCCACAACCTTCTGACTCAGAGGCGAGAGTGCTGCCCACTGAGCCACAGCTGATTGAAGGTAGATTGTGGCTTAAGGAGATGTTAACAGCGCTACTTATTTTATTTTATAAAGAGCAGATAGAGGAAGGAAAGTTGGTTAAAGTAGGAGATGAAGAGGTGGCGTGGGAGTGAGTGTATGAAGGGAGAGAGCATGTAATATCCCTGGTGGAAAAGCCATGACTATGAGTTAAGTGGTTCGATGGGCTGAATGGCCTTTACCTGCTTTGGACTTCAAAGGGCTGGATTTTTGGGTGAAAACCGTAGCGATATTTGAAAATTACTGTTTTCGTTGCGTTACCGATGTTAGCCCGAACTTTCGGCCTTTGGGGTCTGCACCAGGCGGTAAGGCAGGCATTGGACAAGCATTCGTGGGGCGACACGGGAGTTCCGGCAACTTTAGTGTGGGGCCGTTTGCGCTGCGCAAGGCGCCTTGGGAAGGGGGGAAATAAACAATCCAAAAAACATTCCAAAAACATTATCAAGACCCTTAACTAACTAATCGCTGCAAAAAAATTATAAAAATTAAAACATTTTAACTTACATTTTTTGCAGGTTTTCTAACTTGCCGCTGCTGGCTAGGCTGCACCGAACGAGGTTTGACCCGGTCGCTGTTGTACGGGTCGGGAGAGAGCCGTAACTCGGATTGTAACGCAATCCGAGTCGCTGTACGTCGGCTCACCTCTCCCCAGCGGTATGTCCCATCGCCGCCGGTAACCGAGGCAACTGGGTCAAATCGCGGGGAAAATCCGGTCGCAAACCCCTCGAAAATCCAGCTCGAGATTGGCAACTATATGATAGGGTCAAGTGACCTAGAGACACGTCACAAGGCAGTGATATCAGACAAGTTGAGAGAATAATATACTCACTGTTTGTAGTGGCTGAATCCAGAGAAAGCAACTGGAAATAATTCCCATTTACCAATTATATTTTATACTCTGTCGACCTATTTTATCCCCTCCATTTTGCCAGATTGGCTCACCGTTTTGCCAGTGAAGGTATCACAGCAGATGCCAGTGACCAGTGCATCCCGGGAATGTGTCAGTATTTACAGAGGGTCCCCGGGAGTGTGTCATATTTACAGGGGGCCCCCGGGAGTGTGTCATATTTACAGGGGGTCCCCGGGAGTGTGTCAGTGTTTACAGGGGGTCCCCGGGAGTGTGTCAGTGTTTACAGGGGGTCCCCGGGAGTGTGTCAGTGTTTACATGGGGTCTCCGATAGTGTGTCTGTATTTACAGAGTTTCCCGATAGTGTGTCAGTATTTACAGGGGGTCCCCGGGAGTATGTCCGCATTTACAGGATGTCCCTGGGAGTGTGTCAGTATTTACAGGGGATCCCCAGGAGTGTGTCAGTATTTACAGGGAGTCCCCGGGAGTGTGTCAGTATTTACAGGGAGTTCCCAGGAGTGTGTCAGTATTTACAGGGAGTCCCCGGGAGAGTGTCTATATTTACAGGGGGTCCCCGGGAGTGTGTCCGTATTTACAGGGTGTCCCCGGGAGTGTGTCCGTATTTACAGGGGGTCCCCGGGAGTATGTCCGCATTTACAGGATGTCCCTGGGAGTGTGTCAGTATTTACAGGGAGTCCCCAGGAGTGTGTCAGTATTTACAGGGAGTCCCCGGGAGTGTGTCAGTATTTACAGGGAGTTCCCAGGAGTGTGTCAGTACTTACAGGGAGTCCCCGGGAGAGTGTCTATATTTACAGGGGGTCCCCGGGAGTGTGTCCGTATTTACAGGGTGTCCCCGGGAGTGTGTCCGTATTTACAGGGGGTCCCCGGGAATGTGTCCGTATTTACAGGGAGTCCCCGGGGAGAGTGTCAGTATTTACAGGGGGTCCCGGGGAGTGTGTCAGTATTTACAGGTGGTCCCCGGGAGTGTCAGTATTTACAGGGAGTCCCCGGGAGTGTGTCAGTATTTACAGGGGGTCCCTGGGAGTGTGTCAGTATTTACAGGGGGTCCACGGGAGCGTGTCAGTATTTACAGGGAGTCCCCGGGAGTGTGTCCGTATTTACAGGGAGTCCCCAGGGAGTGTGTCAGTATTTACAGGGAGTCCCGGGGAGTGTGTCAGTATTTACAGGGGATCCCAGGGAGTGTGTCCGTATTTATAGGGAGTCCCCGGGGAGTGTGTCAGTATTTACAGGTGGTCCCCGGGAGTGTCAGTATTTACAGGGGGTCCCGGGGAGTGTCAGTATTTATAGGGGGTCCCCGGGAGTGTCAGTATTTACAGTTGGTCCCGGGGAGTGTGTCAGTATTTACAGTTGGTCCCGGGGAGTGTGTCAGTATTTACAGGTGGTCCCCGGGAGTGTCAGTATTTACAGGGGGTCCCGGGGAGTATGTCAGTATTTACAGGTGGTCCCCGGGAGTGTCAGTATTTACAGTTGGTCCCGGGGAGTGTGTCAGTATTTACAGGTGGTCCCCGGGGAGTGTCAGTATTTACAGGGGGTCCTCGGGAGTGTCAGTAGTTACAGTTGGTCCCGGGGAGTGTCAGTATTTACAGGGGGTCCCCGGGAGTATCAGTATTTACAGGGGGTCCCCGGGAGTGTCAGTATTTACAGGGGGTCCTCGGGAGTGTGTGTCAGTATTTACAGGGAGTCCCCGGGGAGTGTGTCAGTATTTACAGGTGGTCCCCGGGAGTGTCAGTATTTACAGGGGGTCCTCGGGAGTGTGTGTCAGTATTTACAGGTGGTCCCCGGGAGTGTCAGTATTTACAGGGGGTCCCGGGGAGTGTCAGTATTTACAGGTGGTCCCCGGGAGTGTGTGTCAGTATTTACAGGGTGTCCCGGGGAGTGTCAGTATTTACAGGGGGTCCCGGGGAGTGTCAGTATTTACAGTGTGTCCCGGGGAGTGTGTCAGTATTTACAGGGGGTCCCGGGGAGTGTGTCACTAGTTACAGGTGGTCCCCAGGAGTGTCAGTATTTACAGGGGGTCCCCAGGAGTGTCAGTATTTACAGGGGGTCCCGGGGAGTGTGTCACTAGTTACAGGTGGTCCCCGGGAGTGTCAGTATTTACAGGGGGTCCCCGGGAGTGTCAGTATTTACAGGGGGTCCCCGGGAGTGTGTGTCAGTATTTACAGGTGGTCCCCGGGAGTGTCAGTATTTACAGGGGGTCCCGGGGAGTGTGTCAGTATTTACAGGTGGTCCCCGGGAGTGTCAGTATTTACAGAGGGTCCCGGGGAGTGTCAGTATTTACAGGGGGTCCCGGGGAGTGTCAGTATTTACAGTGTGTCCGGGGAGTGTCAGTATTTACAGGGGGTCCCGGGGAGTGTGTCACTAGTTACAATTGGTCCCCGGGAGTTTCAGTATTTACAGGGGGTCCCGGGGAGTGTGTCACTAGTTACAATTGGTCCCCGGGAGTGTCAGTATTTACAGGTGGTCCCCGGGAGTGTGTGTCAGTATTTACAGGGTGTCCCGGGAGTGTGTGTCAGTAGTTACAGGGTGTCCCGGGGAGTGTGTCAGTATTTACAGGGTGTTCCGGGGAGTGTGTCAGTATTTACAGGGGGTCCCGGGGAGTGTGTCAGTATTTACAGGGGGTCCCCGGGAGTGTCATTATTTACAGGTGGTCCCCGGGAGTGTGTGTCAGTATTTACAGGGTGTCCCGGGAGTGTGTGTCAGTATTTACAGGGTGTCCCGGGGAGTGTGTCAGTATTTACAGGGGGCCCCGGGGAGTGTGTCAGTGTTTTCAGGGAGTCCCCGGGGAGTGTGTCAGTATTTACAGTGTGTCCCGGGGAATGTGTCAGTATTTACAGGGTGTCCCGGGGAGTGTGTCAGTATTTACAGGGTGTTCCGGGGAGTGTGTCAGTATTTACAGGGGGTCCCGGGGAGTGTGTCAGTATTTACAGGGGGTCTCCGGGAGTGTCAGTATTTACAGGGGGTCCCCGGGAGTGTGTCAGTATTTACAGGTGGTCCCCGGGAGTGTCAGTATTTACAGGGGGTCCCCGGGAGTGTGTCAGTATTTACAGGTGGTCCCCGGGAGTGTCAGTATTTACAGGGGGTCCCCGGGAGTGTGTCAGTATTTGCAGGTGGTCCCCGGGAGTGTCAGTATTTACAGGGGGTCCCGGGGAGTGTGTCAGTATTTACAGGTGGTCCCCGGGAGTGTCAGTATTTACAGGTGGTCCCGGGGAGTGTGTCAATATTCTGCAGCATGTCCTCACACAGAAAAACTTATTTGCGGATACATTCCCTGTCTTATCCTTAAATCAAAAATACATTCAGAGCGAGAAGTGCTTTTTTTGAAGCCACCTAAAATGCATCGAGTATCGTCTTGCTGATCACGTGATGTTTTTATTTTCCGATTAAATTGACCTTCTGATCAAACAGAAATTATTAAGGCAAGATTTGCTCACAGCATTCTCCCTCTTTCAAGCGTTCTGCTGCAGTGCAATGTCCGCAGGGCAATAATCCAAACATTTTCTCAGTAATTACACACTGCAGTATTTCCTGGTGATTTGAGGTTAATCCATCTCTCTCCCTCATCCTCTCTTTCTGCACGGCACTCAAAAAAAAAAATTGGAACATTTTAAAACTAAATAGAACAGTCCAGCCAAAAATCCCTGTTGGCATTGTCAGGTCCCTGAGCACCTGGTCTTTGAGGTTAATTGTGCCCCAATCTATAGGAACAGGAGGAGGCCATTCAGCCCTCGAGCCGATTCCAGCATTCAATTTGATCATTAGGCCCCTGGACAGCGTGGCCACCCCAACTGCGAGAGACTATCAGCGGCGGATTGGAGCCATAAAAGGAGCGGTGAGCAGCGGCCATGGGAATCGTAGCGGCGTACCACGGCAAGGTACGGCACGAGCTGGCGCAGGAGGGCGACGGCAGCGAAGAGCGATGTCATCAAGGTCCAGATCGGTGACTGGAGCATGGGCAGATACAGCAGGAGTGAGGTCGGGGCGAAGGAGCGGCGAGGAACTGTAGAGGGATGTGATCGTACCCGGGAGAGGAGAGAGTTCGGGGCCCAGAAGAGGCGAGGGCCCTGGGGCAACACGGGCCCAGCCCACACTGCGCTATGTGCGCGCACTCGGTCCGTGCAGCAGAGTTGGTCTTCAGTTGTCTTGGTTAACCCTTGCCCCTGGACCAAGACCTAGCTCTGTCAAGCCCCGTGTGGTGGCTGGTGTGCAACGGCCACCCCACGTTAAAAAAATCCACCCACAGGAATCTTCCACCCTTCAGGATGTAGTTCGGGATCTGGAATATTAGGTCCTTCATTGAAACACCTGCGAACTTATCCTTTTTGGCGTGGAAGCAAGTCATCCTCGCTTCGATCATGGCTGATCTGTATCTTGACTCCATTTACTAGCCTTGGTTCCGTAACCCTTAATACCCTTGCCTGTCAAAAATCTATCGATCTTGGTTTTAAAATTTTCAATTGGCCCCCACCCTCAACAAGTTTGTGGTGGAAGAGAGTTTCAGATCTCCACTACCCTTTGTATGAAGGTTTATAAGTACAGAATTAGGAGCAGGAGTCGGCCATTCGGTCCCTCGAGCCTGCTCCGCCATTCGATAAGATCCTGGCTGATCTTCTACCTCAACTCCACCTTCCTGCACTGGCCCCATATCCCTCAACTCCCTTAATAGTCAACTAATCTTAGTTTGCACTAATCTGTAATGCAAAGAATATAACTACAGTCAGACTAATCCCAATTGTGATAGACAAGTAAAGTATTTCGGATGAGATGTTGCACCGATGTGGCCTGGTTAATTGTGTGGGCTGTGGGGTATTCAGATGGATAATGATTTGTGTTGGAGCAGATAAATTGCCCATGCGTGTGGAGTCTAACCCCATCTATAATTTAACTTGATCTAATAAAGCGTTGGCCAGAACATTAGCGGTGTTCACTGGCAGTCACACTTTCAACCATCGGATATACTTATTCTCAACAAGACAGGAAGAATTTAAAAGAAATTCTTCCCCAAACGTCTTATTAAATGATCGAAGATTCCAGCCTGGAACAACAGGAATGGAAAATAAAAATGCAGTTGGAACGAGTCAGTCAGATACTCTTTGGCAATCATTTGAAGAATGATCTTTTCAATTCTTTCACGTTCATTCGGTCTTTGGTTTCTCGAATAAAACCCTCGGGGGGAGAAATCGGGCGCCTTTGGGCCTCCCATTAGTGCCCAGCTCCCCGGGGGCCCGGGATGTGGGTTCCTCGTGTGCAGCTTGGGCTCTGCCCTTGAATTCAGGGTAGGGTCTCTCATATGCGGCAGTGCTACGCGGCCCAGTGTGCTCCACCCTCGAGCCCCGCCCCTGAGCCCCACCCGAGCCCCGCGCACCGCCCCCGAGCCTTGAGCCCCGCCCCCGAGCCCTGAGCACCGCCCCCGAGCCCCGAGCCGTGTGCCCCGCCCCCAAGCCCCGAGTTCTGTCCCCCGAGCCTCGCCCAGGAAGTGGAGCGCTTGATTTAGCCCCCCACTTCCTTTCGGGGGCGGTAACCCCAATTTATCGCGAGAGGCCAGACTTCTGTGCCTGGCGCAAAGTCCCGCGCCCCGTGAGTGTTACTACCCCACAAACCGGGCCCCAATTTCTAGGCCTCACAATCCAGTATACACAGGGTAAGAGTTAGGATTAGGTTAAGCAAAGTCCCTGTGGGACAGTATCATGGGAGCCAATACAGGCATGAGCACAGATCGAAATGCTATCCATGCCCAATAGGAAGTGCTTTCCAGGGGGCTGAAACAGAAAATAAATCAGAATATAAATATTCATGACCCCCTCTGGAATAGAAATATATTCTGGAGAAATGTAAATGTAGCTGAGAGTTCGATTAACACAGTATAAGATTTAGTCATCAAGTCTACTGGACCGTTTCATGACTGCCTGAAACAGAATTAGTCGAGACAGATATCTGCAATAGATAGAGATGGCTATAGGATTGTACATTGAGAACTCTCCTGAGAGCACATCTTCCAGCAGTGAAAATGAAGGAAAGACTTGCATTTCTATAGCGCCTTTCACAACCACCAGACATCCCAAAGCGCTTTTTGGAGTGTAGTCACTGTTGTAATGTGGCCAATTTGCACAGCAATCTCCTACGAACAGCAATGTGATAATGACCAGATAATCTGTTTTAGTGATGTTGGTTGAAGGATAAATATTGGCCAGGATACGGGGGATAACTCCCCTGTTCTTCTTCGAAATAGTGCCATGGGATCTTTTACATCCACCTGAAAGAGCAGACGGGGCCTCGGTTTAATGTCTCATCCCATTGACAACACCTCCGACAGTGCGGCACTCCCTCAGCACTGCACTGGGAGTGTCAGCCTGGATTTTGTGCTCGAGTCCCTGGAGTGGGACTTGAACCCACAACCTCCTGACTTAGAGGCGAGGGTGCTGCCCACTGAGTCACTAGTTGACAAATGTCTGAGATATAGTAATTTTGGTCATCTTTTAGTTACTCTCTTGAACATTCTGCTTCCCTCATTTCTGTAAACAAAATTCAATCCAGTCCGCACTGCAGGAACATCATCATCATCATAGGCAATTCCTCGGAATCGAGGAGGACTTGCTTCCACTCCCAAAGTGAGTTCTTTGATAGCTGAACAGTCCGATATGAGAGCCACAGACCCTGTTACAGGTGGGACAGACATTCGTCGAGGGAAGGGGTCGTTGGGGCTGGTTTGCCGCGCGCTCCTTCCGCTGCCTGCGCCTGGCCTCTTCACGCTCTTTGCCTTCAGATTCGAAGAGCTCACCGCCCTCCCGGATGCACTTTCTCCACCTCGGGCGGTCTGCGGCCAGGGTCTCCCAGGTGTCAGTGGTGATGTCGCACTTTACCAGGGAGGCTTTGAGGGTGTCCTTATAACGTTTCTGCTGGCCACCTTTGGCTCGTTTACCATGAAGGAGCTCCGCATAAAGCATTTGCTTGGGGAGTCTCGTATCTGGCATGCGTACTATGTGGCCTGCCCAGCGAAGCTGATCGAGTGTGGTCAGTGCTTCAACACTGGGGATGTTAGCCTAGTCGAGGACACTGATGTTGGTGAGTCTGTCCTCCCAGGGGATTTGCAGGATCTTGCGGAGACATCGTTGGTGATGTATCTCCAGCGACTTGAGGTGCCTTCTATACATCGGCCATGCCTCAGACCCATACAGGAGGGCGGGTGTTACTACAGCCCTGTAGACCATGAATTTGATGGTAGATTTGAGGGCCTGGTCTTCAAACACTCTTTTCCTCAGATGGCCGAAGGCTGCACTGGCGCACTGGAGGCAATGCTGAATCTCCGCATCAATGTCTGCCTTTGTTGATAAGCGGCTCCCGAGATATGGGAAATGGTCCACATTGTCCAGGGCCGCGCCGTGGATCTTGATGATTGGAGGGCAGTGCTGTGCGGCGGTGACAGGCTGGTGGAGGACCTTTGTCTTACGGATGTTAAGCGTAAGGCCCATGCTTTCATATGCCTCAGTGAATACATTGACTATATCCTGGAGTTCAGCCTCTGAAAGAACACAGACGCAGGCGTCGTCCGCATACTGCAGCTCAACGACAGAGGTTTGGGTGATCTTGGACCTGGTCTGGAGGCAGGGTAGGTTAAACAACTTCCCACTGGTTCTGTAGTTTAGTTCCACTCCAGTGGGGAGCTTGTTGATTGTGAGGTGGAGCATGGCAGCACTGCAGGAATGTAACCACTGAGAGAAGATGGGTGGCTGGGGGGAGGGGGGCAGGGGTGGTGGCTGGGGGGGGGGAGATGTGTCCCCCTTTTCAAGGCTTCTTTTTAATAAAACATTGGGCCAGAATTTGCTGCCAAAATAAAGGCAGGTGCAAAGATGCACAACGTTATTGATGCGTAAATTTTGCAAGAGACTGTGGCGAGGGAGATGCCCCGTGAGTTGCGAATCATCAAACCGCTGGACGATTGGCGCTCCTCTGCTGATAGCCTCACGGAAACGGCACCCCGCCCTCAGACGCTCCCCGTGTTTCACGAAATATCCCGCATTTGCGCATTGTACGCCAATTAAACTCGCCGCAGAAAGTTAGGGCTGGTACTTAACAGCGTAAGCACCATTTTAACGAGGAGATTTATGTCCCTGCAATGCCATTCAACCTCTCCAGCCCAGAAAGGGAACAACTGAAACAGTGGAATCTCATTCCAACATGTCGTAAATTCTGCTTGAGATTTAAAAAAATTTAAACTTAAAATTTTAATTTTGTTTCTGTCTCTCTTTTTTCTCTCACCTTAATCCAATCTTTCCTTTCCTCTTTTTATTTCTCTTCCTGTACCAGATTTAACTTCAATTCACCCAATTGTTTTGTTGGTCCTTAAAGCTTATTGGTTCAGGAGATAGACTGTTGGACGCCTCGTTTGCTAACTCGCCGCGCTGTTATCAGCACGCACTTCCAGTAGCTTACAACGCTAAATATTTTCCAGACGAAGGGTGAAGGAAAAAGTCTAACTAATGGGGTATAGACCATGCAATTCCTTGCTCCAGAAAATCCTGGGACATTATGTTCCTCCCACACCAGATGGCCTCTGATGTTCCTCTTCTACATTTGGATCAGGAACATGGGAACACCACCACCTCCACGTTCCCCTCCAAGTCACACACCATCCTGACTTGGAAATATATCGGCCGTTCCTTCATCGTCACTGGGTCACAATCCTGGAACTCCCTCCCTAACAGCACCTTCACCACACGGACTGCAGCGGTTCAAGAAGGCGGCTCACACCACCTGCTCAAGGGTAATTAGGGATGGGCAATAAATGCCGGTCTTGCCAGCGACGCCCAGATTCCAGGAATGAATTTAAAAAATGTACTGACGGGACCAAAAAAAGACAACTTTGGTCTAACTGTTTCGCCCTTATGTCATACAATCATGCAGCACTAAAGTTTGCCTTTTGGACCAGCGTCCCTGTGCCAGCTCTCTGATTAAGCTACCCATTGTCTGCTCTTTCCCCATAACTCAATCAACCTTTCTTTTGCCATTATAAATGCCATTTAAAATGAAAACTGGCTATGTAATCTTACAATTATAACCCCACCCCCAGTGGGAATGCTACAACGCCCCCAATGGCAGGAGGGTGCAATTACAGTGTGACAGATTTCCCATTATAAACACGGAACTCGGAATTGATAACGGGAATACAATAAGACGTCCAACTATAAAATGGGGGACTGAATTGCATCTGTGTGCCCTGGGCCAATTATGCTTCTCCTCCTTACCCCACTTCATCTGAACACTGCACTAGACCGTGACTTCCCGTTAGCAAAGTCACAGGAGGTCAACTCATTAATTAGGGACTGAAGGCATTTTCGGCATAACCCCACCCGCTTGTTCCCACCTCTTCTAATTCGAAGGAAGTTATAACTTTCTGTTTAGTCTTCAGTTCTCATCGCAGATGCAAATCCCTTGTGAACGAGCTGCTAAATTTTCCGTTGCAAATCAATAAAAAGTATCAGCTGCGATGTCTTCCTCCACTAACTATTGTCAGCCTGTGGCTCAGTGGGCAGCACTCTCGCCTCGGAGTCTGACGGTCGTGGGTTCAAGTCCCACTCCAGGGACTGGAGCACAAAACTGACACTCCCAGTGCAGTGCTGAGGGAGTGCTGCACTGTCGGAGGTGCCCGTCTTTTGGATGAGACGTTAAACCGAGGCCCCGTCTGCTCTCTCAGGTGGACGTAAAAGATCCCATGGCACTATTTAGAAGAGCAGGGGAGTTATCCCCGGTGTCCTGGGGCCAATATTTATCCCTCAATCAACAAAACAAAAACAGATTATCTGGTCATTATCACATTGCTGTTTGTGGGAGCTTGCTGTGCGCAAATTGGTTGCTGCGTTTCCTGCATTACAACAGTGACTGCACTCCAAAAAAATAATACTTCATTGGCTGTAAAATGTTTTGGGACGTTGTGAAAGATGATACATAAATCAAAGTCTTTCTTTCTTTAACTCAGCTACATTCTCATGGAGCTCAATAGGTTCAGCATTACTTTATTTTATTGCCCTGGCTGTCAGCAGATGATCTTGAATGATATCCTTTACAATAGACTCTTACTGTTAGATGTCAAACTGACAAGCTTATCAATCTTTTCCAAGGAATCGGAAAACACTCACTACCTTCTGCTCTTCGAATTCTGTCATTTCCAATAAATATTGCGTCTACTTTAATTTCATTAAATAATCAGATGTGCACACTCTAGTTGTGATTATCAAGACTCGCTATGGCCAGTTTCTACTGCTTCATTCATACATACATTCATGGATATGCTGATCGGGTTGGGCCGAGGGTGGGAGGAGGAGCATAAACACAATTGGTGAGCAAAGCTTTCGGGCACCTCAGCTCCCGTCTCTGGGATTCCTTCCGAAACAGCTCCGCCTCTCTGCACCTTGAAATCTCTTCTCGAAATCCATCTTTTCCGCCAAGCGTTCAGTCGTCTAGCCCAACGTTCCCACCGTGGCTCACCCTTCAGGAGAAACTTCTTCACCCAGAGAGTGATGAGAATGTGGAACTCGCTCCCACGGGCGAATAGCACAGATGTGTTTATGGGGAGGCTGGATAAACACATGAGGGAGAAAGGAATGGAAGGATATGCTGATGGGGTGAGATGAGCGGGCGGGTAAGTGGAGCTGAGCCCACGGCCAGATCAGCCATGATCTTGTTGAATGGCGGAGCAGGCTCGAGGGGCTAGATGGCCTACTCCTGTTCCTACTTCTTATGTTCTTATAAGAGGGGTGGGAGGAGGCTGGTGTGGAGCATAAACACCGGCATGGACCTGCTGGGCCCAAAGGCCCGTTTCTGTGCGGTAAATGCTACGCAATTCTATGCAACATGAGCTTCTAAAGCTTCAGTTCCAGCACCCATGTCCCCATTAGTCGCTCGCTCAGAAGTACATAGGAAATAGGGGGAGTCGTCGGCCATTCGGCCCCTCGAGCCTGCTCTGCCATTCAATAAGATCATGGCTGATCTGATCTTGGCCTCAACTCCACTTCCCCGCCCGCTCCCCATAACCCTTCACTCACTTATCGTTCAAAAATCTGTCTATCTGAACCTTAAATATATTCAATGACCCAGCCTCCACAGCTCTCTGGGGCAGAGAATTCCAAAGATTCACGACCCTCAGAGAGAAGAAATTCTTCCTCATCTCCGTTTTAAATGGGCGACCCCCTTATTCTGAAGCTATGCCCCCTCTTTCTACTCTTTCTAGGTTCCCCCATGAGGGGGAACATCCTCTCTGCATGTACCCTGTCGAGCCTCCTCAGAATCTTATACGTTTCAATAAGATCACCTGTTATTCTTCTTCTCTCAGTTTAGGCTAGTTGTACTGTTTTTTTTGCTGCCACACCTTTATTAAGTGACATCCACACAGCTTTGCTCACGTTCACGCAGTACACCACCCCGGGTGTGTCTGCCTTGCACTCTGACTCGGCCCAGAGGTTGTGGTGTGAGTGAGTGAGAGGCTGCAGAACATTGCCTGCCTGAACTCTCCTTATGTCCCATTGAGTGGTTTGCTTGGCCCAGGAGTCCCTCATCCAGCAATTACATTTTCAAATATTGCGACATTGCAGCGCCCACAGGCTCTAACCATTTAAATTGACTTTGGGTTGGTTGAAACAAATATCCAGTAGGCGCAAAGAACTTCCCCCGGAGTACTCTGGACCTGCTCTGATGCCATATTGCAGTTGCACCGAGTGTGATATCCTTGATAAAATGCAACATCCCCACGGACACCTGGGAGTCCCTGGCCACAGACCGTCCTAAGTGGAGGAAGTGCATCCGGGAGGGTGCTGAGCACCTCGAGCCTTGTCACCGCGAGCATGCAGAAACCAAGCGCAGGCAGCGGAAGGAGCGTGTGGCAAACCAGACTCCCCACCCACCCTTTCCTTCAACCACTGTCTGTCCCACCTGTGACAGAGACTGTAATTCCCGTATTGGATTGTTCAGCCTCCTGAGAACTCACTTTTAGAGTGGAAGCAAGTCTTCCCCGATTTCGAGGGACTGCCCATGACGACGATAATATCACACTGAAGAGAGCTGGGATGATTCCCTCCACGGACTCTCACACTCCTGACTGGAGTCAGATTGGGCTCCGGCTGCTATATTCTCAGATGGAAGAAAGCAAGAATATAATTTACATAAAGCTTCGACCATTATAGAAATATAGAAAATAGGTGCAGGAGAAGGCCATTTGGCCCTTCGAGCCTGCACCGCCATTCAATAAGATCATGGCTGATCATTCCCTCAGTACCCCTTTCCTGCTTTCTAACTCCCTCTTGAATATATCCAATGAACTGGCATCAACAACTCTCTGCGGCAGGGAATTCCATAGGTTAACAACTCTGTGAGTGAAGAAGTTTCTCCTCATCTCCGTCCTAAATGGCCTACCCCTTATCCTAAGACTATGTCCCCTGGTTCTGGACTTCCCCAACATCGAGAACATTCTTCTCGCATCTAACCTGTCCAGTCCAGTCAGAATCTTATATGTTTCTATGAGATCCCCTCTCATCCTTCTAAACTCCAGTGAATAAAGGCCCAGTTGATCCAGTCTCTCCTCATATGACAGTCCAGCCATCCCTGGAATCAGTCTGGTGAACCTTCGCTGCACTCCATCAATAGCAAGAACGTCCTTCCTCAGATTAGGAGACCAAAACTGAACACAATATTCTAGGTGAGGCCTCACTAAGGCCCTGTACAACTGCAGTAAGACCTCCCTGCTCGTATACTCAAATCCCCTATCTATGAAGGCCAACATACTATTTGCCTTCTTCACCACCTGCTGTACCTGCATGCCCACTTTCAGTGACTGATGCACCATGTCACCCAGGTCTTGTTGCACCTCCCCTTTTCCTAATCTGCCGCCATTCAAATAATATTCTGCCTTCGTGTTTTGCCCCCAAAATGGATAACCTCACATTTATCCACATTATACTGCATCTGCCATGCATTTGCCCACTCACCTAACTTGTCCAAGTCACCCTGCAGCCTCTTAGCGTCCTCCTCACAGCTCACACCGCCACCCAGTTTAGTGTCATCCGCAAACTTGGAGATATTACACTCAATTTATTCATCTAAATCGTTAATGTATATTGTAAAGAGCTGAGGTCCCAGCACTGAGCCCTGCGGCACTCCACTAGTCACTACCTGCCATTCTGAAAAGGACCCATTTATCCTGACCCTCTGCTTCCTGTCTGCCAACCAGTTCTCTATCCACATCAGTACATTACCCCCAATACCATGCGCTTTAATTTTGCACACTAATCTCTTGTGTGGAACCTTGTCAAAAGCCTTCTGAAAGTCCAAATACACCACATCCACTGGTTCTCCCTTGTCCACTCTACGAGTTACATCCTCAAAAAATTCCAGAAGATTCATCAAGCATGATTTCCCTTTCATAAATCCATGCTGACTTGGTCCGATCCTGTCACTGCTTTCCAAATGCGCTGCTATTTCATCCTTAATGATTGATTCCAACATTTTCCCCACTACTGATGTCAGGCTAATCAGTCTATAATTAACAGTTTTCTCTCTCCCTCCTTTTTAAAAAAGTGGTGTTACATTAGCTACCCTCCAGTCCATAGGAACTGATCCAGAGTCGATAGACTGTTGGAAAATGATCACCAATATATCCACCATTTCTAGGGCCACTTCCTTAAGTACTCTGGGATGCAGACTATCAGGCCCTCAATCCCATCAACTTTCCTAACACAATTTCCCGCCTAATAAGGATATCCTTCAATTCCTCCTTCTCACTAGACCCACTGTCCCCTAGTACATTCGGAAGATTATTTGTGTCTTCCTTCATGATGACAGAACCAAAGTATTTGTTCAGTTGGTTTGCCATTTCTTTATTCCCCATTATAAAATCACCTGAATCCGACTGCAAGGTCCCTATGTTTGTCTTCACTAATCTTTTTCTCTTCACATATTTATAGAAGCTTTTGCAGTCAGTTTTTATGTTCCTCTCGTATTCTATTTTCCACCTCTTAATTAAACCCTTAGTCTTCCTCTGTTGAATTCTAAATTTCTCCCAGTCCTCAGGTTTGTTGCTTTTTCTGGCCAATTTATATGCCTCTTCCTTGGATTTAACACTATCCTTAATTTCCCTTCTTTGCCATGGTTGAGCCACCTTCCACGTTTTATTTTTACTCCAGTCAGGGATGTACAATTGCTGAAGTTCATCCATGTGATCTTTACATGTTTGCCATTGCTTATCCACCGTCAACCCTTTAAGTATCCTTTGCCAGTCAATTCTAGCCAATTCACGCCTCATACCATCAAAGTTACCTTTCTTTAAGTTTAGGACCCTAGTTTCCAAATTAACTGTGTCACTCTCCATCTTCAAAAAGAATTCTACCATATTATGGTCACTCTTCCCCAAGGGGCCTTGCACAACAAGATTGCTAATTAGTCCCTTCTCATTACACATCACTCAGTCTAGGATGGCCAGCTCTCCAGTTAGTTCCTTGACATATTGGTCTAGAAAACCATGCCTAATACGCTCCAGGAAATCCTCCTCCACCGCATTGCCAACAGTTTGGTTAGCCCAATCTATATGTAAATTAAAGTCGCCCATGATAACTGCTGCACCTTTATTGCACACATCCCTTATTTCTCGTTTGATGCTGTCCCCAACCTCACTACTACTGTTTGGTGGTCTGTACACAACTCCCACTAGCGTTTTCTGCCCTTTGGTATTCCGCAGCTCCACCCATACCGATTCCACATCATCCAGGCTAATGTCCCTCCTTACTATTGCATTAATTTCCTCTTTAACCAGCAATGCCACCCCGCCTCCTTTTCCTCTCTGCCTATCCTTCCTAAATGTTGAATACCCCTGGATGTTGAGTTCCTAGCCTTGGTCACCCTGGAGCCATGTCTCCGTGATGCCAATTACATCATATCCATTAACTGCTATCTGCGCAGTTAATTCGTCCACCTTATTCCGAATACTCCTCGCATTGAGGCACAGAACCTTCAGGCTTGTCTTTTTAACACACTTTGCTCCTTTAGAATTTTTCTGTAATGTGGCCCTTGTTGTTTTTTGCCTTGGGAGTTTCTGCCCTCCACTTTTACTATTCTCCTTTCTATTTTTTGCTTCTGCCTCCATTTTATTTCCCTCTGTCCCCCTGCATAGGTTCCCATCCCCCTGCCATATTAGTTTAACTCCTCCCCAACAGCACTAGCAAACACTCCCTCTCGGACATTGGTTCTGGTCCTGCCCAGGTGCAGACCATCTGGTTTGTACTGGTCCCACCTCCCCCAGAACCGGTTCCAATGTCCCAGGAATTTGAATCCCTCCCTTTTGCACCACTCCTCAAGCCACATATTCATCTGAGCTATCCTGCGATTCCTACTCTGACTAGCACGTGGCACTGGTAGCAATCCTGGAGATTCCTACATTTGAGGTCCTGCTTTTTAATTTAGCTCCTAGCTCCCTAAATTCGTCTTGTAGGACCTCATCCCGTTTTTTTACCTATATCGTTGGTACCTATATGCACCACGACAACTGGCTGTTCACCCTCCCTTTTCAGAATGTCCTGCACCCGCTCCGAGACATCCTTGCACCAGGGAGGCAACATACCATCCTGGAGTCTCGGTTGCGGCCGCAGAAACGTCTATCTATTCCCCTTACAATCGAATCCCCTATCACTATCGCTCTCCCACTCTTTTTCCTGCCCTTCTGTGCAGCAGAGCCACCCACGGTGCCATGAATTTGGCTGCTGCTGCTCCCCCCTGATGAGTCATCCCCCCCAACAGTACCCAAAGCGCCAAAGCGGTGTATCTGTTCTGCAGGGGGATGACTGCAGGGGACTCCTGCACTACCTTCCTTGCACTGCTCTTCCTGCTGGTCACCCATTCCCTATCTGGCTGTGTACCCTTTTCCTGCGGTAAGACCAACTCGCTAAACGTGCTATTCACATCATTCTCAGCATCGTGGATGCTCCAGAGTTCATCCACCCGCAGCTCCAGTGCGGTCTGTCAGGAGCTGGAGGCGGATACACTTCCCGCACACGTAGTCGTCAGGGACACCGGAAGCATCCCTGACTTCCCACATAGTACAGGAGGAGCATAACACGTGTCCAAGCTATCCTGCCATGACTTAGCCCTTAGATAAACTTAATTTGGCAACAACAATGCTAAATGTTACTTACTGATGAAGAAAAGAAAAAAGAAAAACTACTCATCAATCACCAGCCAATCACTTACCCCTTTGGCTGTGACATCACCTTTCAATTTCTTTTTTTTTGCCTTCTCACCCTGCTGCTGCTGCACCGGTAAGCCTCTCGACTGCTGCCGCCTCAGACGTACTCGCTGGGCCGTGGCTCAGTGGGCAGCACCCTCGCCTCTGAGTCAGAAGGTTGTGGGTTCAAGTCCCACTCCAGGGACTGGAGCACAGAAATCCAGGCTGACACTCCCAGTGCAGTGCTGAGGGAGTGCTGCACTGTCGGAGGTGCCGTCTTTCAGATGAGACATTAAACCGAGGCCTCGTCTGCCCCCTCAAGTGGCATAAAAGATCCCATGGCACTGTTTTGAAGAAGAGCAGAGGAGTTATCCCCGGTGTCCTGGCCAATATTTAACCCTCAATAGAGTTGGCTGTGGTGCGGACGAGACTCTCATTCATCTCCTTCGGGATTGCCCCTTTGCAAGGCAGGTCTGGAAGGAGATGCAGTGGTTGCGGTCGAGGTTCATCCCGAGCAGCTCCGTAACACAGGACTCTGTGCTCTACGGGCTGTTCCCAGGGACACACACCGAGACAGACATCACCTGCTGCTGGAGGGCCATCAACTCGATCAAAGACGCTCTTTGGTCTTGCCGAAATTTGCTGGTCTTCCAGAGCAAGGAGATGTCCACGTCTGCGTGTTGCAGACTGGCGCAA
The DNA here is from genome assembly GCF_044704955.1 of Pristiophorus japonicus. Taxonomy (NCBI): domain Eukaryota; kingdom Metazoa; phylum Chordata; class Chondrichthyes; family Pristiophoridae; genus Pristiophorus; species Pristiophorus japonicus. The sequence continues at coordinate 6,589,722 of NC_091998.1, read as the reverse complement.
TCCAAGATCCAGGATTACGTGCTGAGGGTAAGCACTAAAAGTTGGTGCAGTCGCCGCAAAGGCACGGTGGGGAAGAGCCACAGTTTAAAGCCCTTCCGTCACGGTAAACCCAGGGGCTGGAATCAGTACAAAACACCCCTCGGGCTGTACTTGTAAACTTTTTGTATACATAGAGCACCATGATCTGAAAACACCTATGTAGTGCCATGTATAATGCAAGTTCTGTTTAGTAATGTATGTTGCAAAGAAATGTAACTGTACCCTCACCCATTCTGTGTACCGTATAGTGCCACATGTAACGTAATTTGATGACTGTATTACAATGTATCCTGGATTGTACTGAATTGTACCTCGAAATGTAAAGCAAGCAAATGTATTGAACGGAACTGCCGTCAGCGTTCAAATATATTGTATGCAATTGCTGACCGCATCTAAATGTACTGAACTGCCTTCCAATGCATTGTGCAAATTTTTATATGAATAAAGTATATTTTGAAATTTAAAAAAATCTAGGCTGACATTCCCAATGCAGTGCTGAGGGAGTGCTGCACTGTCGGAGGTGCCGTCTTTCGGATGAGATGTTAAACCGAGGCCCCGTCTGCTCTCTCAGGTGGACGTAAAAGATTCCGTGGCACTATTTCGAAGAATAGCAGGGGAGTTATCCCCGGTGTCCTGTGGCCAATATTTATCCCTCAATCAACATCACTAAAAACAGATTATCTGGTCATTATCACATTGCTGTGTGTGGGAGCTTGCTGTGTGCAAATTGGCTGCTGCGTTTCCCACATTACAACAGTGACTGCACTCCAAAAGTACTTCATTGGCATGTCCTGAGCTCGTGAAAGGCGCTATATAAATGCAAGTCTTTCTTTTTCATTTGGACAGAAAAACCTAATGTATCATAAAGAAATTAACCTGAAGTGTTAGCCTGTTCCAGACAATTGCGATACCTTGCGTATCACAATATACACTCTCCACCCCACCTAAAAACCACCCCTCCTAGGAGAGATTAAAAGACCCCCAGGCCAATTGATGGGGGATGGGTTGGTGGGAATCTGGGAAATTCCTCTCCGACCTATGAAGGCAATCGAAACTAGTCCAGGAGATCACTCTGGCCCAGAATTCCCTGCAGTACCTACCCTTCTGTAAGAGGTGATCTCCGCCGCAGACAGAAACAGCTCTCGTTTGAAGAAATTCAGCGAATTAGCATCCAATGCATGAGACAGTGAAGATCTTCAAACAGGAGATCAGTGAGAAGCTGTTTAAAGGTTTTACCACACCCATAACCTCGACCACTCTCTCACTTCACTCACCCTTATGGGACTTAAATTCTTAAATACTTTACCTACAATAAACACATCTACAGAATCTTATTTTCCACACAGTTGACTGGAAATTCCTTTTCCAATATCCTCTTCTGATCCATTATGACCCAAATATTTGGACTAAGCTTTTGCCCAAAAAGCATTCTGCATACTGTCATAAATTAAAATATATGAACATTTTGAGGCACGTGTCACAATTTAGGTTTTATGAGACAAGTATTAAAAAAAAAGTTAGTCCAATTGACCTGAAGATCTGCCCAAGAACAGTTTGGGTGGAAATTCGGTGCCGCCTGCATTGGGGCATTGACACCGCCTGGTCGCTAACTTTAGCACCGGGCAATGTTTACCACCTCCAAGTGGGATATTGGGTTGTTTTTCCCCCAAGAGGAGAGTGGAGCACTATGGGAAGCGTTCCACACTCCTCCTCGGGCGCTAATGGAGCCAGAGCGCAGGAGGCCGGCTCAATATTTCGCCGCTCGGATGCCGACATCCCAGTACCCGAAGAGGGAGAAAAAAAAATCTCCTGGAAAATTTCACTGACCTACAGCCACACTTCCCCACTACTGCCACAAAGAAATAGAAGTGTTTAAAAACTGAAATTTGAGTTCTTACCTTGCACGTCGGACGATATCGCCCCGAGATCGTCGCTGGACCGACTGCTTTCCCCTGGACTACCGGGGCGTTGCACACATGGTGACATCACAGAGTGGGCACGGCTAGAGAGCGCAGTGCAAACTGTCAACACCGCCGCTAAACCGTCACTGAAGTTCGCGGCAGGTGGTGATATTGTGGCGAGAGGGCCTCAGCATGAGCGGCGCTAACACAACGAATTTCCACCCTTTACATTCTAACTGACCCAGGGAAGGCACAACGATTTACATCCTGTGACCTTAAGGGGACACATCAGTAACAGCCAGCAGCAGAATAATAGTGTGTTACACGGTGTAACGTTCCTGTCCTTGGAAAACAACAGATCTGCCATGAGCAATGCCACGGGAGGACCCTCGCTCAAAGTATCAAATAAACTTACAACTGTGTTTCTCATTTGCTAAATAATAAACACATTTTAGCATAAATTGCAGACATATACTAACATCCCAAGACTTCAAGATTAACCTCCTCTGGAGAAGAAATTGCCTCTGTCACTCTCAATCAAGCACTTTAGCATTCGTTTCCTGCCTGACTTGGAATTCCTTCTCTTCATGTCAGGACTGAAATTGGTCATTACTGTTCTCCGGCAGAATGATAATGCCCCTTGATTGGATCACACAGGGGAAGGCGTGCTCAATAAGCACGAAAGAGTTCAGGATTTCGGCTGCACTGGACGATCAGCGATCACCTAACTTCTTCCCAACAATCTTGGCCGACTTCCTCTCTCTTCCCACCGCCCCCCACAGCCCCATGTTCTCCCCACCAGTGACACAGTGGTACAGGCAGGACCATGCCGCTTCACCCCATAGCAGGTCGAAGGGGAGGGGCGCAGGGCAGCAGGAACTGGAGAGGCACGATGGGAGCAAGTCAGAAAATAACTTACACAAAGTTTCCACCATTAGGACAGAAACTTCTCATGTGTTTTGAACAAACTAATCTGAGCTCCATAAACTGGGCAGTGTGCAACTGAATGTGTATTTGAAAAGAAAAGTAATTGAACTAAGACCAAGTTGTGTGGGGAAAGCTGGGCTCTACCAATAAGAAAAATGTTGTTCAGAATGATCCGTGGAGACTTTGTACATCGTTTGGTTTTATTGCTTCCCCCCTACTTCTCATGTGACTGGGTTCGTCCATGTTAGCACACCAGTCCTGGGTTTGAGAGCTGGCCCGAGACCCCTGTTAATGCAACTGTGCAGAAAAGCACCTGGTGGCCTATGAGATTGGCGTGTGGCGATTGAATCTCCACCTCAGCTGTGTGTGGAGCAATGAAATAGTTTTCCTCCTGGCACATAATAGACACTGATGTGAAAGGAATGGATTCCTGTCGGCAGCAGATAAAAATAAGGACTTGCATTTATACAACGCCTTTCACAACCTCACGATGTCCCAATGCGCTTCACAGCCAATGAAGTACTTTTTGAACTGTAGTCACTGTTGTAATGTGGGAAACGCGGCAGCCAATTTGTGCACAGCAAGACCCCACCAACAGCAACGTGATAATGACCAGGTAATCTGTTTTAATTGGCCAGGACACTGGGGATAACTCCACTGCTCTTCTTCTAAATAGTGCCGTGGGATCTTTTACTTTCAAGCGAGAGAGCAGACGGGGGCCTCGGTTTAACGTCTAATCCGAAAGACAGCACCTCCGACAGTGCACCGCTCCCTCAGTACTGCCCCTACGACAGTGCAGCACTCCCTCAGTACTGCTCCTGCGACAATACAGCACTCCCTCAGTACTGTCCTTCCGACAGTGCAGCACTCCCTCTTTACTGCCCCTCCGACAGTGCGGCGCTCCCTCAGTACTGCACTGGGTGCATCAGCCTGGATTGTGTGCTCAAGAATCTGGAGTGGGGGTTGAACCCATGACCTTCCCACATTACAACAGTGACTACACTCGAAAAAGTACTTCATTGGCTGTAAAGCGCCTTGAGACATCTGGTGGTCGTGAAAGGCGCTATAGAAATGCAAGTCTTTCTTTCTTTCTGACTCAGAGGCGAGAGTGGCGCCCGCTTAGCCTCGAGTGACACCTTAGTGTCAATCATTTTTTGAATCTATTTTAATGTCGTCTATTGAGTCACTAAGCTGGAAGTTTAAAGGGACCTTGTGACAACGTTTCAAAATGTAAAAAGGATGTAGTTAGAAAGGAACTACGTGTTGCGTTTTCTGACTAACCCCTGTGCGATGGATTGCCTTGATTTCTGCTGAAGTAGTTGGCCAGCAGTCCATCCGGGAACTGGAGCTAATGAGGTAGAATTGACTAACATCCGAGACACTTGAACTGGTGACCTCCTGCCACAATTCGGACATGATGTCTTAACAGCTTGAGCTATCAGGTTACCTATCAGAGCAGCACTGCGCACTTTATCTGTCATCCCGAAACCCATTTAAGAGTGCGCACACTTCCTTTGTGTAGTCACTAAAGAGGGTTTTGTGGGATCATCTCGAACTGCAAATAAATAACCCACTTTTGCTCAGCATCCCACCCCAAAAACACACAGTAAAAATGATCATGTTTAAATCTCAAAAGGTTTGCACAGGTCATTAAATGCTTCCTCTTTCTGCTATTCTTTGTCGTGTTGGGAATGTTGATCGTAATTTGTCGTTGATTTCTGAAGTATTTAAATGCATACAATACAGTTATTTCCATTTCTATGCACATTTTTATTACATAATTCATTAAGTTATATGACGTGAAGTATTGGGATTGTAATATTCATTTGCATAAATCCACTCATTTGCATGCAATTTATGCCCCAAATCAGTCCATTTGCAAAATGCATCGCCTTTCATGCTTTCCCACTACATATATTTGTGACCCCGAAAGAGATCAAGAAACGGATGTGGGGATTGTGCAGGTCACAATGTGTTGTGTTGTCATGGACACAGTCAAAAATAACAAGTTTCCGATGCTGCTGCTGTGTCTAGTTACCATGAGTAACTCTTAGTCCACAAAAAGGTCATTCCTTCATCCAGCGAGGTTAAATCTTGTGCCTGCACACATTTTCTGATGATAAACTTAATTTCTGGTTGTCATGCACATGAGGGAGAAAGGAATAGAAGGATATGGCGATGGGGTGAGATGAAGAGGGGTGGGAGGGGGCACGTGTGGAACATAAACACCGGCACGAAGCGGTTGGGATGATTGGCCTGTTTCTGTGCTGTACACTCTATCATCGTTGTCATCATAGGCAGTCCCTCGGAATCGAGGAAGACTTGCTTCCACTCTAAAGATGAGTTCTTAGGTGACTGAACAGTCCAATATGGGCATTACAGTCTCTGTCACAGGTGGGACAGACGGTGGATGAAGGAAAGGGTGTACAACGGCCATCCTGCGTTAAAAGAACTCACGCACAGGCATCTTCCACCCCTCCGGTGGTAATTGCATGCTGTGACCATTAGGCTCCGCTCCACCTCCACGATATTCCGTCCTCTGCCACACAATGATCGATGCCGCGGGAGATCAGCAAAATGTTGGGTTACTTTCTGTTCGAAAGCTGTTAGTCCATGAGAGGAGAGAGAGAGAAAGATACCCGAGCCTCGCAACAGTCGAGAGGGAGAGAGAAAGAGAACACATTTCAGATCACCCTAGCAACAGCCAGTGTTCAAGACTGAAGTAAGGCCATGGGATATTCATAGTGATGCCATACTGCAAGCATCACACCACATACCATTGCAACCTACGCAAGGGGATGTTGATGCACAAGAAATGTAAACTTGTGCGCGTAAGAATCGGCTGAAGGACAGAGCATTATCCGGAGACTAATAAAGCAAGGCCACTTCCAGTTTGATAAAGAGAATAGTGTGTATAAAAGAGTCTTTTGTGTTAAGTAGAAAGAAAAGTGAAACCTTTGAGTGCCTCAGAACTGCTGACAAAACTCCGCTTGCAAACTGTTATGTATGTAAACTTGTAATTACCATGTCTAACCACCAGAGGGGCTTATCCCCTGGAGCCCCAAGGGATCCCACAATCCCTTCGGAGCACCTGTATATAAGGAGGCCTCACAGGCTGGAGAGGCACTCTGAGATCTGTGATAAAGGACTGCGGTCACACTTACTTTGAGCTTGCAGTATCTGGTCTGACTCTTTATCCACGACATAATACAAACCATGTTATACTCTGAAGAATTTATAAAATAAAAAAAAGGGCTTGAATTTATATAGCGCCTTTCACAACCACCGTCTCAAAGCACTTTACAGCCAATGAAATACTTTTGGAGTGTAGTCACTGTTGTAATGTGGGAAACGCAGCAGCCAATTTGCGCACAGCAAGCTCCCACACACAGCAATGTGATTATGACCCAGATAATCTGTTTTAGTGAAGTTGATTGAGGAATAAATATTGGCCAGGACACCGGGGATAACTCCCCTGCTCCTCTTCAAAATAGTGCCATGGGATCTTTCACGTCCACCTGAGAGAGCAGACGGGGCCTCGGTTTAATGTCTCATCCGAAAGGCGGCCCCTCCGACAGTGCGGCACTCCCTCAGCACTGCACTGGGAGTGTCAGCCTAGATTTTTGTGCTCAAGTCCCTGGAGTGGGACTTGAATCCACAACCTTCTGACACACAACCCACTGAGCCACGGCTGGCACTATACTCTGCTTTTAGATTGTTTTTTATGTTAAAGTAGAAAAAAACCATAAAACTGAATTCTTAACTACTCAACTGCACACTAAAAGACAACTTAAAACAATAAATGCATTAAGTTGTAAGGATCCCAGAGAAGGTTGTGAGAAGGGAGACAACCCCAATTCACTTCAAGTACAAAGAGCTCATTATTCTGTATAATAATGCTGATCTCATCAGACAACTAAAAGTAAAAATAACCTCATTGAAACATACCAGATTGTGAGGGGGATTGACAGGGTAGATGCAGGGAGGGTGTTTCCCCCGGGCTGGAGAGTCTAGAACCGGGGGTCACAGTCTCAGGATAAGGGGTCGGCCATTTAAACCCAAGGTGAGGAGAAACTTCTTCACTCAGAGGGTGGTGAATCTTTGGCATTCTCTGCCCCAGAGGGCTGTGGATGTTGAGCTTCTGAATATATTCAAGGCTCAGATCAATAGATTTTTGGGGTCAAAGGGGATAGAGGGATCGAGCGGGAAAGTGGAGTTGAGGTCGTTGATCAGCCGTGATCTTATTGAATGGCGGAGCAGGCTCGAGGGGCCGAATGGCCGACTCCTGCTTCTATTTCTTATGTTATGTTCTTAAAAGGACACCAATGCTTTTATGGGAGTTTTCAGATGGGCTCTGGACCCCGACACATTTTAGGCGACACCTCCTCCAAATTCTAATCGGCACCATTGGGTATCGGGTGAAGCAGGCCAACAGAAGGTGTGCCTGTAAATCATCATCATTGGCGGTCCCTCGAAGAGAGGATGACTTGCTTCCACGCCAAAAAGGGACGAGTTCACAGGTGTTTCAATGAAGGACCTAATATTCCAGATCCCGAACTACATGTTGAAGGGTGGAAGATGCCTGTGCGTGGATTTTTTTTAACGTGGGGTGGCCGTTGCACACCAGCCACCACACGGGCTTGACAGAGCGAGGCATTGGTCCAGTGGCAAGGGTTAACCAGGACGACTGGAGACCAGCTCTGCTGCACGGACCTAGTGCTTAACACATATCGCAGTGTGGGCTGGTCCGTGCTGCCCCTGGGCCCTCGCCTCTCCTGGGCCCCGGTCACTCCCCTCTGTGGACTCTTGCTGTCCCTCGCCCCTCCTGCTGTGCCTGCCCGCACTGCAATCAGCGACCTGGCTTCACAGCCGTCGCCCTCCTGCAGCAGCGGTATACCACCGCACGCTGCTCCCTCCAATGGCCCCAGCCTGTTGATGGTCTTGCAGGCCAGGACCATTGGAGGGAGCAGCGTACGGTGCAAATACGTGCAGCACAGTCCCAGCTTAGCGTTAATTTTTTATATAAATGGATAAAACGCCAGGCAAAGTTGGCGAAGCAACAATGCCATGCAAAACTTTGGCCCACTGTTTCTGCAAAACAATTTGTCCCTTTGAATCAGTCGGCAGATGGAAGAATAAAGCAGGAATCTTGTCAGCTCATGTTAAGTTTTGGCATCTATAAGTAAATCGCTTTCGATGGAAAGAATGATGAAACTACAGGCAAATGGAAGATAGCTTCAGTTGGGCAGTCCAGTGGATTAAGGGCACCACCTAGAGGCAAGAGCTAGGAACAACAAGGATTCGCCACAAAAAAATGCCCCTTGCAATATTCATCATCATAGGCAGTCCCTCGGAATCGAGGAAGACTTGCTTCCACTTCTGAAGTGAGTTCTTTGGTGGCTGAACAGTCCGATACGAGAGCCACAGACTCTGTCACAGGTGGGACAGATAGTCGTTGAGGGAAGAGGTGGGTAGACCTGGTTTGCCGCACGCTCCTTCCGCTGCCTGCGCTTGGCCACGAGACTCGAGGTGCTCAGCGCCCTCTCGGATGCACTTCCTCCACTTAGGGCGGTCTTGGGCCAGGGACTCCCAGGTGTCAGTGGGGATGTCGCACTTTATCAGAGAGGCTTCGAGGGTGTTCTTGTAACGTTTCTGCTGCCTACTGCCAGCGGAGCTGATCGAGTGTGGTCAGTGCTTCAATGCTGGGGATGTTAGCCTGAGTGAGGACGCTGATGTTGGTGTGCCTGTCCTCCCAGGTGATTTGTAGGACTTGCGGAGACATCGTTGGTGATATTTCTCCAGCAACTTGGTGTCTACTGTACATGGTCCATGTCTCTGAGCCATACAGCAGGGCAGGTATCACTACAGCCCTGGAAACCATGAGCTTGGTGGCAGTTTTGAGGGCCTGGTCTTAAAACACTTTTCCTCAGGCGGCCGAAGGCTGCACTGGAGGCGGTGTTGGATCTTGTCGTCAATGCCTGCTCTTGTTGATAGGAGGCTCCCGAGATATGGGAAATGGTCCACGTTGTCCAGGGCCGCGCCGTGGATCTTGATGACTGGGGAGGCAGTGCTGTGCGGCGAGGTCAGGCTGGTGGAGGACTTTTGTCTTACGGATGTTTCACGTAAGGCCCATGCTTTCGTACGCCTCAGTAAATAATATTAGCACCAGACTCTCTCTCACAAAATTCCTCTGTTTGCTCCTTGCAGCTAAAGTAAATGGGTTATTGTCCTTGTTAACATAGTGGACAAGGTTCTGGTGGGAGGTGCTCACCCCAAAAGAATAACCTGTCTTTTGCGCTCCTTACTGCATATTTCCAACATTTTCTGTATTTTTGCAACAGAAAAAGTTTAATATATAATGAAGTTTCTTTGGATGTATGCTAAACCGACACATGCGTTTATTCCCCTCATTATTTTTAGCCTGACCTAACTTCGCTATGTCACCATTAGTAATCCGTGATTGATACAATTGACTCAATATCTCAGCAACCTGCATTTATATAGCACCTTTAACATAGTAGAACATCAAGGTGCTTCACAGGAGACTTATCAAACAAAATTTGACACCAGGTCACACAAGGAGATATTAAGGCAGGTGACCAAAAGCTTGGCCAAAGAGGTAGGTTTTCAGGGGCATCTTAAAGGAGGAGAGATGGTAGAGAGAGGCGGAGAGGTTTAGGGAGGGATTTACAGAGTTTGGGGCCCAGGCAACTGAAGGCACGGCCGCCAATGGTGGAGCGATTAAATTCGGGGATGCTCAAGAGACCAGATTTGGAGGAGTGCAGAGATCTCGGTGGCTTGTAGGGCTGCAGGAGATTTACAACAGAGAAACAGGCCATTCGGCCCATCGCTCCGTGCCGGTGTTTATGCTCCACACCAGCCCCTGCCCACCCCTCCACATCTCACCCTGTCAACATATCACTCTATTCCTCTCTCCCTTGTGTGTTTATCCAGCTTCCCCTTTAACGCATCGATACTATTCACCTCAACCACTCCCTGTGGCAGCGAGTTCCACATTCTCACCACCCTCTGGGTAAAGAAGTTTTTCCTGAATTCCCGATTGGGTTTATTAGTGACTGTCTTATATTTATGGCTTCTAGTTTTGACCTCTCCGACAACTGGAAACAGCTTCTCTATTTCTACCCTATTAAACCCCATTATAATTTAAAAGATCTCTATCAGATCACTCCCTCAACCCCAGCTTGTTCAATCATTCCTGATAGATATAAATTCTCAGTTCGGGCATCTTCTCCAATGCCTCTATATCCTTTTGCGATTACAGAGATAGGGAGGGGCGAGGGACATGGAGTGTTTTGAAAACAAGGATGAGAATTTTCAAAGGGATGCTTATTTGCAAGTATTTCTACATCTCTACATGCGAATTTTCAACAATAAAACACGAAGTGTCAGCCGTGGCAGAGTGGGCAGCACACTCACCTCTGAGTCAGAAGGTTGTGGGTTCGAGTCCCACTCGTGACTTGAGCACAGAAAATCTAAGCAGACATTTGCACTGTCGGAGGTGCCGTCTTTCGGATGAGATGTTAAACTGAGGCCCTCTCTCAGGTGGATGGTCATGTATGTACTTTTGGGATCACTAGCCACTAGATGGCGTCACTGTTGGAGGCCATTGGGCTGCACGCACGTGTGCGTAGCCCAAGTATAAAAGGCCAGCCTTTTTGTATATTAGTCACTTTGGGCCTTAATAAAGCAGAGACAAGGTTATACCTCTTGGAGTTAAACAGAACTCAGTCTAACAGTTATTGCACACACAACATTTGGCGACGAGGATACAAGAACCTTTGCGTGCAAAAATGAGCACAATTGGATTGTTGGAGCGATTTGTGGAAGGAGAAGATTGGGCAGACTTTGTGAGCCATTTGAGCCAGTTCTTCGTGGCCAACAAAATGGAGGTCGGTCGGTGACGCAGATCGGCGCCGGGCGCTGTTCCTCACGGTCTGCAGTCCAAAAATTTCTGGTCAGATAAAGAATCTACTCCTGCCTGTGAGTCCAACAGAGAAGACGTATGAAGAATTGTGTACACTGGTACAGGACCACCTTAAGCCAGACGAAGGCATCATCATCTCGAGATACAGGTTTTACACGCACGTTCGCTCAGAGAGCCAGAATGCGGCAGAATTCGTTGCCGACCCCAGAGACGTCGAGCGGGGCTGTGAAAGTTCGGGACTGTGTTGGCAGACATGCTGCGGGACTTCTTTGTAATCGGCATCAACCACGAGGTGATGCTGCGAAAACTACTGGCGGTGGAGACAGAGGGCTTGAACAGGGCCATCACGATCGCATAGTCATGCATGATGGTGGATAGAAGTCTAAAGCAGATATCAGTGAAAAATTGAAACTCGGCGAGTACTGTAAATATGATTGATTCGGCGTTCGGCAGAGCTGCACAGGGCACGACCTACCCGACTGCGCACAAGAAACCTGTGGTTGCCCAAAGTCCGCCAGCAGGAATGCATCCAATTTCTCCGTGTTGGCATTGTAGGGGAAATCACCATTACCAGCAGTGCTGATTTAAGCAATATATTTTCAAAGGCTGTCTGAAAGTGGGGCATCTCCAGCGCAAGTGTCCGCAAATGAGCAAGCGTGCTGCGACACACCACATGGAGGATGATCGTCAGACTAGCACGGATCCGGATACGCAATCCGAGATACCAGAGGACGAAGTGTATGGGCTGTACTCATTCCTAACCAAGAGCAAACCGATAATGATTAACGTGAAATTTAATGGGGTGCCGGTATCGATGGAACGGGACACAGGGGCGAGTCAATTGATAATGAGCCAGAGGGCATTCGACAAGCTGTGGGATATTAAGGCTGTGAGGTCCAAGCTGAGTCCAGTCAATGCCAAGTTGTGCACGTACACCAAAGAACTTGTAATGGTGATTGGCAATGCCACAATTAAAGTGTCGTATGACGGTGTGGTTCACGAGTTACCGTTATGGATTGTCCCAGGCAACGGCCCAACGCTATTCGGCAGAAACTGGCTTGAAAAAAGTCAGATGCGACTGGAACATCAAGGCGTTGTCATCGTAGGAAGATACACGTGCCCAAGTACTGAGCAAGTTCCCCTCGCTGTTCGAACCGGGCATCAACAACTTCACGGGAGCCAAGGTGCAGATCCACGTGGACTCGGATACAAGACCCGTCCATCATAAAGCTCGGGCAGTTCCGTATATGATGAGGGAGAACATCAAAATCGAACTGGACAGACTCCAGCGTGAAGGGATCATATCACCGGTTGAATTTAATGAATGGGCCAGCCCAATTGTTCCTGTGCTGAAAAGTGATGGCACAGTCAGAATCTGTGGAGACTACAAGGCTAGGGCTACAAGACTACAACGCTAACCCTAAATGCAGGGTTTCGAAACAGGATCAGTACCCATTACCGAAGGCTGATGACTTATTTGCAACGCTAGTCGGGGAGAAGTCGTTCAGCAAACTGGAGTTGATGTCGGCCAACATGACACAGGAGCTGGTCGAGATGTCGAAGAGACTTACGTGCATTAACACGCATAAAGGACTGTTTATTTCTCACAGGTGCCCTTTTAGAATTCGCTCGGCTGCAGCAATATTTCAGAGGAACATGGAGAGTCTACTGAAGTCCGTTCCCACAACCATCGTGTTCCAAGATGACATCCTGATCACAGGTCGGGACTCCGAGGAACATCTGAACAACCTGGAAGAGGTTCTACATCGTCTGGACGGATTGGGACTCAGACTGAAATGCTCGAAGTGCGTCTTCATGGCACCATAGGTCGAATTCCTGGGGAGGAAAATTGTTGCTGACGGCATCAGGCCCATGGACGCGAAAACCAAGGCCATTAAGAATGTACCCAAACCGCATAACGTGATGGAGCTGCGTTCATTCCTGTGTCTACTCAACTACTTCGATAACTTCCTACCTAGATTGAGCACCTTATTAGAACCACTGCACATGCTGCTAAGAAAAAGCGACAACTGGGTGTGGGGTGCGTCTCAAGACAGATCTTTTGAGAAAGCCACTAATCTGCTTTGCTCTAACAAGCTGTTGGTACATTATGACCCACGTAAAACATTTAGTATTGGCCTGTGATGCTTCATCATATGGAATTGGTTGCGTACTCCAACAAGCTAATGAGTCTGGTAAACTTCAACCAGTCGCGTATGCTTCAAAAAGTTTGTCTAAAGCAGAGTCTACACAGCATGGCAGAGAAAGAAGCACTAGCCTGTGTGTATGGGGTTAAAAAGATGCATCAGTACCTGTTTGGTCTTTGGTTTGAACTGGAGACAGATCACAAGCCGTTCATTTCACTGTTCTCTGAAAACAAAGGTAACAACACCAATGCTTCATCCCGCATCCAGAGGTGGCCGTTGATATTATCCGTTTATAATGATGTCATTTGCCATAGACCTGACACCGAGAATTGTGCTGATGCTTTGAGCTGTCTGCTGTTGCCCACACGAGGTGGAAATGCCACAACCGGCGGACCTATTGTTATGGATGCTTTTGAGAGTGAAGGAACCCGTGTCATGGTTCAACAAGTTAAGAACTGGACCAGCCAGGACCTGATTTTATCGATGCTTAAGAGTTGCATCCTCAAAGTTGAGTTGCTTGGGTATGGCAGACCAATGTGTGAGGAGACCAAATCTTACATTCGTTGCAAAGACAAACTGTCTATTCAGTTGGATTGTATACTGTGAGGCAATCGAAAGGGAGAGAGAAATTTGTACGTGAGCTACATAGCACACATACCGGCAGTGTAATGATGAAAGCCATCGCCAGGTCTCATGTATGTTGGCCAGGAATTGACTCTGAGCGGGAATCATGTGTGCATCAGTGCAACACTTGCATGCAGCTCAGCAAAGCACCAGCGGAATCGTCGCTGAGTCTGTGGTCATGGCCGTCGAAACCATGGTCCAGGATCCACATAGACTTTGCAGATCCCTTCCTGGGGAAGATGTTTTTAGTTGTGGTGGATGCATATTCGAAGTGGATAGAGTGTATAATCATGTCTTCCAGCACCTCCATAGCCAACATTGGGAATCTCAGTGTCATGTTCGCGACACATGGTCTACCTGACATCGTTGTTAGTGACAACGGATCGTGCTTCACCAGTCAGGAGTTTCAAGAGTTCATGAAATTCAATGGTACCAAATGTAAGGTCAGCACCGTTCAAACCTGCTACCAATGGGCAAGCAGAACGTGCTTCCCCAATCATAAAGCAGAGTATGAAGCAAGTAACCAAAGAGTCACTGCAGAGCCGCCTGTCATGCATACTGCTTAGTTACAGGACAAGACCACACACACTTATCGGTGTCTTGCCTGCTGAACTAATGATGGCGAGGTCTTAAGACCAAGCTATCTCTTGTTCACCCTGACTTGAATAATCATGTTGAATATAGAAGACAAAGTCAGCAAGGGTATCATGATCGCGCAGCTGTGTCACGCGATATTTCTGTAAATGATCCTGTATATGTTCTGAATTATGGTCAGGGTCCCAGGTGGATCACTGGTACTGTCATGGCCAAGGAGGGCAACAGAGTATTTATTGTCAAGCTCAAAAATGTGCAAACATGCAGGAAACATATGAATCAGACAAAGCTGCAGCACACAGATGAACCGGAACAGTCGGAGGAAGAGACAATCGACGACCAACCAACCTACCCCCAGTCATCAGAGGACTCAGTGGTCATCAGTGAATCGGGACTTTCAATCCCTGACATGTTCAATGAAAATGGACTTTCAATCCCTGACATGGCCATTGCCACTCCCACCAGGTCAGCCACCCAGCCACCAGTCACAACAGACTCTGAACACTCACCCAAGGCTGGAGTTGAACTGAGACAGTCAACCCGGGAGTGTAAAACACCGGTCTCAATTTGTAAAAGACTGTGTTAATATCTCAGAGGCGGGTATTTTCATGTATGTACTTTTGGGATCACTAGCCACTAGATGGCGTCACTGTTGGAGGCCATTGGGCTGCACGCACGTGTGTGCAGCCCAAGTATAAAAGGCCAGCCATTTTATATGTTAGTCACTTTGGGCTTTAATAAAGCAGAGCCAAGGTTATACCTCTTGGGAGTTAAACAGTACTCAGTCTAACAGTTATTGTATACACAATGTGAAAGATCCCATGGCACTATTTTGAAGAAGAGCAGGGGAGTTATCCCCAGTGTCCTGGTCAATATTTATCTATCAATCAACATAACATAAAAAACAGATTATCTGGGTCATTATCACATCACAGTCTGTGGGAGCTTGCTGTGCGCAAATTGGCTGCTGCGTTTCCCACATTACAACAGTGACTACACTCCAAAAGTACTTCATTGGCTGTAAAGCACTTTGAGACATCCGGTGGTTGTGAAAGGCGCTATATAAATGCAAATATAATTGACAAATCTTCTGGAATTTTTTGAGGATGTTTCCAGTAGAGTGGATAAGGGAGAACCAGTTGATGTGGTATATTTGGACTTTCAGAAGGCGTTCGACAAGGTCCCACACAAGAGATTGATGTGCAAAGTTAGAGCACATGGGATTGGGGGTAGTGTACTGACATGGATTGAGAACTGGTTGTCAGACAGGAAGCAAAGAGTAGGAGTAAATGGGTACTTTTCAGAATGGCAGGCAGTGACTAGTGGGGTACCGCAAGGTTCTGTGCTGGGGCCCCAGCTGTTTACACTGTACATTAATGATTTAGATGAGGGGATTAAATGTAGTATCTCCAAATTTGCGGATGACACTAAGTTGGGTGGCAGTGTGAGCTGCGAGGAGGATGCTGTGAGGCTGCAGAGCGACTTGGATAGGTTAGGTGAGTGGGCAAATGCATGGCAGATGAAGTATAATGTGGATAAATGTGAGGTTATCCACTTTGGTGGTAAAAACAGAGAGACAGACTATTATCTGAATGGTAACAGATTAGGAAAAGGGGAGGTGCAAAGAGACCTGGGTGTCATGGTACATCGGTCATTGAAGGTTGGCATGCAGGTGCAGCAGGCGGTTAAGAAAGCAAATGGCATGTTGGCCTTCATAGCAAGGAGATTTGAGTACAGGGGCAGGGAGGTGTTGCTACAGTTGTACAGGGCATTGGTGAGGCCACACCTGGAGTATTGTGTACAGTTTTGGTCTCCTAACCTGAGGAAGGACATTCTTGCTATTGAGGGAGTGCAGCGAAGGTTCACCAGACTGATTCCCAGGATGGCGGGACTGACCTATCAAGAAAGACTGGATCAACTGGGCTTGTATTCACTGGAGTTCAGAAGAATGAGAGGGGACCTCATAGAAACATTTAAAATTCTGACGGGGTTAGACAGGTTAGATGCAGGAAGAATGTTCCCAATGTTGGGGAAGTCCAGAACCAGAGGTCACAGTCTAAGGATAAGGGGTAAGCCATTTAGGACCGAGATGCGGAGGAACTTCTTCACCCAGAGAGTGGTGAACCTGTGGAATTCTCTACCACAGAAAGTTGGAGAGGCCAATTCACTAAATATATTCAAAAAGGAGTTAGATGAGGTCCTTACTACTAGGGGGATCAAGGGGTATGGCGAGAAAGCAGGAATGGGGTACTGAAGTTGAATGTTCAGCCATGAACTCATTGAATGGCGGTGCAGGCTAGAAGGGCCGAATGGCCTACTCCTGCACCTATTTTCTATGTTTCTACGTTAAGTCTGTATTTTTGAAAAATGTCCACCGATCAATATCTCATGCTCCCTCACAGGTTGTAACACACTCACAGTTCAAATACTGATACAGATTGATTCTACTTTAGAAAAGAACACATATCCCTGCAGTTTGGACCCACCGCCTTCAATTTTGGGCCCTGTCCTTAGTTTCTCATCGTCTTGCGGACTAGCATGGAGTCAGACCGCAGATGTGCCTCTTTCCAATTCCCTACAGCAATACAAAGGCAAGTGATTCTGCACCGAAGGTTAAACAGCCCCAAGGAGACTGCCTGCTCCCTTACTTGTATGGCTGCATTACCCAGGCTTGCCTACCTAGCCTTTAATGCAAGCAGTTTTGATAAAGCGGTTGTTCATAAGAACATATCTAAGAACATAAGAATTAGGAACAGGAGTAGGCCATCTAGCCCCTCGAGCCTGCTCCGCCATTCAACAAGATCATGGCTGATCTGGCCGTGGACTCAGCTCCACTTACCCGCCCGCTCCCCATAACCCTTAATTCCCTTATTGGTTAAAAATCTATCTATCTGTGATTTGAATACATTCAATGAGCTAGCCTCAACTGCTTCCTTGGGCAGAGAATTTCACAGATTCATAACCCTCTGGGAGAAGAAATTCCTTCTCAACTCGGTTTTAAATTGGCTCCCCCGTATTTTGAGGCTGTGCCCCCTAGTTCTAGTCTCCCCGACCAGTGGAAACAACCTCTCTGCCTCTATCTTGTCTATCCCTTTCATTATTTTAAATGCTTCGAGAAGATCACCCCTCATCCTTCTGAACTCCAACGAGTAAAGACCCAGTCTACTCAATCTATCATCATAAGGTAACCCCCTCATCTCTGGAATCAGCCTAGTGAATCGTCTCTGTACTCCTCCAAAGCTAGTATATCCTTAAGTAAGGTGACCAAAACTGCACGCAGTACTCCAGGTGCGGCCTCACCAATACCCTATACAGTTGTAGCAGGACCTCTCTGCTTTTGTACTCCATTCCTCTCACAATGAAGGCCAACATTCCATTCGCCTTCCTGATTACCTGCTGCACCTGCAAACTAACTTTTTAGGATTCATGCACAAGGACCCCCAGGTCCCTCTGCACCGCAGCATGTTGTAATTTCTCCACATTCAAATAATATTCCCTTTTACTGTTTCCCCCCCCCCCCCCCCCAAGGTGGATGACCTCACATTTTCCGACATTGTATTCCATCTGCCAAACCTTAGCCCATTCGCTTAACCTATCTAAATCTCTTTGCCGCCTCTCTGTGTCCTCTACACAACCCGCTTTGCCACTAATCTTTGTGTCATCTGCAAATTTTGTTACACTACACTCTGTCCCCTCTTCCAGGTCATCTATGTATATTGTAAACAGTTGCGGTCCCAGCACCGATCCCTGTGGCACACCACTAACCACCGATTTCCAACCTGAAAAGGACCCATTTATCCCGACTCTCTGCTTTCTGTTAGCCAGCCAATTCTCGATCCATGCTAATACATTTCCTCTGACTCCGTGTACCTTTATCTTCTGCAGTAACCTTTTGTGTGGCACCTTATCGAATGCCTTTGGAAATCTAAATACACCACATCCATCGGTACACCTCTATCCACCATGCTCGTTATATCCTCAAAGAATTCCAGTAAATTAGTTAAACATGATTTCCCCTTCATGAATCCATGCTGCGTCTGCTTGATTGCACTATTCCTATCCAGATGTCCCGCTATTTCTTCCTTAATGATAGCTTCAAGCATTTTCCCCACTGCAGATGTTAAACTAACCGGCCTGTTCACCTATGCTCGGCCTGGGAGTAGGGGTGACCAACCCTCCAGGAGTGGAAAATTCATCTCCCGGACTCCGATAAGCCCATGTAACCCTGGTTACTGGACTAGTGCTGCTCACCAACCTGCTCCGACGTCAAAGGAGATGAATAGCAACCAGAGAATATCGAGCTTGCTGTCTCAATCTCAATATTTGATCCTGCACAGATACTGCCCCCTGCCCCCACCCCGAGGTCCCCCGAGCCCAGCTCGCTACGGGAAATCCAGCTACAGTGGATGGGGAGGGACCTGGTTTTAGAGCATGTTTATATCAAAAATACTCGCAGCAAGGGACTAACGTGACAATATCAGAAGCCAGTTACTAACGAATTAATTGAAAATTATTTTCAGTTTAAATAAAAAAACTTACAAAACCCCAAAACAGCTGTAAGCCTCACAACAGAACTAATGCTAGAAATTACTCTCCGGCAGCGCCCCCCAAACCCGCGACCTCTGCCACCGAGACCATGCCTTTATATACTGCCCTTTCCTGTCCGTGTAGCATCTCATCGAGTGCTTCACAAGCCACGCATTACCTGCAAGTGCAGTCACCGCCAAGCAAGTAAATGTCAAGACGCATTTTGGGTCGGGTACACGAGGGCCTCTTGTATGGGAGGGGGTCACACACTCTAGCACCTATTGTATGGGGGAGGGGGTTCACTCTAGCGCCTGTTGTATGGGGGGGTTCACTCTAGCGCCTGTTGTATGGGGGGGTTCACTCTAGCGCCTGTTGTATGGGTGGGTTCACTCTAGCGCCTGTTGTATGGGTGGGTTCACTCTAGCGCCTGTTGTATGGGGGGGTCGCTCTAGCGCCTGTCGTATGGGGGGGTCGCTCTAGCGCCTGTCGTATGGGGGGGTCGCTCTCGCGCCTGTCGTTTGGGGGGGGGGTCGTTCTAGCGCCTGTCGTATGGGGGGGTCGCTCTAGCGCCTGTCGTATGGGGGGGTCGCTCTAGCACCTGTCATATGGGGGGGGTCGCTCTAGCGTCTGTCGTATGGGGGGGTCGCTCTAGCGCCTGTCGTATGGGGGGGTCGCTCGAGCACCTGTCGTATGGGGGGGGGGGAGGTTGCTCTGGCACCTGTCGTATGGGAGGGTCGCTCTAGCGCCTGTCGTATGGGGGGGTCGCTCTAGCGCCTGTCGTATGGGAGGGTCGCTCTAGCGCCTGTCGTATGGGGGGGTCGCTCTAGCGCCTGTCGTATGGGGGGGTCGCTCTAGCGCCTGTCGTATGGGGGGGGGTCGCTCTAGCACCTGTCGTATGGGAGGGTCGCTCTAGCGCCTGTCGTATGGGGGGGTCGCTCTAGCGCCTGTCGTATGGGGGGGTCGCTCTAGCGCCTGTCGTATGGGGGGGGGTCGCTCTAGCACCTGTCGTATGGGAGGGTCGCTCTAGCGCCTGTCGTATGAGGGGGGTCACTCAAGCGCCTGTCGTATGGGAGGGTCGCTCTAGCGCCTGTCGTATGGGGGGGTCGCTCTAGCGTCTGTCGTATGAGGGGGGTCACTCAAGCGCCTGTCGTATGGGAGGGTCGCTCTAGCGCCTGTCGTATGGGGGGGTCGCTCTAGCGCCTGTCGTATGGGGGGGTCGCTCTAGCGCCTGTCGTATGGGGGGGGGTCGCTCTAGCACCTGTCGTATGGGAGGGTCGCTCTAGCGCCTGTCGTATTGGGGGGGGGTCGCTCTAGCGCCTGTCGTATTGGGGGGGGTCGCTCTAGCGCCTGCCGTATGGAGGGGAGGTTGCTCTGGCACCTGTTGTATGGGGGGGTGTCACTCTAGCACCTGTTGTATGCGGGGGGGGGGGTCACTCTAGCACCTGTTGTATGGGGGGGGGGGGGCAGCTTTAAATGCCAAAAATCTCAAGGACAGGTTAAATATCTATTGACTGACAAAGCTCATGGGGAAATATCAGAAAAATGACAAATTCTATTCGAACAAGTTCTTTTTTTTTAAAAAAAAGGCTGTGAATGAGAGGTGGCCTTGAAGAATAACTAGCAACCGAAAATTGTGAAATTTCAAAACGACAAATATTGTGTCTCCTTAAATGTCGGGGAACATTTGGTGAAGGAAATGACTTTCTCACTTCTCACTGAAATGCTCAAATGAGCAGAGGAGAATTTGGGCTCCCCTGTAGAGTGATTCCGAAGGATATTTGCAAAATTAACAGATATCTAAAAGCTTCAGAATTGGTGTAGCGTCTCCCAGTGGGATTGGGAAGGTACAATTGGAGAAATGATCTCATATCCATCGAACGCAGAAGTAAAGAAAAAACCCTACCTCTTACTTAAACACAGTTCAAAGATTAGCCCAAGCACTTGGATGTGGGATCTAATTAACAGTCAGATGATGCATAGCTTGGCTCTGTAATTACTCAAAGTGCCTCCCGAGGTATCAGATCCTATGTCTCTCCAATTCTCCCTCACATATCTAATTTAGATATTGATTGCAATTCTATCAATTGGAGATGGTGGGTTAGCGGTTCCTGGGGAATTTATTTGAGGCAGCCTTGAGTCTTAAAGTTTGGTTCTAATTGAAAGAGAGAGAATGATTCTGTACTTTAAGAATGTAACTGAAGAACAAAAAAGTATTTATAGTGCAGATGGCTGGAGAGTCTAGAACAAGAGGGGTCACTGTCTCAGGGTAAGAGGTCGGCTATTTAAGACTGAGATGAGGAGGAATTTCTTCACTCAGAGGGTCGTGAGTCTTTGGAATTCACTGCCCCAGAGGGCTGAATCGTTGAGTATATTCAAGGCTGAGATACTCTAGGGGAATCAAGGAATATGGAGATCAGGCGGGAAGATAGAGTTGAGGTCGATGATCATCCATGATCTTATTGAATGGCAGAGCAGGCTCGCGGGGCCGAATGGCCGACTCCTGCTCCTAATTCTTATGTTATGTTCTTATGTCCTTATGGGTTAATGCCGCAATGGGGCAAACCACTGAGAAACGGCAACTAAAATGGTGACATGATAGGTTCAAGTCAGCATGGATTTGTGAAAGGGAAATCATGCTTGACAAATCTTCTGGAATTTTTTGAGGATGTTTCCAGTAAAGTGGACAAAGGAGAACCAGTTGATGTGGTATATTTGGACTTTCAGAAGGCTTTCGACAAGGTCCCACACAAGAGATTAATGTGCAAAGTTAAAGCACATGGGATTGGGGGTAGTGTGCTGACATAGATTGAGAACTGGTTGTCAGACAGGAAGCAAAGAGTAGGAGTAAATGGGTACTTTTCAGAATGGCAGGCAGTGACTAGTGGGTACCGCAAGGTTCTGTGCTGGGGCCACAGCTGTTTACATTGTACATTAATGATTTAGACGAGGGGATTAAATGTAATATCTCCAAATTTGCGGATGACACTAAGTTGGGTGGCAGTGTGAGCTGCGAGGAGGATGCCATGAGGCTGCAGAGTGACTTGGATAGGTTAGGTGAGTGGGCAAATGCATGGCAGATGAAGTATAATGTGGATAAATGTGAGGTTATTCACTTTGGTGGTAAAAACAGAGAGACAGACTATTATCTGAATGGTGACAGATTAGGAAAAGGGGAGGTGCAAAGAGACCTGGGTGTCATGGTACATCAGTCATTGAAGGTTGGCATGCAGGTACAGCAGGCGGTTAAGAAAGCAAATGGCATGTTGGCCTTCATACCAAGGGGATTTGAGTACAGGGGCAGGGAGGTGTTGCTACAGTTGTACAGGGCCTTGGTGAGGCCACACCTGGAGAATTGTGTACAGTTTTGGTCTCCTAACTTGAGGAAGGACATTCTTGCTATTGAGGGAGTGCAGCGAAGATTCACCAGGCTGATTCCCGGGATGGCAGGACTTACCTATCAAGAAAGACTGGATCAACTGGGCTTGTATTCACTGGAGTTCAGAAGAATGAGAGGGGATCTCATAGAAACGTTTAAAATTCTGACGGGTTTAGACAGGTTAGATGCAGGAAGAATGTTCCCAATGTTGGGGAAGTCCAGAACCAGGGGTTACAGTCTAAGGATAAGGGGTAAGCCATTTAGGACCGAGATGAGGAGAAACTTCTTCACCCAGAGAGTGGTGAACCTGTGGAATTCTCTACCACAGAAAGTAGTTGAGGCCAATTCACTAAATATATTCAAAAGGGAGTTCGATGAAGTCCTTACTACTCGGGGGATCAAGGGGTATGGCGAGAAAGCAGGAAGGGGGTACTGAAGTTGCATGTTCAGCCATGAGCTCATTGAATGGCGGTGCAGGCTAGAGGGGCTGAATGGCCTACTGCTGCACTTATTTTCTATGTTTCTAATTAAGTGTCTCGTAAAAGATCCCATGGCACTATTTCGAAGAGCAAAGTAGTTCTCCCTGGTGTCCTGGCCAATATTTATCCCTAAATCAACATCACGAAAAATAGATTATCTGGTCATTATCACTGTTTGTGGGAACTTGTGTGCAAATTGGTTGTTGTGTTTTCTACATTACAATCATCAGCATTGAAGCACTGACCACACTCGATCAGCTCCATTGGGTGGGCCACATAGTCCGCATGCCAGACACGAGACTCTCAAAGCAAGCGCTCTATTCGGAACTCCTTCACGGGAAATGAGCCAAAGGTGGGCAGAGGAAACGTTAAAAGGACACCTTCAAAGCCTCCCTGATAAAGTGCAACATGCCCACCGTCGCCTGGGAGTCCCTGGCCAAAGACCGCCCTAAGTGGAGGAAGTGCATCCGGGAGGGCGCTAAGCACCTCGAGTCTCATCACCGAGAGCATGCAGAAATCAAGCGCAGACAGCGGAAAGAGTGTGCGGCAAACCAAACTCTCCCTTTTCCTCAACGACTATCTGTCCCACCTGTGACAGTGACTGTGGTTCTCGTATTGGACTGTTCAGCCACCTAAGGACTCATGTTAAGAGTGGAAGCAAGTCTTCCTCGATTCTGAGGGACTGCCTATGATGATGATGACAACAATGACTATACTTCAAAAGTACTTCATTGGCTATAAAGTGCTTTGGGATGTGAAATGCAGGTCATTCTTTTTAAGGAAATGGGTGCATAAAATGGCCACAGATCTCTCAGCTCACAAGCTGACTACAGAGAAAGGAGGGCATTCACCCCCATCTTACCTCATCCATCCAAAAAGTAAGCATAGAGTTTCCCATCACACCGTTCGATCAACTCTCAACTGATGAGGGTTTCCCCATCACTCCTCCTGAACGTTTGTTCCAAATGATGAGCATTCTTTACGTGAAGAGAATCTGCCTTTGATCAGTCCTAAATCTGACCTTTCGCCAATTTGAACCCATGCCCCCTGACCCTGCAATCATGGTTGAGCCTGAAATACTCACCACATTCAAAATGGCAGCCCCGGCAGTGTGGGGGGTTGGGGGAGGGGGAGAGGGAGCGAGGAAAGAGGGAGCGAGGGTGAGGGGGGGGGGGGGGGGAAGAGAGAGAGATGGGGAGGGGGGGGAAGAGAGAGAGGGGGTGGGGGGGGGGAAGAGAGAGAGGGGGGGGGAAGAGAGAGAGGGGGAGGGGGGAAGAGAGAGAGGGGGAGGGAGGGGAAGAGAGAGAGGGGGAGGGGGGGGGAAGAGAGAGAGGGGGAGGGGGGGAAGAGAGAGAGGGGGAGGGGGGAAGAGAGAGAGGGGGAGGGGGGGAAGGGGGAGGGGAAGGGGACGTGGGGGAAGGGGGAGGGGAAGGGGACGTGGGGGAAGGGGGAGGGGAAGGGGACGTGGGGGAAGGGGGAGGGGAAGGGGACGTGGGGGAAGGGGGAGGGGAAGGGGACGTGGGGGAAGGGGGAGGGGAAGGGGACGTGGGGGAAGGGGGAGGGGAAGGGGACGTGGGGGAAGGGGGAGGGGAAGGGGACGTGGGGGAAGGGGGAGGGGAAGGGGACGTGGGGGAAGGGGGAGGGGAAGGGGACGTGGGGGAAGGGGGAGGGGAAGGGGACGTGGGGGAAGGGGGAGGGGAAGGGGACGTGGGGGAAGGGGGAGGGGAAGGGGACGTGGGGGAAGGGGGAGGGGAAGGGGACGTGGGGGAAGGGGGAGGGGAAGGGGACGTGGGGGAAGGGGAAGGGGACGTGGGGGAAGGGGAAGGGGACGTGGGGGAAGGGAAAGGGGACGTGGGGGAAGGGAAAGGGGACGTGGGGGAAGGGAAAGGGGACGTGGGGGAAGGGAAAGGGACGTGGGGGAAGGGAAAGGGGACGTGGGGGAAGGGAAAGGGGACGTGGGGGAAGGGAAAGGGGACGTGGGGGAAGGGAAAGGGGACGTGGGGGAAGGGAAAGGGGACGTGGGGGAAGGGAAAGGGGACGTGGGGGAAGGGAAAGGGGACGTGGGGGAAGGGAAAGGGGACGTGGGGGAAGGGAAAGGGGACGTGGGGGAAGGGAAAGGGGACGTGGGGGAAGGGAAAGGGGACGTGGGGGAAGGGAAAGGGGACGTGGGGGAAGGGAAAGGGGACGGGGACGTGGGGGGAGAAAGGGGACGGAGGGGGGGGGGAGGGGACGGGGGGGGGGGGGGGAGAAAGGGGACGGGGGGGGGGGGGGGAGAAACAGTTCTCCAACTCCAGTTTAAAGTTAAAAATAGATTAGCAGTTTTTATTCGGCAGCTGATTGCCCATGTGACATTTCATGAACTGATAAAATTGACAAATTAAAACACTCTCGTTTTAATTAAAAATTTTCATGACCGTTTCTAACCAGCGTTCATAGATTCTGAACCCAAGATTCATTCCACGGTATAGAGGAATTCAATTAGTAACAGCTTAGTTTTAATAAAAAAAATACTTTCCTACGTTTAAAAGCACCAAACTCCAACCCATTTAAAAACTGACTCCCTTTCAAAAATGGGAGCCATTTGAGCGTGACAATTACTTTCCAGAGTACATTGGCACTCAAAGATTTAAAAACAAAATAGATGTTTAAAAAAATCTAAACATCAAGAGACACAAACATTTTTGTTTCCTTGAATCGCCCTGAGGAATACTGATAGCCACTCTGTCAGTGGGAGCTGGTTTGGGCTGAGGGTTGAGAACTTTGCTCTCCGAAGCCGAGAGACATGGAATCAAATCCAACACATCCGGCTTCTCTTCACCGGTGATTACAGGTGGAAGGGAACGCAGTTTTTGGCAACTCCGCTTTGAGAGAGGTGTTCAAAACTATGAGGGGGTCTGGAGTGGATCGAGTGAGAAACTGTTCCCATTGGCGGAAGGGTCAAGGACCAGAGAAGACAGATTTAAGGTGATTGGCAGAAGGCAACATGAGGAAATGCTTTTTTACGCAGCAAGTGGTTAGGATCCGGCCTGAAAGGGTGGTGGTGGAGGCAGACTCAATCGTGGCTTTCAAAAGAGAATTGGATAAGTACCTGAAGGAAAAAAGATTGGCAGGGCTATGGGGAAAGGGCGGGGGAGTGGGACTGGCTGAGGTGCTCTTGCAGAGAGCCGGCACGGGTTCAATGGGCCGAATGGCCTCCTTCTGTGCTGTAACTGTTTTCCCTGTTCCAGCTAGCATTAACTGAGCAACCCCACTCAATGAAAGACTGATAAAAGACTGGAATGTCTCCACTGGTGCAACACAAAGTGATGGCCCGAGGTTGGGGCTAAGGTACACCCAGGGAGGGTGCGGGCAGTAAGATTTACTCTCCATGCTTCATTTAACAGAACTGTAAATCCTTTCTTAATGAACAGGTAGCTGATGGCTACACATAGTACACATAAAGACAATCTTTCCTCCTGTGGTGAGGGCAAGTTAGCAAACCTACATCATAGCATACCAAACTATGAGGGGCCTTGATAGAGTGGATAGGAAGGACCCATTTCCCTTAGCGGAGAGGGCAATAACCAGGGAGCTTGAATTTAAAATAATTGGTAGAAGGATTTGAGGGGAGTTCAGGAAAACATTTTTCACCCAGAGGGTGGTGGGGGTCTGGAACTCACTGCCTGAAAGGGGGGTAGAGGCAGAAACCCTCACCACATTTAAGAAGCCCTTGGAAACAGAATGTTCTTCTGTGCTGTATCATTCTATGGTCTCCATTGAGTTCATTAACCACGGAAAGAGACAGGGTTGTTTGAGGTAGAAACCCTCATCGCTTTTAAAAAGTACTTGGATGTGCACTTGAAGTGCCGCAACCCACAGGGCTACGGACCGAGAGCTGGAAAGTGGGATTAGGCTGGGTAGCTCTTGGTCGGCCGGCGCGGATACGATGGGCCGAAATGGCCTCCGCCTTTGCTTCAAATTTCTGTGATTCAACGATTACAGCTGATCTGGGATTGCTGAAGACGGGACACCATTTGGCCAATGAGATCAACATAGTCATCGCACAACTCAAGCGCCTGTATACAATTCAAGTTCCCCAATGGTTGGAAGATGAAATTTGACGGCAAGTAGCGCAACTAGTTTCTCCCCCACAAGTCCTGGTCCAGACCACTTCTCAGTTAATTTAACATTGAACCAACAGATATAGAGCGCCTGAATACTTTTCGCTAGATCAGATGGACGACAAGAACCGAACAAGCCGAGCCCAGAGCGAGACCGAGAGAGAGAAAGAAGGACATGACGACCCCAGTCGGCTCCGATAACTCTTTCGGCACGACCTTTGGCCCGTAGATCATCGGCAGAGTTCCCAAGTATCCATTGGTAAGGCCCAGAACCGAGATGAAGATGGCGGGATAAAAGTCCCGGTCGAAGAAGACCGTGCGCAAATGGCCCCGCGGCTGGTAATTACAGAATATGAACAAGGGCAAGAGAAAGGTCCGCAGGACCACCAAGACTGGAAGGAATGTGCTCTTCGGCCCAGGGATTTGGATCCAAGCAGTCGTCTGTCGGCCTGTCCAGTCTGCAAAATTGTACAGCAGGAAGCTGGTCAGGGGCACGAAGTACTTACTGGTCCACTCGCTGCCCGAATCCTTGGTGACGGACTCAATGTTGGAGGAGATGGAAGGGAAGATAATGATGGAAATGAAGAAGGTGTAAAACGCGCTGAAGCCCAGGGGGGCGGTCTTTTTGAGGATGGGTCTCAATGGAGGAACAGTGCCAGTGTCGCTGGACAGGGAAGCACTCCCAACGGACGCATTTATGGAGCCGGTGTCATTGCCGATCAAGCTGTCATTTTCCCCTCCGGTATGTTGTGGTCTCTCATTCAGACTCTTCAGGTAATAGCTAAGAAATCACAGAACAGAAGTGTTAAGATTCCAAGTAATATGCTGGCAGTAGAAATTAAGATATGACACACAATTGCCCTGTACATAAATTAGAATCAGAGAAATTTACAGCATGGAAGGAGGCCATTCAGCCCATCGTGTCCATGCCGGATAAACAAAGAGCCACCCAGCCCAATCCCACTTGCCAGCTCTAGGTCCGTAGCCCTGTAGGTTACGGCACTTCAAGTGCACATGCAAGTTATTTTTAAATGCGAAGAGGGTTTCTGCCTCTCCCACCCTTTCAGGCAGTGAGTTCCAGACCCCCACCGCCCTCTGGGTGAAATAATTTCCTCTCAAATCCCCTCTACACCCCCTACCAATTACTTTAAATCTATGCCCCCTGATTATTGACTTCTCTGTTAGGGTTAATAAGAAGGACCTATTTCCCCTATCAAGGGCCCTCATAATTTTACACACCTTAGTTAAGTCCCCCCTCCGCCTCCTGTGTTCCAAAGAAAACAACCCCAGCCTATTCTTGCCATGTTATTAAAATTACTGTAAATCATCTTTCTTTGCAAAGTGCCCGTCAACCCAATGCCAAACATCACAAGAAACGAACGGATAATCCAACATGGCAGCCAAATATGGTGGCAGATTGGGAGCAAGTGATGTCAGAGGAATCAGTCAGAAATTTGTGGCTTCAAGCCTCACCCCAGGACTTGAGCACATAATTTAGGCTGATACGCCAGTGTAGTATTGAGGGAGGTGCTATCGCGTGGCGATAGTTCGAGCGGACATTAAAGATCCCATGCCACAATTCCGAGATGCAGCTGAAGACTTCTCCCAGTGCCCTGCCCAACCAACACCAAACACAGGTTAACTGGTCACTGACTAAAAAAAAAATATTGGTTCATTGGATGTGGGTGTCGCAGGAAAGGCCGGCATTTATTGCCCATCCCTAATTGCCCTTGACAAGGTGGTGGTGAGCCACCTTCTTGAACCGCTGCAGTCCATGGTTTGGCACAACTGAGTGGCTCGCTGGGCCATTTCAGAGGGGCAGTTAAGAGTCAACCACATTGCAGTGGGTCTGGAGTCACATATCGGCCAGACCGGGTAAGGGCAGCAGATTTACTTCCCTCAAGGACATTAGTGAACCAGATGGGTTTTTAACGACAATCCGGTAGTTTCATGGTCACCGTTACTGACACTGGCTTTTTACTCCAGATTTATTTAATTGAATTTAAATTCCCCAGCTGCCGTGGTGGGATATGAACTCGGGTCTCCGGATCATTAGTTCAGGCCTTGTGCAGCAATACACTATGCTACCATACACCCTGTCTGTGGGATCTTGCTGTGAGCAAAGTGACTGCCATATTTAATACACTTCCTTCGATTTGAAGCATTTTGCAATGTGATGCTGTGCAATGCAAATACAAATCTCTTTATGGTGATTATTGCAGACTTCAAATACTCAAAAGACAAACTATTTCAACCTTATCCCAAAATAGATTTTTAATACGTCATTTAGGCTGACCGCAAAATGAAAAAGAACAGTAGTCCCTTTAATGTTTTATTAAGATTAAAGTCTGATCACATACCATAACATTACCAATTAACTGCTGCAAAACAGGAGGTGGGAATTGGGTGGCAGAGTGGATTACACCCGATCCTTACAACTGGTCTTTTTTAAACTCATTCGCGGGATGTGGGTGCCGCTGGCAAGGCCGGCATTTATTGCCCACACTTAATCGCCGAATGAGAAGGTGGTGGTGAGCCGCCTTCTTGAACCGCTGCAGTCCGTGTGGTGAAGACGCTCTCACAGTGCTGTTAGGGACGGAGTTACTGATGGTCTGAAAGTCTCCAGAGACTGAATTTGGAGAGCCCCAATCCGTTCCGAGTCGGTGTGGTCCCGTAGCGTAAATCCGCCTTGAATTTGCGGGAAATGGGATAGTGCAGGAGGTGCCGTTTTTCCTCGGGTTGTGATTAAAGCATGTTACTGCGTCGATGGAGCTTGATGCTGCGTCCAACATGCACCATATTTGAATTGTGTGCGCGTACTTGATACTCAACAACTTGTATTCATATATCGCCTTTAACGTAGTGAAACGTCCCAAGGAGTGTTATGAGACAAAAAAAAACTGACACCGAGCCATATGAGGAGAAATTAGGGCAGGTGACCAAACGCTTGGTCAGAGAGGTAGGTTTTAAGGAGTGTCTTAAAAGGAGGAAAGAGAGGTAAGCGAGGCGGAGAGGTTTAGGGAGGGAGTTCCAGAGCTTGGGGCCCAGGCAGCTGAAGACACGGCCACCAATGGTACAGCGATTATAATCAGGGATGCTCACGAGGGCAGAAAGAGAGCGCAGACATCTCGGGGGATGGGGTTTGTGGGGCTGGAGGAGACTACAGAGATAGGGAGGGGCGAGGGCCATGGAGGGATTTGAAAACAAGGATGAGATTTTTGAAATCGAGGCGTTGCTTAACCGGGAGCCAATGTAGCTCAGCGAGCACAGGGGGTGATGGGTGAGCGGGACTTGGTGCGAGTTAGGACAGGGGCAGCCGAGTTTTGGATCTCCTCTAATTTATGGAAGGCCAGCTAGCAGTGCGTTGGAATAGTCAAGTCTGGAGGTAACAAAGGCATGGATGAGGGCTTCAGCAGCGGATGAGCTGAGGCAGAGGCGAAGACGGGCGATGTTACGGAGGTGGAAATAGGCGGTTTTAGTTATGCTGTGGATATTTGGTCAAAAGCTCATTTCAGGGTCAAATATGTCACCCAGGTTGCAAACCGTCTGGTTCATCCTCAGACAGGAGTTGGGGAGAGGGATGGAGTCAGTGGCTGGGGAACGGAGTTTGTGGCAGTCGCAAATAGGAAAGTATTCCATTTCACACCGTTACAAACCCTTACCTGAACAAGAATTTAAAAAACCCATCAGCCAAGTAGCTTTTATAATGAATCCAGTCACCCATATGAAAGGGAAATGCCCAAATTGATTTACAAGCAAGAAAATAACAGACTAGGGTTGTTTCTTTTCCATTAAGTCTTGTTCTTCTCGTGACAACATTCCAAAGTTGATAGGATTATAACTTACATTCATTAGCGATTTACAGTGACAGTTTTAATGATGCTGGCGGAGAATAGTCAATATGAGGGATGTCGGAGTGGATAAATAGAATACTGTTCCACTTCACCCTCGCTGCATCAATGTGACATCTCCAAATCTCTTCAAGGGTGCCTCTGCAGTGAATGCCAAATTAATCATAGAATCACGGAAATTTACAGCACCGAAGGAGGCCATTTCGGCCCATCGTGTCCACGCCGGCCGACCAAGAGCTACCCAGCCTAATCCCTCTTTCCAGCTCTTGGTCCGTAGCCCTGTAGGTTACGGCACTTCAGGTGCACATCCAGGTACTTTTTAAAATATGGTGAGGGTTTCTGCCTCTACCACCCTTTCAGGCAGTGAGTTCCAGACCCCCACCACCCTCTGGGTGAAACAAATCTCCTCTGAACCTCCCCTCAATTACTTTAAATCTATCCCTCCTGGTTGCTGACCCCTCTGCTGAGGGAAATGGATCCTTCCGATCCACTCTATCTAGGCCCCTCATAATTTTATGCACCTCAATGAGATGTCCCCTCAGCCTCCTCTGTTCCAAAGAAAACAATCCCAGCCTATCCAATCTTTCCCTCACAGCTAAAATTCCCCAGTCGTGGCAACATCCCCGTAAATCTCCTCTGTACTCGCTCTCGTGCAATCGCCTCTTCCCTGCAGCATGGGGACCAGAACTTCCTGGCCACGCTGTTGTTGGGAGAGTTGCACACACTGGAAGCTGGGTTACCACCAATGTTTCCACTAAGCTCCGCGACGATCCGGAGAGCACAGACAGGCTGCTCGCCAGCATTTAAATGGGATAAACCCGCGCACCCACGATAATTTGAATGCGCCACACAGCAACCGGAATTTTTTTTTTTTTTTTTTGCGGGAGCGTTGGTTACCACTGCCCCCGAACGCATTCCCGTCGGGAACCCATCTGCCATCAAAAAGAGCAGACTTTCTCCGAGTCGGACTGGGTTGGATTCAATCCCGGATTCAGACGCGACAAGACCGATCTCTTGGCTCTTGACAGGGTAGATAGATGCAGGGAGGATGTTTCCCCCGGGCCGGGGAGTCTAGAACCAGGGGTCACAGTCTCAGGATAAGGGGTCGGCCATTTAGGACTGAGATGAGGAGAAACTTCTTCACTCGGAGGGTGGTGAATGTTTGGAATTCTCTGCCCCAGAGGGCTGTGGAGACTGTCGTTGAGTATATTCAAAACGGAGATCGATAAGATTTTTGAATATTAAGGGAATAAAGAGATATGGGGATAGTGCAGCTCAGGTAGAAGATCAGCCATGACCTTATTGAATGGCGGAGCAGGCTCGAGGGGCCGAATGGCCGACTCCTGCTCCTAATTCTCATGTTCTCAGGAGCTCTTAACCTGTAACATTAGCAATACTTTGGAAATATTTCATACCTTGCATTCAAGTGCAACCAATTAAATTTTCATTCATAATTCATACTGGGATGACCGTAAAAGCGATCGTCAAAGGGGAGGAGACGGAGATTCCAGCCACCAGACTGATGATGAACAGGAGCTGTGCTTACCTGGAATAGGTGATCCTCGGCAGCAACAAGTAGATGACAATACAGATCACAAGAAAAATATCTGCAGTAATAAAATAGGCCAGCGCGCTGTCGGAGATCGTCCCAGCAGCAGCCAGGTCCACCACTGACGCCACAGCGCTGATGGTCCCGCCCATAGCCTGCCCTACACAGGAAAGTAAGAACACCAGCGTGAACACAAGGGCCCCCAGCCAATCAATCCCCGACAACCGCGCGTTTCATGTCTTTCCAAATGTCAAAGCAAGCCTGCAAGCTCTGCTTCACAGCTGAGAAACTACTAGGTAGCAATTGTTGAGTCATTAGCTTTCAAACACTCCACTTGGACAGAGAAGAACCGAGCCTGGTTCCAGGGTTGAGGGGTTACAGTTACGTGGAGGGACTGGAGAAGCTGGGCTTGTTCTCCGGAGAGCAGAGATGGCCAAGAGGAGATTTGATAGACGTGTTTAGAATCATGAAGAGTTTAGATGGATTAAATAAAGAGAAACTGTTTCTAAAAGCTGAAGGGTCGATAGGCAGAGGGCACAGATTTAAGGTGATCGACAAAAGAACCAGAGACGACACGAGGAAAAATGTTTTAGTGCAGCGAGTGGTTAGGATCTGGAATGCACTGCCTGAGAGGGTGGTGGATACAGACTCAATACTAGTCTTCAAATACTTGAAGTACTATTCTATGATACTAAGATGTTTCGGAGGGGGTGCGGGGTCAGGGGTCCAAAAACTAGGGGCCATAAATATAAGATAGGCACTGATAAATGCAATAAAGAATTCAAGAAACTTCTTTACTCAGGGAGGTGCGAATGTGGAACTTGTTACCACAGAGAGTAGTCGAGGCGAATATTAGATACATTTGAGGGGATGCTGCATAAACACAAGGGAGAATGGAATAGATGGATATTCTGATGGGGTGCGATGAAGAGGGATGGGAGGAGGCTGGCTGGTGTGGAGCACGGAGCAGTTGGGCCGATTGGCCTGTTCCCGCGCTGCACACTCCGTGTAACCTACCTGATATTAACGCTTGTGCATTCCTCATGGGAAACCGGCCGACCTCTCCAAACACACTCCCCAGGAATACGTTGGAAGCTCCGCAGACAATGACCACACAGACCATGGTCAGGCCAAAGAACTCGTACGGCCACGAAGAGGTGTCCACCTTCACCAGAGCAGTGGTCACGCAGAATATAAAGAGCATGACAAACAGGGAAGACAGCACTCGGACTTTGGCAGAAATCCTAAAAAGGAAATAATAAAAGGGAGTGTAGACGACACGGAAACAACCCGATGCAGCCCTCAACAGAGAATACAGGAAATCTAACCATCATTCTGCAATTTTAAAGGAGGTGCAGGAACATAGAGACCCGAGCTATCTTTGAAGGAGGTTGAACAAGCTGAGAAGGCTGTTAAAAAAATCACGTAGATATATACAGTACAAGAACAAGGAAGTTATGCTGGTGAGGCCTCAGGTGGAGTATTGCGTTCACACTTTAGGAAGGATGTGAGGGCCTTGGAGAGGGCGCAGAAGAGATTTACCAGAATGGTTCCAGGGATGTGGGACTTCAGTTATGTGGAAAGACTGGAGAAGCTGGGGTTGTTCTCCTCGGAGCAGAGAAGGTTAAGGGGAGATTGGATAGCGAACTAGTTGGCAGACAGGAAGCAGAGAGTAGGAATAAATGGGTCCTTTTCAGAATGGCAGGCAGCGACAAGTGGGGTACCGCAAGGTTCAGTGCTGAGACCCCAGCTATTTACAATATATATTAATGATTTAGACGAAGGAATTGAATGCAATATCTCCAAGTTTGCAGATGACACCAAGCTGGGTGGCGGTGTGAGCTGTGAGGAGGATGCAAAGAGGCTGCAGGGTGACTTGGACAGGTTAGATGAGTGGGCAAATGCAATATAATGTGGATAAATTTGAGGTTATCCACTTTGGTGGCAAAAACAGAAAGGCAGAATATTATCTGAATGGTGACAGATTGGGAAAAGGGGAGGGTGTCATGGTACATCAGTCATCGAAAGTTGGCATGCAGGTACAGCAGGCGGCAAATGACATGTTGGCCTTCATAGCGAGAGGATTTGAGTATAGGAGCAGGGAGGTCTTGCTGCAGTTGTACAGGGCTTTGGTGAGGCCACACCTTGAATATTTTGTACAATTTTGGTCTCCTAATCTGAGGAAGGACATTCTTGCTATTGAGAGAGTGCAGCGAAGGTTCACCAGACTGATTCCCGGGATGGCAGGACTGACACATGAAGAAAGACTGGATCGACTAGGCTTGTATTCACTGGAATTGAAAAGAATGAGAGGGGATCTCATAGAAACATATAAAATTCTGACGGGTTTAGACAGGTTAGATGCAGGAAAAATGTTCCCAATGTTGGGGAAGTCCAGAACCAGGGGTCACAGTCTAAGGATAAGGGGCAAGCCATTTAGGACCGAGATGAGGAGAAGCTTCTTCACTCAGAGAGTGGTGAACCTGTGGAATTCTCTACCACAGAAATTTGTTGAGGCCAGTTCGTTCGATATATTCAAAAGGGAGTTAGATGTGGCCCTCATGACTAAAGGGATGAAGGGGTATGGAGAGAAAGCAGGAATGGGGTACTGAAGTTGCATGATCAGCCATGATCATATTGAATGGTGGTGCAGGCTCAAAGGGCCGAATGGCCTACTCCTGCATCTATTTTCTATGTTTCTATGAAAGCCTTGGAGAGGGTGCAGAAGAGATTGACCAGAATGGTGCCAGGGATGAGGGACTTCAGATAGACTGGAGAAGCTGGGGTTGTTCACCTCGGAGTGGAGAAGGTTACCAGGAGATTTGAAAATCATGAACAGTTTGGATGGAGTAAATAAGGAGTGTGTGTTTCTGGGGACAGAAGGATTAGTAACCAGAGGACACAGATTTAAGGTAACTGGCAAAAGCTGAGGCGACATGAGGGGGAAAAAAAGCGTAGCCAACGAGTTATGACGATCTGGAACCCGCTGCCTGAAAGGGCAATGGAAGCAGATTCAATAGTAACTTTCAAAAGGGAATTGGATAAGTATTGGAAGGGGAAACAACTGAAGGATGGTGGGGAAAGTGCAGGGGAGTGGGATTCATCGGATAGCTCTACCAAAGAGCCAACGCAGGCACGATGGGCCGAATGGCCTCCATCTGTGCTGTAAGATTCTATGAAGATAAAATACAAATGTGGAGGAAAAGGCAGGTGCCACAATATGCATCTCCCGGGGGAGCACTTCAGACACAGGGTAAATATGGAGCACACGCGAAAGACTGCAGAGTCAATTTATGCTGACGTTACCCCCATTACTACTTTTAACACAAGGGAAAGTCCTACGCTTATTCAGGAGAACGACACAAAGGTGGAAGAGAACTGTTGACACAGCAAATGTAACCTTTTCACGGGATGATCTCCCATGGTGCAGGCCATGAGTAGCCTGGATTTTGGATCAGATTTAGCTACAGACATGGTCAGCCCCTTCACAACCAGATACTCAGTGGCGAGGGTAGGGCGAACAAGTCATCTGAGTATGCACATTGGG
Source organism: Pristiophorus japonicus (assembly GCF_044704955.1). Classification (NCBI taxonomy): domain Eukaryota; kingdom Metazoa; phylum Chordata; class Chondrichthyes; family Pristiophoridae; genus Pristiophorus; species Pristiophorus japonicus. The sequence goes on along the minus strand of NC_091998.1, from coordinate 6,554,116 downwards.
AGGTCAACAAATACTTGCATTTATATAGCGCCTTTAATGCAATGAAACGTTCCAAGGCATTTCACAGCAGTATTACAAGACAAACAAATTTGACACTGAGCTGCATAAAGAGAAATTAGCGCAGATGTCCAAAAGCTTGGTCAAAGAGGTAGGTTTTGAGGAACCTCTTAAAGGAGGAAAGAAAGGTAGAGAGGTGGAGAGGTTTAGGGAGGGAGTTCCAGAGCTTGGGGCCCAGGCAACAGAAGGCACGGCCACCGATGGTGGAGCGATTATAATCTGGGATGCTCAAGAGGGCAGAATTAGGGGAGCGCAGAAATCTCGGGGGGTTGTGGGGCTGGAGGAGATTACAGAGATAGGGAGGGGCGAGGCCATGGAGGGATTTGAAAACAAGGATGAGAATTTTGAAATTGAGACATTGCTTAACCGGGAGCCAATGTCGGTCAGCGAGCACAGGGAGGGATGGGTGGGACTTGGTGTGAGTTAGCAATTAAATGGAACTATTTTTAGATGCTGAGCTCGATTGGTTCCTCTTTGTTCTTTCCAATGTTTAGCTGAAGGATGCTGCTTGTCTGAGACTGAACAGAAATGGTGGTGGGACTGAGAGGTGGTGAAGTGGTTGAGCTGGGTGTGGTCAGCGTGCATGTGGAAAAATACAAAAATGGCAGGCAGCATCTTAGTGAGACCCTTCCTAATTGTTCCCCCCCCCCCCAACCCCATCGCCATGTAATCTCCTGGGAGACGAAAGCAATCTCGTGAAAAACCCAGGGATCAATAATGGAAAAACACTCTGGAAATTCTTCTCCGACCCCCCTCAGGTGATGAAAGCAATCCAGCAGATTATCTGTAAAACCACTGCCTGCTCTATGCTGCCATCTCTGGCCCAGCCAAGGGATGAGAGGATATCGCTCGGACAAATGAGATTTGATAACCAAGGGCTGGATTTACTGCTCCTGTCCGCCTCTGTTTTCACCTCCAGAGGGGCGGCAATGGTGGCGGCGAGCTCTTCCGGGCGGCCGGCCAGCTTCCAGCGCCCCGCGGGGGTTTTCGTGGCCGGTTTAGGCAGGGCGTGGAGCATTACCGCCCGGGAGAGGCGAGCAGGTCTGCAACGCCCCCCCCTGGTTGCGACACCGGCTCAGTTTTTGACTCCCGCCCGACCCGTAGCGCCCCACAGCGCCCCCTGCTGGGACCGCCTGGGAAAGCGGGCAGTCCGACCTGTAGCGGCTGCAGTGAAGTCAGTATTGTCGCCCGCGGGCAAGTGCGATTGTTTTTTCTTTCCTTTTGCGATTTATGATGTGGTGGCGTGGGTTATTTATTGGGGATGTTATTGATGGGCTTTTGTCAGGTTTTTTTTTTCTCCCCAGGCCTCTCAGGGTGCTCCGAGGCCGGCTGTTTAGCTGGGATTTTTCCCATGCTCAGCTGGCCTAGCGCCCTGAGAGAGAGAAACACAGAAGTTTACGATGCAGGAGGCCGCCATTTCGGCCCATCGTGTCCGCGCCGGCCGACAAAGAGCCACACGGCCCTCGGTCAGCAGCCCTGAAGGTTACATAGAAACCTATGAACAATGGCGGAAAGGTAAAGAGCTCCCAGCCCAACCAGTCCGCCTCACACAACTGCGACACCCCTTACACCGAAGCATTCTACACTCCACCCCAACCGGAGCCCTGTGATCTCCTGGGAGAGGCAAAAACCAGATAAAAAACCCAGGCCAATTTAGGGGGAAAAAAAATCTGGGAGAGAGGTGTACAACGCCTCCCTTAACACCCGCCCCACACTCAGGGCCCAGCTGCCCAATGTCACTGACTGAGGCGCAAACTGTACCGCCCCACTGCCATTACCGCCCAAAATCAGCAAAGCCGAAAATCCCGCCCCAAGGATCTATTCAACTGAGCAGAGAATGCTAAGGGGGCTTTAATAGAAGTGTTGAAAATTATGAAAGAGTTTGTGAGGGCAAAGAGTGAAACATTTTCGACTGGGACAAGGGAGATGAGAAGGATCTTTTTTGACGCAAAGACTTGTTAAAACATGGAATACATCAGCACAAGTGATGATTGCAGCCCAGCCAATCAAGACATTTAAGTGGAAATGAGATAAACACTTGAAAACTTGAGACACACAGGATGAGATAGCTGTGTCGGGCCAGCGCAGACACGATGGGCTGAACAGCCAACTCGGTGTTGAAGTTTCTGAATGGGCAATATTCTCCCGGAATATATTCTCAAACAGGGCTGGCTACGACAATGCCACGCTAGAGTGGTGATGAATTCCAATCATTTTTACCATAAAACGCTGTGTCGAAATCAGATACACAGCATTCAAATCCTGTCGGTGACACTTACTTGTTGACGAGGAGGTAGTTCATCACCAGGCACAGCACGGAAGGCACAGTCGATGCAATCGAAAGGTAGCTTTCAAAGTAACTCTGGAATTAGAAGCAAAACGATCATAAGCCTCCTCACTCATCAGATTGCTGCAGTGTTTAGTGTACCCGCTCTCCTTACTACTGAAAGTATTTCGAGTCTGCAGCGGAGATTACCTCTTACAGAAGGGTAGGTACTGCTGGGAATTTAATGGCCAGGGTGATCTCCTGGACTAGTTTCGATCCCCCAGATGGGTGGGAGAGGAATTTCCCAGATTTATTTTTCCCCAAATTGGCCTGGGGTTTTTTTTGCCTCTCCCAGGAGATCAGGCGGTTTTGGGTGGAGTGGATATGTTGCGATACACAAGGTATGGCAATTGTGTGGGACAGGCTTGATGGGCCAGATCTTAGAAATTTTCAGCACGGAAGGAAGCCAGTCCAATGGTCTTTACCTGTCCGTCATTTTTCGTACCTTCGTATGAGGCACCGGAGAAAGTGCACAAAAGACGATACCAGAACTGAAGAGGTCATAACTATCCGGAAAGGTTGAACAGACCGGAGTTCTTCTCTCTAGAAAAGAGAAGGCGGAGGGGTGACCTGATAGGTCTTCAAAATTATGATGGGGGTAGATGTAGAAAAGATGTTTCCACTTGTGCGGGAAGTCCAAAACGAGAAGCCATCAATGTAAGATGGTCACTAATAAATCCAATCAGGAATTCAGGAGAAAGTTCTTTACCCAGAGCGGTGAGAATGTGGAACTCGCTGCCACAGGGAGGGGTTGAGGCGAATAGTATCGATGCATTTAAGGGGAGGCTAGATAAGCACACGAGGGAGAAAGGAATAGAAGGATACGATGATGGGTTGAGATGAAGAGGGGTGGGAGGGGGCTGGTGTGGAACACGGACCTGTTGGGCCCAAAGGCCTGTTTCTGGGCTGTACATTCTATGTAACTGCTGGTAAGAATGAGTTGGTTGAAATAAGAACGGAAGAAAGAAAGAGTTTTCATGGATGCCAGACAATACGAAGGAGAGCTTGTTGGACAGAAGCTTGGTAATATTGGTATGCAGCCCCTGGGTGTTGTTTGAGGGGGGTGGAGGGTTTGAGTTGAATTTTGTTTGCCATAAACCCAAGAGTTTTTGTTATTCTTGGGACGTGGCAACACTTGCGATTCCGTACTGATTGCCCTGTAGGTGCCCTGAGAAAGCGATTGGCCAATTTCAGAGTCAACCACACAATTTGAAGCTGGAGTTACATCCAGCCAGGTTCGAGTGGCAGCTTCCCCGAAATGTATGAATCAGTTGAGTTTTTAAACTTTCACCATCATTTATCCCACCAAATGTCAGGTCACAAATAGCCAGATTTATTCTCCCCGTGCTTGCAAACATCGCACCATCACACCTACTCCGCGAATACACAGTGTCCAGAGAATACAACCGCTACATCAGCAAAGACATGCCGATCCAGGCCGACTCGAACAACCTACCAGCAACCCGTCTCAAGTCTACAAGGCCAATTTGCACCGTTGCCAAAACCCTTCAGTGTTCTCCTCTCAGCCTTGATGACCGAAGGCGAAATGTTTGGAAGGACTGCGACACACGGAATGGATTCCTCATCGAGGAGCCCACAGTACAACCTGAAGGATCAAACCTTCCTCGCAAACAGTGGACAACCATCGACCGCCTCAGAACCGGTCACGGTCGGTGGTGCCACCTTCTCCATAGGTGGGAGATTAAAGCCTCCCCGTCATGTGACTGTGGGGCTCCTAATCAGACCCTGGAGCACATCATCGAGCACTGCCCTCAGAGGGAACTCATAGGCAGCCGACAGGATATCCACGCTGTTACACCGGAAGCTTTGGCTCTGGATATCCGACTGAGATATTGGCGTTTGATTTGCTTTGCTACCACCGTACGAAAGCAGAGCCAGATTTATTGGATTCAAGTTCGTGACTTGCCATGGTGGGATGTGAACTCACAATTGCAGGGTTGCTCCCCCAGTACTGTAACCTCGACACCACCCGACCCGACCATCCAACAGAAAGTTACTGAGTATACCGTGACACAACGCCGCAATTTACACGACACTCACGCCAAGGTCGTCCTGCCGGGGAGACTGATCCGTCGCATTGCTCAACTTGTACAGCCAGTAGTGTTTGGCCGTGCAGAAGAAGTTCCACGGTAACAGGGAGCCAATCCCGAGGATGAAGAAAATCAGGTACACGGCGTTGAAGGTGTCTGGCGGGGCCTGGTGGAAGCGGCTTCGAACCAGCGGCTTGGCGATCAGAGGATCTTCCTCCTCCGCCTGCGAGCCAGGGTCCTGAAACGGAGCGCCTGGAATCTCCATATTCTCACAAGCTGGGATGAGCTCACTGCGATATTTACCTCCGTTTTTCAGGTCTCCTACGGTGCTGAAGCGAAAAGAGAATACAGTGTGGGTTAGCGAATTTTTCAGAAGGCGGCGGGAACACAATGGTCACAGCCATTGGTTCCTGGGGAATGTCCATGACAAACGCAACCTTCTAAACATTGAATCCCATCATTCATTCTGGTCCTTCGGAGTTCGGGTCCCATAGCTCCATTCATGTCAGATGATGGAGCAGTGGCTTATGGTGATGGAATGAATCAAACTTCATTTCCCCCCCCACCCTAAATGTTTTATGCCAGTCTTATGAAGCACTGACCACACTCGATCAGCTTCGCTGGGCAGGCGACATAGTACACATGCCAGATACGAGACTCCCTAAGCAAATGCTTTATGCGGAGCTCCTTCATGGTAAACGAGCCAAAGGAGGACAGCGGAAACATTATAAAGACACCCTCAAAGCCTCGCTGGCAAAGTGCGACATCACCACTGACACCTGGGAGACCCTGGCCGCAGACTGCCTGAGGTGGAGAAAGTGCATCCGGGAGGGCAGTGAGCTCTTCGAGTCTCAATGCAAAGAGCGTGAAGAGGCCAGGCGCAGGCAGCGGAAGGAGCGCGCGGCAAACCAGCCCCACCGACTCCGTCCCTCGACGACTATCTGTAACAGGGTCTGTGGCTCTCGTATCGGACTGTTCAGCCATCAAAGAACTCACTTTGGGAGTGGAAGAAAGTCCTCCTCGATTCCGAGTGACTGTCTATGATGATGATGCTTTAACCCCAGGAAGGGAAATTTCTTCACCCAGAGGGTGGTGGGGGTCTGGAACTCACTGCCTGAAAGGGTGGTAGAGGCAGAAACCCTCACCACATTTAAAAAGTACTTGGATGTGCACCCGAAGTGCTGTTAGCTACAGGGCTACGGACAGAGAGCTGGAATGTAGGTTTAGGCTGGATAGCTCTTTGTCGGCCGGCATGGACACGATGGGCCGAATGGCCTCCTTCTGTTGCGTAAGTTTCTGAGATTCCTTTTGGGAAATGCAACACTGCCATTTGGTCCACTGTTCTGGGCCAACCTCAAACCAGGTGAAGACTTTTCAAACCATGTGCCTTACGGGAAGTTTTAATTTTCGTGCGATGATGTGAGACTTTACATTTTTAAGAAAATAAATCAACTTTGGAATAAGAAAATCCACTTCACTTCTGGGGAGAAACTACGTTTTGTTAAAAATAACAAGCATGCGCCTGAGATTTAAAAGAGGCGGTCTTACCGCAGAGAATTGCTTTGCATACAGATCATGCAATAGATTTTTGGATATTAAGGGAATCAAGTGATATGGGAACTGGGCAGGAAAGTGGAGTTGAGGCAGAAGATCAGCCATGATCTTATTGAATGGTGGAGCAGGCTCGAGGGGCCATATGGCTGACTCCTGCTTCTATTTAGCAGTCAGCCGTGGCTCAGTGGTTGGTGCACTCGCCTTTGAGTCGGAAGGTTGTGGGTTCAAGTCCAACTCCAGGGACTTGAACACAAAAATCCAGGCCAACACTCCAAGTGCAGTGCTGAGGGAGTGCCGCACTGTCGGAGGTGCCGTCTTTCAGATGAGATGTTAAATCTGCTCTCTCAGGTGGACGTAAAAGATCCCGCGGCACTATTTCGAAGAAGAGCAGGGGAGTTATCCTGGGACCAATATTTATCCCTCAACCAACATAACAAAAACAGATTATCTGGTCAGTATCACATTGCTGTTTGTGGGAGCTTGCTGTGCGCAAATTGGCTGCTGTGTTTCCCACATTACAACAGTGACTACACGCCAAAAAAAGTACTTCATTGGCTGTAAAGCGCTTTGGGACGTCCGGTGGTCGTGAAAGGCACTATATAAATGCACGTCTTTCTTTACTTCTTATGTTCTTGTGGCTTCAACCATGAACATGACTCAGTGTAAACCACACCGTGACAACTGCAGAAGTGCACGGGGTAGCTGCTTCAACAACATCAACAATGCTTGCTCAGCTTTTCACATGAGGCAGCTCATGCCACAAACTTCTGACTCATAGAAACATAGAAAATAGGTGCAGGAGTAGGCCATTCGGCCCGTCGAGCCTGTACCACCATTCAATAAGATCATGACTGATCACTCCCTCACTACCCCTTTCCTGCTTTCTCTCCATACGCCTTGATCCCTTTAGCCATAAGGGCCATGTCTAACTCCCTCTTGAATATATCCAATGAACTGGCCTCAACAACTCTCTGCAGTAGAGAATTCCACAGGTTAACAACTCTCTGAGTGAAGAAGTTTCTCCTCATCTCGGTCCTAAATGGCTTACCCCTTATCCTTAGACTGTGTCCCCTGGTTCTGGACTTCCCCAACATCGGGAACATTCTTCCTGCATCTAACCTGTCCAGTCCCGGCAGAATTTTATGTTTCTATGACTCCGAGACGAGAGAGTACTACCCACTGAGTCACGGCTGACACAACAGTCTGACATTGCAATTTTACAGTCACAAGCTACCGTGTGCCAGTAATTACAATTCTGCTTTTCTCTTGCATCGCTTTATCTTATTTGCATTACTGATGAGTTTTACAAAGAAAATGAAAGCATTGAGCATTTTAACTCTTACTGTTGGGTACATGTTGCAACCTGACCATCCATAAACAAAACACTTTTGGAAAGTTACTCCTCATGATCCGGTGGAGTATAAACACTGGCGTAGACACCAGATTGAGTAGACTAGGCCTATATTCCTTAGCGTTTAGAAGGAGAGGTGATCTCATTGAAACATACAAAATTTTTACAGAGCTTGACAGGGTAGATGCAGGGAGGGTGTTTCCCCCCGGGCTGGGGAGTCTAGAACCAGGGGTCACAGTCTCAGGATAAGGGGTCGGCCATTTAGGACTGAGATGAGGAGAAACCTCTTCACTCAGAGGGTGGTGAATCTTTGGAATTCTCTGCCCCAGAGGGCTGGGGAGGCTCAGTCTTTGAGTATATTCAAGACAGAGAGCGATAGACTTTTGCACTCCAGGGAAATCAAGGGATATGGGGATCGGGCAGGAAAGTGGCGTTGAGGTCGAAGATCAGCCGTGATCTCTTTGAATGGTCTACTCCTGCTCCTATTTCTAATGTTCATAGACCAGTTGGGCTGAATGGGTCGTTTCTGTGCTGTTAATTAAATGTAATCATTTATGGTTCTATTTTACTAATTAATTCAAAATCATTCCTGCACTTCAATTGCCTCGATTTCAAAATTCTCACTTGTTTACAAATCCCTCCATGGCCTTGTCCCTCCCTATCTCTGTAATCTCCTGCAGCACCCCCCTCCGCCCCCCCCCCCCCCCCCGCCCCACACCACCCCCCCCCGTCCCACACCACACCACCCCCCGCCCCACACCACACCACCCCTCCGCCCCGCCCCACACCACACCACCGCCCCGCCCCACACACCCCCCCGCCCCGCCCCACACCACCCCTCCGCCCCGCCCCACACACCCCCCCGCCCCGCCCCACACCACCCCCCCGCCCCACACCCCCCCCCCCACACCACACCACCCCTCCGCCCCGCCCCACACCACACCACCCCTCCGCCCCGCCCCACCCCACACACCCCCCCGCCCCGCCCCACACACCCCCCCCGCCCCACACCCCCCCCCCCGCCCCGCCCCACACACCCCCGCCCCGCCCCCCCCCCGCCCCACACCCCCCCCCCCCGCACACCCCCCCCGCCCCACACCCCCCCCCCGCACACCCCCCCCGCCCCGCACACCCCCCCCGCCCCACACCACCCCTCCGCCCCACACCCCCCCCCCGCCCAGCCCCACACCCCCCCCCCCCCTCCGCCCCACACACCCCCGCCCCACACACCCCCCCCGCCCCGCCACACCCCCCCCCGCCCCACACCCCCCGCCCCACACCCCCCCCCCCCGCCCCGCACCCCACCACCCCCCCCCGCCCCACACCCCCCCCCGCCCCACACCCCACCCCGCCCCACACCCCACCAGATCCCCCCGCCCCACACACCCCACCACCGCCCCGCCCCACACCCCCCCCCGCCCCACACACCCCCCCCCCCGCCCCACACACCCCCGCCCCACACACCCCCGCCCCACACCCCACCCCCCCCGCCCCACACCCCACCCCCCCGCCCCGCTCCACACACCCCCCCCCGCCCCACACCCCACCCCCCCCGCCCCGCTCCACACACCCCCCCCCCCGCCACACACCCCCCACACCCCCCCCGCCCCACACACCCCCCCCCGCCCCACACACCCCCGCCCCACACACCCCTGCCCCACACCCCCCCGCCCCACACACCCCTGCCCCACACCCCACCCCCCACCCCCCCCCCCGCCCCACACCCCCCCCCCGCCCCACACCCCCCCCCCCCGCCCCACACACACCCCCCCGCCCCACACACCCCCCCGCCCCACACCCCACACCACCCCACCCCCGCCCCACACCACACCACCCCACCCCCGCCCCACACCACACCACACACCCCCCCACACCACACCCCCTGCCCCGCCCCACACCCCACCACCCCCCCCGCCCCGCCCCACACCCCCCCCGCCCCACCCCACACCCCCCCGCCCCACCCCACACCCCCCCGCCCCACCCCACACCCCCCCGCCCCACACCACACCCCCCCCGCCCCGCACCACACCCCCCCGCCCCGCTCCACACACCCCCCCCCGCCCCACACCCCCCCCCGCCCCACACCCCACCCCCCCCCGCCCCGCCCCACACCCCACCCCCCCCCCGCCCCGCCCCACACCGCAACCCCGAGATGTCTGCACTCCTCTAATTCTGCCCTCTTGAACATCCCTGATTATAATCGCTCCACCATCGGTGGCTGTATCTTGTGTTGCCTGGGCCCCAAGCTCTGGAATTCCCTCCCTAAACCTCTCCGCCTCTCTCCCTCTCTTTCCTCCTTCAAGACGCTCATTAAAACCAACCTCTTTCCTGTCCTAATTTCGCCTTATGTGACTCGGTGTCAAATTTATTTGTTTTGTCTTATAATACTCCTGTGAAACGCCTTACTACAAGTTGCTGTTGTTATAGCGAACAGTTATTCTCCCAATTGATGCAATCGCCGATAACACGTGCCTTAGGAGGCTGCACTTCCGAAAGGTCGTCATCGCTGTGACATGCCAGCTCATCAAGAGGGATCTGCAGCGTTGACCCGACACACGTCGCCTCGTGAATGGCCTGACTAAACAATCTCGGTGAAACCCTTGCCAGGAGCAGAGTGCACGTCTGGTGTATCTGATTTCATTAGGAACTGAAAGTACGAACAGAAACTTAGAGACACCACCTCCTGACAATACTGTACTGGGGCGGGGCTTGAACACGTGATCTTCTGAGTCAGAGGCAAGAGCGATATTGCCGAAGCAAGCTGATGTATGTCACAGAGGAGTAAAAGGTGGATTTAGCAAATGCTTTTTTGGAAGTGCGCCAGTACTGAGGGAGTGCTGCACTGTCACAGGTGCGATCTTTTTGGATAAGATGTTAAACCACAGCCCCGACTGCACTCTCGGGTAGATGTAAAAGATCCCACGGCACTATTTCGAAAAAGAGCAGGGGAGTTCTCCTGCCCTTTATTTATCCTTCAACCAACATCGCTGGAAAGTACTTCATTGGCTCTGAAGCACTTTGGGACATCCCGAGTCATGAAAGGTGCTAAATAAAGGCACGTTTTTTTTCTTTAATGTTGGCAATACCATTTTCACGTCCCTTTTAAAGGCACAACCCAGTGGAATATTCATGCTCAAGTAACAAGACTGAAACAAAACCTTGCCCTGCCAAGCTAAATGCAACGGAAAAACTGCGAAACGCCCCAAGAAATCTCACTGGGGACTGGAGAACACCAATCAGGAAGTGGGAGAGGGATTACCGAGATAGCCGAAGGCAGACTTGGAGAGGCATGTTTTCAGGAGGTTTAGCAAGGTAGGGAGAGGTGTGACAATACTGAATAGTTTAGGGAGACAATTCCAGAGTGCAGGTGTGGGGCAGCTGAAGGTCACCTCACTGACAACTTGCATTCAAATGAAGGAAAAGAAAATCTTGCATTTATATAGCGCCTTTCGCAACCACCAGACGTCTCGAAGTGCTTTACAACCAATGAAGTACTTTTGGAGTATAGTCACAGTTGTAACGTGAGAAACACAGCAGCCAATTTGCTCACAGCAAGCTCCCACACACAGCAATGTGATAATGACCCAGATAATCTGTTTCAGTGATGTTGATTGAGGGATAAATATTGTCCATGACATTGGGGATAACTCCCCTGCTCTTCTTTGAAATAGCACTGTGGCATCTTTTACATCCACCCGAGAGGTTGACATCTGAAAGACGGCACCTCCGACAGTGCAGCGCTCCCTTAGCACTGCACTGTCAGCCGAGATTTATATGCTTAAGTTTTATGGGCCCAAATTTCCCCATGAGTTGCACTGGGTTTTTTTGGCGTACCTTGATTTTTCTGGTGTATCATTTTAGTTGCAAATATGGCCATTTAATTTACGCCAGTGTAAGTGAGATAGTTAGGTATTTTGTTCGGTCAGTTTTTTTTTTCAAAAAGGGGGTGTTCCCAGTCACTTACACCATTTATGCCAATTTGACCAGAAAAAAGTTGTACTAAACTAACTTAGGGCAGCGTATGTGTCCACTTTTGTCCGCACAGAAAGACCTTCGTTATAGTTAAGGAATCGGCGCAAGTAACTACATTTAAAGCACCACCAAGCACCAAACAAAGCACAAAAAGTAATAAGCAATAAAATAGAAGCAACCCTGCCCCTAAAGCACCAAGACCAATCAGTAAATAACAAATAAAAAATAGAAGACCTACGTTAGGGAATGTAGCGGGCCGCCGATGAATGAGCCCATTCGGCCAGGGCGAGGGGCAGCGTGTTTCAGCCCCTCCCACACAGCCTGCAGCGCGCGTTTGCAGAAACTGCCTGCCAGGAGCTACTGCACATGCGTGCAGACTCTAGCGCGCATGTGCAGAGGTCCCTGACTCCGCCCCCAATCCATTGGGCCACGCTGTGCCATGACCGAGGAGAGGCTGGGGAGCGGCCAGAATACCGACATCTTTTCTCGGCGTGCTTGGAGGCAGAGAAAAGCAGCGCACCTCAAGTGAGGGCGCCAGAAAAACAGGTTAGCGAAATTCTAGCCCTTGGAAACATAGAAAATAGGTGCAGGAGCAGGCCATTCAGCCCTTCGAGCCTGCACCACCATTCAATATGATCATGGCTGATCATGCAACTTCAGTACCCCATTCCTGCTTTCTCTCCATACCCCTTGATCCCTTTAGCCATGAGGGCCACATCTAACTCCCTTTTGAATATATCTAACGAACTGGCCCCAACAACTTTCTGTGGTAGAGAATTTTGAACCTGTGGAATTCTCTGAGTGAAGAAGTTTCTCCTCATCTCGGTCCTAAATGGCTTACCCCTTTATCCTTAGACTGTGACCCCTGGTTCTGGACTTCCCCAACATCGGGAACATTCTTCCTGCATCTAACCTGTCCAATCCCGTCAGAATTTTATATGTTTCTATGAGATCCCCTCTCATCCTTCTAAATTCCAGTGAATACAAGCCTAGTCGATCCAGTCTCTCCTCCTATGTCAGTCCTGCCATCCCGGGAATCAGTCTGGTGAACCTTGGCTACACTTCCTCAATAGCAAGAATGGGACTTGAACCCACAACCTTCTGACTCAGAGGTGAGCGTGCTACTCACTGAGCCACAGGAAAGGAAGGCTCGAGTAGAACAGAATTATTGGGAGGTGTACAAAATCACAGGAAAGCAATGTGCTAAGATTCCTCCGATCATCTCAATAAGGACTGCTTATAAAGACAGACTCGGGCTGAATGAGCAAAATTGAAAATTTTAGTATGGTGACAAAAGGCAACAAGAGTAACTGGTGCAATCGCACTACAACAATTGTCACATTGGGGCCAAGTGGGTTCACTTTGCACTGACTCAACAATTATAGTGTAAATTAAGTCAGGGGTAAGACTCCCTGAAGGAGGCCTGCTCATTCAACGCCACCCGACAATCAAAGTGGGGTGCAACACCCAATTTATACTAAACACAGAATTGGGCTAAAGCCCAAACTGCCCCTCACTGATTCAAAACTTCAGAGTGAACCGCACCATAAAAACTCAAACAACCGTTTAGAGAAAGAAAAAATTTGCATTTCTATAGCGCCTTTCATGACCACCAGACGTCTCAAAAGCGTTTTACAGCCAATGAAGTACTTTTGGAGTGTAGTCACTGTTGTAATGTGGGAAACATATATCCCATTATTATTCCATATTATAATCCCAGCACATGGGAGGGCAATTTCTTCTTGTCCACCTGTTCCAATTACAGCTATTAAAATATTAATCAACTTCAGGAGGTTTTCAAATCTACTTTGCAAAATCTCAAAACTGGTAAACATCCGACCTTAATAACCACAGTGTGGTAAAATGAACAGCAACACTTTTGACATGCTGCACGAGAGTCACTGTGCCCGATAGTTGCCCCCGCACTTTGTGCAGAATCAGAGAGGCCACTCAACCCATCATGCCTGTGCCAGCTCTCCAATTCAGTCCCACTTTTCCCCATAACCCTGCACATTAGTCCCCTTCAAGTACATAGTTTCTTTTAATATACAGGAAAGCAAACTCAAAATTTACACAGATCTGTTAAGATTATATTTTAACAAGGTCCAGGAAAGGAGCTGCTTTATTCTCATTTATTGCCCCTCAGGAAACGCTGTACAAACTGTACTCCAGAGATTGATCAGAAAGCAAGGACACTTTGTAAACTGGAGAGGAGGTATATCAGAGAAAATGTCTAACCAGGATCTCAGTACACAATAGACACACTAAGGGCTCAAGTTTCGGCCTGAGTTGCTCCTATTTTTTTGGAGCAACTGGTTTAGAATGGAGCATCTTAGAAATTGCAATTCTCGGCATTTAGTTTGCTCCAATTCTAGTGAGTTAGAATAGTTTTGTTTTAGAACAGTTTTTTTCCAAAAGGGGGCATGCCCTTCCGCCTGTTTTGCAAGTTTAGGCAGCGAAAACTTACTCCAAACTAACTTAGATTTTTGTACGCTCAGAAAAACTTTGCCTACACTTATAAATCAGGCGCAGGGAACGAGGGGGAGTGGAGAGGGGCGAAGGGAAGTTTACAAACATTAAACACTTCACTTTTACAAATAAAGAGCCATCATCAAAAATAAATCAATAAATCAACCAATCAATTAAAAAAAAAAAATTTTTTTTAAATCAATAAATAAAAAATTACATTTCTACTCACCTACTGCAGCACCGGGAGCCCTCCAACAGCCTGCTGGGACGGGGCCCCCCCCCCAGGAGATGCCGGTCAGGCGGGCCCTGCCGCCGATGAGTTCGGGCGGGGCCTGTTGCCGGGCAGGCCGCCGCGGAAGAGGTAAGTACCGTCAGGCCACTCGGCCCGGGATAGGGGGCGACGTCCCTTCGGCCAGGGATAGGGTCGCCCGGAGACAGGATGCGCTGGGAGAGCCGGGAGCTACTGCGCACAAGCGCAGCTGCCGGCACTGTTTTTGGCGCAGGGCTGTAGCTCCACCCCCAGCAGCTCCTGTTGTGCCGTGCCGAGCTGGAAACGGCCCTACAGATATCGGAGAATCGCGAGGTAAGTATTTGCCGCTTTTTCAGTTCTACAAATTGGGCGGGCCTCTCCGATGTGTGTCGTTCTAGCGAGGGTCCGAAACTTGAGTCCTATATGTCTTAGTGGGGTTGCAATCCCAAACTCAGAAAGGAACAGTGTCCTAGTTATTTATATAGTATCAAGCTTAATGTATCCCAGTAACAGTTACATGGTTAATGTATCCCAGAGATATACTGTAGTAACATTAGTCTGTATCCATAAACTTGGTGCTCATCCAAAACTCTGCTGCCCATATCTTAACTCACTCCAAGTCCCGTTCACCCATCACCCGTTTGCTCGCTGACCTACACTGACTCTACACTGTCTGGCAACAACTCAGTTTTGAAGTCCTCGTCCTGGTTTTCAAATCCCTCCATGACCTTGCCCCTGTCCATCTCTGTAATCTCCTCCAGCCCCTGCGCTCCTCCAATTCGGGCCCTTTGTGCATCCCCGATTTTAATGGTTCAACCATTGGTGACCCTACCTTCTGTTGCCGTGTTCTAAAGCTCTGGAATTTTCTCCCTAAACCTCCCCGCCTCTCTGTCCTCCTCCAAGATGCTACTTAAAACCTCTCTCTTTGGTCACCTGCCCTGATTTCTTCTTGTGTGGCTCGGTGTCAAATTTTTTTATCTCTCAACTACTGCTGGGAAGCGCCTTGGGACATTTCACTACGTTAAAGGTGCTATATAAATACAGGTTGTTGTTGTTGATTACTGCCCCCACACATTGTTCAGAATCGGAGAATCTCGGCACAGAAGGAGGCCACTCGGACCATCATAACCGTGCCGGCTCTTTGAAAAAGCGATCCAATTTGGTGCCACCCCCCACCTTTGCCCCACAGCCCTGCGCATGAGATATCTGCATCCTCCAATTCATGCCTTTTGTGCATTGCCAATTTTAATCGCTCAACCATCCTCTTCAAACACATTGTTTCTTTCAATATGCAGGAAACAAAGCTAAAACTATACACAGACCTGTTAAGATTGCACTATGACAAAACCTAGATAAAAGTTCATTATTCTGATTTACTGCCCCCAAGGAAAACACAAATCACGTTGTACAAACTGTACTCCGGGGGTCGTGTCCGAAAGCAAGGAGGCTTTGGAAACTGGAAATGACAAATGGCAGAAAATATATAACCAAGAGCTCAGTGAACAATCACCACAACACTACATGCCCGAGTGAGGTTGCAATCACAAACTCAGACAGAAATATTGGCCCAGTAATTCCGATCGAGGTCTTCCCGTGGGCAAACTACTGAAAAAAGGGGGGGAAAAAAGCGCACTTACCTGAAGGTGCTGCGTCCGCTCGAACTTCCGATCCGGAGGCCTTCACTCCTACGCATCGGAGCGCGTGCATCTTGGGACGGCGCAGGGCTGGGGCTGGAGTCACATAGCTCTGGGCAACCAATCAAGGTACAGTATTTTCTCATCACAATAACGGGAACTCCGTAAGTTGGAGTTCCCATTATTATGAGAAACCTCCACAAACACATAAAACACTAATAAAAAAAATAGAAAAATACACGACATATTTAAGATTTATGTAAACTAAAGATCTATAATAAAATATGTTTTGATATGTGTTTATTTAATTTAATTTTAATATTTATATGTATTTTTAAACACTTGCGCCTGTAAAAGTAGGCTATATGCCTGCTTTTACAGGCACAAGATTGTTGAGGACATTGTTGGGCAAGATATGCGTAAATATCGCAAATCTTGCCCTGCAAATGTCCTTGTTCCCGAGATGCGGAGGATCTGTCAAGCGAGACATGTGACAGATCGGAAAAGCCGGTTTTCAGCGCATGCGCATTGCGCGCTGATAACCGGTTTTTCCGATGCCTTCCCGGGTCCATCGGAACTTTGTACGGACCCGAGACATCGGAATTTCAGGCTCATTGTGTCCTAGTGATATAGTAACAAGCTTAATGTATCCTAGTAACAGTTACATTGTACCCCAGTGATACACTGTAGTAACATCGGTCTGTAGCCCAGTGGCAGATCACCAGTGTCCCACAGCCAGAGGCATGCTGGGCAGCACCCTCGCCTGAGGCAAGGTGGTCATTGGTTCAAGTCCCACTCCAGGGACTTAAGCTCAAAAATCAACTGACACTCCAGTGCAGTACTGAGGGAGCGCCGCACTGTCGGAGGGGCGGTACTGAGGGAGCGCCGCACTGTCGGAGGGGCAGTACTGAGGGAGCGCCGCACTGTCGGAGGGGCGGTACTGAGGGAACGCCGCACTGTCGGAGGGGCGGTACTGAGGGAGCGCCGCACTGTCGGAGGGGCGGTACTGAGGGAGCGCCGCACTGTCGGAGGGGCGGTACTGAGGGAGCGCCGCACTGTCGGAGGGGCGGTACTGAGGGAGCGCCGCACTGTCGGAGGGGCGGTACTGAGGGAGCGCCGCACTGTCGGAGGGGCGGTACTGAGGGAGCGCCGCACTGTCGGAGGGGCGGTACTGAGGGAGCGCCGCACTGTCGGAGGGGCGGTACTGAGGGAGCGCCGCACTGTCGGAGGGGCGGTACTGAGGGAGCGCCGCACTGTCGGAGGAGCGGTACTGAGGGAGCGCCGCACTGTCGGAGGGGCAGTACTGAGGGAGTGCTGCACTGTCCAAGGGGCCGTCTTTCGGATGACACATTAAACCGAGGCCCTCGTCTGGTCTCTCAGGTGGACATAAAAGGTCCCATGGCACTATTTTGAAGAACAGGAGAGTTATCCCCGGTGTCTTGAGGCCTATATTTATCCCTCAATCAACATCACTAAAACAGATTATCTTGTCATTATCACTTTGCTGTTTGTGGGAGCTTGCTGTGCGCAAATTGGCTGCAGCATTTTCCACATTACAAGTGACTGCACTTCAAAAATAATTTCATTGGCTGTAAAGCGCTTTGGGATGTCCGGTGGTCATGAAATGCAAATCTTTCTTTCTTTCTACAAAGAGAAATTAAGACCATTGACCAAAAGCTTGGTCAAAGAGGTAGATTTTAAAGAACCAGCAGACACAATACATGTCTGAGTGGGGTTACAATCAATGGCTCGATCACAAACTCAGACAGGACGATTGTGTCCTAGTGATACAGAGCCCAATTTTGGCCATGACTTGCTCCAATTTCTTTTTTGGAGTAAATTGTTTTTTCTGGTGTAAGTTAAAAAACGCCATTTTCCCCAACAAAAACAAACTTGCTCCAGAGTAAGTCAGTTAGGCAGGATATTTTTTTTTTTTAAGTTGAGTGACAGATACACCCTTCATAGAATCACAGAAATTTACAGCACAGAAGGCGGCCATTCGGCCCATCGGCCGACAAAGAGCCATCCAGCCTAATCCCACTTTCCAGCAGGTTACGGCACTTCAGGTGCACATCCAAGTACTTTTTAAATGTGGTGAGGGTTTCTGCCTCTACCACCCTTTCAGGCAGTGAGTTCCAGACCCCCACCACCCTCTGAAGAATAAAGTTCTCCTCAAATCCCATCTAAACCTCCTACCAATTACTTTAAATATGCCCCCTGGTTGTTGACCCCTCTGCTAAGGGAAATAGGGTCTGTCCTAGCCACTCTATCCAGGCCCCTCATAATTTTATACACCTCAATAAGGTCTCCCCTCAGCCTCCTCTGTTCCAAAGAAAACCCCAGCCTATCCAATCTTTTCTCATAGCTGAAATTCTCCAGTCCAGGCAACATCCTCGTAAATCTCCTCTGTACCCTCTCGAGTGTAACCACATTTTTCCTGTAATGCGGTGACCAGAACTGCATGCAGTACTCCAGCTATGGCCTAACTAGTGAGTGACAGAGACCCCCCCACCCGCCTGTACCCCAGGGACACCCCCACCCCCACCTGTATCCCAGGGACCCCCCCGCCTGTACCCCAGGGGGACCCCACCCGCCTGTATCCCAGGGACACCCCCCCGCCTGTATCCCAGCGACACCCCCACCCGCCTGTACCCCAGGGACACCCCACCCGCCTGTACCCCAGTGACACCCCCCCCGCCTGTATCTCAGGGACACCACCCCTCACCTGTATCCCAGGACACCCCCCCCCGCCTGTACCCCAGGGACACCCCCCCCGCCTGTACCCCAGGGACACCCCCCCCGCCTGTACCCCAGGGACAACCCCCTGCCTGTACCCCAGGGACACCCCCCCACCTGTATCCCAGGGACATCCCCCGCCTGTACCTCAGGGACACCCCCCCGCCTCTACCCCAGGGACACCCCCCACCTGTACCTCAGGGACACCCCCCCGCCTGTACCCCAGGGACACCCCCCACGCCTGTATCCCAGGGACACCCCCCACGCCTGTATCCCAGGGACACCCCCCACGCCTGTATCCCAGGGACACCCCCCACGCCTGTATCCTAGGGACACCCCCCCCGCCTGTATCCTAGGGACACCCCCCCCCGCCTGTATCCTAGGGACACCCCCCCCCGCCTGTATCCCAGGGACACCCCCCCCCGCCTGTACCCCAGGGACACACCCCCCGCCTGTACCCCAGGGACACCCCCCCCCCGCCTGTACCCCAGGGACACCCCCCGCCTGTACCCCAAGGACCCCAGCCCGGGTCTAACGAGTTTCTCCAGCAGAGTCTCGCTGTTGCCCCGGGATTGCGGGGCCGGGGTTGGAGCAATTTGTGCACACACCCAGACCCCCCCCGGGAGACCCCGAGTGCCCGGGGCCCCGACACTCACCCATTGCGGGACCGTCACTCCGCTCTACCGCCCGGCTCGGCCCGGCCTCGGCCCCGCACCGCCTCTCACACCGCTCGGCCAATCAGCAGCCGGCCCCTGCACCGCCTCTCACACCGCTCGGCCAATCAGCAGCCGGCCCCTGCACCGCCTCTCACACCGCCCGGCCAATCAGCAGCCGGCCCCTGCACCGCCTCTCACACCGCCCGGCCAATCAGCAGCCGGCCCCTGCACCGCCTCTCACACCGCCCGGCCAATCAGCAGCCGGCAGGGCGGAGCTTCGCTACCCCGGGGTTCCCCACAGTCACTGTGCCAGCACTTGGTGTGCAGCAGTGCTGGGCTGTGTGGGTAAAGACAGACTGAGTGATTGAATGAATGAGAAAAAGATTGATAGAAGGAAGGAAAAATTGAACAAAACAAAAGGAAACATAAGAAGATAAGAAATAGGAGCAGGAGTCGGCCATTCGGCCCCTCGAGCCTGCTCCGCCATTCAATAAGACCATGGCTGATCTGATCATGGACTCAGCTCCACTTCCCCGCCCGCTCCCCATAACCCTTGTCTCCCTTATCGCTCAAACATCTGTCTATCTCTGCCTTGAATGTACTCATAAACTGAGCCTCCACAGCCCTCTGAGGCAGACAATTCCAAAGATTCACCATCCTCTGAGGGAAAAAATTCCTCCGCATCTCTGTTTCAAATGTACGATTGCTGGAATGATAAAAAGAGGGAAAGACAGACTTGCATTTCTATAGCGCCTTTCACTACCACAGGACGTCTCAAAGCATTTAACAGCCAATGAAGTACTTTTGGAGTGTAGTCACTGTTGTAATGTGGGAAACGCGACAGTCAATTTGTGCACAGCAAGCTCCCACACACAGCAATGTGATCATGACCAGATCAACTGCGTTGTAGTGATGTTGATTGAGGGATAACTATTGGCCCCAGTACACCAGGGAGAATAGTGCCACGGGATCTTTTACGTCCACCTGAGAGACCAGACGGGGCCTCGGTTTAACATCTCATCCGAAAGACGGCACCTGCGACAGTGCAGCACTCCCTCAGCACTGCACTGGGAGTGTCAGCCTGGAATCTTGTGCTCAAGTCTCTGAGAGTGAGACCTGAACCCTCAACCTTCAAGACTCAGACATGGGAGTGCTGCCCACTGAGCCACGGTGGATTGATTGACCGATTGATTTGCATTGATGCTGTGTCTTTCATAAACTCAGAATATCCCATGGCACTATTTCGAAGAAGAGCAGGAGAGTTATCCCCGGTGCCCTGCCCAATATTTATCCCTCAACAAACATCACTAAAACAGTTAATCTGGTCATTATCACATTGCTGTTTGTGGGAGCTTGCTGTGCGCAAATTGGCTGCTGCGTTTCCCACATTACAACAATGACTACACTTCAATAAAGTACTTCATTGGCTGTAAAGCGCTTTGAGACATCCTGAAGTAAAAGGCATGACAGAAATGCAATATCTTTCTTTAAAATGCACGTACGCCTGTTTTTCCCTCCATTTACTTCTGTGTCTTGTGTTGTGAAGACATTGGTCATTAATAGTTCCAAAAATGTTTTAATCAGATCACAAGCAGCCTCCCCCCGCCCCCAACTTCACATAACGTCAACCCTCATCACCACTTTGCTTCCCCATCTAGATTTGAGGTTGGTTAAAAAAAAACTGTCAATTCAAGGCAAAATTCAGTCAACTTCCTCTTCCCATTTTGTCCTTTTCCTGGTTTCCGAGGGCCAAACAACTTCTAACTCTGAGAAAATTAGGATGAACAGAGAGAGCAAATTAACAGAAGTGCCCCCTTTTTGCTAAAGGGCCACAAATCAAATAAAATCCAAAATTATAAGAAAAACAAAAGGAAACTACTCAAATTAAATCATAATGTTATCCCTAATAATCTGTCCATACATGCCTACAGATCTCCAAAGGCAGTTGGAAATGTGGATTCGCAGCAAAGGTATAACTCTGGTCATGCTGCGGGACTGTGAACCATCCTGGTGTGGGGCAACTCTGAAAACCTGTCTGAAAATATGCTGAATCTCATTGGTGCTTTTTAAAAACAAATACGCTGACCTACATTAGCTGCTGGTCCGGCAACGTTCAAATCCCTCCATGGTGCGTGCCCCTCCCTATCTCTGTAACCTCCTCCAGTCCTACATTTCGACAGCCCGAAATTTCTGCACTCCTCCAAATCCAGCCTCTTGAGCATTCCCGATTTCCATCGCTCCACCATTGGTGGCCGTGCCTTCATCTGCCTGGGCCCTAAGCTCTGGAACTCCCTCCCTAAACCTCTCCTCCTCTCTATCCTCCTTTAAGATGCTCCTTAAAACCTACCTCTTCAACCAAGGTTATAGTCACCTGTCTCAATATCTCCTTATCTGGCTTGGCGTCAAATTTTGTTTGATAACGCTGCTGTAAAGCACTTTGGGATGTTTTATTTCGTTAAAGGCGCTATATAAATACAAGATATTGTTGGGAACTTTCACATTTATCTTACTGCACTGAAAAAATTCTGTACCATTAATTCAAGAACTGAATACAAGTGTTGTGGCTCAGTGGGCAGCACACTTGCCTCTGAGTCAGAAGGTTGTGGTTCAAGTCTCACTCCAGGCACTTGAGCACAAAAATCTAGGCTGACACTCCCAGTGCAGTGCTGAGGGAGTGCTGCACTGTCAGAGGTGCCGTCTTTCAGATGAGACGTTAAACCGAGGCCCCGTCTGCCCTCTCCGGTGGACATAAAAGATCCCATGACACTATTTTGAAGAAGAGCAGGGGAGTTATCCCCGGTGTCCTGGGGCCAATATTTATCCCTCAATCAACATCACTAAAACAGATTATCTGGTCATTATCAAGTTGCTGTTTGTGGAATCTTGCTGTGCGAAAATTGGCTGCCACATTTCCTGTTATGTTCAGAATAAATCCACAGGACTATATCGCAAGCTCAGACTCTTGTGACCTTGGTGTCTTTATTCAGACTCCAGAGTGGGGAAGCAGCATGGTGAATCACCTTTTATACGTGCTTGCCCCAGGGTGCACAGGTGACCCTTAGGTCTCCCACAGGTGTGCCCCCTAGTGGCAAGTCTTACATTTTAGTAAGGTTCACATACATACATAACATTTCCCACATTACAATAATGACCACATTTCAGAAAGTACTTCATTGGCTGTAAAGCGCTTTGAGATGTCGGGTGGTCATGAAAGGCGCTATATAAATGCAAGTCTTTCTTTTTCAAACCATGATCAGCAATCTCAAGTACCACTGACTCATGGGGAGTGAGGCCAGTGGTACAACAATAAATAACTACTGCTTCTGTTCTGCATGTTCTCATTGTAAACAAACGTGTCTGTTCCCACTTGACAGCTGCCACAGGACAATTAGTTCATTTACTTGGTAGATTGGCTTAACAAATTACCGCTGTAGGTGGGAATGGGACACACTCACTGTTTATTAACAAAATACAACCACATTTTGTTTGAGCCTTCTCCCCTTTGCCAGATTGTCCATGCTTCCCTCAACAACATCATCATCATCATCATAGGCAGTCCCTCGAATCGAGGATGACTTGCTCTCACGTCAAAAAGTTCACAGGTGTTTCATTGATGGACCTAAAATTCCAGGTCCAGAAGTACATCCTGAAGGGTGGAAGATGCCTGTGCGTGGATTTTTTTAACGTGGGGTGGCCGTTGCACACCAGCCAGCACACGGGCTTGACAGAGCGAGGTCTTGGTCCAGTGGCAAGGGTTAACCAGGACGACTGGAGACCAGCTCTGCTGCACGGACCCAGTGCGCGCACATATCGCACAGTGTGGGCTGGGCCCGTGCTGCCCCTGGGCCCCGAACCCACGCCTCTCCTGGACCCCGATCACATCGCTGTACAACCTCTCGCCGCTCCTTCGCCCCGACCTCGCCGCTCCTGCTGTACCTGCCCACGCTCCAATCAGCGGCCTGGATTTTGGCGACGTCCAATCCGGTCGCCCTCCTCCAAGTCGTCGTCCTCCTGCACCAGCTCGCACTGCTCCCTGACTTGGCCGCCATGCTGCTCCCGGGTCACTGCACCTCCGTTCCTTTTATGGCCCCGACCTGCGTTCGGCTGGCGGTTTCTCGCAGGTCGGGGCCACCGTGCTGCTCCCATGTACACATCCTCTCGACTCATCTTTTGTCGGGTTATCACCTCCTTTTGCCTCCGGGATCTCTGCGCTTTTCCAATTCTGCCCCCGCAATTTCCTTCACTTCACCGTTGGCGGCCGTGCCTTCAGTCGCCCAGGCCCTCAGCTCGCTTTGCTCTCTGTTGAGTCATTTGCTCAAAAGAACCCATTCTTACCATCATGAGCAGCCAGCCAAATAAACGGCTTTGGCTTTAGAAACAGAGGAACAGAATACAAAAGCAAGGAAGTTATGCGAAACCTTTATAAAACACCGGTTTGACCTCAGCTGGAGTATTGTGTTCAATTCTGGGCACCATACTTTCGGGAGGATGTGAGAGCGTTGAAGAGGGTGCAGAAAATATTTACAAGAATGGTTCCAGGGATGAGGGACTTCAGTGACATGGAGACAGCAGAAGCCGGGATTGTTCTTCTTGGAGCAGAGGCGGTGGAGAGGAGATTCGATAGAGATGTTCAAAATCATGAGGGGCTTTGATGGAGTAAATAAGGGCAAACTGTTTCTACTGGCAGAAGGGTCAGATTTAAGGCGATTGGCAAAAGAAGCAGAGGGGAAGAAGAGGAAAGAGTTGTTGTGATTGGGAACGTGCTGCCTGAAAGGGCGGTGGGAACAGATTCAATACTAACTTTCAAAAGAGAATTGGATAAATACTTTAAGGGGAAAAAAATACAGGGCTGTGGGGAAAGAGTGGGGGGAGTGGGACTGATTGGATCATTCTATCAAAGAGCCAGAATAGCCACGACGGGCCGAATGGCCTCATTCTGCGCTGTATTATTCTATGGCTCTATATTCTGATTATGCAGCAGCGCTTAGAGGCTAGCCCCCATCCCTTGAAGCTAATAGATATCTCAAGACATCACATATTACTTTTACTCCTGTTACCAAGATAAAAGAAATCTTAGGGCTAGATTCTCAGTTGTCTAACGCTTCAGTTAGTGGCCAGAGGGGGCGTTAATGGGAGTGCAAGTGGTTACGGACCGGGAACGCAGAACTTAGCACCCCAACCGAAAATTCATTCGCGGCTCACCAGGGGCGCAAACCAGAAGCGCCCGGCTGCTGACGATCGCTCCGATCCCGACGTATTCCGGTGCAACGCTCGCGCCCAGGTCGGTAAATTCAGCGCGGCCGCCTCATTGAGCGCCCTCCAATAACACCTGGAAATACAGTCAGTGCAGGCTTGCAGAGTCGCTAACTGGCGGCTGTTGAAAGGGACAAGGAAGCACTTCCCTCGGAGGTCACAGTCAGTGCAAGGTTTACACACAGCACGGTGTGAGTCTCAGTCACAGTCAGTGCAAGGTTTACACACAGCACGGTGTGAGCCTCAGTCACAGTCAGTGCAACGTTTACACACAGCACGGTGTGAGTCTCAGTCACAGACAGTGCAAGGTTTACACACAGCACGGTGTGTGAGTCTCAGTCAGTGCAAGGTTTACACACAGCACGGTGTGTGAGTCTCAGTCAGTGCAAGGTTTACACACAGCACGGTGTGAGTCTCAGTCACAGTCAGTGCAAGGTTTACACACAGCACGGTGCGTGAGTCTCAGTCACAGTCAGTGCAAGGTTTACACACAGCACGGTGTGAGTCTCAGTCACAGTCAGTGCAATGTTCACACACAGCACGGTGTGAGTCTCAGTCACAGTCAGTGCAAGGTTTACACACAGCACGGTGTGTGTCTCAGTCACAGTCAGTGCAAGGTTTACACACAGCACGGTGTGAGTCTCAGTCACAGTCAGTGCAACGTTTACACACAGCACGGTGTGTGAGTCTCAGTCACAGTCAGTGCAAGGTTTACACACAGCACGGTGTGAGTCTCAGTCACAGTCAGTGCAATGTTCACACACAGCACGGTGTGAGTCTCAGTCACAGTCAGTGCAAGGTTTACACACAGCACGGTGTGTGTCTCAGTCACAGTCAGTGCAAGGTTTACACCCAGCACGGTGTGAGTCTCAGTCACAGTCAGTGCAAGGTTTACACACAGCACGGTTCGTGAGCCTCAGTCACAGTCAGTGCAAGGTTTACACACAGCACGGTGTGTGAGTCTCAGTCACAGTCAGTGCAAGGTTTACACACAGCACGGTGTGAGCCTCAGTCACAGTCAGTGCAAGGTTTACACACAGCACGGTGTGAGTCTCAGTCACAGTCAGTGCAAGGTTTACACACAGCACAGTGTGAGTCTCAGTCACAGTCAGTGCAACGTTTACACACAGCACGGTGTGAGTCTCAGTCACAGTCAGTGCAATGTTTACACACAGCACGGTGTGTGAGCCTCAGTCACAGTCAGTGCAATGTTTACACACAGCACGGTGTGAGTCTCAGTCACAGTCAGTGCAAGGTTTACACACAGCACGGTGTGAGTCTCAGTCACAGTCAGTGCAAGGTTTACACACAGCACGGTGTGTGAGCCTCAGTCACAGTCAGTGCAAGGTTTACACACAGCACGGTGTGAGCCTCAGTCACAGTCAGTGCAAGGTTTACACACAGCACGGTGTGAGTCTCAGTCACAGTCAGTGCAAGGTTTACACACAGCACGGTGCGTGAGCCTCCTAGTTTACAGCAGCAGACAGACATAACAGGACAGCTTGAAAACAAGTGATTTTGAAATCATTAATGGGTGCGTTACTATGCCGCGCCTTTAAGACTCGGCTTTTCCCGGGATCTGACTCGGAGTTCCACGCATGCGCAATGACTCGGTTAAATTTAGCGCCGCCATTTTCATTAGCGCCCCCCCCCACCCCCACCAGCTCTGGAGTGCAACGACTGACCTAGCGTCCTAGTCAGCTGTTCGACCGATTCTGACGAATTTCTGGGCGGAGGGCGTAAACTTTTGCAAGGTGCTAAAATTACTGCTCGGCCTGGGTTACCTCCCCAAGTCAGGCGTGAGCAAATTTCTTCCCCATAATGTTCCAGCCGCAGTGAACTGAAGTCAATTTAAATTCAGATTATTCACAGCTGAATGATGTAGAATTTACAGCACGGCAACTGGGCCATTCGGCCCCACTGGGCTATATGGTGTTTCTGCTCCACACGAGCCTCCTCCCCTTGAATATTATGCAATACAGACATTTTCCTATTTGAGGCAAGATGGTAATCACCATATTCGTGAGTATGTCGGATAATGAAGCCTTAGGTGATGACATCGAGTCTTCCACCTGTAACTTAATACCATCGAGAAATTGCGAGATATTGAGCTGCCAGGAAAGTCTTCATGCTTGAACACTCAATGCCCGCTGTCGTACAGCACACAAACATTCAGTCAAAGACATTGCCTCCAGTCAAGAATGGAACAAAACTGCCAGCCTTTCATAACACAACAACACTCAATAAATCCTCAACAATACTTACAGGACCAGCAATCCTTGTCTCTTTCTTTAAAACCTTCGTAGATGAATCTGTAGCGGCTTGCATACAGGTCAATAAACCAATATCAGTAATATCCCGAGACCAAACAACGCAGACTCAACACATGAATCCCCGCCTTGGCATTTTAGACTTCAAGACTATATAATCTCTCTGATAAATATAGCAAGGCAGACACATAATGTCAATATAATTCAATGGAGACTGGGCAGGGGGAGAAGAAGAAAGAAAGAATGGCTTGGATTTATATAGCGCCTTTCACAACCACAGGACATCTCAAAGCGCTTTACAGCCAATGAAGTACTTTTGGAGTGTAGTTACTGTTGTATTGTGGGAAACGCGGCAGCCAATTTGCGCACAGCAAGCTCCCACAAACAGCAATTGATAACGACCGGATAATCTGTTTTAGTGATATTGATTGAGGGATAAATATTGGCCCCAGGACACCAGGGATAACTCCCCTGCTCTTCTTTGAAATAGAACCCATGGGATATTTTACGTCCACCTGAGAGGGCAAACAGGGCCTCGGTTTAACGTCTCTGAAAGACGGGACCTCAGCCCTGCACTGGGAGTGTCAGCCTAGATTTTTTTGCTCAGGTCTCTGGAGTGGGACTTGAACCCACAACCTTCTGACTCAAAGGCGAGTGTGCTGCCCACTGAGCCACAGTTGACACTCCTGATAATGGGTTACTGACCTCTGAAAAAATAAATTGTAAAGCTTTTAATTGAGAATTTCACTGGAAATAGCCAACAGAAAAAGTCTTTCCACGATGTTGACAATGTCACTAACATATAGTGACTCGAGGAAATCTTCCTGGGACATTGTGGTAATCGCTCTCATTGTTACAGGTATCAGAAAACCCCAACTGGTTCACCAATGTGCCTCAGGACAGGAATCCTGCCGACCACATCACATGATTGAACATAAGAACATAAGAAATAGGAGAAGGAGTCGGCCATTTGGCCCCTCGAGCCTGCTCCGCCATTTAATAAGATCATGGCTGATCCGATCATGGACTCAGCTCCACTTCCCTGCCTGCTCCCCATAACCCTTCACTCCCTTATCGCTCAAAAATCTGTCTATCTCCACCTTGAATATATTCAAAGGCCCAGCCTCCACAGCTCTCTGGGGCAGAGAATTCCAAAGATTCACAACCCTCTGAGAAGAAATTCTTCCTCATTTCCATTTTAAGTGGGTGCCCACTTATTCTGAAACTATGGCCCCTTGTTCTTAAACTACTCCATGTCTCAGTGAGTAGCAATCTCTCTCTTGCCTTTGGAGTCAGAAGGTTGTGGGTTCAAGTCCCACTCCAGGGACTTGAGCACATAAATCCAGTCTGACACTCCCAGTGCAGTGCTGAGGGAGCGCCGCACTGTCGGAGGTGCCGTCATTCGGAAGAGACATTAAACCGAGGCTCAGCCTGCTCTGTCAGGTGGATTTAAAAGATCCCATGGCACTATTTTGAAGAGGAGCAGGGGAGTTATCCCTAGTGTTCCGGCCAATGTTTATCTCTCAACCAACATCACTAAAAAACAGATGATCTGGTTACTTATCCTAGTTCTATTTGTGGGAGCTTGCTGTGCGCAAATTGGCTGCCGCGTTTGCTACATTACAACAGTGACTACACTTCAAGGTAAAGCACTTTGAGATATTGGACAGACTGGATGTGGGGAGGATATTTCCCCGGGCTGGGAAGTCTAGAACAAAGGATCACAGTCTCAGGATACGGGGTAGGAAATGAGGAGAAATGTTTTCATGCAGAAAACCTGTGGAATTCTCTACCACAGAAGGCTGTGGAGGCCAAGTCACTGAATATATTTAAGAGAGAGATAGATAGATTTCTAGACAAAAAAGGGGTATGGAGAGAAAGCGGGAATATGGTGTTGAGATAGAGGATCAGCCATGATCATATTGAACGGCGGTGCAGACTCGAGGGGCCGAATGGCCTACTCCTGCTCCTATTTTCTCTGTTTCTATATGCGGAGGTCATTATATAAATGCAAGCCTTTCTGACAATAGGCCTGAGCGCAAACCACAATCAACTATCACCCTTGTACCAACTATAAACCAGATGCAGAGCTGCGAAACTCGACAAACTTTCTCTTCCTCATCACCATAGCAACGCACGACCATTCAATCAAATTACAATCAACAGCCTTGTGATAAGCAAAGCCAACACCCACATGCAGGAAGCCAAAGGTGTGCGGCCCGGCCCGGTGCAAAGGATTTCAGTCCCTCGTTTGTCCTGCGATGTTGGCGACATTCTTAAACAATGCCAGCACCAAATTGAGAGAGAACCTGGAACATATCCCCATGACACAGGCTGCGGAAACCACAGGAAACGGCCAAAGCAGAAATCTCTCCGCAGACAGAAACTCAAATCCTGACAGAAACTCAGAGTCCACTCTCCCCAACCCCCACAACACATTTCCATGTGCAAACACTGCCAGATCATCACCCTCACACGCCGTGATCTCTGCAGTTTGAACTTTAGCAGCATTATTTTTTTTTTAACAATCCATGCACAAGGAGATACCATCGTCTTACCACTGAAAGGCAACGGTGTCAGGTGGCGCAGTGGATAGTACCCCCGCCTCATAAGTCAGAAGGCTGTGGGTTCAAGTCCCACGACAGAAATTTGAGCACACAAATCTAGGCCGACAGTCCGTTAGGACATGGGGCAGCGAGCACAGGGGGTGATGGGCGAGCGCACGTCTGTGCAGCAGAGCTGGTCTCCAGTCGTCCTGGTTAACCCTTGCCACTGGACCAAGACCTCGCTCTGTCAAGCCCGTGTGGTGGCTGGTGTGCAACGGTCACCCCACGTTAAAAAAATCCACGCACAGGCATCTTCCACCCTTCACGATGTCGTTCGGGATCTGGAATATTAGGTCCTTCATTGAACTCATCTGCTTTCGGCATGGAAGCAAGTCATCCTCATTTCGAGGGATTGCCTATGATGAGTACTGAGGGAGTGCCGCACTGTCGGAGGTGCCGTCTTTCGCATAAAATGTTAAACCGAGGCCCTGTCTGCCCTCTCAGGACGTAAAAGATCCCACGGCACTATTTTGAAGAAGAGCAGGGGAGATATCCCCGGTATCCTGGCACCAATATTTATCCTTCAATCTGATTATCTGGGTCATTATCACATTGCTGTTTGTGGGAGCTTGCTGTGTGCAAATTGGCTGCTGCATTTCCCACATTACAACAGTGACTACACTCCAAAAGTATTTCATTGGCTGTAAAGCGCTTTGGGAAGTCGTGAAAGGCGCTATATAAATGCAAGTCTTTCTTTTAATGTTTCCACTTAGAAAGAACCTTATCACATCTGTCATAAATATCTCGCGACACTTCCCTAGCCCCAGTGCCAACCAACAAGAACTAGCTCAAACCAAGATTAGCTCAAGGCAATCAGCTGTAACAAAGCAAAGCTTGAAACCAGCCCTGAACATAACTCCTTGTGAAGTCAAGAGGCGGGCGAAAGTTCCCTGTTGTGCACCGCCTGTTAGCACCTCCGGGGGTGCTAGCGGGGCGCGAAGGTGTTTTCACCTGTGGGGGGGGTGGGGAGTGCTAACGGCTCTCGCAGAATTGCACGGGAAATAGCAGAGGCGTGAACCCAGTAGCGCCCTGGGTCGGCGATGACGTCATCGGCGTACGGAACCACCCCCTTTCGGCCCGCGGCAAACATTGGGTAGCGCCCCGTGAGGTCGCCGCGGGGGATGTTAGCGGCAGCCTCGTGGGTCACGGACCAGGTCACAATCCGCTCGCGGGGCGAATCTTAAAGCGGAGGGGCGAGCTGCCATTTTTTCTCCGACAACTGACCGATCGGCCCTTTCTCTTTCGATGTCGCGGGGTCCGTGCTGGAATCGTGCAATCTGGCTCTCCATCTCCGTGCCACCCCGCGTTCTCCGTGGCCCTGGTAGAGGCTGCATCTAAAGGCGTGCAGTGCTCGCAATGGCCCTCCCAGTCAATGGAAGGAGATGGCCCGTGGAACACGTCAACGTTGCGGGAAGAGGCCGCGTAGGCCGGAAAAAGCCCCCCCGTGAGCAAGTGGCGCGTGCGGCAGGGGCTGTGAGCCCAATTTCTCTTCTGGGGGCAGGGTTTCTGCGTGGCCTCAGGAAGGTAGGAATTCCAGCCCCCCAGGGGTGAGGGCGATACGCGACGAGGGCGATACGTGGTGCAGGCGATACGCGATAAGCAACGGGGGCGTTACACGATATGGGCGATACACAACAAGGGCGATACACGACAGGACGATACGCGGAGCGGGCGATACGCGATAAGCCACGGGTGCGTTACACGGTGCGTGCGATAAGCGACAGGGCGATACGCAGTGCGGGCGATACGCGATAAGCGACGGAACATTACACGATACGCGGTGCGGGTGATACGCGATAAGCGACGGAACATTACACGATACGCGGTGCGGGTGATACGCGGTGCGGGCGATACGCGATAAGCCACGGGGGCGTTACACGGTGCGGGCGATACGCGACGGGGCGATACGCGATGCGGGCGATACGCGGTGCGGGTGATACGCGATAAACCACAGGGGCGTTACACGGTGCGGGCGATATGCGACAGGGCAATGCGCGGTGCAGGCGATACGCGACAGGGCGATACGCGGTGCGGGCGATACGCGACAGGGCAATGCGCGGTGCAGGCGATACGCGACAGGGCGATACGCGGTGCGGGCGATACGCGACAGGGCGATACGCGGTGCGGGCGATACGCGACAGGGCGATACGCGGTGCGGGCGATATGCGACGGGGCAATACGCGGTGCGGGCGATACGCGATAAGCCACGGGGGTGATACGCGGTGCGGGCGATACGCGATAAGCCACGGGGGCGTTACACGGTGTGGGCGATACGCGATAAGCCACGGGGGTGTTACACGGTGCGGGTGATACGCGACAGGGCGATACGCGACGGGGCGATACTTGGTGCGGGCGATACGCGACGGGGCGATACGCGGTGCGGGTGATACGCGATAAGCCAAGAGGGCGTTACACGGTGCGGGCGATACGCGACGGGGCGATATGCGGTGCGGGTGATACGCGGTGCGGGCGATACGCGGTGCGGGCGATACGCGACGGGGCGATACACGGTGCAGGTGATACGCGGTGCGGGCGATACGCGACGGGGCGATACGCGACGGGACGATATGCAACGGGACGATACGGGCGATACGCGATAGGGCGATACGCGACGGGGCGATACGCGATAGGGCGATACGCGACGGGACGGTATGTGACATGGGCTCAGGCTTGCCCAGCACCCGAGCGCTTTTACTGCTGAGACTCAAAAACCTGAAAAACACTCAAAAAAACATTTCTGAGCACATGGTGCATTTTGTGAAAGGGGATGTGACACAAGATTTATTTTCGAGGGAGCCCCTGCCCAGAAATCGTTCATTGCTGACACTATTTAGTACGGGCACTTTGGAGCTCACGGTAAAATTAAAAACGTGAGATTGACAGATTTTTGTTCAGCGAGGGCATGGAGGGTAAGGGAAACAAGGTGGGCAAATGGAGTTAAGACACAGATTATCCAAAAGAAATAGAAAGACTTGCATTTATATAGCGACTTTCCCGACCACCGGACGTCTCAAAAGCGCTTCACATCTAACGAAGTACCTTTGGAGTGTAGTCATTGTTGTAATGTGGGAAATGCGGCAGCCACTTTGTGCACAGCAAGCTCCCACAAACAGCAATGTGATAATGACCAGACAATCTGTTTTTGTTATGTTGACTGAGGGATAAATATTGGCCCCAGGACACTAGATATTTCTCCGTATCTCAGTCCGAAATGTCCGACCCCATATCCTGAGACTGTGACCCCGGATTCTAGACTCTCCAGCCCTGGGAAAGTCAGCCATGGGCATCTACCCTGTCAGTCCCTCTGAGAGTCTGATACGTTTCCATGAGATCACCTCTTCTTCTTAACTCCAGAGAGTATAGGTCCAATCTACACAATCTCTCCACATAGAACATCCCTCTCATCCCAGGAATCAGTCAGGTCAACCTGCATTTGCACTGCCTCCAAGGCATGTTCATCCTTCCATAATTGCGCACAGTAGTCCAGGTGTGGTCTCACCAAAGCCCCGAACAACAGCCACAAGGCAAAACTGGCTTGACACCACACCTTCTCCTCCTCTGTCCCAGGCTCCACGGGTGGGAGATTACTTGAATTGTGGCTGTGCTAATTTGGTTATTTTAAATAAACTTTTTTCTTTTTCACTAGCTGCAGGGGTAATCTCAGAGATGTAGATACCTCAAATCGCTGGAGAAATACTACCAATGATGTCTCCGCAAGATCCTGCAAATCCCCTGGGAGGACAGACGCACCAACGTCAGTGTTCTCGACCCGGGCCAACATCCCCAGCATCGAAGCACTGACCACACTCGACCAGCTCCGTTGGGCGGGCCACATTGTCCGCATGCCCGATACGAGACTCCTAAAGCAAGCGCTCTGCTCGGAACTCCTTCACAGCAAGCGAGCCCCAGGTGGGCAGAGGAAACGTTACAAGGACACCCTCAAAGCCTCCCTGATAAAATGCAACATCCCCACCGACACCTGGGAGTCCCTGGCCAAAGACCGCCCTAAGTGGAGGAAGTGCATCCGGGAGGGCGCTGAGCACCTCGAGTCTCATCGCCAAGAGCGTGCAGAAACCAAGCGGAAGGAGCATGCGGCAAACCAGTCCCACTCACCCCTTCCCTCAACCACTGTCTGTCCCACCTGTGACAGGGACTGTGGTTCTCGTGTTGGACTGTTCAGCCACCTGATAACTTACTTTTAGAGTGGAAGCAAGTCTTCCTCGATTTTGAGGGACTGCCTATGATGAAGGGTGGGTGAATATCATTGAAACAAGACTTTTGAATCTGGGTCTGAGGAACGGACACCCCCAGACATGAATGGGCTCTTCCTCCTTGATGCACAGAACTTTGCTTTGAGAACCTTAAAACGCAGAAGGATAGAAACTAGAAGCAGACAAAACATTGCATGTGTTCGTATGAATACGGTGAGCATTTATTTACCATTAACGCCAATCTCTACGGAAAATAACCTCCAGCCAACACCATGAGTTTACCAACGCTGACCGAGAGCTCAGTGTCATTGTTACAGGCGGAACACGAGCTGGCATGGGGCCCGTGATCGCTTGGGAGTCACCATAGAACCATAGAATGGTGACAGCACAGAGGAGGCCATTCGGCCCGTCGAGCCTGTGCCGGCTCTCTGCCAGAGCACCTCAGCTAGTCCCACTCCAGGGACTTCAGCACAAAAACAAAATCCAGGCTGACACACCCAGTGCAGTGCTGAGGGAGTGCTGCACTGTCGGAGGTGATGTCATTCAGATGAGACGTTAAACCGAAGCCCCGTCTGCTCTCTCAGGTGGACGTAAAAGATCCCATGGCACTATTTCGAAGAAGAGCAGGGGAGTTATCCCCGGTGTCCTGGGGCCAATATTTATCCCTCAACCAACATAACAAAAAACAGATTATCTGGTCATTATCACATCACTGTTTGTGGGAGCTTGCTGTGCACAAATTGGCTGCCGCGTTTCCCACATTACAACAGTGACTACACTCCAAAAGTACTTCATTGGCTGTAAAGCGCTTTGAGACATCTGGTGGCCATGAAAGGCGCTATATAAATGCAAGTCTTTCTTTTTATTCCCACTCCCCCGCCCTTTCCCCACAGCCCTGCAATTTCTTTTCCTTCAGGGACTTATCCAATTCCCTTTTGAAAGCCACGATTGTGTCTGCCTCCACCACCCTCTCAGGCAGCGCATTCCAGATCCTAACCACTCGCTGCGGAAAATGGTTTTCCCTCATGTCGCCTTTGGTTCTTTTGCCAATCGCCTTAAATCTGTGTCCTCTGGTTCTCGACCCTTCCACCAATGGGAACAGTTTCTCTCGATCTACTCTGTCCAGACCCCTCATGATTTTGAACACCTCGATCAAATCTCCTCTGCCGAGTTTTGCGGACAAAAGCTCATGACACCTGTCGTGTTGCACAATGCATCGGAACCTCAACATGGAATAGACACACTTCTAAAAACAAAGTTGTTGACAAGACGGAAGTAAACACACACACAATGTAACCTAGCAATTGCCCGCTGAGGGAGTTGGTCCCTGAAATTCTCTGGAACCAAATCCACCTCCGAAGCTCGGCCACATCATCCAACACTGCAGTCCCGCTCGGGTCAGTACGGACCCCCAAAGAAAGAAAGGTAAACTTGCATTTATATAGCGCCTTTCACAATCACCGGATGTCCCAACGCGCTTTACAGCCAATGAAGTACTTTTGGAGTGTAGTCACTGTTGTAATGTGGGAAACGCGGCAGCCAATTTGTGCACAGCAAGCTCCCACAAACAGCAATGTGATAATGACCAGATAATCTGTTTTAGTGATGTTGATTGAGGGATAAATATTGGCCCCAGGACACCGGGGATAACGCCCCTGCTCTTCTTCGAAATAGTGCCATGGGATCTGTTACGTCCAGCTGAGAGAGCAGACGGGGCCTCGGTTTAACGTCTCATCCGAAAGATGGCACCTCCGACAGTGCAGCTCTCCCTCAGCACTGCACTGGGAGTGTCAGCCTGGATTTATGTGCTCAAGTCCCTGGAGTGGGACTTGAACCCACAACCTTCTGACTCAGAGGCAAGAGTGCTGCCCACTGAGCCATGGCTGACACTAAGGATATTGGTCCTGGGGAACATGGCGATGGAGTGTTGTTGAAGGGGCAAGTGCCAATTTCAGCGGGATGAGAGACCCATACCCTGTCGATAGTCGATGGATTTAAGGTTTCACTAGCTCCGTGCTGTGCAGTACAGGGATGATAACATTAATGGCGGGTTCACAAAGCAGAATATTGGTAGCCAGCATCGTCACTGCCCCAATCCCAATGAGCAATGTGGCCGGAGAAAGCATTACAGCTGGGGCTTGTTGGATGTTTTATCGAAGTTTAATTGCCTCACTCAGGAAACTTAACCATCATCATAGGTAGTCCCTCGGAATCGAGGAAGACTTGCTTCCACTCGTAGGTGACTGCACAGTGCAATACGAGAACCACAGTCCCTGTCACAGTGGTTGAGGGAAGGGGTGGGTGGGACTGGTTTGCCGCACGCTCCTTCCGCTGCCTGCGCTTGATTTCTGCACGCTCTCGGCGATGAGACTCGAGGTGCTCAGCGCCCTCCTGGATGCACTTCCTCCACTTAGGGCGGTCTTTGGCCAGGGACTCCCAGGTGTCGGTGGGGATGTTGCATTTTATCAAGGAGGCTTTGAGGGTGTCCTTGAAACGTTTCCTCTGCCCACCTGGGGCTCACCTGCCGTGTCAGAGTTCCAAGTAGAGCGCTTGCTTTGGGAGTCTTGTGTCAGGCATGCGAACAATGTGGCCCGCCCAGCGGAGCTGGTCGAGTGTGGTCAGTGCTTCAATGCTGGGGATGTTGGCCTGGTTGAGGACGCTAACGTTGGTGCGTCTGTCCTCCTAGGGGATTTGCAGGAACTTGCAATACCAAAATTGCTAAATAGTGGAAGTGGCCATGACATTGAAAATTGTACATGCCCATTGGAGGGAAGGAGCTCAAAGGCCAAATGGTTTATTTGACTTCTTGCAGCAATAGTGAAAGCACACATACAATGTTCCTGCTGAGGTGTGTGCGTGGCAGTGCAGTAACGTTAAAAAGTTCTGCTCAGGCCTGTTAGCAGCTTTTACACTATGAAGACCACATGTCAACAAAGGCAGACATTGATGTGGAGATTCAGCATCGCCTCCAGTGCAGCCTTTGGCCGCCTGAGGAAAAGAGTGTTCGAAGACCAGGCCCTCAAACCTACCACCAAGCTCATGGTCTACAGGGCTGTAGTAATACCCACCCTCCTGTATGGATCTGAGGCATGGACGACTTACAGAAGACACATCAAGTCGCTGGAGATATATCACCAACGATGCCTCTGCAAGATCCTGCAAATCCCCTGGGAGGACAGGCGCACCAAACATCAGTGTCCTCGCCCAGGCTAACATCCCCAGTGTTGAAGCACTGACCACTGACTCGATCAGCTTCGCTGGGCAGGCCACACAGTTCACATTCCCGAAGCAATTGCTCTACGCGGAGCTCCTTCATGGCAAACGAGCCAAAGGTGTCAGCGGAAAC
The DNA here is from genome assembly GCF_044704955.1 of Pristiophorus japonicus. Lineage (NCBI taxonomy): Eukaryota > Metazoa > Chordata > Chondrichthyes > Pristiophoridae > Pristiophorus > Pristiophorus japonicus. The sequence goes on along the minus strand of NC_091998.1, from coordinate 6,517,374 downwards.
GTTACAGGGACACCCTCAAAGCCTCCCTGGCGAAGTAAGACATCATCACTGACACCTGGGAGACCCTGGGCGAAGACCAGTCCGCCCTAAGTGGAGGAAGTGCATCCGGGAGGGCGTTGAGCTCTTCGAATCTCAACGCCGCGAGCGTGAAGAGGTCAGGCGCAGGCAGCGGAAGGAGCGTGCGGCAAATCAGTCCCACCCGCCCCTTCCCCCCGACGAATGTCTGTCCCACCTGTGACAGGGTCTGTGGCTCTCGTGTTGGACTGTTCAGACACCAAAGAACTCACTTTCGGAGTTAAAGCAAGACTTCCTCGATTCCGAGGGACTGCCTATGATGATGACCGCACATGAGCAGCTATTTAAAGGGACCGTGCATTTAAAGAAACGGGCCACGCAGAACAAAGTGCAGCTCACAGGGAAAGTTGCACACCCATTGTGTATTTATATATAATACAGACACAAGCACACATGCATAGACACATGCTACATATACAGAGAGATACAGACATTGATTTAATACCTCGTCTTCAGGATGGAAAATCACGCAGCCTGCAAACTTGCCACATGATCCTCCCCACACAGAGTCCCAGTGCGGGCTCCCATTGGGCAAAACTCTGTGCTGGGAACGCAAAGTTGAAAATATAGTCCCTTGTGTGGCTTGAAGAAATGCCAGCGCTTCAACAGGATCTTCCCTCAGCATTGTGACCCGTTATCGCCCTCGAGTGTACATGTACTGTAACTGCACGCTTGGCAATTCGTGGGGACAATCTGCTTAAAGTTTCAAAAGGTCATTAAGCGGGGGAACTATTTAAGCAGACCAAATGAAGAGATATCAACTGGGAAGAGGAAGGGGAAGGTGGGGAGAGGGAGAATGAAGGGGAGGGGGAGAATAAGGGGAGAGAGGGGATGGAAAAAGGGGGAGAGAAAGGCAAGGGGGGAGTGGAGAGGAAGGGGGGAAAGAGGGGAAGGGGAGGGGGTTGAGGAGGGCGAGGGGGAGGGGGAGAGATGGGCGAGGGGGGGTGATGAAAGTGGGGGGGGGGGGGAGAAAGAGAGAAGGAAAAAGTTTCTGTGTGTGTTGAAATGTAACTATATTGTGTTTTATTTCTGCCTCTCCCTCTCCAGATTCTCCCTCTGCAGATTGAGTGGCCAATCAGGAAACTTCCTCCGTGCTCTTTACCCCGCGTGGGGGAACTATGAGAGACAGTAGGCGAACTTCTCTTGACATTCCGTCTCCTCTGCCTGAGTGAGCTGGACAATGTCCACATGGGAGCGGTTTTATTTTGCCGAGATTTGGAGTTTGGGCGGAGAAAGGACAACAGTCAGTACAAGACTTGCAACAGTCTAGCACCTTATCACATCTCCAGAACAATGTCTGTGAGAGTGATTCGCTGATAATTAAGCAGCTTTGAAATGCCGCGGCTGACTGCTGTTTGTGTTGGCAAACACGGCTGCTGTTTTATACAAAGCAAGGCTCCACAAGCAGCACTGAGATGAATGAGAATTTCATCTGCTTTTTTTGACTGTGGTGGTTGAGGGAACAATGTTGGCCAGGACATCAGGAGCGTTATCAAGCAAAATTCGACATGTCAGGGCACGTTTGCAAAGTCCAATTATGGCCTCTTGCATACCCCCGATTTTCATCGCTCCTCCATCGGTGGCCGTGCCTTCAGCTACCTGGGCCCCAAGCTCTGGAATACCCTCCCAAAACCTCTCCGCCTCTCTGCCTCCTTTAAGACGCTCCCGAAAACCTACCTCTTTGTCCAAGCTTTTGGTCATCTGCTACTTGAGCACGAAAAAAATCCAGGCTGACACTCCCAGTGCCGTGCTGAGGGAGTGCCGCACTGTCGGAGGTGCTGTCTTTCGGATAGGACGTTAAACCTAGGCCCAGTCTGCCCCCTCAGGTGGATGTAAAATATCCCATGGCACTATTTTGAAGAAGAGCAGGGGAGTTACCCCCGGTGGCCCGGGCCAATATTTATCCCTCAATCAACATAACAAAAAACAGATTATCTGCTCATTATCACATCGCTGTTTGTGGGAGCTTGCTGTGCGCAAATTGGCTGCCGCGTTTCCCACATTACAACAGTGACTGCACTCCAAAAGTACTTCATTGGCTGTAAAGCGCTTTGAGACATCCAGTGGTCGTGAAAGGCGCTATAGAAATGCAAGTCTGTCTTTCTTGCTACTATCTCCTTGTGTGGCTCGGTGTTAAATGTTGATTGACAGCCCGCCTGTGTAACGCCTTGGGACTTCTTACTACATTAAAGGCGCTATATAATGGCAAGTTGTTGTTGTTGAATGAGCAGGAGGCAAGTGGACAGGAACGAGATCAGAAACAACACAATGTTGGCCAAAACCCCAATCCATTACTTCTTAAATTCACCGCCTGTTCAGTCGAATTTTGCCGGGTAAACTCAGGCTCAATTGTCTTATTTCAGCAAGCAAAATTCACTTGCCCTTGAAACTTGGTTGGTCAGGCCTGCTGTTTAATGTGAGGAAGGAAAGGGCGGGGGAGAGCTCGAGACCCTGGCCTTGGCAGCTGCAGTCAGACTGAAAGGGAGAAGTGCTGAACAACAGCTGCGAGCGCTCCTTGGAGCTGAGCTCACACCGCTCACTCTCCCCTCCCTCGGATGGCTTGAGCTGGTCCTTGCCATTGCAAGCTGTTTCCGCTGGTCGCGCTCGGGGTCACAGAGCCGAAACATGAGAGCCAGAACTTCCAGGAGTGAAATTAGGCAACACTTCTACACACACAGCATGGTAGAAGTTTGGAAATCTCTTCCCCTCACTCCAGGGACTTGAGCAGATAAATCTAGGCTGACACACCCAGTGCAGGGCTGAGGGAGTCATCATCGACAGTCCCTCGGAATCGAGGAAGACCTGCTTCCACTCTAAAAATGAGTTCTTAGGTGACTGAACAGTCCAATACGGGAACCACAGTCCCCGTCACAGGTGGGTTAGACTGTCCTTGAAGGAAAGGGTGGGTGGGACTGGTTTGCTGCACAGGGAGTGCTGCACTGTCGGAGGTGCCGTCTTTCGGATAAACCGAGGCCCCGTCTGCTCTCTCAGGTGGACGTAAAAGATCCCACAGGCGCTATTTCGAAGCAGAGCAGGGGAGTTCTCCCTGGTGTCATGGGGCCAATATTTATCCTTCAACCAACATAACAAAAACAGATTATCTGGTCATTATCACTTGCTGTTTGTGGGAGCTTGCTGTGCACAAATTGGCTGCCGCGTTTCCCACATTGCAACAGTGACTACACGCCATTAAAAGTACTTCATTGGCTGTAAAGCGCTCTGAGACGTCCGGTGGTCGTGAAAGGCGCTATATAAATCCAAGTCTGTCTTTCTTCATAACTTGCACAGACACAAACCATAAGCCCCAAAGTGGTGATAGACATCTGTCTTCTGTCTTAATCACTAAACTATCGCATGTTCCTGTGAGGAATGCTATGTAATGAACCTCTGGGTTTAAATGACACCAGATTACCCTCTGCAGAGTCTTTTTTCTTGATTTGCGCTCGGTCTTGTTACTGATCTGTCAGAGTATATCTTGGCGGCCTCCAATAAATGGTTTAATTCCTCGCAGCATGCACACTTTGAGGAGAACGCCCTTTCGAAATCCGATTTGCAGCCATCTCCCCCGACTTCACAGCTGGACCCCCGCCCCTGCCCATTAGCGGCCTAACCAGATTTAAACCCTTTTTACAGCCTCGATTGGCAGCTGAAGCGCGATCATTAGCTGGCCGGCTTTTACTGGCCGAGGGAGTCTGGCTTCTGCACAGCGGCAGGGGCAAGAGGGAAAGCAAACAAGGTCGACTTTGATGAAGTTGATGGCTCCAGAGGTCTGCACTTTAGTCGCAAAGGATAAGCCTGGTATTGAATTGGCATAAATTAGACCTATTAGCAGCTCAGCAAAGAGCAGAGGCCTCTCAGCAACTAGGAGCTCTTCATCACACAGCCTGCTGTACAGACCTTGCTCCCTGATTGAATTAAGTAATAAAATTTTGTCAGTGCTTAAATAAAAACTGACAAGAGTGAGCACTGGAACTGCCAGAGAAAGGTAATTACTTATCAATTTCTGTATTTGAGCAGGAGAGAGCAGAGTGGATTTAATTGACATCGCATGTAATGGCTAATAGTCCTAGTGTTTGTCAACTGCCAACAAGACATTTTAAAAGGCCAAGTATGTGTCAGGCTCGGACTGAGTGAAAAATCAGTAATTATGGATCCATTTGTGTTCATCAGTGCGGCTCGCGGTGGGCTGCAGGAGACGGAGTCAGGCCAGAGCTCCCTGCGCACGACAGGAAAGTTCGCACAAGAAATGCACATCGCTCCTGAAAAACTCCCTTCAATTTATTTGACGCGGATAATGTGAAGCCTAAAAGAAAGACTTGCATTTATATAGCGCCTTTCACGACCACCGGACATCCCAAAGCGCCTCACAGCCAGTGAAGTACTTTTGGAGTGCAGTCACTGTTGTAATGTGGGAAACGCAGCAGCCAATTTGCGCACAGCAAGCTCCCACAAACAGCCATGTGATAATGACCAGATAATCTGTTTTTTTGTTATGTTGATTGAGGGATCAATATTGGCCTCAGGACACCGGGGATAACTCCCCTGCTCTTCTTCGAAATAATGCCACAGGATCTTTTACGTCCACCTGAGAGAGCAGACGAGGCCTCGGTTTAATGTCTCATCTGAAAGACGGTACCTCCGACAGTGCGGCACTCCCTCAGCACTGCACTGGGAGTGTCAGCCTGGATTGATGTGCTCAAGTCCCTGGAGTGGGACTTGAACCCACAACCCCCTGACTCAGAGGCGCGAGAGAGTGCTGCCCACTGAGCCACGGCTGACACTACTAGATGGTGTTCCGAGGTATGTGCCCCCTGCCCCCCGTCCCAAGCCACTCTCTGTCTCTGGGTGGGGGTCTCTGCAAGGTGGCAGTGGGTCCCCATGTCGCCTCCAATTGTTTTTCCACGCCGTGCGGTCCCTTTAAGGGGTCACTCAGAATACCCGGCCGCCGTGGTTTTGGCGTCGAAAAGCCGGCTGCGCGGGATCCCGGGAGCGCGAGTTCTGGGTGGGCCATCTCCTCCTTGAACCGCTGCAGTCCCGTGTGGGGCTTGTTATCGGCCGGGAGCAGTCCGATACAACGGAGCGGCTTGCTGGGCCACCTCACAGGAGACTCGCAAATCGGCCAGACCGGGTAAGGATGGCAGGTTTCACAAGAGCATAAGAATTAGGAGCAGGAGTCGGCCATTCGGCCCCTCGAGCCTGCTCCGCCATTCAATGAGATCATGGCTGATCTTCGACCTCAACTCCACCTTCCCGCACTGTCCCCATATCCCTTCATTCCCTCAGCGCCCAAAAATCTATCGATCTCAGCCTTGAATATATTCAGAGACTGAGCCTCCACAGCCCTCTGGGGCAGAGAATTCCAAAATTCACCACCCTCTGAGTGAAGAAATTCCTCCTCATCTCAGTCCTAAATGGGCGACCCCTTATCCTGAGACTGTGACCCCTGGTTCTCGACTCCCCAGCCCGGGGGGAAACACCCCCCCCCTGCATCTACCCTGTCAAGCCCTGTAAGAATTTTATATGTTTCTAGGCGGTAGAGATCGCGGGTTTGGGCAGTGCTGCGTCATTTTCTTTAAATAACAGAATCTGTTCGTTCTGTCCACTCCCAGCAACTGTTTCTGCTGAATAATCCCCCTCAGAATTTTACACATTTCAATGAGATCACCTCTCATTCTTCTAAACTCCAGAGAATAGAGGCCCATTCTACTTAAGGACATTCAAGGACTTTCCCTAACGGACATTAAGACAGAAAGAGTTGCATTTATATCGCAACTGTAACGACTTCAGGATGTCCCAATTCATTTACAGCCAATGAAGTACTTTTGGAATGTAGTCACTGTCGTAATGAACCAGGTGGATTATTACACCAAACCGACAGCTTCATACTCACTTTTTAAAAAAAAAAACGGATGTCAGTTTTTTTATTTTGAGATTTAATAAAAAAATCTGAATTTTAGTTCTCCAACTAGTAGGGTTGGATTTTAACTCCCGCTCTCTGGATGATTAGTCTGGGTCTTGGGATCGCTTGTCCAGTAACGCGAGCACGACACTAACATACCCCGTACAGGATGTCAGCACGTGAAGAAGTTGAGCTGGACAAGGTCAGCCATCGGAACACGAAGATTCTTCAAGCACACTTTGGCCTGTGTTGTTCTGTCTGTTGTCTACAGGGGGCAGTGTTGCTCCATATTTTTTAACCCTCCTCCCAATCTTTTTGCCATTAAGGTGGACAGACACAATTGGCAGGCTCCTGCATTTAAAGTCTGCAATTTGGGCTAAAGTGCTATTTTATCCGGCTCACGAACTCCAATTACATCTGCCTGCACCTGCTTTATGCCAATTTTACTTGTTATAGCGACATTAGATGTAAATGATTCAGCTGTGGTTCAGTGGGCAGCACTCTTGCCTCTGAGTCAGAAGGTGGTGGGTTCAAGTCCCACTCCAGAGACTTGAGCACAAAAATCTAGGCTGACGCTCCCAGTGCAGTGCTGAGGGAGTGCTGCACTATCAGCGGGGCAGTGCTGAGGGAGTGCTGCACTGTCGGAGGGGCAGTACTGAGGGAGCACTGCACTGGTGGAGGGGCAGTGCTGAGGGAGTGCCGCACTGTTGGAGGGGCAGTACTGAGGGAGTGCCGCACTGTCGGAGGGGCAGTGCTGAGGGAGCGCTGCACTGTCGGAGGGGCAGTACTGAGGGAATGCTGCACTGTCGGAGGGGCAGTGCTGAGGGAGTGCTGCACTGTTGGAGGGGCAGTGCTGAGGGAGTGCTGCACTGTTGGAGGGGCAGAACTGAGGGAGTGCTGCACTGGTGGAAGGGCAGTACTGAGGGAGTGCCGCACTGTTGGAGGGGCAGTACTGAGGGAGTGCCGCACTGTCGGAGGGGCAGTGCTGAGGGAGCGCTGCACTGTCGGAGGGGCAGTACTGAGGGAGCGCCGCACTGTCTGAGGTGCCGGCTTTCGGATGAGATGTTAAGCCGAGACCCTGTCTGCTCTCTCAGGTTGATGTAAAAGATCCCAGGGCACTATTTTGAAGAGGAGCAGGGGAGTTATCCTCAGTGTCCTGGGGCCAATATTTATCCCTCATTCATAACAAAAACAGATTATCTGGTCATTATCACGTTGTTGTTTGTGGGAGCTTGCTGTGCGCAAATTGGCTGCCGCGTTTCCTACATTACAACAGTGACTACACTCTAAACTTACTTCATTGGCTGTAAAGCGATTTGAGACGTCTGGTGGTTGTGAAAGGCGCTTTCAATGTTCATCAACGTGGTCTTCACAGACCGAGTGGATTCCCAATCACTGAAGTACTACAATTTTAAAATGACCGACAAAGAACTTGATGGATCTTGAGTAAGGAAAATGTGGCACTGCTTTAAAAATTAACAAGAATCTCCCAGTGCAAGAATGTAGTTGTATGCCACACAACTTGCATATATCGAAGGGAACACTGAAATTCAGTGATCAAACATCGCAAGTTTCTACCAATTCAAAGATTTCCAGCGGAGCTGATCTTCATTTTAAGCAAATATCCTTTGAGAATATTAGTAATGCATCAGAGCTGGTCTCCAGTTGTCCTGGTTAACCCTTGCCACTGGACCGAGACCTAGCTCTGTCAAGCCCGTGTGATGGCTGGTGTGCAACGGTCACCCCACGTTAAACAAATCCACGCACAGGCATCTTCCACCCTCAGGATATAGTTCAGGATCCGGAATATTAGGTCCTTCATTGAAACACCTGTGAGCTCTTCCCTTTTTGGTGAGGAAGCAAGTTATCCTCGATACGAGGGACTGCCCAATACTATACTACAGAAATGCAAGAGTTTCTTTTTTTCTTTCTGGAAGCAAAGCCCTATTTTTAAAATTAGAAGATGCTGGAGCTGAAATAGTTAGCTCTCGATTTTCCTGGTCTTCGTGGGCAACAGGCAAATCCGTGTGCAGGCTTTTGAGACTGCCTGCATTGAGCAAGAGACTGCCAATCACTCGACCACAAACGAGTTGGAAATGCACAAGATCCATAAAGAGAAATGAAAGAAAGATGAACATTTATGTAGCAACATTCACGACCACCGCAGGTCCTAAAGCGCTTTACAGCCAATTAAATAATTTTTTGGAATGTCGTCACTGGGAAAACACAGCAGCCAATTTGTGCACAGCAAGCTCCCACAAACAGCAATGTGATAATGACCCAGATAATCTGTTTTTTCGTGATGTTGGTCGAGGGATAAATATTGGCCCCAGGACACAGGGGAGAACTCCCCTGCTCTTCTTCAAAATAGCACCACGGGATCTTTTATACTCATCTGGGAGCTGTTTAACATCTCATTTTAAAAACAGCACTTCCTCAGCACTGCACTGGGAGTGTCAGCTTGGATTTGTGTGTTCAAGTCCAGCGGGACTTGAACCCACAACCTTCTGACTCAGAGGCGAGGGTGCTGCCCACTGAGCCACGGCTGACATGAACAGCCACTTGCATTTATATAGCACCTAAACGTAGAAAGGTATATTATGACCTACATGGATTAATACTGCACCAGATGGACTACTTAGTCGCTTGGCGAAGATTCTGAAGAGGATTGACTCGGTAAATGCTGGCAGATTGTTTCCCCTGGCTGGAGAGGCAATGGGCTGGACTTTCGGGTTTTTCGCTGGGTTTTGACCCTCCGCGGCGAAAAATGGGGCGGTCAGCTGTTTTTCGCCGGGCCACGATCGTCGGCTCGGTTTTTTGCGGCGGTGGTTAGAAGCACTGCCGGGGCGGGGGGCGGGGCGCTGCACGGGTGTGCAGCCGCTCGCACTGCCACACCGCTGTGGGTTTCAGCAACCACCCGACCCGTACAGCGCGAAACGCGGCCCGCGATGGCCTCCAGGGAAAACACAGCGGCCCAGCCCCGCCAACAGCGGTGAGGGGGATAAACTGCAAAAAGCTACATTAAAGTTTTTATATTTGTCAGGCAAGGGCGTTGGCGATGTTTTTGGAATGTTTTTTGCCCCCTCCCAAGGCCTGTCTCCGAGCGCTCCCGACCCCACACTAAAGTTGGCCAGGATCCCGTTTTTGCGCCGCAAAATTAGCTCAACGCCTCCCTTCACACTGCCCTCCCCCCCCCCGCCCCCCCCAGGCGCAGAGCACAAATACCGAAAGTTAGGCAATTAATCGGTAACGTTAATCGGGCGGTAATTTTCTTGCCCTGCCTCGAAAATGGCAGCGCCGAAATCCGGCCCTAGAACCAGGGGTCACAATCTCAGGATAAGGGGTCGGCCATTGAGGACTGAGATGAGGAAGAATGCCTTCACTCAGAGAGGGGTGAATCTTTGGAATTCTCTGCCCCAGAGGGCTGTGGAAGCTCAGTCTTTGACTATATTCACGGCTGAAATCGATAGATTTTTAGAGTCTCGGGGAATCAAGGGATATGGGGATCGGGCGGGGAAGTGGGGCTGAGGTCGATGATCAGCCATGATCGTATTGAATGGTGGAGCAGGCTCGAGGGGCCGAATGGCCGACTCCTGCTCCTAATTCTTATGTTCTCGCTGCAAGGACTTACCGATATTTACGAAAGGATATACTTGCTTTGGAGGCAGTTCAGAGAAGGTTCACTGGGTTGATTCTGGGGGTGAGGGGGTTGACTTATGAGGAAAGGTTGAGTAGGTTGGGCCTCTACTCATTGGAGTTCAGAAGAATGAGAGGTGATCTTATCGAAACGTATAAGATTATGAGGGGGCTCGACAAGGTGGATGCAGAGAGGATGTTTCCACTGATGGGGGAGACTAGAACTAGGGGATATGATCTTAGAATAACGGATCACCCATTTAAAACTGAGATGAGGAGAAATTTCTTCTCAGAGGGTTGTAAATCTGTGGAATTCGCTGCCTCAGAGAGCTGTGGAAGCTGGGACATTGAATAAATTTAAGACAGAATTAGACAGTTTCTTAAACAATAAGGGGATAAGGGGTTATGGGGAGCGGGCGGGGAAGTGGAGTTGAGTCCATGACAAGATCAGCCATGATCTTATTGAATGGCGGAGCAGGCTCGAGGGGCCAAATGGCCGACTCCTGCTCCTATTTCTTATGTTCTTATCATGAGAGGACTGAAGTTCATGTTTACAAATTTGAGACTGCATAATTCATGCTTTGCATCTTGCATTGTAAGGGCTCAGTGAAGCACCTTAATTATGTTTTGATAGACTCCCGGAGGCTTGGAGAGGAGACAAAAACAACGAACAATCTGTCAAGTTCAATGCGTTTACATTCTCACAGATACCAGGGAAGCTGGCCTCTGGATTACACAGCAAATGGGAGGATTTACCGCAGAAGCAGTTCAGTCGTGGCCCAGACTCTGGCAAGCTTCCCGACCTCGTGGCATCAGTCAGCTCGTGACGTTGGTGAAGCCCATTCTCCGCAAGTCCCACACCTCCGTGGGGTGCCAGGAATCCCAAAAAAGGCTTTGGATCACGTCACTGAGATGGTAAAACCCCAGCCGCTGCTCCTGATTTCTAGCTGAACGTTCGGTGTTCAGATGATCAGACCCTGTGCTGCTTCAGATCAGGCATTAAGCCATTTGCCTGCTCCGGTACTTAGGCTGGATGTTGAAGATCCCTCAATGGCTTGCATTTATATAGCACCTTTAACACCGAAAGGCATCTCGAGTTGTTGCACAGAGGTGGAGTCAGAACATCGGAACAGGAGGAGGCCATTCAGCCCCTCGAGCCCTGTTCCGTCATTCAATTAGATCATGGCTGATCTGCATCTAAACTCCGTCGCCCCTCCTCAGTTCCGTAATCCTCAATATCTATCAACCTCAGTTTTGACATTTTTGCCCTCCCTAGCCTCAACAGCTTTCTGGCCTCAGTTCCCCGAGTGCGGGAGTGACCAGGACTTGCCCCCCAGTCACTATCCATCGGTCCATGCTGGAGGTGGACATGAGATTGAGATGTGAGGTGGTGGACAGGGGATGATCGAGTTAGTGCAGCGATGCCCCCCCTTGGAAGGACAGCCGGCCAAGGCTCAGCACCGAGCCTCGAGCGAAGAATGGCCACGTGGGTAAGGTGCAGGTGGCCACCGGTAGAACCAGACACAGAGAGAAGCAATGAGAAGGGCTACAATTGGCTTCACTGTCGCTGTTTGTGGGAGCTTGCTGTGCGAAAATTGGCTGCCGTGTTTCCTGCAATACAACAGTGTCTACACTTCAAAAAGTACTTTGGGATATTCTGAAAGGCGCTACAGAAATGCAACAACAACTTGTATTTATATAGCGCCTTTAAAATAGTGAAACTTCCCAAGGTGCTTCACAAAATATTTGACACCGAGTCGCATAAGGACAAATTAGGGCAGGTGACCAAAAGCTTGGTCAAAGAGGCAAGTTTTAAGAGCATCTTGATGGAGGAAAGAGAGGTAGAGAGGCGGAGGGGTTTAGGGAGTGAATTCCAGAGCTTGTGGCCCAGGCAACAGACCATCAATGGTGGAACGATTATAATCAGGGATGCTCAAGAGGACAGAATTAGAGGAGCGCAGACATCTCGGGGGGGTTGTTTGGCTGGAGGAGATTACAGAGATAGGGGAGGGGCGAGGCCATGGAGGGATTCGAAAACAAGGATGAGAATTTTGAGATCGAGACATTGCTTAACCGGAAGCCAATGTAGGTCAGCGAGCACAGGGGGTGGGTGATGGGTGAGCGGGACTTGGTGCGAGTTAGGACATGGGCAGCCGAGTTTTGGATCACCTCTAGTTTACGGCGGATAGAATGTGGGAGGCCAGCCAGGAGTGCGTTGGAATAGTCAAGTCCAGAGATAACACACGGATGAGGGTTTCAGCGGCGGATGAGCCGAGGCAAGAGGCGGAGACGGGCGATGTTACGGAGGTGGGAATAGGCGGTCTTAGTTATGCTGCGGATATGTGGTCGAGAGCTCATTTCGGGGTCAAATATGACACCAGGGTTGCGAAGAATCTGATTCAGCCTCAGACAGAGGTGCAGGTCTTTCTTCCATCTGAATTAACATCCCCAGTCGTGGGGCAGGACAGGACAGGTATTGATGGCACAGAATGGACACGCTTGCGCTGAACAGTCGGGCAATGGGACCAGGTGCAACAGCCAGGGACAAGTGGATGAGCATTCGGTGAGAAGTTGCCATATTGGAACACCATCGATCACGCGAGATTTCATTGCAGTGTGGCGGAGGCTCACAAGACTTCAAATCCCAATGCTCGAGGTCCAGAGTCATTCACAAGTCTTGCTGGTTCCGAGCAGTGAGTTACAGGCGAGTAAACACGAATGGTTAATAAAGAGGAACTATCCAGCGAAGAATTCCACAAACACACACACACACACACACACACACAACTCATCAAAGGGTGCTTTGCATACTTGAGACTTTGCCGTAGTGGCCATCTCACAGCATTGATGGAGCTAAAAAGGTTGGAGTTCACTTTGGCAGGCAAAGCTTGTCATCTGGTGTGACGGGACTTTGCACGGCCTGCCTTCAATTTGTCCGATTGTGCTTCGAGCAAAAAGAAACATTGCCGCTGAAGTCCTCATACAGGATGTGGGCCGTTCAATTAAACACAGTTCAAAGCGATTACTCAAAATGCATCAAGCATTTCAAGATGTGCCCGAGAGACAGGATAAATCGCTGCATCGCTGCAAGTTACTCAGGCGCACTCAGCATAGCTGGTAAATGTGACTTGGTCACCCCGAGCTGAAAGAAAGAAAGACTTGCATTTATATAGCGCCTTTCATAGCTACCGGACGTCCCAAAGCGTTTTACAGCCAATGAAGTACATTTGGAGTGCAGTCACGGTTGTAATGTAGGAAACACAATAGCCCACATGCACACAGCAAGCTCTCACATTCAGCAATGTGATGATGACCAGATAATCTGTTTGTGTTATGATGATTGAGGGATTAATATTAGCCCCAGGACACCGGGGATAACTCCCCTGCTCTTCTTCAAAAATAATGTTCAAGTCCACCTGAGAGAGCAGACGGGGCCTCGGTTTAACATCTCATCCGAAAGTCAGCACCTCCGACAGTGCGGCACTCCCTCAGCACTGCACTGGAATGTCAGCCTAGATTTATGTGCTGATGTCCCTGGAGTGGGACTTGAACCCATGACCTTCGGACTACCGAGACGAGAGTGCTGCCCACTGAGCCACGGCTGATGCTGATATTGCCCAGGGTTCCCATTCACTGACCTCCGTCAGAGAGTGGCTGCACGTCCGATGAGCAAGACCAGAGCATCTTTGTTATCAAAACAGGCTCAACGAGCTGGGACTGTAGAGAAGTGTGCCCTTTGGGGTGATTTGATGGGGGTCTATCAGATGACGAAGGGAATAGATTGCCTTTGTGTAGAAAACTGGTCTCAGCTAACTAGGTTAGGAAAGGACCAGGGAGGGGGGGGTCACAATTTCAAGTTGTAGAAGACCGGGTCTAGTTTAGAGGAGGTGGTTCTTTTCCCAGAGGATAATGGAGCCCTGGAACACTGCCAGACTCGTGCTAATTCGCTGAATTCCTTCCGATTTAAAATTATTGATTGAGCTGGCATCGACAGCTTTTTGTGGGAGAGAGTTCCACACTGCTACCGCCCTTTGTGTGTTTCAGAACTTCTCTCCTGAACGGCCTGGCTCCGATTTTCAGGTATGTCCCGTTTCCTGAGCCTCCCCCACCAGCGGAAAAACGTTTCCCTCCTTCCTACCCGATCAAAAATCCTGAAAACCCAATCCAATCACATCACCCCCTTAACCGTCCATATTCCAGGGATTACAAGCCTACTTTGTGTAATCGCTCCACATAATCTAACCCTTGGAGCCCCCGTTGACATTCTGGTGAATCTGCGCTGTGGTCCTTCCAAGGCCAATATCGTTAAAGTGCGGTGCCAGAAAAAAAAAGGAAGAATTGCATTTGTATAGTGCCTTTTTCGACCTCTGGATGTCCACAGTGCTGTACGCAGCACTCCAGAGGTAGTCTAACCAGGGCTTTGTACAGCCAAATCTTATCAATCAGATAGACAGAGATAGACCAGTTACAGGTCTTGTTTATTACAAGCTTTGCATCGACAAGCATTGTCCCATGAGGAGAGATTGTGTCGATTGGGCCGGACTCTCAGGAGTTTAAAAGAATGAGAGGTGATCTCATTGAGACATAGAAGATTCTGAGGGGGATTGACAGGATAGATGCTGAGAGGATGTTTCCCCCCGGGCTGGGGAGTCTAGAACCAGAGTCACAGTCTCAGGATAAGGGCCATTTAAGACTGAGATGAGGAGGAATTTCTTCACCCAGAGGGTTGTGAATCTTTGGAATTCTCTAGCCCAGAGGGCTGTGGAGGCTCAGTCATTGAGTATATTCAAGGCTGAGCTCGATAGATTTTTGGACTCGAATGGAATCAAGGGATATGGGGATCAGGCGGGGAAGTGGAGCTGAGTTCGATAATCAGCCATGATCTGATTGAATGGCGGAGCAGGCTCGAGGGACCGGCTCCTGCTCCTAAATATTATGTTCTTATCTGTGAAAGTTGGAAACATTTGAAATAAAGTTTGAGACAATGTAATCTGTATTTTGATCTGGAATAAAACGATTGGACTGCTTCGATCTCTGCCATTCAGTCCTGCCTCGTACTGTACTGTGCTGCATTCTCAATTTCATACGTTCAACAACCGTTCATCAGCTCTTCTAAAATGCAATGGAAATTCAATCCTCAAAATCCACAGAACCAAATGGGCTGCAGCCCCCTCACGCTGTAACGGGTTAGGCGAGTAGCTCAGTGGGCTCAAAGTGGACTCTTGCCTCAAAGTCAGAAGGTTGTGGGTTCAAGTCCCACTCCAGGGACTTGAGCACAAAAATCTAGGCTGACACTCCCAAGTGCAGTGCTGAGGGAGTGCTGCACTGTCGGAGGGGCCGTCTTTCGAATGAGATGTTAAACCGAGGCCCTGTCTCCTCTCTCAGGTGAGCATAAAAGAACCTTAGCAACTATTTGGAAGAAGAGCAGGGGAGTTATCCCCGGTGTCCTGGGGCCAATATTTATCCCTCAATCAACATCACAAAAACAGATTATCTGGTCATTATCACATTGCTGTTTGTGGGAGCTTGCTGTGCGCAAGTTGGCTGCCGCGTTTCCCACATTACAACAATGACTACACTCTAAAAGTACTGCATTGGCTGTAAAATGCTTTGAGACATCCGGTGGTCGTGAAAGGCGCTATGGAAATGCAATTCTTTCTTTCAAGCCTCAGAGAACTCTCGATTGATCCCAAGTGCCCCCCCACTCCGTGTGCCCCTCAAAACCACACCAAGATTCTCTGCTGAATGCCACCCAGAGTGGCTCATTCCAGCCACTCTGAGGATCGTAAACCATATGTGCGACTTAATACCCATTCAAAAATGAGATTCATCAGTACGTCAGTGTGATGGAAGATGCGGATTAGTGGTCATCCCTTAAAACCGTTCTCCACCCCTCCCCATGATTAATATTAAACCAAGTCCGTGGAGAAAAACATTGCGAAGCAGAGCATGGAGTGAGTACAGTGGGTTAAAGCGATTTCCCACTTTCCACGGATTTCTGTGCAGCCAGAAATCATCTCCGGAGAACGGCGGGCGTTTCTGCTTTGTGCACTTCCGCTGATCTGGCCGGGCCCTCCGCTCAGAATGATGCGAGTTTTCCGCATTTAATTTCTTGCTGAAATTTCTGCTCAAACACATTCGCATATCGCTCAGCGTATAATGTTGCACGACTCATAGGCAGCCCCTCGGAATCGAGGAAGACTTGCTTCCACTCTTAAAATGAGTTCTTCAGTGGCTGAACAGTCCAATACGAGAGCCACAGTCTCTGTCACAGGTGGGACAGACAGTGGTTGAGGGAAAGGGTGGGGAGTCTGGTTTGCCGCACGCTCCTTCCGCTGCCTGCGCTTGGTTTCTGCACGCTCTCAGCAACGAGACTCGAGGTGCTCAGCGCCCTCCCGGATACACTTCCTGCACTTTGGGCGGTCTTTGGCCAGGGAACTCCCAGGTGTCGGTGGGGATGTTGCACTTTATCAGGGAGGCTTTGAGGGTGTCCTTGAAACGTTTCCTCTGCCCACCTTTGGCTCATTTGCCGTGAAGGAGTTCCGAGTAGAGCGCTTGCTTTGGGAGTCTCGTGTCGGGCATGTGAGCAATGTGGCCCGCCCAGCGGAGCTGATCGAGTGTGGTCAGTGCTTCGATGTCGGGGATGTTGGCCTGGTCGAGGACGCTAACGTTGGTGCGTCTTCAGTTAATGGTCAAGTGAAAAACAACATGCTGCAATCTTTTGGTGCTGCCTTGTGGCACTTTTCTCAACATCTAATATCTAACCATTACCCAGCACAATCGCCCAATGTTTTAGACTGTAATTTTTAAAAAAATTTGCACTAAAAAATATTGTGTGATATATTTACAGGTGATAATTTGGTGAAGTTTCATCAACCTAGTAATTAGTAATGAATTAACTAAGCAAATTAGTAATTAGGCCATGAAACTACCGGATTGACGTTAAAAAACCCATCTGGTTCACTAATGCCCTTTAGGGAAGGAAATCTGCCGTCCTTACCCGGTCTGGGCCTGTATGTGACTCCAGACCCACAGCAACGTAGTTGACTCTTAACTGCCCTCTGAAATGGCCCAGCGAGACACTCAGCTGTACCAAACTGCCACGACAAAGTCAGTGCTGTGGGAGCTCCTTCACCACACGGACTGCAGCGGTTCTCAAGGGGCAATTAGGGATGGGCAAATCACAGAAACGAATCAAAAATAAAAGCACACCTCGCGCCATTTCTGAATGGTTTAGAAATAGTACAGGTTATACAGGTCAAAATGGAGCCTTGGACAGAATAGAACTCACTGTTAAAGTTGCTGAATTCAAATGATCAAATAAATTAATGTTTGAGTATTACTTTACCTATTTTGCCATGCTATTTAATTGCTTAGTCCAAATTATTAGAAAATGGAACATTTCTAGTGCACGGTACACGATGGGCCAAATGGCCTCCTCCTGTGTCGTAATGTTTCTATGATTCTATAATTTTCTATGAAAACTGAAAGGAGGCAAGGTCTATTAGCGCCTGGTCTGTGCAGCAATATCAAAGAGCGTTTAACTATAGCTTCAGAACCGCACAGAATATAAGTTTTTAAAAAATCAATGGAAGTTGTGTTAATTTGGCAGATCGCTAGAATAATTAACAGCCCTGTTTCTCAAACTGTGGCCACAGTCCCCAAAGGTTTAGGAAAAGCACAGTAACTGTTCATAAAATCCTAACGTGTGTAAAATTCTAACGACCACGATTCGATGTCCGTATTTGGACGGGAAGACTTTGCAAGTTTACAACAAGCCAAGAAAACGTGAGAAGCCTTCAACGGTCCCAATATCGAAGAGGGGTAATGCATCCGTTTTAGTTTGTTAACATGTAAATCACAAGCAACAGCAGCTGCCAGACGTACACGAGCAAAGCTTGTCTGGTTCCTGCTGTATATCTTTGCAACATCTGCCAGAGTGGGCTCAGTGATACTCAGTCCCAAGGCACAAGGCACAGCTTTTAAACTCATCATTTTATTCAACGTCGCCTCGAGAAATTAGATCCATAATGGGACTAATAACGCACTGAATAACCAACATCACTCAAAACAGATTGTCTGGGTCATTATCAGATTGCTGTGTGTGGGAGCTTGCTGTGCGCAAATTGGCTGCTGTATTTCAACAGTGACTACACTTCATTGGCTGCAAAGCGCTTTGGGACAAGCGGTGGTCGTGAATGGTGCTATAGAAATGCAAGTCTTTCTTTCTCCTCCCGATCATTTGGCATCACTTTATATCCCTCTGTACCGCCTTGGAATGCTTACGGTGCTAAAACTGGTGCTAAACCCGGCGCAAATTGCACCCAAAATTGCACCTGTTTGAAGAGCGTTGCACTGGGAGTGCCAGCCTAGATTTTGTGCTCAAGTCCCTGGAGCAGGACTTAAACCCACAACTTTCTGCCTCAGAGGCGAGGGTGCTGCCCACTGAGCCACGGCTGACATTTACAACAGTGACTACACTCCAAAAGTACTTCATTGGCTGTGAAGTGCTTTGAGATGTCCGGTGGTCGTGAAAGGCGCTATATAAATCCAAGTCTTTCACTGCTTTCTTTAAAAGATCCTGGAATTAGTGAGGCCGTGAGGCAGGACATTTCCCGACAGAGTGATATAAACAACCAATGCAAATCACTCGCTTGCTCGTTGCCCTTGGGAAAACAAATCTGAGCCGATGTTGATACAGGGTACTTTACAATCTGTTTAATCAGGTTGATCCTGATAACTTGCAGCCTAAACCGTTAAAACAAGAATGCGCTTATTTGTACTGCCAAAATGGCCACCATGCTCCACCCTTTGTCTATGATTGGTCCCCTTGGAGGATAAGCCACACCCTGAAGTTTCACAGGAGTGTGTAACTGGAACCGCCCATCCCAAGGTCTCACTGACTTTGCCACTTTGACTTCCTGAAGCGACAGAGGGCAGAGCTCCCCAGAAGACAGGAAGGGCCGGCCAAAGTGCCTTACCCCAGTCCAAGTACATCCCTCCCCCACCCCCACCATAGATGGCGCATGCAATGTGAATGGATTGTTAACAGGTTTATTGGGTATGAAGTGAATAGTGACAGTGTCATGACTTCTGGATATCATCCACCCAAACGATGTCCCTTGTAACACACGCACCGAGCTTTCAGAGAAATCGGGTGTGGGTGTAAAGGGGGTTGGAAGAACGTGATCCGTCTTCCCTGAGTTCCCTCTCTCCCCTCCGATCCCCCCCACCAGTGTCTCTCTCTCTCTCCAGCCCCCCCCCCAACCGAGTCTCTCTCTTCCCCCTCCCCCCCAACCACAGGCTGTCTCTCTCTCTTTCCCTCTCATGTTCTCTCTCGCTCCCCCCCCAAACTCTCTGTCTCTCTCGCTCCCTCCACCCCAAGCTCTCTCTCCCCCTCACCACCCCTCCACTCTCTCTCCCCCTCACCACCCCTCCACTCTCTCTCTCCCCCTCACCACCCCTCCACTCTCTCTCCCCCTCACCCCTCCCTCTCTCTCTCTCTCTCCCCCTCACCCCTCCCTCTCTCTCTCTCTCTCCCCACCCATTCTCTCTCTCTCTCTCTCTCTCTCTCTCTCTCTCTCTCTCTCTCTCTCTCCCCCCACCCCCCCCCCCCACCCAGCCCGCCCGCAAGCTCTTGCTCTCTCTCCTTTATCCCTCCCCACTCTCTCTCGGTTTCGGGTGGGAGGCGTCGGAGGGGGAGTCGGAAGGACGCATGTGCAGAAAGCGTTAGTACAAATAGTTACTCCATAAAATAAACCTTGCGTTAGTATAATATAATGGCCACAAAACAGCTCAAAGTGCCTCACCATCTCCTTTTGCCTCGCACCATCATCCCTTTTTGTCTCTCTAATCTCTCCTGCCTTCCACCCTGTCACAGACCTTCCCTTTTGTTCTTCCCTCCCTTTCCCCCTTTCCCTGCCTCTGCACCTGCTTAAAACCCAACTTCTTCCAGTTCTGACGAAGGGTCACAGACCGGAGACGTTAACTCTGTTTCCCTCTCCACAGATACGGCCTGACCCGCTGGGTATTTCCAGCATTTTCGGTTTTCACTCACCAAGAGACTGTTAGGGAGAGAGCTTTGGGAGCCATTTTTCATTGGCAACATTCCGCAAAGAGCAGTGAGGATCTCATTGAGAGATCAATCTGGTCTTTTGGGAGGAGCATTCCAGGCTTTTCCTGGAATGGCAGCGTGGGACGTTGGTGCCCCTTGTGTTGGAATCCATCACGGAGCAGACGGGACCTCCATTCGGTGCCTCATCCAAACCTCGGAATAGGCAACTCTCCGTCAGTACTGCGATGGGCGATCAGCCTCAACAGTGCCACCATATCCCTTTGTGGGGCTGCACCCACAATCTTCCAAACGTGAGTACTTGCAACTAAGCCAAACTTCCTATCCTCACACCAAGGGCATTGGGCAAATATTTGAAGAGGGGGGGAGGGGGGGAGGGAGAAATTGCAGGGTGGTGGGGAAAGACAGGTGAGTGGGATTCATTGCAGAGCTCTTTCAAAGAGCTGATACAGGCACGTGGGCCGAAGGACTTGCTTCTGTGCTGTATCATTCTGGGATCAGAGCAAAGAGAAAGGAAATAACATCCACTGGGCGTCATCCCAAATCGAACAAAACACAATCGGTGTCCGGGACACAGGAGAAGTGCGATTCATTTACCTCAAACGTAGCCTTTGTCAGCGGCACCCTTTGATCTCTCATCCGACGGTTAACTTGATCCACGAGAGGCCGTATCACGTTTTTGGTCTGTCTCTCTGCGAACTTGATCTGTGCAGGAGCTTCAGAACCAACAATGTGACTTTAGTGTCAGCCGTGGCTCAGTGGGCAGCACCCTCTCCCTCGCCTCGGAGTCAGAAGGTCGTGGGTTCAAGTCCCACTCCAGGGACTTGAGCACATAAATCTAGGCTGACCCTCCCAGTGCAGTGCTGAGGGAGCGCCGCACTGTCGGAGGTACCATCTTTCGGATGAGACGTTAAACCGAGGCCCCGTCTGCTCTCTCAGGCGGATGTAAAAGATCCCATGGCCACTATTTCGAAGAAGAGCAGGGGAGTTATCCCCAGTGTCCTGGGGCCAATATTTATCCCTCAATCAGCATCACTAAAACAGATTATCTGGTCATTATCATATTGCTGTTTGTGGGAGCTTGCTGTGCGCAAATTAGCTGCCGCATTTCCCACATTACAACAGTGACTACGCTCCAAAAGTACTTCATTGGCTGTAAAGCGCTTTGGAACGTCCGGTGGTCGTGAAAGGCGCTATATAAATCTTAGACTTTCTTTCTATTTTCTTCACCTGAATACAGCCCACAGGAGTCCACGTCGAGATTTTATTTACATTACCGGTGACCCCC
This sequence comes from Pristiophorus japonicus, assembly GCF_044704955.1. NCBI lineage: Eukaryota > Metazoa > Chordata > Chondrichthyes > Pristiophoridae > Pristiophorus > Pristiophorus japonicus. The sequence continues at coordinate 6,496,404 of NC_091998.1, read as the reverse complement.
ATTGGAGGGCGCACTGACGCAAGGACGCCCATTCCCCAATTCGGGTCGCCATCTCTGATTGGACGCATTCCTGGAGGTCTCATCACATGATCTCCAGCCGCCAAACCCCCACCCCCCCCATGCTCATGCTATTGGTCAAGAACACAGGGACAGTGGCCAATCGGGACTCGGTGTGGGTTAGCGCACGGGCGACAGAGTTTTGGACGGGTTGAGGTTTACAGAGGGTGGAAGGCAAAAGACCGGCCCAAAGAGTAAGTTTCCTGCTCCCGGTTACAATAGTGTTGGAAGTGCACATCCCGGAGAGGACAGGCGTGAGCTCCACTGTGCCGGACGGATCAGCCTGCCAAGGATCCCCAGCAGGGCTCAGACACAAATACTCGGCACGTGGGTGCAGGTTTCGATAGAGTGGATACACAAGGTATGTTTTCACTTGTGGAGGTCATCAATATAAGGTCGCTTTTTGGACTGTAGGGGAATCAAGGGATACGGGAATCGGACGGGAAAGTGGAGTTGAGATCGATGATCAGCCGTGATCTTATTGAATGGCGGAGCAGGCTCGAGGGGCCGAATGGCTGACTCCTGCTCCTATTTCTTATGTTCTTATGTCACCAAGAAATCTAATAGGGAATTCAGAAAAAAACTTCTTTACTCAACGACTGGTGAGAATAACATAAGAAATAGGAGCAGGAGTAGGCCATTTGGCCCCTCGAGCTTTCTCCGAATGTAGAACTCGCTGCCACAGGGAGGGGTTGAGGCGAATAGTATCGATGCATTTAAGGGGAGGCTGGACAAGTATATGTGGGGAGAAGGGAATAGAGGGTTATGCCGATAGATTTTAGGAGGCTCGAGTGGAGCAGGCTAGAGGAGCTGTATGGCCTACTCCTGCTCCTATTTCTTATGTTGTAAACGCCGGCAGGGACTGGTTGGGCCGAATGGCCTGTTTCTGTGCCGTATATCCGATGTAATCCAGTGTAACAGAGCGTGACCAGAGAACAGAATCACACCAAGGAGTCGACGCTTCAGGTGGGAGGGATAAAATTGAGAAAACACAAAGTCACAGCGAGACATTATTGTCGGCTAATTCAATGGAATGCGCTTCCCCTTTAATATAATCACACTACCTTTAATGCAATACGATCTTTTTGGAACGAGAACAAAGTGAGCATCTTTCGGGGATTTTCGATATAGAACTGGTGACCTCATCATTATCTCAGTGATGATATTTCGGAATGCTGGAGGCTAATCACTTGTGTCTCAGACTTTCGGGGCCCCAGCTTTGATATATCAGTCCATTTTCCAGCCTGGGTGGATAAACGGGATTAAATATCACTCACACGGCCCTGCTATCGTCATGCAACAATACGTTCATAATTAGAAAATGGTAATGGGGTCTGAACTCGGCGCTGACTTGAGAACAGAATGGCCGCTGCGACGAGTGCTTGATGTCACATCGAGGCAGCCGGCAGTATTAATAATTACTGAAATTATTTCTCCTTTGTGTTAGTAAATGGTTTTCGTGGGGAGGTTGGGAGGGAGAGAGAAAGAGTGTGGTGTGTTCTAAAGAGAGCCCACTTAACATCGTACAGCTCCCTTTCTAGTCGAGTGGAGGCTTTTAACCGGCACAAAGTGAAAATGAAAGATGCTTCTCGAACGATCAGTGGAGATAAATTGCCATTCTGCGTCGCCAGCAGGCCCCGAAGTTGATTGCACTTGGGAGAAAATAAAAAGGACCACTTGAGTCTCCGAGCATGAAAGGCCGACTACCTTCTAACGACTGGATTCCTTTCATGTTAACGTTACACGGGGACAAAGCACGACTGGTTGCTATTGACAAGAGTAAGGCTGGGCGCTTTGGCTGATTTTGTGAGGTTACCGGCTGAGGATCAGCAGGAATCACTCGACATTATCTCAAGAAATGTCCTTTCTTTTGTTCCGTTTGGATCAATAAATAAAAATTCCAGAGTCCGCTCCCATTTTCTTCACAGGGACACTTCGAGTTTCACTTTGATGGTGAAAAGACAGAAAGACTCGCATTTATATAGCGCCTTTCATGACCACCGGACGTCTCAAAGCACTTTACAGCCAATGAAGTACTTTTGGAGTGTAGTCACTGTTGTAATGTGGGAAACGCGGCAGCCAATTTGCGCACAGCAAGCTCCCACAAACAGCAGTGTGATAATGACCGGATAATCTGTGTTTTTTTGGGCCTCCCAATGTCTCGAGGTGCCTCGCATACCATGAATGATTTGGAATGCAGTATCGGAGACAAATGTGGCAGCTATTTTGTATAGATCCAGATGCGTCAAGAAACAAATTGGTAATATTAGTTGAGGGAGGAATACGAATCTGTGGCAAACTTGTTCTTTTCAGCCTTGAAAGGAGGTGACCACCTGGTGACCTCACAGGAATATATAGAGTTCAAAAGAAAAGAAATTATGATGAACCTGTATAAAACACTGGTTCGGCCTCAACTGGAGCATTATGTCCAATTCTGGGCACCGCAATTTAGGGAGGATGTGAAGGCCTTAGAGAGGGCGCAGAAAAGATTTACGAGAATGGTTCCAGGGATGAAGGACTTCAGTTATGCCGATAGAGTGGAGAACATAAGAACATAAGAAATAGGAGCAGGTGTAGGCCATATGGCCCCTCGAGCCTGCTCCGCTATTCAATATGATCATGGCTGATCTGATCATGAACTCAGGTCCACTTCCCCGCCCGCTCCCCATAACCCCTTATTCCCTTATCGCTCAAGAAACCGTCCATTTCTGTCTTAAATTTATTTAATGTCCCAGCTTCCACAGCTCTCTGAGACAGCAAATTCCACAGATTTACAACCCTCAGAAGAAATTCCTCCTCATCTCTGTTTTAAATGGGCGGCCCCTTATTCTAAGATCATGGCCCCTAGTTCTAGTCTCCCCCATCAGTGGAAACATCCTCTCTGCATCCACCTTGTCAAGTCCCCTCATAATCTTATACATTTCGATAAGATCCTTCTGAACTCCAATGAGTAGAGGCCCGACTACTCAACCTTTCCTCATAAGTCAACCCCCTCATCCCCAGAATCAACCTAGTGAACCTTCTCTGAACTGCCTCCAAAGCAAGTATATCCTTTCCTAAATATGGAAACCAAAACTGCACGCAGTATTCCAGGTGTGGCCTCACCAATACCTTGTATAGTTGTAGCAAGGCTTCTCTGCTTTTATACTCCATTCCCTTTGCAATGAAGGCCAAGATTCCACTGGCCTTTCTGATCACTTGCTGTACCTGAATGCTATCCTTTTGTGTTTCATGCACAAGTACCCCCAGGTCCCGCTGTACTGCAGCACTTTGCAATCTTTCTCCATTTAAATAATAACTTGCTCTTCGATTTTTTTCTGCCAAAGTGCATGACCTCACACTTTCCAACATTATACTCCTTCTAAGCTGGGGTTGTTCTCCTTGAAGCAGAGAAGGTTACCAGGAGATTTGAAAATCATGAAGAGTTTGGATGGAGCAAATAAGGAGAAACTGTCGAGTGGAGATTTGATCAAGGTGTTCAAAATCACGATGGGTCTGGACAGAGTAGAGAGAGAGAAACTGTTCCCATTGGTGGAAAAGTCAAGAACCAGAGGACACAGATTTAAGGTGATTGGAAAAAGAACCAAAGACGACATGAGGAAAAATTTGGTGAAAAATGAGGTGACTCCAATATTGGATTTCTTTTTCACTATTCCTTCAGTAAAGTTGATTTTTTTTTTGCCATTTTTGCAAACAGATTTCAATTCATTGTGTGCCACCCAAAATGGTCAAAAATGAACAGCAAGTTTCTGTTGAAAGGTTCTCTTTACTTTTTGGAAACAAAAGGTTGTGCCTGCAGCCAGGCTCCTACTGAGATCAGTGAACTCAACACAACACCAACTTGCATTTATATAGCACCTTTAACATACACAAACGTCCCAAGGTGCTTCACAGGAGCGGTGACTAGCAACATTTGACACTGAGCTACATGAGGAGATATTAGGGCAGATTCTTGATCAAAGAGGTGGGTTTTAAGGAGCGAGGAGAGAGAGGCGGAGGGGTTTAGGGAGGGAGTTCCAGAGCTTGGGGCCCAGGCAGCTGAAGGCACGGCCACCGATGGTGGAGCGATTGAAATCAGGGATGCTCAAGAGGCCAGAATTGAAGGAGCGCAGAGATCTTAGGGGGCTGTGGGTCTGTAGGAGATTATATAGAGATAGACTGTGGCTCTGTGGGGATGCTTTGTCTTTGGCCTGCAGAGGTGAGAAGCCGATGGGAGCAATTGGTATAAGGTTTCTCCCAGCATCTCTCTCACTGTGCCCACCATTGCTATGCTGGGCTCTCTGTTTACCCCACTGGACAGGTGAGAGGTTGATGTTGCTTGTTGTGCATCAACACATTTCCATATTAGGTATCTGACTTGCTCCAGGTATTAACATGTTTGCTATCTGATGTGTTGTTGTACATTGACCCATTACACACTTCAGGAAGGATGGCAATGCCCTGGAGGGGTTACAGAGGAGGTTTAAAACAAAAAGGACGCAAGACTTGCATTTATATAGCGCCTTTCACGACCACCGGATGTCCCAAAGCGCTTTACAGCCAATGAAGTACTTTTGGAGTGTAGTCACTGTTGTAATGTCGGAAACGCGGCAGCCAATTTGCGCACAGCAAGCTCCCACAAACAGCAATGTGATACTGACCAGATAATCTGTTTTAGTGATGTTGATTGAGGAATAAATATTGGCCCCAGGACACCGGGGATAACTCCCCTGCTCTTCTTCAAAATAGTGCCATGGGATCTTTTACGTCCACCTGAGAGAGCAGACGGGGCCTCGGTTTAACATCTCATCCGAAAGACGGCACCTCCGACAGTGCAGCACTCCCTCAGCACTGCACTGGAGTATCAGCCTGGATTTATGTGCTCAAGTTCCTGGAGTGGGACTTGAACCCACAACCTTCTGACTTACCAGAGATAATGGACATCAGTTATGTGGAGAGACTGCAGAAGCTGGGGTTGTTCTCCTTAGAACAGAGAAGGTTAAGGGGAGATTCAATAGAGGTGTTCAAAATTATGAGAAGTTTTGACAGAGTAGATAGCGAAAAACTGTTTCCAGTGACAAATGGGTCGGTAACTAGAGTTCAGAGAGGTTCACGAGGTTGATTCCTGAGATGAGGGGGTTGACTTATGAAGAAAGGTTGAGCAGGTTGGGCCTCTACTCATTGTGGTTTAGAGGAATGAGAGGGGATCTAATTGAAACATATAAGATACTGAGGGGGCTCAACAAGGTAGATGCAAAGAGGATGTTTCCCCTCGTGGGGGTATCTAGAACTAGGGGGCACAGTTTAAGAATAAATGGCTGCCCATTTAAAACTGAGATGAGGAGGAATTTCTTCTCTAAGAGGGTTGTAAATCTGTGGAATTCTCTGCCTCAGAGAGCTGTGGAGGCTGGGTCATTGAATATATTTAAGGTGGAGATAGACAGATTTCTGAGTGATAAGGGAATCATTATCATCTTCAAAGGCAGTCCCTTGGAATGGAGGAAGACTTGCTTCCACTCTTAACATGAGTCCTTAGGTGGCTGAACAGTCCAATATGAGAACCACAGTCCCTGTCACAGGTGGTACAAACAGGCGTTGAAGGAAAGGATGGGTGGGGAGTCTGGTTTGCCGCACGCTCCTTCCGTTGCCTGCACTTGTTTTCTGCATGCTCTCGGCGACGAGACCCGAGGTGCTCAGCGCCCTCCCAGATGCACTTCCTCCACTTAGGGCGGTCTTTGGCTAGGGACTCCCAGGTGTCGGTGGGGATGTTGCACTTTATCAGGGAGGCTTTGAGGGAATAAAGGGTTATGGGGAGCGGGCAGGGAAGTGGAGCTGAGCTGAAGATCAGATCAGCCATGATCTTATTGAATGGCGGAGCAGGCTCGAGGGGCCGAATGGCCGACTCCTGTTCCTATTTCCTATGCAACCAGAGGTCAGTGATTTAAAATAATTGTCAAAAGAACCCTAGGGTAAATGCAGAGAATTTTTTTCACACTGAGAGTTGTGATCTGGAACGCGCTGCTTGAAAGGGCAGAGGAATCCGATTCCATAGGAACTTTCAAAAGGCAATTGGACATGATGTAATTGAAGAGGACTCATTTGCAGGGTTATGGGGTAAAAGCTGGTGTGTGAGACTAATTGGATCACTCTTTCAAAGAGCCGGCACAGACACGATGGGCCGAATGGCCTCCTTCTGTGCGATTCTATGATTCCACGTTTTGATTTCAACTTGTTGCAGGTATTGCTCCAGTCTGGATGTTGCATCTGAGAGTCTGATCAAGGACCCCAAGTACATGCTGGTGACAGTAGCAAAAAATGATCTGTAAATACGAGACCTAGAAATTTCTATAAGATAGTCACCAAGAAATCCAATGAGGAATTCAGGAGAAACTTCTTTACCCAGAGAGCGGTGAGAATGTGGAACTCGCTGCCACAGGGAGGGGTTGAGGCGAATAGTATCGATGCATTTAAAGGGAGGCTGGACAAACATATGAGGGAGAAGGGAATAGAGGGTTATGCTGATAGAGTTAGATGAGGAAAGACGGGAGGAGGCGCGAGTGGAGCATAAACACCGGCATGGACTGGTTGGGCTGAATGGCCCATTTCTGTGCCGTATATCCGATGTAATCCGGTGTAACTGTAGGAGATTTGTAGCAACCGGTTGGTCAAAGCTGCGCTGGTAAATGTTGTTTGAGTTGTATTTCAGCAAAGTAATTTGAACCGTTCTGGCTGAATTTGTCCTTTCTGTCCACTCTCACTGGTGAGCTTAGAGATGGCTTGTAAAAAAGTAAAAAAAGAAAGACTTGTATTTATATAACGCCTTTCATGACCACCGGACGTCTCAAAGTGCTTCACAACCAATGAAGTACTTTTGGAATGTGGGAAACGCGGCAGCCAATTTGTGCACAGCAAGCTCCCACAAACAGCAACATGATAATGACCAGTGAAGGGTGCAAAATTCACGAGAACCCCCCCCCCGCAGTGTTTGGGCTTATTCGAAAGGAAATTTAATTTGGGACTATCTCCCGGAAAGTTTGAAATCCTGAAGTGCTTATGGAAGAAACTACGAACTTTAATCGAATTTCGGATTTTTACAAGACAAATTCAAGCCTGTGGGCGGGCCTAAAGAACTAAAGAAGCCCACTTGATTATTGCAACTGTCTGGGTATTGGGACTAAGTTAACTTGTCTGGAGGAATGGATATTCGAAAACCCTTCTCCACAAGAAACATTTACATTACAACAATAACTCAGAGATGGCCAGCCATCAAACCAAACTGAGAAAAGCCATCTTCAACATGAATAAGAACAAAGGACCCACTACAGTCTGTATACGAAAAACGAAGCACAAAGGAATATTGTGATTAGCAAGCTACTATTTCCATCAGGAAATAGATTTAGAAATGCAACCCACCCAAGACATATTAACTTTTAACGAGCCCGCCAAAATATTACAAAGAAATGTCAAGCCCGCCAAATTTAAACAAAGAATCCTGGGCTGATTTGGCGCAAAGATTAGAACAGCTCAAACCGTATAACTGGCCCCCTGTTTCAACAGAGGGTATGACACACTTTGCCATACAACCGAGGCCACGCTGATGTCATCAAGAAGGGAGAGAAACCAACGCGACAGTTGTAAACTAACTTCTCCAACCTCGAAGTCCTGAAGGAAGGAAGAACATCACCATCGCGACAGCAACTGACCACAGTCAACGTGGTACCAACAAAAAACCACCGCGATCGAGCAAACTCAAAACAAAATTCCAACAGAAAGAAACCGAAGAATCGAAAGTTTCCATTCTACAATCTAAGGCCTGACTACCAACAGGTGAAAACATTACCTAAAGAGACCTTGAACCTATTTCTATTGAAGAAAACTGGGTACTTACCCCATAGATCCAAACGCGCCTTACCGCATCAGCGGACTCAACCCAACTGAAGATTGCGCAATAAGAAGCCTTCTGTGACGTTCGGGGTACGGCAAGCAGAACCTACAGAATTCAACGAACCCCGAAATCGTGAACTACCGCCAACTGACCAGAAAGGTTTGGTAAGCATAGTCCCTGCCTGCCCTGGAGTCTAACCGAGCCAGAATTAGGCATTGGGAGGTGGGAGGTGTAATTTTTATACTGTGACCCCCTTTGAATGTGTAATGTATTGTTCTGTATTAGAGTGATTATAAGTCTGACATTGTATTTTCTTGTCTATAATAAAATCCAAGTTCTTTTGCACCAAACCAGTGGTCTCTCGCATTTTATCACATCCCCCAAATAAATCCAGAGTCTGGAACCCAAGAGAATGGGAGCGATTCGAACTGCTCAAGTAGGTCAGAGGTGAACCTGACCCCCGGGACCACCCCCTTACACCAGCTAATCTGGTTTTTGTTATGTTGATTGAGGGATAAATATTGGCCCCAGGACACCGGGGCTAACACCCCTGCTCTTCTTAAGAATAGCGGCCATGGGATCTTTTAGGTTCGCCTGAGAGAGCAGACGGGGCCTCAGTTTAACACCTCATCCAGAAGACAGCACCTCTGACTGTGCAGCACTCCCTTGGGAGTGTCAGTCTGGATTTTTGTGCTCAAGTCTCTGGAGTGGGACTTGAACCCACAACCTTCGGACTCAGACGCGAGGGTGCTGCCCACTGAGCCACAGCCTACATTATACCCAGTACAGATGTCCTTATGCTTTTGCAGGTCTCGAAATCCTGCTAACAATATGAATGGGCTTAAGATTCAGCACTGGGGGCTCACAGAAATCGATCTTGCCCACATCACGCATAACCCAAGAACACACTTTTAAAAAGCAGGAACACATTGCAGAGTGTGGAGTGGAATTAGCCAGGGCCCTCATTGAGAATGGAAGTGTCCAATTGCCCCCTGACACGACGACAGAAATACCATTGTGTTTTCAGAGTCAGAAATCCTGCAGGCGAAGAAAAGCACGATTCAGCCGAGATAATTTCGCTGCAGTTTCTCTCTTCGCTCTGCGCAAATCAGCCTCTTTATTTTCGCCCAGCGCGGAATGGAATTTATACAAAAACAGATCATCGCACTTCAAAATGTTTTCTTTTAAAAGGTTCTTTTGACATCCTGATACCGAGCTGTCACTTCTCCAGTAATTACACCAAGCCGTTCCGTCAGTTAATGGCGGTGAGACGGAGCTTGGGCATTGGTGGCTCACTGCAGCACAGCAAGCGATGCTATTGAAAGGAGACCTCAACTGTGTTGACAGCTGAAAAGCCAGCACTGTCGAGGCGGTCTGATGCTCGGCCTGATAACTGCATAGCCGTAAAGGTTTTAAGTGTTGTCGATTGGTGTAAAAAAAACTACACATTTCTTTAAACAGACTCCGTTTTGTCTGTCGTTTGACAATATTGTCGCTGTTGCTTTTCTTGAAAACTTGTATTTAACGTGTCAGTTTCTTCCCCCATTTCTTTTACCGAGAATCACTCGGTGGGCGAGAATATTCTTTGCTAGTTATTCTGTGTCAGCCATGGCTCAGTGGGCAGCACTCTTGCCTCTGAGTCAGAAGGTTGTGGGTTCAAGTCCCACTCCAGGGACTTGAGCACAAAAATCTAGGCTGACACTCCCAAAGCAGTACTGAGGGAGTGCTGCATTGTTGGAGAGGCAGTGCTGAAGGAGCGCTGCACTGTCGGAGGTGCTGTCTTTTGGATGAGACGTTAAACCGAGGCTTCGTCTGCCCTCTCAGGTGGACGTAAAAGATCCCATGGCGAAGAAGAGCAGGGGAGTTTTCCCCGGTGTCCTGGGCCAATATTTATCCCTCAATCAACATAGCAAAAAACAGATTATTAGGTCATAAGAACATAAGGAATGGGAACAGGAGGATGCCATTCAGCCCCTCGAGCTTGCTCCGCCATTCAATAAGATCATGGCTGATCGGATCTTGGCCTCAACTCCACTTCCCCGCCCGCTCCCCATAACCCTTGACTCCCTTATCGCTCAAAAATCTGTCTATCTCCACCTTAAATATATTCAATGACCCAGCCTCCACAGCTCTCTGGGGCAGAGAATTCTAAAGATTCACGACCCTCAGAGAAGAAATGCTTTTCCGTTATTCGGAATCTATGTTGAAACATTACTGTTTGTGGGAGCTTACTGTGTGTAAATTGGCTGCTGTGTTTCCTACACTACAACAGCGGCTACACTTCATTGGCTGTAAAGTGCTTTGGAACATCCTGAGGCCGTGAAAGGCGCTACAGAAATGCAATTCTTTCTTTCGGAGATAATGGAAGTGACTTGATATAAAGCACGGGAGAGTTCATTTTCTAAACGAATGTTGCTTGTGGGATCTTGTTCTGCACAAAATAGCTGCCTTGTTTCACTGCCACTTCCAAGTCATCCACCGGTGAGGTGCTTGAAGAGGTTTGAGAGACAAATGCTAAGATGCAGTGTTCTTTCAGTAACATGGTGACATGTTGCTGAAAACTGCTTTGCTCAACTCAGTAACTCGATTCATCTTCCCACACAATATCACCGGAGCTATTAAACTGAGCAGGCATCCAAAAAAATAAAATGATTTATTTAATTCTTCACAGCAATTTGAGTTTTGAAAGGTGGTGACTGCGATACCTGCTCTGTAATGACCACCTATTAGAAAGGTCTTGCAGCGGTTATTTGCAAAGTACGAACATGAGTGAACTAACTGGAGGAGCTGCCTTGCATCACGCTCGATTTAATTTGTTTTTCTGAACATGCAATTTTGCGTGAAAAGGATTCATTCTGCCTGTTTAGTTTTCAATTTCCTCAGTAACCTGTTCATTTCTTCACGCTGTTACCCAGGAACGGAAGCCACAACAGTGCGGCAAAAATACCTCGTTTAAAAGAAAGACCGTGCATTTCTATAGCGCCTTTCACGACAAATTATTTTCCATTGGCTCCTGTTACAAAATCATATACCAAACCATTTTGAAAGTTATATGATAGGTTGTAGCTTTGGATAGGCCAAATGGCCTTCCATGACTCAATTTACTCATCGTCATAATACGATGTCACAATATAGAGTCTAACTTGGTATTCATTCCATTCTTACAGGGCTTGACAGGGTAGATGCAGGGAGGATGTTTCCCCCAGGCTGGGGAGTCTAGAACCAGGGGTCACAGTTTCAGGGTAAGGGGTCGGACATTTAGGACTGAGATGAGGAGAAACTTCATCACTCAGAGGGTGGTGAATCTTTGGAATTCTCTGCCCCAGAGGGCTGTGGCGGCTCAGTCAGTATATTCAAGACAGAGATCGACAGATTTTTGGATATTAAGGAAATCGAGGGATATGGGGATCGGGCGGGAAAGTGGAGTTGAGGTAGAAGATCAGCCATGATCTCATTGAATGGCGGAGCAGGCTCGAGGGGCCGAATGGCCGACTCCTGCTCCTATTTCTTATGTTCTTTAACCAGTGCATTGGTAGAATGTGGAACTCGCTGCCACAGGGAAGTTGAGGCGAATAGCAGAGATACATTTAAGGGGAGGCTAGATAAACACATGAGGGAGAAAGGAATAGAAGGATCTGGTGATGGGGTGAGATGAAGTAAGGTGGCCTACTCCTGTTCCTATGTTATTGTGTGAAAAGTCAAGCCACCATTTACGCCTTCCATAGGAACAGGAGGAGGCCATTTAAACAGATCTTGGCTGCTCCACACCTCAACTCCGTTTATTCGCCTTAGCCCCATAAATCCTTGATACCCACCAAAAATACATCAATCTCCGTCATACCTGATGCCCCTGCATTGGCCATCCGTCTCAGCGGTGGAGGTGATCAGGAAGAGATCATTTAAGGGAACAGTACCGTAATGGTTATGTCACTGGACCAGTAATCCCGAGGCTTGGGCTAATGATCCGGAAACACGAGTTCAAATCCCACCACGGCAGCTGGGGAATTTAAATTCAGTTAATTAAATAAATCTGGAATTTAAAAAAAAAGAATCTCATGTCAGGTAATGGTGACCATGAAACTATTAGATTGTTGTAAAAAACCCAACTGGTTCACTAATGTCCTTTAGGGAAGGAAATCTGTTGCTTTTACCCGGTCTGGCCGATAGGTGACTTCAGAAGGCAGTTAAGTGTCAACCACATTGCTGTGGGGTCTGGAATGGCCTAGCGAGACAGTCAGTTATCTCACCACCTTCTCAAGGGGCAATTAGAGATGGTCAATAAATGCCAGCCTTGCCAGTGACGCCCACATCCTGTGAGCAATAAAAAATAAATGCTTGGCCCCACCATTCCAGGAGACTCATACTATTAACCTACAACATTATTTGTGAGACATTCTCCGGGCTGTGCCGAGGAGCCTATTGATTTGGTTCAGTTCTAATGTTGCAGCAAGGCGTACAACTGCCTCAAAGATATTTTACCCACAGCTGAACGTGACCTTCTGCAACCTTTTTATTCCTTGTTGCACGTTGCAATAGAGAAGGCTGACATTTGTACCTTGCACAGAGTTGGTGTGTTCACTTTCGAACGCTAAATTAAAACCTCAATTGCCCATTGAAGCAATCCACCCTGCTGCTATCGAGTCTAATGGTTTCCTGTGCGAATGCATAATTTAGTATCGGCTCATTAATATTCACGAGCTAACACAAGAACGCGTCGGTCCCGTGTCAATGATTAAGCATGTCAGTCTTAATTTTTAAGTAAAACTTTGCTTTAAATAATCTGAATATTTCTGTTTCACGTTCTACCCAAGCCATGAGTGGTGCAGCAATCTCCCATTTTGTGCACCATCGCGAACTCACCATTGACCAAGTCAGCAAGCAGGTTTTGTCTTGTGATGGTGTCACACTGCAGAGCTGAGCTTGAGGAACGCCGTGTTGTATAGCTTGTTGATGCTGAGCTTGGCACTGGCACAAGTACAACGAGCAGCTTCAAAGTAAGAAAATTATGTTCTGTTCTCGAAAGGCGTGCATTTTTATGGAACCTTTTTACATCTCTCAAAAACATCTTCGAATGTTACTGCACAGAGGGAGGCCATTTGGCCCGCTTTGCCTGTGGCAGTTCTTTGGTCGAGCGATCCAATTAGTCACACCCCCTCTGCTCTTCCTCCATAGATCTGCAAAGGTTTTGCTTTTGCAAGTACATATATATATCCAATTCCCTTTGGAAAGTTACTGTTGAATCTGCTTCCACAGCCCTTTCAGGCAGCGCGTTGCAGATCATAAACACAAAGAACCAAAGGCGATGTAACAAAAAATCTTTTTTTTTTAAACACGCAGCGAGTGGTTAGGATCTGGAATGCGCTGCTTGAGAGGGTGGTGGAGGCAGACTCAATCAAGGGAGCTGGATAAGTATCTGAAGGAAAAACTTTTGCAGGGCTACGGAGAAAGGGCGGGGGAGTGGGACTCGCTGAGAGTCGGCATGGGCTCGATGGGCCGAATGGCTTCTTCCATGCTGTAACCATTCTGTGAACTTGCTGGATTAAAAAAAAAATCTCCCTCTGGTTCTTTTGCCGATTATCTTAAATCTGTGTCCTCTGATTACCGACCCTCCCGCCAGTACAAACAGTTTCTCTCACCTACTCCATCAAAACCATTAATCATTTTGAACACCGTAATTCAATCTCCCTTTATCTTTCCCTGCTCTAAGGAGAACAATCCTGGCTTCTCCAGTCTATAACTGAAGTCGCTCATCCTTGGTACCATTCTAGTAAATCTCCTCTGCATGCTCTCAACCAGATTGATGGAAGTTATGTTGAACTTTTTTGCTTTTGCACACAATGCCTCTATTTATAAAGATTAGGGGCCTATATGTTTTCTTTTTCCAAAAAACAGCCTTGTCAACTTATCCTTCCGCCTTCAAAGATTTGTGTATGTGAACCTTCAAGTCTCTATTCCTGCAACCTGTTAAAATTGTACAGGTTGAACCTCCCTTATCCGGAACTCCCTTATCCGGAACCACCCCTCGTCTGGAACCATTCCCGACCACCGGGCGGCGCATGCGCAGAACTCTGACATGAAAAAATTGAAGCCCTTCCTCGCTGCCGACTCCCGCAATCGCTGGCCTGACTCCGCGATCCACCACCTCCCCCCATGATCTCTCTGCCACACCCCCAGCCCCAAGCCAGTCTGCCCCGATATCTCCTTGCTCAGTACCTGTACCATCCAATTTAATGTGACCACCCCTCGCCCGGAAAAATCCCTCATCCGGATCAGGCCAGGTCCCGAGGATTCCGGATAAGGGGAGTTCAACCTGTACCATCTACATGTATTATAAATCACAGTGACTGTTGTCATGTAGGCAAACAGCAGCCATTTAATACACAGCAGGAGCCCACAAACAGGCATCAGATCAAATCAGCTAATCTGGGCTTTGCTTGGGTTCCCTGGGGTGATGAATGTTGGTCAATCCACTGGCAAAAACCATTGTTCTTCTTCCAATGGTGACACGAGATCTCTGACTTGGTCGACGAGACCTCAGTTTAATGTCTCATCTGAAAGACGGCACCCTCGACAGTGCAGCACTCCCTCACTGGTGTGGCCGTCTAGATTATATTCAAAAAAATCCTGGAGTGGGCTTTAAATCCAGAACCTGCTGACCACCACCAACAGCAATCAGCTGACACGGTTCTCTTGTGCGATCAATCCTATCGGACAAGAGCACATCACTAGTTTGGGTGGGAAAGGGAGCAATCTTACTGAGAATTAATCCTTTCTGATCCTCACTCCCAATCAAATCCTTCACCCCACTTAATCATTCGATATAAAATGTTCCTTCTATTCCGCATAAGATTGCCAATCCTCCTGGACTGTCGCGGAGTCTCCAGGAATTAAAGACCAACCTCCAGGGCACTGATACAACCAAACCCAGAAGATAAAAAGAAAAAAAAGACTTGCATTTATATAGCGCCTTTCCGGACCACTGGACATCCCAAAGCGCTTTTACAGCCAATGAAGTACTTTTGGAGTGTAGTCACTGTTGTAATGTGGGAAACGCGGCAGCCAATTTGCGCACAGCAAGCTCCCACAAACAGCAATGTGATAATGACCCAGATAATCTGTTTTTTTTAATGATGTTGATTGAGGAATAAATATTGGCCCCAGGACACTGGGGAGAACTCCCCTGCTCTTTTGCAAAATAGTACCCTGGGATCTTTTACGTCCACCTGAGAGATCAGACGGGGCCTCGGATTAAAGTCTCATCTGAAAGACAGCACCTCCGACAGTGCGGCACTCCCTCAGCACTGCACTGGGAGTGCCAGCCTAGATTTTGTGCTCAAGTCTCTGGAGTGGGACTTGAACCCACAACCTTCTGACTCAGGGGCGAGGGTGCTGCCCACTGAGCCACAGCTGACACCAAGGGGCTTTTAAGGCCACCTAAACAATGGGGATAATGGGGATGTGCTGGGCAGAATGTGGTGAGCGAACATAAGAAATAGGAGCAGGAGTAGGCCATACAGCCCCTCGAACCTGCTCCACCCTTTGCTATGACCATGGCTGATCTGATCATGGGCTCGGGTCCACTTCCCTGCCCGCTCCCCATAATCCCTTATTCCCTCATCGGTTAAGAAGCTGCATCAGTGGTAAACTGTTGCGTTTCGGACACAAAAAGGGGGAATTTTGCATCCAAAACACTGACTTAAAGATAATCACAACTGTTGAATGCTATTCAGAGAATCACTCTGCAACCTCGATTTCCAAACAGGCATATAAATAGCTACTTACCTATCCCGTACTGCCAGAGGCAGCAGTGTTCTTGTGCTGCGTCAAGCAAGACTGCATTCTCCCATTAGCACTGAAAGACCAACCTGCCTTCTGAAGCCCCCTGCATATGTCAAGGGTTCTGTTTAATGAGTGGCTACAAATCTCTGGTGCGCAATCATTTCTGGCTTTCTTGTCAGTTCATGTCTAAGCAGCCTCAACAGCATCGCGGCAGAAATAACCTGCTGATCCCTTGGCACAACGCTTGGCAAAATGTGTTGCTTCCCATCATTTTTCACGGGCAGTGTCAGCTTGGCTCACTTGCCTCTGGATCAGAAGGTTGTGGGGACGGGCAGGACCACAGTCAAGGCGGTCTGGAATGCAGAAACACAATATGCCTGAACCGCCCAATGAGAAGCTCATGTGCCAGCGCTGTACTGAGGGAACGCTGCATATTCTCAGATGCTTATTTGTAAAAATTTGTTCCTGGCAAGGCCGGAATTTATTGCCCATCCCTAACTGCCGGTGGTGAGCCGCCTTCTTGAACCGCTGCAGTCCGTGTGGTGAAGGTTCTCCCACAGTGCTGTTAGGGAGGGAGTTCCAGGATTTTGACCCAGTGACAATGAAGGAATGGCCGATATATTTCCCAGTCAGGATGGTGTGTAACTGGGAGGGGAGCCATGATCTTATTGAATGGCGGTGCAGGCTCAAAGGGCCGAATGGCCTACTCCTGCACCTATTTTCTATGTTTCTATGAACGTGGAGGTGGTGGTGTTCCCATGCGCCTGCTGCCCTTGTCCTTCTAGGCGGTAGAGGTCGCGGGTTTGGGAGGTGCTGCCGAAGAAGCCTTGGCGAGTTGCTGCAGTGCATCTTGTAGATGGTGCACACTGCAGCCACGGTGCGCCGGTGGTGGAGGGAGTGAATGTTGAAGGTGGTGGATGGGGAGCCAATCAAGCGGCTGCTTTGTCCTGGATGGTGTCGAGCTTCTTGAGTGTTGTTGGACCTGCGCTCATCCAGGCAAGTGGAGAGTATTCCATCACACTCCTGACTTGTGCCTTTCACCTAACATTAAACCAGGAGTTAGTCTGGCTGTTCAAGATTTCCTCGCACCATTTGAAGAAAAGAAATGAGCTTGAATAGAGTCCTGGCAATACTAAGTGATGTCAGCTGTGCTCAGTGGGCTGCACACTCGCCTCTGAGTCAGAAGGTGGTGGGTTCAAGTCTCACTCCAGAGACTTGAGCACATTAATCTAGACCGACACTCCAATGCAGAGGGCTGAGGGAGTGCTGCACTGTCGGAGGGGCCGTCTTTCGGATGAGACCTTAAACCGTCTGCTCTCTCAGGTTGACGTAATCCCGCGGCACTATTTTGAAGAAGAGCAGGGGAGCTCTCCCCGGTGTCCTGGGGTCAATATTTATCCCTCAATAAACATAACAAAAACAGATTATCTGGTCATTATCACATTGCTATTTGTGGGAGCTTGCTGCGCGCAAAATTGGTTGCTGTTTCCCACATTACAATCGCGACGACACTCCATAAAAAGTACATCATTAGCTGTAAAGCACTGTGACATCTGGTGGTCATGAAAGGCGCTATAGAAATGCAAGTCTTTCAACACCAACTTCTCCCTCCCTGATTAACAGGTCAATCATCTCATTGTTGTTGATGGGATGCTGGTGATTCAGAGTGGAGGCTGCTTTGCCTCGAGGACAATACACACTGCACAAGAGCAATTCATTGTACGTGAAAGCACGTTTGATAAAGGATATGTAAATGTTAGTATTATTTACACACCCCTCTCTGTGCCTGTTTACCATGTTATTAATATTTAAATAGTGTAGGTGTGGTTGAGAGATTCCAGGACTCGAGTGGCCCCACCATCCCAGTTATAATTGAATATAAATAGAGCCAAACGATCTCCTCATTCCTTTAACAGAAAGCAGAGTGCATCCCTTCCAAGGCCACCAATTGCTAACGTTATGCCCCCTTGACCTGGACGCCTCCAGATTTCCTGCTGATTTCAGCCGCGAGTGAACTGGAGTTGTGCAAGCTTTGACGAACGACACAGAAGATACCAGGAGGATAGTTATCTGCTCCTCATTTGCCCCTCACCTCACCCCACCCCTGTTATGTATTTAACTCCTTGCAACCTGTATCATACCACCAGAGGGCCTACCTGTTGGAGTCCTAAGGGATTCCAGCATCCCTTGGGAGCAGGGTATATAAGCAGGCCACCCACAAGGCACCTGCACTCTGGAGTCTTATTAAAAGGAGCTCAGGTCACACTCGCTCATTGTACACAGTACTCAGTTTCATCCTTTATTATGAACGTATCAACCACCCCCCCCCACCCCCGCCCCCCCACTCCCGTCTGAATCTGTCTGTCCACTCACCATGCCTCCATATCCATTAAAAAAAAAATTAGTTCATGGGTGTCACTGACATACCTTTATTACCCAACCCCAGTTGCCTTTGAGAAGACGGTGGTGAGCCGCATTACGCAACTGAGTGTCTCGCTGGGCCATTTCAGAGGGGCAGTTAAGAGCCAACCACATTGCTGTGGGACTGGAGTCACATATAAGCCCAGACCGGGTAAGGGCGGCAGATTTCCTTCCCCAAAAAGGATATTAGTGAACCAGATGGGTTTTTAAACGACAATCCGGTAGTTTCATGGTCACCGTTACTGACATTAGCATTTTATTCCAGATTTATTTAAAATTTAATTAACTGAATCTAAATTCCCCAGCTGCCGTGGTGGGATTTACACTCATGTCTCCGGATCATCAGTCCAGGCCTCTGACTTACTAGTCCAGTGGCATAACTACTGAGCTACTTTACCCATTAGACCCTTGGCTAGCAAAAATCTAGCGATCTCGGACGTAAAATGATTATTTGAGCTGGCGTCGCCTACTTTGTTGTAGGAGAGAGTTCTGCACTTCTACTGCCCGAGAAGAAGTGTATCTAAACTTCTCTCCAGGATTTCCTGTTTATTTCAGCTATGACTGAACTCTGGTTACCGTGGGCACCCAGTTACCATGGCAACATGACCAGCGCATTATACCCAGACAACAAAAATGCTCAATGCAAGATTACAGAGTCTCTCAACACACAACAATTTTCCCTTTAAATACATGCGGGGACCGCATCATTTGTCGGGGAGGTATTTGGACAAGGCACTTGCTGTACAGGTGTGTCACTGGTAATACAGACATCAGCATCAACACCCAGCTAATACGTAATTAATACGTAATTAAAAATAATCTCCAATCAACGCAGTCAAAAACAGCTGTAAACTCCCACCGAAAACAAAGGGATTACTTCAAATGCCAGATTGAGAACAAGACCTTAATATCTGCTTACGAGATCCCAAATGCGAGATTCTCATTGGAAATGGTTTGCAAATTTTCAAACTGGGGTGTCCCCCGTCCCCACCAAGATCATTAGATTTTTCTCCGATTTCTATACTAATTGCTTACCACTTCGATCTAAATGGGTTGATGACTGGTCTGGAACACAGACAGGAGCTGAATTTGAACATGTTGAACAATCCACTTAAAAACATAGGAAATTAAACCCCAAAGTGACCTGTTTGTCACCTGTGGTGCACTGGGCAGTACTCTCGCCTCTGGGGACAGAAACTGTGTGGGTTCAAGTCCCACTCCAAGGATAAAGTCTAGATTGTCATTCCCAGTGCTGTATCGAGGGAGTGCCGCATTGTCGCTAAATCTGTCTGCTCTCACAGGTGGACGTAACAGATCCCATGACTCTATTTCGAAGAAGAGCAGGGGAGTTCTCCTTGCTGTCCTGGGGGCCAAGATTTATCCCTCAATCGTTGCAACAAAAACAGATTATCTGGTCATTATCACATTGTTGTTTGTGGGAGCTTGCTGTGCGCAAATTGGCTGCTGCCTTTCCTACATTACACAGGAACAGGAGTAGGCTATACGCCATTTAATACGACCTTGGCTGATCCGATCATGGACTCAGGTCCATTTCCCTGTCCGGTTTCCATGTTTATGAAAGGATATACTTGCTTTGGAGGCAGTTCAGAGAAGGTTCACTAGGTGATTCCGGGGATGAGGGAGTTGACTTATGAGGAAAGGTTGAGGAGGTTGGGCCTCTACTCATTGGAATTCAGAAGAATGAGAGGTGATCTTCTTGAAACGTATAAGATTATGAGGGGGTTTGACAAGGTGGATGCAGAGAGGATGTTTCCACTGATGGGGGAGACTAGAACTAGAGGGCACGGTCTTAGAATAAGGGGCCACTCATTTAAAACAGAGATAAGGAGAAATTTCTTCTCTCAAAGGGTTATAGATCTGTGGAATTTGCTGCCTCAGAGAGCTGTGGAAGCTGGGACATTGAATAAATTTAAGACAGAATTAGAGTGTTTCTTAAATGATAAGGGGATAAGGGGTTATGGGGAGCAGGCGGGGAAGTGGAGCTGAGTCCATGATCTTATTGAATGGTGGAGCAGGCTAGAGGGGCCATATGGCCTACTCCTGCTCCTATTTCTTATGTTCTTATGACCTCTTATTCCCTTATCGTTTAAGAAACTGTCTATTTTTGTATTAAATATATTCAATGTCCCAGCTTCCACAGCTCTCTGAGGCAGTGAATTCCACGGATTTACAACCCTCAGAGAAGAAAGTTCTCCTCATCTCTGTTTTAAATAGGCGGCCCCTTATTCTAATATTATGCCCTCTAGTTCTAATCTCCTTGTCAAGTCCCCTCATAATCCTGATACGTTTCGATAAGATCACCTCTCATTCTTCTGAATTCCAATGAGTAGAGGCCCAACCTACTCAACTTTTCCTCATAAGTCAAACCCCTCATCTCTGGAATCAACCTAGTGAACCTTCTCTGAACTGCCTCCAAAGCAAGTATATCCTTTCTTAAATATTGAAACCAAAACTGTACGCAGTATTCCAGGTGTGGCCTCATCAATACTCTGTATAACTGTAGCAAGACTTCCCTACTTTTATACTCCATCTCCTTTGCAATAAAGGCCAAGATTACATTGGCCTTCCTGATCACTTGCTGTACCTGCATACTAACCTTTTGTGTTTCATGCACAAGTTCCCCCAGGTCCCTCTGTACTGCAGCACTTTGTAATCTTTCTCCATTTAAATAATAGCTTGCTCTTGGATTTTTTCTGCAAAAGTGCACGACCTCACACTTTCTAACATTATACTCCATCTGCCAAATTTTTGCCTACAGTAGTGACTACACTCTAATAAATACTTCATTGGCTGTAAAGCACTTTGAGACATCCGGTGGTTGTGAAAGGTGCTATATAAATCTAAGTCTTTGTTTTTGCTGTACTGAGGGAGTGCTGCACTGTTGGAGGTGCTGTCTTTCGGATGAGACATTAAAACCGAGGCCCCGTCTGCTCTCTCAGGTGGATGTAAAAGATTCCACGGCATTATTTCGAAGAAGAGTGGCAACATTCTCCCTTGTGTCCTGACCCAATATTTATCCCTCAACCAACACCGGGCAGCATCTAGTCTTGATGCTGAGGCCATCGTCACAAGTGTATGGCAGGTTTGATGGGCCAGCCCATCATCTTCGCATCATTCCTCTTTCCCTGCCCATCATCTTCACATGTTACTGCGCAGCACTTCTTCATCACTGTCAGCCTAGATTATGCGCTCAAATCCTGGAGTGAGCCTCTAAGCCACTGACTTCTCCCTCAGGGGAGAATACTGCCAACTGAGCCAATCTTCGATCTATTGCAGGACCAAGCAGTAATCCAGATATCAGTGGGAACAGCTCACTTATGTGGGCAAACTTAGTCTGCTGCGTGCAATCTGGAAATCATTAACAACAACAACTTGTATTTATATAGCGCCATTAACGTAGTGAAACATCCCAAGGTGCTACACAGGAGTATTATGCAATAAAAATTTGACACCGAGCCGCACAAGTAGAAATTAGCGCAGGTGACCAAAAGCTTGGTCAAAGAGGTAGGTTTTAAGGAGTGTCCTGAAGGAGGTAAGAGAGGTGGAGAAGCGGAAAGGTTTAGGGAGGGAGTTCCAGAGCTTGGGGTCCAGGCAGCTGAAGGCACGGCCACCGATGGTTGAGCGATTATAATCAGGGATGCTCAAGAGGGCAGAATTAGAGGAGCGCAGACATCTTGGAGGAGGAGGGGGGGCGGCGGGCTGGAGGAGGTTAGAGAGATAGGGAGGGGCGAGGCCACGAAAGGGATTCGTAAAGAAGGATGAGAATTAATGATCAGATTTGACTTTCTGCAGCGTGTTTAATGTGCGATTAATGTGCAAATCCAGCATGTTCTAAAATTAACGCAGAGGTTGACGGCGAGATGATGTTTGTTGCAAAGCAAATGGCAGAGCGGCGTAAATTGGCCAGCAACATATGGCGTCTCTCTCAATCACCTGGAGCTGTTGGTCACCTTGCGCAATAATAACGCCGTGCGCCACAAACACGCCCTTATTTCTCCCGCAAAATCCGGCTCCAAATTTCAGCTCTGAAAGGCTCTGAAAGTCAGTTTCGATAAAAATGCTAATTCACAAGGACCATTGTACCTTTCTCGGTCAATTGGGACAGGTGATCGGATAAGCTGAAAGCGGTTTCACGATTAGGGCATGTTGGGTGCTCACAGCACGCTCAGCTCCCAACATCTGACTGGACCCGGGTGGATGTTTGATCTGTTTTTTGCAGGTCAATAATCATTTCTTTCTGTGGTGCCACGCGTGTTTGTCTGAGGCTGCGGCACTGAACAGAGTGTCTCGTTGATTTAATCTTACTGCACATGTACTCTGTCAGCAGAGGTGCTTTTCAATGCTTTCCACGATTGACTAGAAACTCAGGCTGGGGAACGGAAGGAGCAGCCTGGTGCCATACCACTCCAGGGAGCAGCACGTGCTAGAGCAGGAGAGCAACGGCAGTGAAAAGGGACATCACCACGGTCCAGGTCGGTGATTGGAGTGTGGGCAGATACAGCAGGAGCGGCGAGGTTGGGGCTCTTTGTGGTGTATCTGTAAAGCATGCACTCCCATGTTCCGCCCAAGGGATCCCAGCATCCCTTGGGAGCACTGTATATAAGCCGGCCCCTAAGGCCTGTTCCTCACTCTGGAGTGTCTTATTAAAGACTGAGGTCACTGTTACTTTAACCTCCCTGTGTGCAGCCTCATCTGTGTTAGGAACACAATACGCAGGAGCAGCGAGAGATTGTAGAGGGATGTGATCGAGGCCCAGGAGAGGCGAGGGCCCAGGGGCAGCACGGGCCCAGCCCACACTGCGATACGTGAGCGCACTAGGTTCGTGCAGTAGAGCTGGTCTCCAGTCGTCCTGGTTAACCCTTGCCACTGGACCAAGACCCAACTCTGTCAAGCCCCGTGTGGTGGCTGGTGTGCAACGGCCACCCCACGTTAAAAAAATCCACGCACAGGCATCTTCCACCCTTCAAGATTTAGTTCGGGACCTGGAATTTTAGGTCCTTCATTGAAACACCTGCGAACTTTTTGACGTGGAAGCAAGTCATCCTCGATTCAAGGGACTGCCTACGATGATGAGAAACTCACACTTTCAGTGCGCACAGGATTCCCCGCTTGTATCGTCCTGCGCTGAAGCAAAGGACAAAAGATCTCTCTGTCCAAAGCAAACTATCTTTAGAAAAAGGACCTAAGTGGGATCCTCATTAACCTCAATACCACAGTGTGTGGATGTTTGGGAGTTAAGCCTTGTGTGTGGGTACACTACCGGCAACAACACTGCGACAAAAACAAAGAACCCAGGGCTTCAGAGAGGATGGGAACGTACCAGCTCTGTGTTCACATCTCTGTGCAAGAGTTCAGGCAAACCTTGACACGTGCTCCTCGTAGCTTTATGCAGCAAGTCGCTCACGTTCAATCTGCAGCAATCTCCCTCGTTTCCATAAGCAAATGGGTTGCATCGTTAGTGAGGTTTAGGTTCTTGCTTTGGTTACTCTCTTAGGTACAGCAGTGCTGGTCACCCCTGTAAGTGATCGGAGTACAAGTTGAACCTCCCTTGTCCAGAACTCTATTATCCGGAACCACCCCTCGTGCGGAAACATTCCCGGCCACCGGGCGGCGCATGCGCAGAACTCCGACATGAACAAATTGAAGTCGCTCCTCGCTGCCGACTCCCGCAATCGCTGGCCTGACCCCGCGATCCACTGCGCCCCCCCTCCCCCCATGATCTCTCTGCCGCACTCCCAGCCCCAAGCCAGCCAGCTCCGATATCCCCTTGCTCAGTACCTGTACCA
This sequence comes from Pristiophorus japonicus, assembly GCF_044704955.1. Taxonomy (NCBI): domain Eukaryota; kingdom Metazoa; phylum Chordata; class Chondrichthyes; family Pristiophoridae; genus Pristiophorus; species Pristiophorus japonicus. Next base: position 6,472,476 of record NC_091998.1, on the reverse strand, counting down.
TACAATTTAACGTGACCACCCCTCATTCGGAAAAATCCCTCATCCAGGACAGGCCAGGTCCCGAGGGTTCCAGCTAAGGGACGTTCAACCTGTACCTTACTGCTAGGGGAAGTGCCCATGCTGCCCAGCATCTCATTACGATAGCGTAATCCCAGGGGGTAGAACCATCGCTCCTCCTTGTTGTCTGAATCGGATATTTGTTCCTTTCACAAGCCTGAATTTTCTGTCTCTTTGCTTTTGTTACCTCTAGACTTGACTATTCCAACACACTCCTGGCTGGCCTCCCACATTCTACCCTACGTAAACTTGAGGACATCCAAAACTCAGCTGCCCGTGTCCTAACTCGCACAAAGTTCCGCTCACCCATCACCCCCTGTGCTCGCTGACCTATTGTGGCTCCCGGTCAGGCAACGCCTTGATTTCAAAATTCTCATCCTTGTTTTCAAATCCCTCCATGGCCCTCGCCCCCTCCCTATCTCTGTAATCTCCTCCAGCCCCACAACCCCCCGAGATGTCTGCACTCCTATAATTCTGCCCTCCTGAGCATCCCTGATTATAATCGCTCAACCATTGGTGGCCGTGCCTTCTGTTGCCTGGGCCCCAAGCTCTGGAACTCCCTCCCTAAACCTCTCCGCCTCTCTACCTCTCTCTCCTCCTTCAAGACGTTCCTTAAAACCTACCTCTTTGACTAAGCTATTGGCCACCTGCGCCAATTTCTACTTACATGGCTCGGTGTCAAATTTTTATTGCATAACACTCCTGTGAAGCGCCTTGGGATGTTTCACTACATTAAAGGCGCTATATAAATACAAGTTGTTGTTGTCACTATTTTTAGTTCTATCTGTTCATTGCCAGAGGGACAGTCTTTCAGACAGCCACTGTTAATACCATGGGACCAGAGATTTCCCAACACGTGAACACACTTTGCTTCACAAATCCAACAGCTAACATAATTTATTTTTCTTCTAAATTCTTGCTGTAGAAAAATGCTCAAAAAATCCTGATGTGACAATCTTGTTGGGGAGATTTATTTAATATAGGTTATGTGGGCCAATATGGAATTGTAGAACAGTGAAGGAGATGGGCTGATTGGCTCCCTTATCTTTGGGAATATCTCATTCATTACTGTCGAGGTTATCCCTTGGATATTGGGCTGGAGCAAGAAAGTGGAACCTGAGGACACAGATTTCAATTAGTGAAAGGTCAAACTCCAACCAATGTCAGGCAAAGCTTCGTTACTGAAAGAAAGTAAACATTTGAAGTGATCGACCAAACAAGGAACTAGACAGTAAAGCATTGTGGAGATTGAAAGTACGTAGAATGACATTGTATTTACAGCACAGAAACAGGCCAGTGTTTATCTTCCATACGAGACTCCTCTCTCTCTACTTCATCCCACCCTATCAACATATCCTTCTATTCCTTTCTCCGTCGTGTACTTACCTAGCTTCCCTTTACTGTAATGTATCGATACTATTCGCCTCAACCACTCCCTGTGGCAGCGAGTTCCACATTCTCACCGCTCTCTGGGTAAAGAGGTTTCTCCTGAATTCCCGATTTTATTTATTAGTGACTACAGATTGAACTTCCTTATCCAGAACCCTTGGGACCTTGCTTGTTCTGGATAATGGATTTTTCCAGACGAGGGGTGGTCATGTTAAATTGGATGGTACAGACACTGAGCAAGGGGATATCGGGGCTGGCTGGCTTGGGGCTGGGAGTGCGGCAGAGAGATCATGGAGAGTGGGGGGTGGGGTGTGGATCGCGGGGTCAGGCCAGCGATTGCGGGAGTCAGCAGTGAGGAGGGACTTCAATTTGTTCATATCGGAGTTCTGCGCATGTGCCACCAGGTGGCCGGGAATGGTTCCGGACGAGGGGTGGTTCCGGATAAGGAAGTTCTGGATAAGGGAGTTCTGGATAAGGGAAGTTCAACTGGTATCATATATTGATGGCCCCTAGTTTTGGACTACGCTACAAGTGGAAACATCTTTAATCTCTACCCCAACGAACCCCTTCATAATTTTAAAGACCTTTATCAGCTCACCCCAGGCTTCTCTTTTCCAAAGAAACGAACCCCAGCCCGTTCAGTGTTTGCTGATAGTTATAATCCCTCTCAGTTCCAGTATCATCCTTGTGAATCTGTATTTTCTTGCTCCCTCTCCAGTGCCTCTATATCCTTTTTGTAACATGGAGATACAATTAAAATGCCAGAACCAGAGAATTCACGTACTCAGCAGAGGGGTGAACTTTGCTGAGCAGTCCCGAATAATCATGAACCCAGGCCCGATTTTTATCCATGCATTTAGGATTTTCATTGCACCTAGTGCAAAGAACAACACTTTCCCCAAATGTAAAGCTCACAGGGAAAGATGGACTCAATTTTCACAGTAATCTATTATCTGTGAAAATGGGACACACTGTCGCCAGGCAAGATTAAGTATCCTTGGGTGTACATTCTCATATTCCAGGCTACATTTTTCATGTCCAAAAACGCAGATATATTTAATTTCCTCAGAGTGATATTTTTAGTCTACTGGCCCAAGCGTCGATGTAAACTTCCGCCTATGCTATTTTGTGCTGTCGTTAACCTACTTATGACCGGCTAGTGATGTATTAAATCAAAGATTTATCACAAACCCATTTGTTAGTGGAACAGAATAGAGCCATCCAATTATATCGGTTTGGATGCCAGAGGAAAATCAACCTGTTGGTTTTATTAATTGCGACAGAAAGCACAAGCAAGTTCTACATCTAGGTACTTACAGGTAGGTTGTCCACCGGGGTTTGAGAATTGCTAATCAATCCAGGCATGTTCTCAGCACCCAGGTGGATAATGTCAGCTGACTTGCTCTAAACCTAGCAATTCTGAGATTATTGCCATGTGATCTTTGTGCATCATACCAGTCGGTGACAATGTAGCACCAGAATGACTCCATTCACACAAGAAGAAAGCAGAATTATGCACTCTTATAAACATCACCTTACCAGAGCAGCTGAAATTTAGACATGCTGGGGCTGAAATTCAGGCACGCCAGAAACCTTCCGCACCTACGATATCTTACCTGGTTTTACCGCCGCACGGGGAGAGGTCGCCTCCCGACTGATATTCAGTCGTTTTTTTCCGGAAGTCAGTCATAATGGGGGCGGAAGTGCGGCGGTAAGTCCTGGTGAGGGGCGGGATCGAGCCTCCGCCGTTGTCATTCAGCGGCGGAGCGGCGTGTGCGTCACCACGCGCCCTCCCCTCCGTTAAAGGGGAGAGAATTGGGGATCATTTAGCTTCGGCCGCTGGGCCGCCAGGGAGGGTTGGGGCCGGGCCAGCAGCCTGGCAGCCAAGAGAGGGTGCCAGGCCGAACCCGGGGCGATAATTGTCCGGCCGATCGGGAAGTCGGCCGGCAAAAATTAAAAAATGGCAGCCGCGGCAATGCGCCCTCCCCTTGAAGGGCCGCCGCTCTGCCGTTCCACACAAACAGAACAAGGCTGTTGGGGCACCACAAGGCGGACCGAAGACTTTTGCAGGTAAATTTGGGGTGGAGTGTGCTGGAGGTGCGGGAGATCGACGGTGCACGCTTTGATGACGCGCTTGCGGTGGTCGGCAGCAGTGTGGCGGATGTGGGGATTGCGCGAAAAATCCCCGAGCTGAATTTGGTTCGGGGAGGCCTATCGACGGCGGCCACTCGATTTCACCGCAAAACGGCGGTAACCGGCCTTATCTGGACCCTGAATTTCGGCCCCGCTATCTCCAAACTCACTGTAATTCTTACACAAAGCATTTGAAGCTTCTTACATTGCATTAACATCTCCTGCTTATTTATCCTTCTTCTCCGAATCTTAACGACCCAACCGAAACTATGTGTTGGCCTTCATCACACGCTCGCTGACACAGTGTCAGCCGGGGCTCAGTGGGCAGCACTATCGCCTCTGAGTCAGAAGGTCGTGGGTTCAAGTCCCACTCCAGAGACTCGAGCACAAAAGTCTAGGCTGACACCCCCAGTGCAGTGCTGAGGGAGTGCAGCACTGTCGGAGGTGCTGTCTTTTGGATGAGACGTTAAACCGAAGCCCCGTCTGCCCTCTCAGGTGGACGCAAAAGATCCCGTGGCACTATTTTGAAGAAGAACAGGGGAGTTATCCCCGGTGTCCTGGGGCCAATATTTATCACCAAAAACTGATTACCTGGTCATTATCGCATTGCTGTTTGTGGGAGCTTGCTGTGCGTAAATGGGCTGCCGCGTTTCCAACATTACAACAGTGACTCCATTCTAAAAGTACTTCATTCGGTGGTCGTGAAAGGCGCTATATAAAAAGTTTCTTTCTTTATAACACAACAATATTAATATTGACTTCTGTATTGTTAAGCTATGTAGCTATGTTTCCGACTGCATTATAGATTATCCTGGCCCGATAACCACTGGGTCATAAATAGCACAGAGAGGGAAGGAATCCCACTTCAGTAAAATCCTCTGCAGCAACGTTAATTGTTTTCAGAGATGAACCTGTTCAAATTACATCAAATCCGGACAACTTTCCACCAATCATTGCCTTTAGCTCTGACTGATGCAAGGAGACATTTATCATCACCAATTACCTCACGTACGATGGCTTGTTTCAAAGTGACTCATTGTATCTTATACCCTCATAGGCAGATCCTCGGAATCGAGGAAGACTTGCTTCCACTCTTAACGTGAGTTCTTAGGTGGTTGTACAGTCCAATACGAGAACCAGTCTCTGTCACAGATGGGACAGATAGTCGTTGAGGGAAGGGGTGGGTGGGACTGGTTTGCCATAGAATCATTGAATCACAGAAATTTATAGCATGGAAGGAGGCCATTACGGCCCATCGTGAGAACGCCGACCAACAAAAAGCTACCCAGCCTAATCCTACTTTCCAGCTCTTGGTCCGTAGCCCTGCAGGTTACGGCACTTCAGGTGCACATCCAAGTACTTTTTAAATGTGGTGAGGGTTTCTGCCTCTACCACCCTTTCAGGCCGTGAGTTCCAGACCCCCACCGCCCTCTGGGTGAAAACATTCCCCCTCAAATCCCCTCCAAACCTCCTATCAATTACTTTAAATCTATGCCCCCTGGTTGTTGACCCCTCTGCTAAGGGAAATAGGTCCTTCCTATCCACTCTATCCAGGCCCCTTATAATTTTATACACCTCCCCTCAGCCTCCTCTGTTCCAAAGAAAATCACCCCAGCCTATCCAATCTTTCCTCGTAGCTAAAATTCTCCAGTCCAGGCAACATCCTTGTAAATCTCCTCTGTACCCTCTCGAGTGCAATCACATTTTTCCTGTAATGTGGCGACCAGAACTGCACGCAGTACTCCAGCTGTGACCTAACCAGTGTTTTATACAGTCCAAGCATAACCTCCCTGCTCTTGTATTCCATGCCTCGGCTATTAAAGGTAAGTATTCTGTATGCCTTCTTAACCACCTTATCTTCCTGGCCTGCTACCTTCAGGGAATCTGTGGACCTGCACTCCAAGGTCCCTTTGTTCCTCGACACTTCTCAGTGTCCTACCGTTTAATGTGTATACCAGTGACCAAATGAGTTAAGGCTCACCAAACAGCTGAAGACTCTTCACAATATCCATCAACAAATGTATGATGAAAGTTTTTGCATCTGGCACATCTTAAAAGTGACACACACACAAGTCACAAACTAACAACCCGACCAAAATCTCTCTGCAGCTCTGCCACTCTGAGCCTCTGCAATCTGCATCAAGCCCCATCTCCCCACCTGCACCAACAGTAGCTTGTACCTGCCTCTTTCAACCACCTTCCCCACACCTTCTAAAGCTTCCTCCCGCAGCATTTCCATCGTAACACCTTCCTCCCTGTAATATAGCACCACCTAGTGGACTACTGCTCCACCTAGTGGACTATTGTGGCAATGCAACTGCTGATGTAAATACAATCAAAGTCACATGATGTGTTAGAGCCACCTTGTAGAATGTGTGCTAGTGACGTTGCAAAGAATATTCACATTGGCGACGTAGGATAAGATTTTTGGATAGCCTAGATGAAATTTGTGTTGGTAAATGATCCAGCCAACCAACAGAGCGCTTTTGAGAGGTTATTTCTTTAGCAGCCCTCTTGTAGAATGTGTGTGTTAGTGATTTTGTAAAGAATATATCATACTCCCTACTTTCACAAATCTCCTGAACTTCATTCCATTTGCCTTTGCTTTCCCCACCCCGCCATCTTCTCCAGAACCTCTTTCCTTTCATTTCCCCTTGGGTGCCCCCTTGCCAGCTACTGACCTGTAAACATATCTGAGGCCAAAGAACAGAATCACAGAAATTAACGGCTCGGAAGGAGGCCATTCGGCCCATCATGTCTGTGCCGGCCGACAAAGAGCTATCCAGCCTAATCCCACTTCCCAGCTCTTGCTCCGTAGCCCTGTAGGTTACGGCACTTCCAAGTGCATATCCAAGTACTTTTTAAATGCGATGAGGGTTTCTGCCTCTACCACCCTGTTTCTTTCTGTGGTTAATGAACACAATAGAGACCATAGAATGGTACAGCCCAGAAGAACATAAGAAATAGGAACAGGAGTAGACCATATGGCCCCTCAAGCCTGCTCCACAATTCAATAAAATCATGGCTCAATTTCCAGTGCTATCCCCATATCCCTGGATTCCCTTAGAGTCCAAAAATCTATTTATCTCAGCCTTGAATATACTCAATGACTCAGCATCCACAACCCTTTGGGGTTGAAAATTTCAAATATTCACCACCCTCTGAGTGAAGAAATTTCTCCTCATCTCAGTCCTAAATGGCCAAGCCCTTATCCTGAGATGTGACCCCTGGTTCTAGACACTCCAGCCTGGGGGAAACATCCTCTCAGCATCTACCCTGTCAATCCTGCTGAGAATCTTATATGCTTCAATGAGATGACCTCTCATTCTTCTAAACTCCAGTGGTAAGCCATTCAGCCCATCGAGTCCATGTGCAAGTTGCTAATGCGGTTGATGGCCATGCAAGAATATGCCCAAATGGGCAACGTGGTCTTGGCAATTCAAGTAGTGAGAAGCTAAGTAGTTCTTTGTGCCAATTAGCTACATGTTTAAACTCCAGGACTAAGTCTGCACACACTTGAGCCATTATACCTTGGCTCTTGATAAACCTTTGCCTCAACTCTCTGGACATGGGTAAGGAAGGTGTATTATTACAGGGAGACATTGTTCATTCCATAGCAAGCAAACAGAAACGCGACCTAGAATGACATAGAAATTGCAGCACAGAAACAAGCCATTCTGCCCAACAAGTCCATGCCGGTCGGTGTTCATGCTCCACACAAACCTCCTACCAGTATACATTCCCCAGTAGTTGGTTTGCAGATTCTTAAAGCATAGGTTAGCAGGCATGTCAAGCAACTGCTCTCTTCCTGTACAGCTTCCATTGTCCTTGGCACAGGCTAAACAGGAAACACTTCTTTCAAGGTCAACTGAGGTCCAACAACAAAGCCATTGCTGTTGGTGGGCACTAGAGGGAGACCTTTCTGCCTCTTGTTGATGCGCTTGTTAAAGGAGAATCCACATGAGAGAAAGGTTGTGGGTTGGACTTGAGCTTCTCACCTTCTGGCACTGGCCAATGGGCTGTCTCCTTTTTTGTACACGACTCAACAACAACAAAAAGATTTGCATTTATATAACGCCTTTCACGACCACCAAACGTCTCAACGCGCTTTACAGCCAATGAAGTACTTTTGGAGTATAGTCACTGTTGTAATGTGGGAAACGCAGCAGCCAATTTGCGCACAGCAAGCTCCCACACACAGCAATGTGATAATGACCAGATAATATTTTTTTAGTGATGTTGATTGAGGGATAAGTATTGGCCCCAGGACAACACGGATAACTCCCCTGCTCTTCTTCAAAATACACTGTGGGATCTTTTGCATCCACTTGGGAGAGAGCAGACAGGGCCTCGGTTTAATGTCTTATCCAAAAGACAGCCCCTCCGATAGTGCAGCACTCCCTCGGGGTGTCAGCCTTTTTGTGCTAAAGTCCCTGGAGTGGGACTCAAACCCACAGCCTTCTTGAGTCAGAGGCAAGCGTGCTACTCACTGAGCCATGGCTGACAATGACACATGCAACAACTTGTATTTATATAGCGCCTTTAACGCAGTAAAATGTCCCGAGGTGCTTCACGCGAGTATTATAAGGTTAAAGATTTGACAGCGAGCCACACAAGGAGATATTAGGGCAGATGTCAGAGGTAGGTTTTAAGGAGCGCCTTAAAGGAGGAGAGAGGTCGATAGGCAGAGAGGTTTAGGAAGGGAGTTATACAGCTTAGGGCCCAGGCAGCAGAAGGCACGGCCACCAATGGTTGAGCGATTATAATCAGGGATGTTCAAGAGGGCAGAATTAGAGGAGCGCAAACATCTCTGGGGCGTTGTGCGACTGGAGGAGAGTACAGAGATAGAGAGGCCATGGAGGGATTTGAACACAATATTAAGATCGAGGCGTTGCTGGACCAGGAGCTAATGATGGTCGGTGCATTTAAAAACAAGGATGAGGATTTTGAAATTCTGCAAGACATGGTATGGTTGAGCCAAAGCTGGTGGCTGGAGTTCAGAGACAGATCGGCTAAGACCTGATTGACTGGCGGAACAGGCTTGATGGGCTGAATGGTCTGCTCCTGTTTCTGTGTTCCAAAGAGTAGACAAGAGGAAGTGCTACCTGCGTACACGGGAGATTCCTGTGGGTGTGAATGACCCTATGGCATTATTTGAAGAAGAGCAAAGACTCTTAAAACAAGCTTTTGGTCACCCGTCCTAATGTCTCATTCATTGGACCTCTCTGCCCCAGCGGGCTGTGGATGCTGAGTCTCTGAATATATTCAAGGCTGAGATCTTTGGGGTCTAGGAGAATCAAGGGATATGGAGATCTGGCGAGAGTGTGGGTTTGAGGCCGATGATCAGCCATGATCTTATTGAATGGCGGAGCAGGCTCAAGGGGCCATATGGCCTACTCCTGCTCCGATTTCTTGTGTTGTTATGTTTAGCTCAGTGGCAATTCTTTGTCCAATTATGCTCTTGTGAAGTGGCTTGGGATGTTTTGCTACATCAAAGGCATTACATAAATGCAAGTTGTTATGGTAAATTATGCTGAAATGACTGACAGATAATGGATTTCGAAGTGCCCATTTGGCTCAGTAGCACACCCATCTTGCAATCAGAAGCTTTCAAGCCACACTCCGAGACTCGAGTACAATAACCCAGGCCAACACTCCAGTGTAGCACACTATAGTTAACACTATGGAAAAAAAATCGTGGCACTCCCAAGAACATCTGACTGGAGAAGTCTCTGAAAATAACAAGAGTTGAGAGCTGGGCAGGGAAAGACAAGAGGGCTCTAATGCTTTCGACTAATTGTGCTCAGGCAATGTGCCTTAAGTGGTGTAATGGGGCAGATAGCAAGTATCGGGCCACAGAGATGACAAGGGAATATGTTTAAAGCCAGTGTGATTTTTTTAAAATTATATACATAGTGAGTCAAAAGCTAATCTCCAGGCTTCTTTTCACTCTTGTACTGTCTGGAAATTACAATACAGAATGATTCTTTCTGCCAAAGCTAAGTAGGCAGAAACAACCCTACTGTGTAAGTTATTAAGAATCTCCACTTTTTAAATAAAGGCCAGAACTGTAAAAGTGGGTTTGATGCTGAAAATGTGTTTGCCTTCAGATGCATTCATTGACAAGAGACAACAGGGAGCAATGCTGCGGGATTGTTGGTGAGTCATCACACGAGTTGGGTAAACAAGGACATCAAAGCCTTACTTCGAAGTCTTGCATTTATATAGCGCCTTTCACGACCACTGGACGTCACAAAGCGCTTTACAGCCAATGAAGTACTTTTGGAGTTTGGTCACTGTTGTAATGTGGGAAACGCGGCAGCCAATTTGCGCACAGCAAGCTCCCACAAACAATTGTGACAATGAGCAGATAATCTGTTTCGGTGATGTTGGTTGATTGAGGGATAAATATTGGCCCCAGGAGAACGGGGATAACTCCCAGTGCTCTTCTTCAAAATAGTGGCCGTGGGATCTTTTACGTTCACCTGAGAGAGCAGAAGGGGCCTCGGTTTAACGTCTCATCTGAAAGACGGCACCTCCGACAGTGCGGCGCTCCCTCAGCACTGCACTGGGAGTGTCAGCCTAGATTTCTGTGCTCAAGACCCTGGAGTGGGACTTGAACCCACGACCTTCTGACTCAGAAGGCGAGGGTGCTGCCCACTGAGCCCCGGCTGACGTCATCAAGGAGCAGCGCGTTCTCCCAGTGTCCCGGCCAACAATCCTCCACCAACCAACACCAGCACAAAATACTTTTACAGGCATTTGAGGGACCCGGAGGCTTGGGGAACCGTTTCAGAAATGACTAGCAATATTCCTTCTTGGTGCATTTAACAAGATTTGTTTCTTTTTCTTTTATTTTATAGCTTTTTAATCGTTGCTTTTATATGAGTCGCATTCAAAGTCACATCAAGAAGCTCATTGTGCTGCTGCTAGAGTTCCTGACATGATTTTAAATACTGCATGCTCTAAAAAAAACAAAGCTCTGTGCTAACGAATCAATAACTGCACGACTTTAGATGTGGATGGGTCAATACAATCTTCTATCAACAGTCTTGTTTTTTGCAGCCACAACGGTAATGGACTACTGGAAATGTGCTCAAACAATTCCCGATATGTTACCAAAGATTGCGGCAGCGTTGATGGAAGCCACTCTGTAGTTTAACTGCCGCCCTCTTGAGCATCCCTGATTATAATCGCTCCACCATCGGTGGCCGTGCCTTCAGCTGCCTGGGCCCCAAGCTCTGGAATTCCCTCCATAAACCTCTCTTACTCTCTCACCCTTTAAGACACTCCTCAAAACCTACCTCTCTGACCAAGCTTTTGGTCACCTGCTGCAATTTCTCCTTATGTGGCTCGGTGTCAAATGTTGTTTGATAATTGCTCCTGTGTAGCGCCTTGGGACATTTTGCAAAGCTGCTGCTCGCAGGCCTGACTTCACTGGCAGCATTGATGTGGAAATGGAATGCCACAGAGCAACAGCTCAAGGGAAGGTTTTTCCACACAGCGCCAAGTACAGAGGCCAAATAGAAGTGGAAAAAAAATCAGCATCGATCCACGGCGAGAAAGCTGTGTTATTTTTTTTAAGGGGTTTGTATGTGAGGCAGGTTCCTCCAACTCTGTGTTTGTGATTTGCCGTGCTATCTATTTAATTAGCGGAAAGGTTTGGGCTGTTGAGCGCAGCGGGAAAAACCTGAGCGAAGGTACGTTGGTCCCGGAAATTGGGCCTCGTTACAGCCGTAAATCAAGACGCAACCAGGTCCAATTCCGAACCCTTTGCTCTTGAATCTCTGAACACCTTAGGCATGTAGTGCAACAACTCGTCATTACTTCTTCAACAGCACATCCCAGCCCCGTGGCTTACACCAACACCCCCCCCCCACCCTGCCCCCGCCACGCCCAGGAAGACAAGAGCAGCCAAATCAGGGGAACATACATCAGCTCCTAATTTCCACTCCCAAGATGCCCACCATCCTGACTGGGAGATTGGGAGATATATCGGCCGATCCTTCATCGTCGCTGGGTCAAACACCTGGAACTCCCTCTCTAACACCAGCATGGGAGCACCTTCACCACACGGAACCGCAGTGGTTCAGGAAGCTGAGCCATCACCACCTTCTCAAGGTCAACTAGGGATGGTCAACAAATGTGTCAGCCACATCCCAAGTACAAATAAGGGTGACCCGGTCAGTCATCAGAAGCCACGCATCATGACACGTCAGGGGACCACCGGGACGATTGTGAGCACGCAGGGAACTGAGGGACTGGTAGCTATAATGTAGCCTCACAGCTCAAGGGACAGACAGATTGGTGCAATGGTGATAACAGGTTGATCAGACTCAGTCAAGACTGCCACGCACAGTGGGAACTAGATGTATTGGTGCCTGGTCATTATTTTCCAGGGTTGAACTCTAAGAAGTAGCCGGTAGTGTTAACTAATTGTTCTTGCCGCTACAAATTAATCCAGGACGAGACCAACAGCCTACAGAGACTGTAGGTCCCGCATCGGACTCATCAGTCACCTAAGAACTCATATTAGTGTAGAAGCAAGTCATCCTCGACTCCAAGGGACTGCCTAAGAACAAATAGTTGCTGGAATATGATGCGGTTTAAGCTCTTGCCAGTGTTATATGCAAATACTTTACACATGCATATCGTATCCCTCTGTTGGAACAGAGGTGTTAGCCCAATTATAGGAACGCAGGAACAGGAGGAGGCCATTCAGCCTCTCCAGCCTGTTCTGCCATTCAATGAGATCATGACTGATCTGTAGCTTAAACTCCATCTACCCGCCTTGCTTCTATAATCCTTAATACCCTTGCCTAACAGAAAGAAAGTTGAGGCCAATTCACTAAATATATTCAAAAAGGAGTTAGATGTAGTCCTTACTACTAGGGGGATCAAGGGGTATGGCGAAAAAGCAGGAATGGGGTACTGAAGTTGCATGTTCAGCCATGAACTCATTGAATGGCGGTGCAGGCTCGAAGGGCCGAATGGCCTACTCCTACTCCTGTACCTGTTTCTATGTACAAATGCAAAACGCCGCGGATGCTGGAATCTGAAATAAAAACAGAAAATGCTGGAAATACTCAGCGGGTCGGGCAGCATCTGTGAAGAGAGAAACAGAGTTAACGTTTCAGGTCGGTGACCCTTCGTCCGAACTGGAAAAAGTTTGAGATGTAACACGGTTTTAAGCAAGTGTAGGGGGCAGGGAGGGGAGGATACGCAAGGGAAGGTCTGTGATAGGGTGGAAGGCAGGAGAGATTAGAGAGACAAAAGGGATGATGGTGCCAAAAAACAATTGTAAATGAATTAAAATAGCGGAGAGAGGAATTTGATCCGAGCGCGCAAAGCATTTCCGTGGCAACATCACGGGTGGTCATTTTCAAAAGAAAGTGCAATATTTGATTCGTTAAACTAGGAAATATAATTTATTGCATAAAAATTAATTTGTTACAATAGGAACGCTAAACTTATTTACAATCGGTAGTTTACAGAATGAACAATACGTGAAAAGAGGGACAGAGCAATAGATTCTAGCACTTTCTATACATATAAATATGAAAGATGTACATAAAGAACTGAAGTGTCACGATATGTCTGAAAATGAATTAATTCTATGAACTTGCATAGCACTTGGAGCGAACGAAAGTAAAGCACTATTTTGCTAACCGCTTGGTGTAATGGTACCCTTTACACAGGATAAACGAGGACTATTGTTCTTAAAACACCTTTAGCCGTTTTTATCAATGAATACTGAAAAATGTTGACATTAGCCTCCTAAAAATTACTGCCAACCTCCTCTTTCAATGGTGAGCAGAATCGCCATCAATCCAGATCTGAAATCTTAATGACACCGCTGTGGAAATGGACCCCAGGAGCCGTCACAGATTGTCCAAATATAACTTTATAAAAACTATATAATAGCCATCTAAAGCAATTATTCGGGACCCTTGGATTTTATTTTTCTTTGAAAAGCTCACCGCCGCACATTGATATCATTGAATTAAAACGATTAATTAGGAGTGTGTGATTTTGCTGGTTATGTGGGCATTGGGAGAGTAGTGGGGTGGGGGCAGAGTCTCTCTTGGGTGCAACTAGTGTTGCCAACTCTGGTTAGAGTTCCTGGAGGTTGTGTCATCTGACCACTCACCTTCCAAGCGCCCCACCCAGTCAAACAGCCTCCCCCCTGAGTCCTGGAGATTTCATCTTCAATTCCTGGAGACTCCAGGGCCAATCCTGGAGAGTTGGCAACCCTTGATGGAACTGCTAACAGGTTTCCTTTATAAATGGACCTTCCGCTCTGGTCTGACAATGACCACAGAGTAAGGCTGATAATTCACGTCCGATGATCGACTTTCTGAAGCAATCATTTCAACAACAAACAAAAAACAAAAATCACGCCACGATGAATTTAAAATGCATTTGCCCAAAACATTTCGAAATAAATAACTCGATATGAAGCTTTACCAAATATTTAAACATTTCAACAACATTTACAAATAAGGAAATATTAGTGCCATTTTTGATGGTGGAGGTCTTGGATATTTTTTGACACGAACACAGCACCAAAAAGGCATCACACACTCCCACACTCAACCAATGCTAACTTATTTCTCGGGTTGGCACGACCTTTTAGTCAACTAAAGATGTTTCAAAACGACATCGCAAATGACAATGCAACCACCTTTAAGAGTCCATTGACCTGTATTAGCGAGTGCCGCATTGTGACGTGACACCGAACAATAACCAAAGGTGGTTTATTTAAAGGCAAGTTTGGAGTAAGACATCATTGGATAGTGACCCTAACCCTGGGACACAAATCAGGGATGAAACCTTGGAGGGTTCGCCATCTGAGAGAGTTCCTGAAGAAACGATCGCGATAAGTTAGGTAGCCTTTCTTGCACAAGGAAGAACTCCGGCTCCTTCAGTCCGTAGCTATCTCCAGACGCCGATCCCGGGGACCCCTGCAAATGGCTTCACAATGTTCGTGTTATACAAGGCTTCACGGACCACACCGTCCCCCCAGGCTTCATCAGCGACGTTGGTGTGAAGTTGTGAGGCATTATATGGCTCGGTGAAGTGGACTGATGAGGGCAGGAGAAAGTATTACATCACCTTCTGAAATTTCTTTTATGAAAAGACACAGGAGGTGGCAATTGGCGGTGGGCTGTCAAACAAAGCTCAGAATGCTTCGTATTTGCAGACGTGGCCTTGACGAACATTCAGTACTGAAATCAAAATTCAGTGGAACAAAAGCTGAGATAAAAAATATTATGCTAAGAATGTACCTTAAAATGTCAAAAACACATGGGCCCATATTGATTCAAGTCAAGACCCTGGACCTCTGGCCCTCGGAGGTTGCATGTCCGGGGTTGGTGTCTATATGGGTTTGGCTATTTCTTCGGTGAGGACATTGCGAGGTCATGAGTCGGGAACATTTCTCCTGGGAATGGTGTGCTTCCATGAGTCGCTATTGCTTAGCTTGAGTCTCTGGCTACCTCGACGCGTGGCCTCAGCTTAGTGAAGGGGTGGCTAGGAATTACTCCTGCGTGCCTCCATGGGCTGGAGAGAAAGAGGTTAGTTCCGTCAGGTATACCTGCACTGGATTCGTGAATCGCTCCGTGTTAATCGGAAATGGTTGGATTCTAGCCCTAGGAATGGCTGTGGTTGATATTAGGGGGACCACCACCTTTGTACGACCTCCCTCTGTGCCCGTTAGCTCGCTTATTTTAAGCGATGCGACCACCATAGCGGACAGGAGAATATCGCAGGAGCCCAATGGTGCTTGGCATGGGTATGGTCAGCAGGAATAACTGAGGTTGTATCAGAGACAGAGAGGGAGAGAGGGAGGGAGAAGCTTTGTCAATCACTCTTAGGCTTAAGTCGTGTTCTGCTCTGGTGACTCGGGAGAAATCCACACAGGTGTGACAAGACGCAAGGGACTCGGGCAGGTTTCCTTCCAAAGCCCAAAAGGGGGATTATTATTATTTTTTTGCCACGTCGAAATAAAACGCAAGTGGATAAACCGGCCTTGTGACTACCGCTTGCATCTATGATCCATTCTCCTCTTCTTCGTCAACCGTTGGGAGCAGCTGAGTTGGAGTCCGCCCACTTCTCTTGTACAACATGTGCGTTAGGATCGGAGTGATGTCTACATTGGCCGCCACTGTAAACAAATCCTTTTGGGTTCCGTACAAAGTTTCAGTCGAGGAGCAAAAACAGAAAGCATCCAAAGATATGGACAATAAATTAAATGCGTTTCCTAAGAAACTGTTAACCTTTTACAAGCTGCCCAAAGCTTTCGAGAGGAGAAAGAGAGAGAGGGTTTCCGTGTCTAGATTGTACGTGATATCTGCAGCTCTCTTGTGTAAAAATTGCTACCATTCCTAACTCGCTTGGTGCTCCGGGGTGAGCAGCACAGAGAATTTCTACAACAGTCGCCATAGATGCTAGGGTTTCATCACGGTGTTGCTAGGGTTAGCCACGTCTCAGCATTCTTCCATCGTCATGACCACCATCACATCACTCTTGCCCATCTCCTCCAGGGCACTGGCCAGCGAATTGATGTCTCCGTCATCTTGGTGTTGGGCCTCCCACAGGTCCAAGATGACCCCGGTGGGACTCAGCTTGGTAGCAAAATAGGTGAGATATCTAAGCAGCAGAGAAAAAGGGAACAACAATTAATTACGGTTACACGGGTATCTCTGAACCTTCACTGACAGTGCAATAGATTCCTTGAAGATTAGCAACACAGGAAAAGGAGGAGGCCATTCAGCCCCTCGAGCCCGTTCTGCCATTCAATGAGATCACGGCTGATCTGCGACCTAACTCCATCTACCCGCCTTTGCCCCATATCCCTTAATATCTTTGGTCAACAAAAATCTATCGATCTCCGATTTAAAATGAACAAATTGATCCGGCTTCAATTGCCGTTTGCAGAAGAGAGTTCCAAACTGCTACCACCCTTTGTGTGTAGAAGTGTTTCCTAATTTCACTCCTGAAAGGTCTGGCTCTCATTTCTAGACTATGCCCCCTAGTCCTACACTCCCCAACCAGCGGGAACAGTTTCTCTCTATCTACCGTATATGTTCCCCTTAATATCTTAGAAACTTCGATCAAACCACCCCTTAACCTTCTAGATTCCAGGGAATACAACCTTAGATTGTGTAATCTCTCCTCGTAACTTAACCCTTGGAGTCCGGGTAGCGACCTGAAACGCCAACTCTCTCTCCCTCTCCACAGATGCTGCCTGACCTGCTGAGTGTTTCTGTTTTTAAGTCTGAATTAAGTGTTCTGATGAATCATAGAATCATAGAAATTTACGGCATGGAAGGAGGCCATTCGGCCCATCGTGTCTGTGCTGGCCGACAAAGAGCTACCCAGCCTAATCCCACTTTCCAGCTCTAGGTCCGTAGCCCTGTGGGTTACGGCACTTCAGGCGCACATCCAAGTACTTTTTAAATGTGGTGAGGGTTTCTGCCTCGACCACCCTTTCAGGCAGTGAGTTCCAGGCCCCCACCACCCTCTGGGTGTGAAAGGTTCCCCTCAAATCTCCTCTAATGTCTTTCAATCTCTGCCCCCTGGTTATTGACCCCTCTGCTAAGGGAAGAAGTGCTCCACTCTAAGCAGCGTTTTGTTTCTTTTCTTCAGACTTCACTGCCTGGTTTTTAAGCCAAGGTTCAAATTGCGCAGAATTTGGAAAGCTTTCTCGTTCCAGGAAAGGAAAGCGTCCCCTCTGTAATGTATTTGCTTCATGGGTTCTTTGCTTAAGAATTCATAGCAACACATTGCTATTAAGAACTAGTTGGTTTATTAGCAAAAGGTTTAACAATCACACGACACATTACCAGTTCATCCACTGGGCTCACAACTGCATACCTCATCATGGATCCCCTGAACCTAACTGGCTGGGGTTTTATTGAGTCTTGTGAACATCACGTGATTGGCTAAGCCACTCACAACTCAACAGCTCTACCAACCTGTGAGCGTACTCCCAGGGTCAAACGTTACACCTTCCATTTGCAATGGTTGCTTCAAAGACCGGATGGAATGCGCCATTGTTAAAGCGTGTGTTGTGCAAAGTTCCGCTCACCTGTCAACACCCAGCTTCTGTGCAAGGAGCCTCCAGTCATTGCCGCGGGTATTTGGTGCATCCAAGTTAGTGCAGATCTTCTGCCTGATGGAGTATGGAATCTTAAAGGCATAAGGACCCACCTGGGTGGTAACGTTGGTGCTAACCTGTGTGTGGAACGGGCTGACACATTTGGCATTCTGTTAAGGAAAGCAATAAATATCCGTTATTATCTGATGCCCATTCCGGCTTCAAGATTACACTGCAACCAAAATAAATAACTGAAGACTTGCGTCAATGTGAGCACAGGGGGTACCAATGTTCCCTCTCCCTTGTTTTTGGTGCGCAGCCCATTCAAATTTCCGCGCATGTGTGGTTTTTCCATTTAAAAGACAGTGAACCAGCCTGTGTGGGACCCCCAGACCCCGCAAATCACTGCATGGGACCCCCAAGCCCCCCAGACCACTGCGCGGGACCCCCAAACCCCCCAGACCACTATGCGGGACCCCCAGACACCCCAGACTACTGCGCAGGTCCGCCAGACCACTGCATGGGACCCCAGACCCCGCAAACCACTGCGCAGGGACCCCAGACCACTGCGTGGAACCCCCAGACCCAGTAAACCACTGCACAGGACCCCCAAAGCCAGAAAACCACTGCGCGAGACCCCCCCAGACCCCCGAAACCACTGCGTGGGACCCGCAGACCCGCCAGACCACTGCGCGGGACCCCCAGACCCCCAAGGCCACTGCCCAGGTCCTCCAGACCACTGCGCGGGACCCCCAGACCATAGAGCGGGACCCCCAGACACCGCAAACCACTGCGCAGGATCCCCAGACCACTGAGCGGGACCCCTAGACCCTCCCAGACCACTGCACGGCCGTGCACCTTTAACGGGAACATTGGTAACCACTAACAGCAGCAGCAACTTGCATTTATATAGCGCCTTTCACCTCGTGAAACACCCCAAGGAGAGTTATAAAACTCTTCTGCTCACCATGTGCAGCTGTGATGATTTCCTCTCTTTGTATTTTTTAGCGATATGAAGGCCTTTTCAAAGAACGTGTTTACGCGTTCCCTCAAGATACCAAGCAGAAGGACATCGCCACAAACTCGCCTCTCATGTCTCTGCACACGGCACCCAGAAAGGTTCTGATTAGAAGTGGCGCGGTCTTTGGTCCAAAGTGGTCGGTGAACCCTTTCGGTTGGCCTGCCAAGTGCTGGAGCGTGTCGACACAATTCTGGTGATAAGTCATTAACCTCGAGATGGGCGCCTTGCAATACGAGAGGCTGAATGTTTAACCGGTATAATCTCCTGATTTTGTGCTAGAGCCAGAGTGCATCCCCTCCAGCCCCAAACCTTGGGAAGTCCATATCGGCAATTCAGGTGTTAATTTAATGGTGCAATCCTGAATTTCCAAGTTTAGTTTCCTGGCAACTGGGACTGCAGAGTCAGCAAGTTACCCCAAATGTGTGTGTATGAAATTCCAATTCCTCCCGCTGCTATTTGAACAGAGGTGTGGATCCACCTCTAGTAGAATGGGACTGGGAGAGGAGTTTCACATGCATACATTAAGCAACAAATTACTTAATGTTAATTAGTGTTTAACATGTTTCTATGTTTCTATAACCTGTTCGTGCTCCAGTTTTTCACAAAGGAACTTCAAGAGTTTTGTCATTTATGCGATCATGTGCACTGCAGCTCCCCTTTCTCTTGATATAACAATCCAAATTCTGATCTACATAAGAACATAAGAAATAGGAGCAGGAGTAGGCCATTCGAGCCTGCTCCGCCATTCAATAAGATCGTGGCTGATCTGATCATGGACTCAGCTCCACTTTCCTGCCCGCTCCCCATAACCCTTCACTCTCTTAACGTTCAAAAATCTGTCTAACTCCACCTTAAATATATTCAATGACCCAGCCTCCACAGCTCTCTGGAGAAGAGAGTCGCAAAGATTCACGAGCCTCTGAGAGAAGAAATTCCTCAACTCCATTTTAAACAGACAACTCCATATTCTGAAATTATGTCCCCTAGTTCTAGATTCCCCCACGAGGGGGAAACATCCTCTCTGCATCGACCCTGTCGAGCCCCCTCAGAATCTTATACATTTCAATAAGATCCCCTCTCATTCTTCTAAACTCCAATGAGTAGAGGCCCAACCTGTTCAACCTTTCCTCATAAGACAACCCCTTCATCTTAGGAATCACCCTAGTGAACCTTCTTTGAACGGCCTCCAATGCAAATATATCCCTCCTTAAATAAGGAGACCAAAACTGTACGCAGTACTCCAGGTGTGGCCTCACCAATACCCTGTACAGTTGTAGCAGGACTTCCCTGCTTTTATACTTTATCCCCATTGCAATAAAAGCCAACATTCCATTTGCCTTCCTGATTACTATGGAACAAAATGGGACAGGAACGTATTCTGTGTTCCTAAAGGTGAGGAATGCTGGTACGAGGAATTGAATTTTATTTCCTGCTCTTGGCATTCAATGTATTGAGCGCTCCAAGATCAGATAAAATGTGGTCTACACGCACAGTAAAACTCCTTGTGCTGTGTGCCAACAATGCACTTTAGTCGCAACCTCAGTACAACACCCTCAAACATCATCATCATAGGCAGTCCCTCAAAACGAGGATGACTTGCTTCCACGCCGAAAGCGGATGAGTTCACAGGTGTTTCAATGATATTCCGGATCCCGAAGATGCCTGTGGAATTTTTTAACGTGGGGTGGCCATTGCACCCCAGCCACCACACGGGCTTGACAGAAGTAGCGGCGAGAGTTCGTAGAGGGACGCGATCGGGGCCCAGGAGAGGCGAGGGCCCAGGGGCAGCACGGGCCCAGCCCACACTCCGATATGTGTGCGCACTAGGTCCGTGCAGCAGAGCTGGTCTCCAGTCATCCTGGTTAACCCTTGCCACTGGACCAAGACCTCGCTCTGTCAAGCCCGTGTGGTGGCTGGTGTGCAACGGTCACCCCACGTTAACAAAATCCACCCACCCTCAAACACAGCACTGGGAAATCAGCCATGCATTGCACTCAGCTAAAACCCGTCATCCTTGCTAGATCTTCCCCCCCCCCACCCGTCCCTTCGCCTCCAGCCTTTCACTCTACGGCCATCTCCCGGCAACCCGGCCCCTCCCCACCACATGACACCTCCAGAGATGCGTCTCCACGTTAACGGTTCCATGTAGGTCCAGCTTATTGTGGTCTAGTTGGTGCTGTGATTTATTACGAGCTCCAGACCCATACCTGATTTAGGTTTAGCCAGCAGTGGTTTTTTTCTGGAGTCCAGTGCACTGAACAGCCATTGTTCTGCTGTTGTAAATAACTTCCCACTTCAAACAGGCCAAAATGTTTCCCTTTTTAAAGAACGGGACCCGAAAACATGAGAGCGTGTCAGGTTTGTGTTTCTCAGTGCAGTGCACAGGGAGTAATGATACTTCCTGCTGCACTTCCCGAGTGTTTGCAATGTGCGGGGCTACTTATCGCCGGCGAGATCAAAGCGGTGGAGATAAGGAACAGTGCTTCCTGACATCAAGTGATGCTGAACTTGGACAAGACACTGGGCTAGCCCGCAGCTGGAGCTTTCCGGCACCTTTTGGCTCCCGATTACAGGAACAATACCGGAGCCAAGGAAAAGTACGGCAAAGATTCACTGGAATGAAAGGTTACAGCTATGAAGGAAGTCTCAAAAAACTGTTTTCATTTTGACTTGAACAGAGAAGGTTAAGGGGGAACTTGGTGAGACCACACTTGGGAATACTGTGAACAGCTCTGGCCTCCACATTATAAAACGATATCGAGGCATTGATGATGGTGCAAAAAAGGATTGACTAGAATTATACTAGAACTGAGAGGTTATACGTATCAGGGAAGATTGAACAGACTAGGACTCTTCTCTCTAGAAAAGAGAAGGCCGAGAGGTGACCTGATAGAGGTCGTTAAGATTATGAAAGGGTTGGATAGGGTAGACGTAGAGAAGATGTTTCCACTTACGGGGCAGACCAGAACTAGGTCCCATCTATATAAGGTAGTCACTAATAAATCCAATGGGGAATTCAGGAGAAACTTCTTTATCCAGAGAGTGGTGAGAATGTGGAACTCGCTGCCACAGGGAGTGGTTGAGGTGAAATAGTATCGATGCATTTAAGGGGAAGCTGGATAAACACATGAGGGAGAAAGGAATTGAAGGGTATGGTGATGGGGTTATATAAAGAGGGGTGGGAGGGGGCTGGTGTGGTGCATAAACACCAGCACAGACCCGATGGGCCGAATGGCCTGTTTCTGTGCTGTACATTCCATGTAATTCTATGTAAACATAGAAACATAGAAAATAGGTGCAGGAGCAGGCCATTCGGCCCTTCGAGCCTACATCACCATTTAATATGATCATGACTGATCATTCAACCTCCTGCTTTCTCTCCATACTCCTTGATCCCTTTAGCCGTAAGGGCCGCATCTAACTCCCTTTTGAATATATCTAACGAACTGGCCTCAACAACTTTCTGCAGTAGAGAATTCCACAGATTCACAATTCTCTGAGTGAAGAAGTTTCTCCTCATCTCGGTCCTAAATGGCTTACCCCTTATCCTTAGACTGTGACCCCTGGTTCTGGACTTTTCCAACATCGGGAATATTCTTCCTGCATCTAACCTGTCCAGTCCCGTCAGAATTTCATATGTTTCTATGAGATCCCCTCTCATTCTTCTAAACTCCAGTGAAACAAGCCCAGTCGATCCAGTCTCTCCTCATATGTCAGTCCTGCCCTCCCGGGAATCAGTAATACAGATAAGACACACAGTATCCTGTACCTCCATCTCTTCAATGCTCTCGAGGGGCAGTTAACAGTTGACTTATTCTCAGCAACAGCCACAACCAGTGCTGCATTGACCAGCGTGCTCTGTGTTGGAGGCTTGTCATCACAGCTGCTGACTGCAACAAAGAGCGCCACCTAGTGGGCTCCTGCTCCACCTAGTGGACCACTGCGGTAATGCAACTGCTCATGCAAATACACTAAAAGCATCAGGTGACAAGGTCACCTGACAAGTTCCTGTGCAATGGAGCCGCCTTGTATGTGGGTGTTTGTGATGTCACGTTGGCGACGAAGATCGGTTCCTGGGGTTCGGTGACGAGGCTCTGACTCGCGCTGGCCTTACCTCTTCGATGGCTGTATGTAGCTGGAATATCTGCCCCTCTCCCTCCACCTGCCGGACACAGATTTTGCAGCAGAATTCAGTGGAAGCCAGGCTGTACCTCTCCAGCGAGAAGGTGCAGTGCAGCGCTCTCTGGGCTCCACTCCAGATATGGTAAAATGGAATTTCCTGGAAAAATGGGAGAGAGAGAGGCGTTTGATTACAGTCATCCAATCCGCTCAATGAGCGCAACAACAACAACTTGTATTTATATAGCGCCTTTAACGTAGTAAAACATTCCAAAGCGCTTCGCAGGAATGTTTTAAGACAAAACAAATAAATTTGACACCGAGCCACATAAGTAGAAATTAGGGCAGGTGACCAAAAGCTTGGTCAAAGAGGTCGGTTTTAAGGAGCATCTTAAAAGGAGGAAAGAGAGGTAGAGAGGCGGAGAGGTTCAGGCAGGGAGTTCAAGAGTTTGGGGCCCAGGCAACAGAAGGCACGGCCAGCGATGGTTGAGTGATTATAATCAGGGATGCTCAAGAGGGCAGAATTAGAGGAGCGCAGACATCTCGGGGGGTTGTGGGGCTGGAGGAGATTACACCGAGTCAATACAAAAATCTTGCAAAGTTACAGTTTGCGTTGGTAAGGTGACTCCAAAGCAAAACTTTCCCAAACTGGGAGCCTGTGGGGCTGCACATGTCGGGAGCTCATTGCGTCTTTTTCCCCTCTATTTGTTGATTGACACACGTGCTTTATTTCTGTCGCTCAAAATTTTTTAAAGGGTGCTTTATGTTTTAGTTTGGGCAGTGGACATGGGGGTCCCCGGGAGTGTGTCAGTGTTTACAGGATGTCCTCCGGGAGTGTGTGAGTATTTACAGGGGGGTCCCCGGAGTGTGTCGGTATTTACAGGGGGTCCCCGGGAGTGTGTGAGTATTTACAGGGGTTCCCCGGGGGTATGTCAGTGTTTACAGGGTGTCTTCCGGGAGTGTGTCAGTATTTACAGGGGGGTCCCCAGAGTGTGTCGGTATTTACAGGGGGTCCCCGGGAGTGTGTGAGTATTTACAGGGGTTCCCCGGGAGTATGTCAGTATTTACAGGGGATCCCCGGGAGTGTGTCAGTGTTTACAGGGGGTCCCCGGGAGTATGTGAGTATTTACAGGGAGTCCCCGGGAGTGTGTGAGTGGTTACAGGGGATCCCCGGGAGTGTGTCAGTGTTTACAGGTAGTCTCCGGGAGTGTGTCAGTATTTACAGGGGGTCCCCGGGAGTGTGTGAGTATTTACAGGGGCTCCCTGGGAGTGTGTCAGTATTTACAGGGGGTCCCCGGGAGTGTGTCAGTGTTTACAGGGGGACCCTGGGAGTGTGTCAGTAATTACAGGAGGTCTCTGGGATTGTGTCAGTATTTACAGGGGGTCCCCAGGGAGTATGTCAGTATTCACCGGGGGTCCCTGGGAGTGTGTCAATGTTTACAGGGGGTCCCCGGGAGTGTGTCAGTATTTACAGGGGGTCCCCGGGAGTGTGTCAGTATTTACAGGGTGTCCCCAGGAATGTGTCAGTATTTACAGAGGGTTCCCGGGAGTATGTCAGTATTTATAGGGGTCCCCGGGAGTGTGTCCATATTTATAGGGGGGCCCGGGAGTCTGTCGGTATTTACAGGGGGTCCCGGGAGTGTGTCACTATTTACAGGGAGTCCCCGGGAATGTGTCAGTATTTACAGGGGATCCCCGGGAGTGTGTGAGTATTTACAGGGGTCCCCGGGAGTGTGTCCATATTTACAGGGGGTCCCGGGATTGCGTCAGTATTTACAGGGGATCCCCAGGAGTGTGTGAGTATTTACAGGGGGTCCTGGGAGTGTGTCAGTATTTACAGGGGATCCCCAGGAGTGTGTGAGTATTTACAGGGGGTCCTGGGAGTGTGTCAGTATTTACAGGGGGTCCCTGGGAATGTGTCTGTATTTACAGGGGGTCCCCAGGAGTGTATCAGTATTTACAGGAGGTCCCCGGGAGTGTGTCAGTATTTACTGGGGGTCCTGGGAATGAATCAGTGTTTACTGGGGGTCCTGGGAGTGTGTCAGTATTTACAGGGGATCCTCGGGAATATGTCAGTATTTACAGGGGATCCCGAACACAGAAAAATCTGAAATGCACGTCTGTAAAGGAGCTTTTCTGAAGAACTCAATGATTACTGTGTCCTGGCAACATACAAGAGGGATTGTAAATGGAATCGCTGCAGTACCATAGGATGTCAGCAGCAATCAGGAACAGAAATGTGCAAAGCCACCAAGGCTCCGATTAATACGTTATTATAAATTTGACTGTGGAGAGCCAGCTCCCAGCTCACGTTGAGCCCAGGGCTGCGCTATATCGGGAGGCAGAACTGCTCAACAGTGCTTCATTAAAGCAGTGTCGCTCATCACCGAACTCCAGCTACAATGCTGATTGCATTCGCTACCTTGCTTCAAAGTATATTGCAACGCAGCACGCAGGGTTTGTCAAGCCGAGTTAACAGCGAGAAAGAGCAGAAAACTAAACACGTGCCAACAACAAAGGGTCAATGGTTGCGAGATACGTGGAACACTGGCAGCCGTCTCCAGCTGGACCTTGTCGCTCGCTCCCCTTGTAACACCACACACACGCAGACACATCACAAAGATGTGCATGCAATGCCCTTTGCATTGCCGGCAGCAGTTTCCACAGCAACTTGCCCCGTGGCGGCTCTTCTGGCTGGGTTTGTATTTTAAGAAGAGGTGAGCAAGTCTACAATGGGGGCAAGGATTTGATATTACCAGTAGGGGACAAAGTCATTTAGATTTCAACGTCAAAATCTCTCCAGGTTGAATAGGAAATCGAAGGCAGAGTGCACTGACTGAACTCGAAAACAATTTAAGCTTCCACTCCAATTCGCCCCCTCCTCCCGCCCAATAGCGCCTATTGAAATATGGCTCCAGAGAGAGACCTTGCGCATCAGCCATTCTTTATTTGTAAAGCCAGGCTGTTCACTGCTGGTAGTTTATTAAACTTGAGCCTCACAATCGAGCCCAAGCCACCTGTAATGTATGGACCTGTGAGCACGTCATGGCGTACCATCTTGCTGTCTGGAGGAGGCGGGGGTCCCCAATGGAGTGCACTCTACGCGGGAGTCCTCCCTTTAGCTATTGGGGACTTGGCCTGGAGGGTGTTGCATGAGGCAGCCCCGTGCAATCGGTTCTTAAGTCGGTTCAGAGACTCCCAGGCCGCCTGCAATTTCTGGGGTCTGGAGGAGTCCGTGTTCCATGTGGATGTTCAGTGTGCCAGGTTGCAGCCCCTCTTCCAATATATGAAGGGGCTGCTCCTCAAATTCTGGTTGCACTTCAGTCCCACGCTCCTGATCTTTGGGCACCCGGTGCGGAGGGGAGCGGGCAGGTCGGAAGGCCTCCTCGTGGGACTGCTCCTGGGTATGGCCAAGGTGGGCATTAACCGGTCCAGGCAGCGGGCGGTCGTTCAGCCCGATTGCCTGCTTCTCTTCCGCGGTTACATCCGAGCCAGGGTGTCCCTGGAGACGGAGCACGCGGTGTCCACCGGTACGCTCGCGGCCTTCCGCGAGAGGTGGGCGCCGGAGGGACTGGAGTGCATCATCACTCCCGGCAACCAAATTAACGTTAAAGGTTTAATTTGTTTAATTTGCCGATTTTAGTGCCCCTTTAATACAGGGGCATTTGATTTATAGTTTCAACTTAAAATAGTTGTAGAGCTGTTGAGTTGGGAGTGGCTTAGCCAGTCACGTGATGTTCACAAGACTCAATAAAACCCCAGCCAGTTGGGTTCAGGGGGTCCATGATGAGTTGTGCAGTTGTGAGCCTGGTGGATGAACCGGTAATGTGTGGTGTGATTGTTAAACCTTTTGCTAATAAACTAACTAGTTCTTAATAGCAACGTGTGGCTATGAATTCTTCAGCCAAGAACCCACGAAGCAAATACATTACAATGATGCTTCTTTATTCTCCGTACATTATAAGAACATAAAAATATAAGAAATAGGAGCAGGAGTAGGCCATATGGCCCCTCGAGCCTGCTCCGCCATTCAATAAGATCATGGCTGATCTGATCATGGACTCAGCTCCAATTCCCCGCCCGCTCCCCATAACCTCTTATCCTCTTATCGTTCAAGAAACTGTCTATTTCTGTCTTAAATTTATTCAATGACCCAGCTTCTACAGCTCTCTGAGGCAGCGAATTCCACAGATTTACAACCCTCTGAGAGAAGAAATTCCTCCTCATCTCAGTTTTAAATGGGCGGCCCCTTATTCTAAGATCATGCCCCCTAGTTCTAGTCTCCCCCCATCGGTGGAAACATCCTCTCTGCATCCACCCTGTCAAGCCCCCTCATAATCTTATACGTTTCGATAAGATCACCTCTCATTCTTCTGAATTCCAATGGGTAGAGGCCCAACCTACTCAACCTTTCCTCATAAGTCAACCCCCTCATCCCCGGAATCAACCGAGTGAACCTTCTCTGAACTGCCTCCAAAGCAAGTATATCCTTTCGTAAATATATGCTGGAGAACGGATGACAATTCAGCTCCTACCTGATACTTGGCAAGCAATTTGCTTCTCCACAGTGAGTGAGGGACATCGTGGATGGAAAGCCGCAAGTTGTGGTAACTGTCTTTGAACAGCAGGCTTTTGGGCTCCTCGAGCAGATATCCTCCCAGATTTTTCTCCAGCTCCAGCACTTCCTGTTGGGGGAACACAAGCAGACAAGAGGTTTGTAAATCAAATAGCTCTGTACCTTTTTTATTCGTTCCCGGGATGTGGGCGTCGCTGGCAAGGCCGGCATTTATTGCCCGTCCCTAATTGCCCCTCGAGAAGGTGATGGTGAGCCGCCTTCTTGAACTGCTGCAGTCCGTGTGGTGAAGGTGCTCCCACAGTGCTGTTAGGGAGGGTGTTCCAGGATTTTGACCCAGCGACGATGAAGGAACGGCCGATATATTTCCAAGTCAGGATGGTGTGTGACTGGGAGGGGAACGTGGAGGTGGTGGTGTTCCCATGCGCCTGCTGCCCTTGTCCTTCTAGGCGGTAGAGGTCGCGGGTTTGGGAGGTGCTGCCGAAGAAGCCTTGGCAAGTTGCCGCAGTGCATCTTTAACCTCCAACGGTTTTTTGACAGTCTAATGCCCACTCCTCTTGGTACAATGGTCCTTAGTCAGGTCCCCATCGTTTTCGGATCGCAGTATAATGTGGAGAGCCAATTATTTAACACAGACACAAGGAACGGCTCCCCATGTGTATAGGAATGGAGGACAGGAGGAGGCCATTCAGCCTGTTCCGCCATTCAATCAGATCACCGCTGATCTGTATCTTAACTCCACTTGCCTTGTTCCGTATCCTTTAATACCCTTACCCAACAAAAATCTCGATCAATCTCCAGTTTTGAACTTTACAGTTGACCCTCAGTATCAAGTGCTTTTTGAGTGCAAGATTTCGATATTCCCACCACCCTTTGTGTGAACAAACAGTTTCATTCTCTAACTTGACTTCACATTCAGAGATTCGTATTTCCATCGGTCTTTGATATCCTCGGTTCATAGAAACATAGAAAATAGGTGCAGGAGTAGGCCATTTGGCCCTTCGAGCCTGCACCACCATTCAATAAGATCATGGCTGATCATTCCTTCAATACCCCTTTCCCGCCTTCTCTCCATCCCCGAACATTGGGCCATAAAGGGAGGCTAGACAAGTATATGAGGGGGAAGGGAATAGAGGGTTATGCTGATAGATTTAGATGTGGAAAGACGGGAGGAGGCTCAAATGGAGCATAAACACCGGCACGGACTGGTTAGGCCGAATGGCCTGTTTCTGTGCCGTATATCCTGTGTAATTTATACAAGTGCAGCCATGTCTCATTGCTCTCTCATGGGCAGCGCTCCTGTAATATATAAAAGTGCCTTAATTCCCACACACACTGTGAGATGCAGTGTTGAGTGAGACGTCCCTTTAAGTGGGGATATATCACGATTCAGACTGAGCAGGCACAGGTCCTTTCACAGAATGAAAGAGCCACACTGTGTATCCAAAGGTGAGTGATTGGACCTCACTAGGGACATGTTTGCACTGCACGTCATTCCCAGCTCTCGGGCAGTGAAGCAGTCCACCACTTGTACCGGTCTTATCTGCTGGCGACAGGGCACGCTTTTCAACAACGCTTTGAATAAATTACAACTGGCCAGTACGTCACCCGGGCTGAGGTTATCCATTAGCCTTCTCCTGACTGGGTGGGGATTGGGGGCGAGCGGGGGCGGGGGGGGGGGGGTTGGGAAGAGGGGGAGACCTTGGCCCCGAAATTGCCCCTCCCCCTGATTGGCGGCAGTAACCTTCCAGGCCGAGAATTCCTGCACCTGACCCGCCCCGGTTTCGCGGCTCGCGGCTCGCCGAGCAATTTCCCCGGCAAAGGGGTCAACGCACACGGTGATGATGTCATCGCTGGTTGCGCGCCGACCCACGGTGCTGATCGTGGGGCCCAGGGCTGCCGGGACAGCGTCCCCAGAGACGCTAACGGGGCCATAAAAAGGGTCAATTTTGCCCTCTTTTAGTCATCTGGTGATGTCCCAGCATGCAACAAAAGAGGCCACTCAATGAGCAATTGAGTTTGATTAAGCCTGATGGCTCGGTAACTGTTTAGACCTCACGGAGGGTGTTATATTTGAGCGCTCTAATCATTGTCCGACTCCTTATACTAGCGGACCACTTTCCAGTCGGGAACACCAACCTGTTCTCTCTCAATACCTCGCGTTAAAAGCTGCACTGTTCATTCAAGAAAAAAAATAAAGACTTGCATTTATATAGCGCCTTTCACGACCTCAGGACGTCCAAAGCGCTTTACAGCCAATGAAGTACTTTTGGAGTGTAATCACTGTTGTAATGTAGGAAACTCGGCAGTCAATTTGCGCACAGCAAGCTCCCACACACAGCAATGTGATAATGACCAGATCATCTGTTTTTTTGTGATGTTGATTGAGGGATAGATATTGGCCCCAGGACACTGGGGATAACTCCCCTGCTCTTCTTCCAAATATTACCATGGGATCTTTTACGTCCATCTGAGAGAGCAGACGGGGCCTCGGTTTAACGTCTCATCTGAAAGACGGCACCTCCGACAGTGCGGCACTCCCTCAGCACTGCACTGGGAGTGTCGGCCTAGATTTATGTGCTCAGGTCCCTGGAGTGGGACTTGAACCCACAACCTTCTGACTCCGAGGCGCGAGTGCTACCTACTCCTCGGCCTTGCTAGTCAAGTATTGCTTTAACCTAACGATCTCTTCATCTCTTTCAGCTCGGCAGGCTAAAAGAAAAAGATAACTCGGGCATGAACAAGGCCGACTGTAACTGAAACAATTAATAACATTGCCAGAATTGCTCAGGCCAGCAATTGTAGATATCTAATTTTATCAATGCATTTCTGATTAAGACAGGGAAAAAAATCTCTACCCTAAAGGCATTAATTTAATTATTGGTATCTGCATAAACATGTGAGAAATAAATTAATCTGAGTAGAAAAACTAGGCAGCCTCCCATGTCACTGAAGATGGTTGTATCAGGGGCTGGGGTGTTATAGGGACAGGAATGTTATGCCATGTAAAGAATTTGCATTTCTGCAGTCCCTTCATTGTCAACTAAATCCAGGCTGGCGCTCTCAGTGTAGTGCTGAGGGAGTGCCACACTGTCGGAGGTGCCGTCTTTCGGATGAGACGTTAAACCGAGGCCCCGTCTGCTCTCTCAGGTGGACGTAAAAGATCCCATGGCACTATTTCGATGAAGAGCAGGGGAGTTATCCCCGGTGTCCTGGCCAATATGTATCCCTCAATCAACATAACAAAAACAGATTATCTGGTTCATAGAAACATAGAAAATAGGTGCAGGAGTAGGCCATTCGGCCCTTCGAGCCTGCACCGCCATTCTATATGATCATGGCTGATCATTCCCTCAGTACCCCTTTCCTGCTTTCTCTCCATACCCCTTGATTCCTTTAGCCGTAAGGTCCATATCTAACTCCCTCTTGAATACATCCAATGGACTGGCCTCAACAACTCTCTGTGGTGGGGAATTCCACAGGTTAACAACTCACTGAGTGAAGAAGTTTCTCCTCATCTCTGTCCTAAATGGCCTACCCCTTATCTTAAGACTGTGTCCCCTGGTTCTGGACTTCCCCAACATCGGGAACATTCTACCCGCATCTAACCGGTCCCGTCCCGTCAGAATCTTAGATGTTTCTAGGAGATCCCCTCTCATCCTTCTAAACTCCAATGTATAAAGGCCCAGTTGCATTATTGGATGTTGAGTTCCCAGCCCTGATCATCCTGGAGCCACGTCTCCGTAATCCCAATCACATCATATTTGTTAACATCTATTTGCACAGTTAATTCATCCACCTTATTGCGGATACTCCTTGCATTAAGACACAAAGCCTTTAGGCTTGTTTTTTTAACACCCTCTGTCCTTTTAGAATTTTGCTGTACAATGGCCCTTTTTGTTCTTTGCCTTGGGTTTCTCTGCCCTCCACTTTTCCTCATCTCCTTTCTGTCTTTTGCTTTTGCCTCCTTTTTGTTTCCCTCTATCTCCCTGCATTGGTTCCCATCCCCCTGCCATATTAGTTTAACTCCTCCCCAACAGCACTAGCAAACACTCCCCCGAGGACATTGGTTCCGATTCTGCCCAGGTGCAGACCGTCCGGATTGTACTGGTCCCACCTCCCCCAGAACCGGTTCCAATGCCCCAGGAATTTGAATCCCTCCCTGCTGCACCACTGCTCAAGCCACGTATTCATCTGAGCTATCCTGCGATTCCTACTCTGACTAGCACGTGGCACTGGTAGCAATCCCGAGATTACTACTTTTGAGGTCCTACTTTTTAATTTAGCTCCTAGCTCCTTAAATTCATTTCGTAGGACCTCATCCCTTTTTTTACCTATGTCGTTGGTACCACGACAACTGGCTGTTCTCCCTCCCTTTTTAGAATGTCCTGCACCCGCTCCGAGACATCCTTGACCCTTGCACCAGGGAGGCAACATACCATCCTGGAGTCTCGGTTGCGGCCGCAGAAACGCCTATCTATTCCCCTTACAATTGAATCCCCTATCACTATCGCTCCCCCACTCTTTTTCCTGCCCTCCTGTGATGTTCGAGAGGGCATCAAACAGGAAATTAGGGGTTCATGCAATAAAGGTGCAGCAGTTATAATGGGTGACTTTAATATGCACATAGATTGGGCTAACCAAACTGGAAGCAATACGGTGGAGGAGGATTTCCTGGAGTGCATAAGGGATGGTTTTTTAGACCAATATATCGAGGAACCAACTAGGGGGGAGACCATCTTAGACTGGGTGTTATGTAATGAGAGAGGATTAATTAGCAATCTCGTTGTGCGAGGCCCCTTGGGGAAGAGTGACCATAATATGGTGGAATTCTGCATTAGGATGGAGAATGAAACAGTTAATTCAGAGACCATGGTCCAGAACTTAACGAAGGCTAACTTTGAAGGTATGAGGCGTGAATTGGCTGGGATGGATTGGCGAAGGATACTTAAGGGGTTGACTGTGGATGGGCAATGGCAGACATTTAGAGACCGCATGAATGAACTACAACAATTGTACATTCCTGTCTGGCATAAAAATAAAAAAGGGAAGGTGGCTCAACCGTGGCTATCAAGGGAAATCAGGGATAGTATTAAAGCCAAGGAAGTGGCATACAAATTGGCCAGAAATAGCAGCGAACCTGGGGACTGGGAGAAATTTAGAACTCAGCAGAGGAGGACAAAGGGTTTGATTAGGGCAGGGAAAATGGACTATGAGAAGAAGCTTGCAGGGAACATTAAGACGGATTGCAAAACTTTCTATAGATATGTAAAGAGAAAAAGGTTAGTAAAAACAAACGTCAGAATCAGGGGAAGTCATAACGGGGAACAAAGAAATGGCGGACCAATTGAACAAGTACTTTGGTTCGGTATTCACGAAGGAGGACACAAACAACCTTCCGGTTATAAAAGGGGTCGGGGGGTCGAGTAAGGAGGAGGAACTGAGGAAAATCCTTATTAGCCGGGAAATTGTGTTGGGGAAATTGATGGGATTGAAGGCCGATAAATCCCCAGGGCCTGATGGACTGCATCCCAGAGTACTTAAGGAGGTGGCCTTGGAAATAGTGGATGCGTTGACAGTCATTTTCCAACATTCCATTGACTCTGGATCAGTTCCTATAGAGTGGAGGGTAGCCAATGTAACCCCACTTTTTAAAAAAGGAGGGAGAGAGAAAACAGGGAATTATAGACCGGTCAGCCTGACATCGGTAGTGGGTAAAATGATGGAATCAATTATTAAGGATGTCATAGCAGTGCATTTGGAAAGAGGTGACATGATAGGTCCAAGTCAGCATAGATTTGTGAAAGGGAAATCATGCTTGACAAATCTTCTGGAATTTTTTGAGGATGTTTCCAGTAGAGTGGACAAGGGAGAACCAGTTGATGTGGTATATTTGGACTTTCAGAAGGCTTTCGACAAGGTCCCACACAAGAGATTGATGTGCAAAGTTAGAGCACATGGGATTGGGGGTAGTGTGCTGACATGGATTGAGAACTGGTTGTCAGACAGGAAGCAAAGAGTA
The DNA here is from genome assembly GCF_044704955.1 of Pristiophorus japonicus. Classification (NCBI taxonomy): domain Eukaryota; kingdom Metazoa; phylum Chordata; class Chondrichthyes; family Pristiophoridae; genus Pristiophorus; species Pristiophorus japonicus. Next base: position 6,439,061 of record NC_091998.1, on the reverse strand, counting down.
GGAGTAAATGGGTACTTTTCAGAATGGCAGGCAGTGACTAGTGGGGTACCGCAAGGTTCTGTGCTGGGGCCCCAGCTGTTTACACTGTACATTAATGATTTAGATGAGGTGATTAAATGTAGTATCTCCAAATTTGCGGATGACACTAAGTTGGGTGGCAGTGTGAGCTGCGAGGAGGATGCTGTGAGGCTGCAGAGCGACTTGGATAGGTTAGGTGAGTGGGCAAATGCATGGCAGATGAAGTATAATGTGGATAAATGTGAGGTTATCCACTTTGGTGGTAAAAACAGAGAGACAGACTATTATCTGAATGGTGACAGATTAGGAAAAGGGGAGGTGCAAAGAGACCTGGGTGTCATGGTACATCAGTCATTGAAGGTTGGCATGCAGGTACAGCAGGCGGTTAAGAAAGCAAATGGCATGTTGGCCTTCATAGCAAGGGGATTTGAGTACAGGGGCAGGGAGGTGTTGCTACAGTTGTACAGGGCATTGGTGAGGCCACACCTGGAGTATTGTGTACAGTTTTGGTCTCCTAACCTGAGGAAGGACATTCTTGCTATTGAGGGAGTGCAGCGAAGGTTCACCAGACTGATTCCCGGGATGGCGGGACTGACCTATCAAGAAAGACTGGATCAACTGGACTTGTATTCACTGGAGTTCAGAAGAATGAGAGGGGACCTCATAGAAACATTTAAAATTCTGACGGGGTTAGACAGGTTAGATGCAGGAAGAATGTTCCCAATGTTGGGGAAGTCCAGAACCAGAGGTCACAGTCTAAGGATAAGGGGTAAGCCATTTAGGACCGAGATGAGGAGGAACTTCTTCACCCAGAGAGTGGTGAACCTGTGGAATTCTCTACCACAGAAAGTTGTTGAGGCCAGTTCACGAAATATATTCAAAAAGGAGTTAGATGAGGTCCTTACTACTAGGGGGATCAAGGGGTATGGCAAGAAAGCAGGAATGGGGTACTGAAGTTGAATGTTCAGCCATGAACTCATTGAATGGCGGTGCAGGCTAGAAGGGCCGAATGGCCTACTCCTGCACCTATTTTCTATGTTTCTATCATATTGCTCTTTGTGAGAGCTTGCTGTGCGCAAATTGGCTGGCGTGTTTTCTCCAGAACACCGGGGATGACAAAAGGGGTGATGGTGCGAGGCAAAAGGAGATGGTAATGGGGCAAGTAAAGGAACAAAGGGTGGGTCTAGAGGAGGTGGAAGTGGCAACGGCAGAATCGTTATCAGCAGCTGCTGTCCGTAAAAATGTGAGTGGTGGTTATGATCCGAAATTATTGAAATCAATGTTGAGTCCAGAAGGTTGTAATCCTTCAAATAATCCTTTTTGTACATCTCCTTAAAAACAATGTGTAATGTATGCAGCTGTGAGAATGCTCACAGGTTTGTAGAACTGTTGACACGGCCAAGGGGGCCATCAGCCGGTCCAGGCAGCGAGCGGTCGAGGGGGTCGTTCAGCCCGACTGCCTGCCTCTCTTCCGCGCGTACGTCCGCGCCAGGGTGCCCTTGGAGATGGAGCACGCGGTGTCCACCGGTACGCTCGCGGCCTTCCGTGAGAGGTGGGCGCCGGAGGGACTGGAGTGCATCATTTTTAGCAGGGAACAGAATTTTAATTTGATCTGATTTGAAAAAGGTTCCCTTTAATTTCTAACTGTTAAATTGCGGTTTTTGGTGCCCTCAAAAAAAAGGGGGGGCATTTGATTTAAAGTTACTTTTAAAATAGTTGCAAAGCTGTTGAGTTGGGAGTGGCTTAGCCAGTCACGTGATGTTCACAAGACTCAAGAAAACCCCAGCCAGTTGGGTTCGGGGGATCCACGATGAGGTATGCAGTTGTGAGCCTGGTGGATGAACCGGTAATGTGTAGTGTGATTGTTAAACCTTTGCTAATAAACCAACTAGTTCTTAACAGCAATGAGGTGCTATAAATTCTTCAGCAACGAACCCATGAAACAAATACATTGCGTATAAAAAAGACAGCTAAAGCCCAGATTGGATGCGCAGGAGCTGATGAACCTACCTTTAAAGCATCGGGAGTGTCGTCCACACAGTACACTTTAAGGCTGTACTCCAGAGACGTACACGAGGCAGGTGCAAAGATGGCGAGCTGGAGCCGCTTAATGGCCGACCTGGCGACGGATTCCCCCACGAGGACGTAGGTACCCAGCTGATCCAGCAGGACGTGGCAGGACTGCTCGTCCAGCTGGCAGTAGCAGGGGGTGTTTAAATTCTCCTCCTCCAACGTCACCACCTCCTGGAGACACAGGAAAAACAGTTTCATTCGGGGGCAAGCTACAACAACAACAACAGTGCCTTTGTACAGCACCTTCACCAAACAATATTCGAGACCGAGCCGCAGAAGGAGACATTAATTCTGACGAAGGGCCATTGACCTGGAATGTTAACTCTGTCTCTCTCGCCACAGACCCGTGGAGTGTTTGCAGCATTTTATATTTCTGTTATTAAGCAGATATGAGCACAGGTGAGACTAGATTTTAAGGAGCGCCTTAAAGAAGGAGAGAGGCAGTGAAGCGGAGCGGTTTAGGGAGGGAGTTCCAGAGCTTCGAGACTTATTGATGTCCCCACCCTCTCTCTGGAACCTTCTCCAGCCCTACAACAATAGTTTGTATTTATATAGCGCCTTTAACACAGTAAAATGTCCCAAGGTGCTTCACAGAGTGTTATAAGACAAAGCAGATAAATTTGACACCGAGCCACATGAGAAGAAATTAGCGCAGGTGACCAAAGGCTTGGTCAAAGAGGTAGGTTTTAAGGAGCGTCTTAAACAAGGAAAGAGAGGCGGAGAGGTTTAGGGAGGGAGTTCCAGAGCTTGGGGCCCAAGCAACAGAAGGCACGCCACCGATGGTTGAGCGATTATAATCAGGAATGCTCAAGAGGGCAGAATTAGAGGAGCGCAGACATCTCGGGGGGTTGTGGGGCTGGAGGAGATTACAGAGATAGGGAGGGGTGAGGGCCATGGAGGGATTTGTAAACAAGGATGAGAATTTTGAAATCAAGGCATTGCTTAACAACCCTCTGAGAGCTCTGCACTCCTCCAATTCTGGTCTCTTGCTCATGCCCTATTTCCCCAAACCTTTGGTCACCTGTCCCAATATCTCTTTATGCGACTCGGTGTCAGAATCTGTCTGAGTACGCTTCTTGTGCAGCGGCTGGGAATGTATTACTGTGTTAAAGGCGCTATATAAATGCAAGTTGTTGATCAGCGGATCTGAGGGAGCCACCCCTCTACCACAGGCATCATCAATCGGCAATGCACCTTCCAATCCAATCCATCAAACGGCCATTGAGCCCAGGCTTAAGTTACAATCCTCAGACACGATTTGTGATGTATGTAACCTGGTGTCAGAAGTTAAAATGCTTTAATAACATGATGGATTTTTTTTTACCATAGCCTTGTCGTTACGACAAGCAAATAAGCCATATTTCACTGGGTTATTGCGCTAATTTGAAGTGATGCAGCAATATTTCACACCGCAATCCAATAAAGGTGTCCATCATCGATAGGAGTAGAGAATGAGAATGAATTGTGAGCAGCATACAGAGCCAGGAATGGAGGCCTTTAACCCATCGTCCTGGATGCTGAGAGAATGTTTCCCCCGGGCTGGAGTGTCTAGAACCAGGGGTCACAGTCTCAGGATAAGGGGTCGCCCATTTAGGACGGAGATGAGGAGAAATTTCTTCACTCAGAGGGTGGTGAATCTTCGGAATTCTCTGCCCCAGAGGCCTGTGGATGCTCAATCGCTGAATATATTCAAGGCTGAGATCGATCGATTTTTGGACTCCAGGGAAATCAAGGGATATGGGGATCGGGCGGGAAGGTGGAGTTGAGGTCGAAGATCAGCCGTGATCTTATTGAATGGCGGAGCAGGCTCCAGGGGCCGAATGGCTGACTCCTGTTCCTAGTTCTTATGTTCTTATCAGGGACTGCTCGCAGACCGAGTTCACAGGCTGCCCTGGGAGCAGGGGTCAGGGGTGGGACCAACACCAATCAGAGCCAAGAGGCACCCTCACAAGGGAGGCAAGGTGAGTCTGAAAACTAAACCGAACTGAGCACTCCCGCTCCCGGCCCTGGGGTACACTCCAGAGTGGGGCTGTTCTGCATCCTAGGCCTCTTGGGCTGTGTCCAGGTACAATGTGTGCGTGGGGTGGGGGTGGGGTGGGGTGGGGGGGGGGGGAGAAGGGGAGTGGGGAGTTAGGGGGGGTGGAGAGAGGGCTGGGGGGAGGGGCGATGGGGGGTGGGGGGGGGGGGGCGGGGGGAAGGAGACCCAGCATCCAAAGTGAGCAGATTGGGACTGTATTCCCTAGAGTTTAGAAGAATGAAAGGTGACCTCATTGAAACATAACATTCTTAAAGGGATTGACGGGGTAGATGCAGGGAGGATGTTTCCCCCGGGTTGGAGAGTCTAGAACCAGGGGTCACAGTCTCAGGATAAGGGGTCGGCCATTTAAGACAGCGATGAGGAGAAACTTCTTCACTCAGAGGGTGGTGAATCTTTGGAATTCTCTGCCCCAGAGGACTGTGGAGGCTCAGTCTTTGAGTATATTCAAGGCTGATATCGATAGATTTTTGGATTTGAGGGGAATCAAGGGATATGGGGATGGAGCGGGAAAGTGGAGTTGAGGTCGAAGATCAGCCATGATCTCATTGAATGGCGGAGCAGGCTCGAGGGGCCGAATGGCCGACTCCTGCTCCTATTTCTTATGTTCTCATGGATGAGATGGAAAAATAAATTCACATAAATAGGGTAGAATGAAGAACGCCCTTGTGATTGCATCTTTCTGGAGCACGAGCCCGGCCTACCCAACACAGACTTCAACGTGCAGCCCAACGGGCGGACAGGGTGTTGGACTGACCGCTCCTTCGAAGGACGGCACCTCTGACAAAATCGCAGGGCCTCACGACGGCACGGAATCGCCAGCCTCGGCCTACGTGGGGGAGAAACCGCAACTCTCTCTGACTCGAGAGGCACGCGAGCTGTCGAGTGAGCCAAGCTGGCTCATAAGTAACATCAGAATTAGGAGCAGGAGTCGGCCATTCGGCCCCTCGAGCCTGCTCCGCCATTCAATAAGATCATGGCTGATCTGATCCTGGCCTCAACTCCACTTCCCCGCCCGCTCCCCATAACCCTTCACTCCCTTATCGTTCAAAAATCTGTCTATCTCCGCCTTAAATATATTCAATGACCCAGCCTCCACAGCTCTCTGAGGCAGAGAATTCCACAGATCTGAGAGAAGAAATTCCTCCTCATCTGTGTTTTAAATGGACCTTATTCTGAAACTGTGCCCCCCCCTAGTTCTAGATTCCCCCCACGGGTCGAAAGGCCGCAGATGATTATCCCAACTATGCAAAGCCTCTCCAAGCAGTGCGAGTTTTTTCCAGGATCCATTTGCAATCAGCATCGTCCGGCGGCAATGCCGTGGCCGGCGGCCTGTGGGTCTGCCACTTGCTCGGGCTCTTACCTCCCACACCGCCTGGTGTGTCTGCGTCTTGAGCTTGACCGTCCAGTCGGAGCCACAGACGTCCGCGCAGTGAGGGATACTGAGGACCACAGGCCGGCACAGCAACATGCCCGTGGGGCCACAGGTCACCATGGGGCTCAGGACCGTCTGCGAACCCTCGGAGGGGGGCCTATTGGAAAAAAAAATCAATGAGAGAATGCCTGTTAGCATCATCAAAGGCTGCGAACATTACCCCTGCTCGTTGCATCTTTATCAATCAAATCGCTAACAGGGAAAATGATGCGCGTCTTAAATTTTATTCGCATTTCTTTATAGTAAAGTTATTTCTAACGATGGAAAAATCCGCTAGAGTTGGCATTTACGCAGACCGTTGTCTGTTGTGGTGAACGTTATTTTTAAAATTTGGGGTCTCAGGACGCTCCTGCATATCATTGGCAGCAGTCACTCCGTCAACAGAAATACGTTTAAAACGAATGCCGCCACAAGAGGGCAGCAATGCCATGTACAAAGAGCACCAAAAGGCAATTCTCCGACAATTTTATAACAAGATATTCCTTGCAGCTGTATTTATGAAACGCAGCTCATTTATACTTGACCGCAGCATGACATGGGCATATCCTTCGCCATTGTCAGCCATGGCTCAGTGGGCAGCACTCTCGCGTCGGAATCAGAGATTTGTGGGTTCAAGTCCCACTCCAGGGATTTGAGAACATAAATCCAGGCTGACACTCCCAGTGCAGTGCTGAGGGAGTGCCGCACTGTCGGAGGTGCCGTCGTTCGGATGAGACGTTAAACCGAGGCTCCGTCTGCTCTCTGAGGTGGATGTAAAAGATCCCATGGCACTATTTTGAAGAAGAGCAGGGGAGTTATCCCCGGTGTCCTGGGCCAATATTTATCTCTCTGTCAATATAACAGAAACAGATTATCGGGTCATTATCACATTGCTGTTTATGGGAGCTTGCTGTGCGAAAATTGGCTGCCGTGTTTCCTACATTACAACAATGACTACACTCCAAAAGTACTTCATTGGCTGTAAAGTGCTTTGAGATGTCCGGTGGTCGTAAAAGGCGCGATATAAATGCAAGTCTTGCTTTTTTTTCTCACCCTGAGCATCATGCGAAGAAAATGTGGGTGGAGGTGAAACGAGGAGAAATTTTTAGATATAACGTCTGAAACACACTCGTTGACAAGGTGGTGGAATCAGATCGCGCAGGAACCTCAACTGGTGTTTGGACACGTGCTTGAAGGGGACTCATTTGCAGGGCGATGCAGGAAAAAGCTGGGGCTAAATTCGATAGCTCTTTCAGAGAACTGGCATTGGCATGAGGGGCCGAATGGCCTCCTGTTGTGCTGTAAGATTCTCAGATTCACCCTGAGATCTGTTGGCTCCGCTCTGCGAATGGAGATACGTTTCCAAAAATATTTCATTGGAGTTGGGGTAATATATTAGCATGGATAGAGGATTGGCTAACGAACAGAAAACAGAGAGTTGGGTTAAATGGTTCATTCTCGGGTTGGCAATCAGTAACCAGTGGGGTGCCGCAGGGATCAGTGCTGGGACCCCAACTATTTACAATCTATATTAACAACTTGGAGGAAGGGACTGAGTGTAACGTAGCCAAGTTTGCTGATGATACAAAGATGGGAGGAAAAGCAATGTGTGAGGAGGACACAAAAAATCTGCAAAAGGACATAGACAGGCTAAGTGAGTGGGCAAAAATTTGGCAGATGAAGTATAATGTTGGAAAGTGTGAGGTCATGCACTTTAACAGAAAAAAATCAAAGAGCAAGTTATTATTTAAATGGAGATAGATTGCAAAGTGCTGCAGTACAGCGGGGCCTGGGGGTACTTGTGCATGAAACACAGAAGGTTAGCATGCAGGTACAGCAAGTGATCAGGAAGGCCAATGGAATCTTGACCTTTATTGCAAAGGGGATGGAGTATAAAAGCAGGGAAGTCTTGCTACAGTTGTACAGGGTATTGGTGAGACCACACCTGGAATACTGCATGCAGTTTTGTTTTCCATATTTACGAAAGGATATGCTTGCTTTGGAGGCAGTTCATAGAAGGTTCACTAGTTTGATTCCAAAGGTTCAGCCATGATCATATTGAATGGTGGTGCAGGCTCAAAGGACTGAGTGGCCTACTCCTGCACCTATTTTCTATGTTTCTATGAGGGGGTTAACTTATGAGGAAAGGTTGAGTAGGTTGGGCCTCTACTCATTGGAATTCAGGTGATCTTATCGAAACATATAAGATTATGCGGGGGCTTGACAAGGTGGATGCAGAGATGTTTCCGCTGATAGGGGAGACTGGAGCTAGAAGGCATGATCTTAGAATAAGGGGCCGCCCATTTAAAACTGAGATGAGGAGGAATTTTTTCTCTCAGAGGGTTGTGGATCTGTGGAATTCGCTGCCTCAGAGAGCTGTGGAAGCTGGGACACTGAATAAATTTAAGACAGAAATAGACAGTTTCTTGAACGATAAGGGGAATAAAGGGTTATGGAGAGCATGCGGGGAAGTGGACCTGAGTCCATGATCGGATCAGCCACGATCGTATTAAATGGTGGAGCAGGCTCGAGGGGCCGAATGGCCTTCTCCTGCTCCTATTTCTTCTGTTGTTATTAGCTTCTGTCTTTCTGTTATGGTGACGCTGGAGGTTAAAAACCAGGTTCACTGACAGACAATTTGCCTCACTTACTTTGCACACAATAGCCACAGAATAAAGGTCACAGCTGCTTCGGTAAACAGAGGAGGGGCCAAGCCATTCAATTCAAATACAAAGATCGTGCGGGTTTTGTTTGCATTTATGTTTGACTGGCAGCTGAGTTTAAAAGACACGTGCTCAAATATCCTCGGACCCAGTCACATTTTGGAAAGTATTTCTCAGCCTTTCTTGCTCCAATTGAGATGTCGATCTTGAGCTGTTGGGTACAGGTAGGTCAGAGACTCCATGCGCAGTCCAGGACAAACCACCTTGTAAACGCTACAAACTCAGGGACCTGGGGGTGGGGTTGACAATCCTGGATCTTGGTGTAAGTGCTCGCTGGGAATCTCCGCGGGACTTCACAGGATCAGGGTGAGGTTCCCCAATTTGACCATCGGTGGCCGTGCCTTCAGCTGCCTGAGCCCCAAGCTCTGGAACTCCCTGCCTAAACCTCGCTGCTTCTCTTTTCTCCTTCAAGACGCTCCTTAAAACTTACCTCTTCGACCAAGCTTTTGGTCACCTGTCCTAATGGCCCTGAAATCCCGGCCTCCCTGGGTCTGCACGGAGTGTGTACGGATCCGGGAAGGCATCGGAAAAGCCGGTTTTCGGCGCGTAATGCGGATGCCCCGAAAACTGGCTTTTCCGATCTGTCAAGTTTCCGGCTTGACCGATCCTCCAAATCTCAGGGAGAAAAACATTACCACGGCAGAGGTTGGGCTATTTGTCTGTCTCGTAAAACTCTTGCACCTGGTAACAGCAGGCTCCTAGCCTACTTTTACCAGTGTATGAGTTTAAAAACATATCAAAAACATACAAAAATAAAATTTAAAAATACATATTTATGTTAAAAACCCTGCCCACTCAGGTAATTTTATTTTAAACCATAATTAAAACTTTTTTTTTTAAATCGGCAAATTTTTTTTTCAAAAATATTTCTATCAACTTTAATTTCTATAGTGTATTTATGTGAGGTGTTTTTTTAATGTTTTATGTGGTGTTTGGGTGTTTGGGGTGTTTCTGGGAGTTTCGGACTTATAAAACTCCTATTACTATGAATGAGAAAATACTTTACCGTGATTGGCTGTCCAGACCTATGGGACTTCTACGGACGTCCCAACGCGAACGCGCTGTGTTGCGCAAGAACAGGCAGCCTCAGGTCCGGGATCTCTGGCGAGCGTTCGACCAAAAGGTAAGTGCGCATCTTTTCTCCTATTTTTAGTCGAACGCCCGCGGGAAGAAACCACCGGGATTTCAGGGCCAATATCTCTTTATGTGTTTGTTTGATAATCGTTCCAGTGAAGTGCTACATATTTTACTACGTTAAAGGTGCTATATGAATGCCAGTTGTTAGTTGGCACAGGTGTGTGAAGGTCCAGGGAGAGTGACGGAAGTTACACTTGCGAGACTTGAATTGTTCACTGCACTAGGGATGGGGTCATAGAAACATAGAAAATAGGTGCAGGAGTAAGCCATTTGGCCCTTCGAGCCTGCACCACCATTCAATAAGATCATGGCTGATCATTCCCTCAGTACCCCTTTCCTGCTTTCTCTCCATACCCCTTGATCCCTTTAGCCGTAAGGGCCATATCTAACTCCCTCTTGAATATATCCAATGGACTGGCATCAACAACTCTCTGCGGCAGGGAATTCCACAGGTTAACAACTCTCTGAGTGAAGAAGTTTCTCCTCATCTCAGTCCTAAATGGCCTACGCCTTATCCTTAGACTGTGTCCCCTGGTTCTGGACTTCCCCAACATCGGGAACAATCTACCCGCATCTAACCTGTCCCGTCCTGTCAGAATCTTGTATGTTTCTATGAGATCCCCTCCCATCCTTCTAAACTCCAATGTATAAAGGCCCAGTTGATCCAGTCTCTCCTCATATATCCCCATATATCTCCTCATATATGTCCAGCCATCCCCGGAATCAGTCTGGTGAACCTTAGCTGCACCCCCTCAATAGCAAGAATGTCCTTCCTCAGATTAGGAGACCAAAACTGAACACAATATTCCAGGTGAGGCCTCACCAAGGCCTTGTACAACTGCAGTAAGACCTCCCTGCTCCTATACTCAAATCCCCTAGCTATGAAGGCCAACATACCATTTGCCTTTTTCACCGCCTGCTGTACCTGCATGCCAACTTTCAATGACTGATGAACCATGACACCCAGGTCTCGTTGCATCTCCTCTTTTCCTAATCTGCCACCATTCAGATAATATTCTGTCTTTGTGTTTTTGCCCCCAAAGTGGATAACCTCACATTTATCCACATTATACTGCATCTGCCATGCATTTGCCCACTCACCTAACCTGTCCAAATCACCCTGCAGCCTCTTTGCATCCTCCTCACGGCTCACACCGCCACCCAGTTTGGTGTCATCTGCAAACTTGGAGATATTACACTCAATTCCTTCATCCAAATCATTCATGTATATTGTAAATAGCTGGGGTCCCAGCACTGAGCCCTGCGGCACTCCACCAGTCACTGCCTGCTATTCTGAAAAGGACCCATTTATCCCGACTCACTGCTTCCTGTCTGCCAACCAGTTCTCTAGTCACGTCAGTATATTACCCCCAATACCATGTGCTTTGGTTTTGCACACCAATCTCTTGCGTGGGACCTTGTCAAAAGCCTTTTAAAAGTCCAAATACACCACATCCACTGGTTCTCCCTTGTCCACTCTACTAGTTCCATCCTCAAAAAATTCCAGAAGATTTGTCAAGCATGATTACCCTTTCATAAATCCATGCTGACTTGGACCAATGAGTTCTACATTCAATGGAACCTCCTCTTAGTCCAATAGCAAATGGCAAATCGTTTCCATTGAACTTTTTATGCCTTAACAAGTACATAACATAAGAAATAGGAGCAGGAGAATTCGGCCCCTCGAGCCTACTCTGCCATTCAATAAGATCATGGCTGATCTTGGCCTCAACAGCACTTCTCCGCCCGCTCCTCATAACCCTACTGAATAGCTGGGTTTCTTGATACCAACAAACAGTGGAAAGTCACGGTTACTTGATATCCCGTCCACTGATCAAGCCCTCAGGTGAAGACTTCCCCATGCGCTTGGAACAGAATCTCTCCAGGAGAGGCAATGGGGGAGAAAATCCATTGGGGGAGGTGGGGAGAGGGCAGCGGAGGTCATGGTGACTTTTTCTCCTTGTGTTCTGATGGTCAAGGAGTTTGAAGAGAACACATGCGGGGTGGCAGGCTACGGATATTCCATTGAGAAACAAGCGTGGGAGAGAAAATACATTCTCTTTCTTTCTGGTTACCAACAAAAAGGTTACCTCTGTGGCTCAGTGGGCAGCACCCTTGCCTCTGAGTCAGGTGGTCATGGGTTCAAGTCCCACTCTGGAGATTTGAGCACAAAATGTTGCTGAGGGAGTGCTGCACTGTCGGAGGTGCTGTCTTTTGGATGAGATGTTAAACCGAGGCCCCCAAGATCCAAGGCACTATTTCCAAGAGCAGGGGAGTTATCCCTAGTGTCCTGGGGCCAATATTTATACCTCAATCAACATCACTAAAAATACAGATTTTCTGGTCGTTATCACATTGCTGTGTGTGGGAGCTTGCTGTGCGCAAATTGGCCACCGCATTTCCCACATTACTACACTCCAAAAGCACTTCATTGGCTATAAAGCGCTTTGAGACATCCGGTGGTTGTGAAAGGCGCTATATAAATGCAAGTCTTTCTTTTTTTGTGTTTTTTATGAAATCTAATTTCTTAAATCCCAGTCCTGCCATGTCTAGAGGGAGAGATGTAGTAAAGAAGGTCTCGCACGACGCACTGCGGCTTAACCTGATGGAAGTTCTGCTATACTACGCTATGCTCGCGATGCTGAGCAGCAGAAGACACCTTGGGAATTATTCTCCACGCCTCAATAAATTCTCTGTCCTATTTCTGCCAAACAGGAAATTAGAACTTGTGCTGGAATAATTCCTCTCCGGTTGACTTTCTGCCAATCCAATATTTTCTGTCCTGCGTTTATCTGGGCGGAGGCTGCTTGTCTAACAATTATCGGAGGCACGTCCAAACGATTTCAGGCAACATGCAATCTTCCATTGTCACTGCTGGCTCCCGGCAAGTGTAGGATTAAGGTGTAATCAGGGCAGGTATGAAAATTGCAGAGTCTTCCCACACTCACATAAAACATTCCTGACTGAAAATACTGTGGCCCTTGTTCTCTCCCAGGAGAGCAGGGAAAGGTTTCTAAATCCTGGTGAAGGGGAGAATGAACTTACTCTAAAAAGACTTGGATATATATGGCACCTTTCACCATCACCGGATGTCTCAAAGCGCTTCATAGCCAATGAAGTACATTTGGAGTGTAGTCACTGTTGTAATGTGGGAAACGCGGCATGCAATTTGCGCACAGCAAGCTCCCACACACAGCAATGTGATAATGACCCAGATAATCTGTTTTTGTTATGCTGATTGAGGGATAAATGTTGGCCCCAGGACACCGGGAGAACTCCCCTGCTCTTCTTCAAAATAGTGTCATGGGATCTTTTGTGTCCACTTGAGAGAGCAGACAGAGGTTTAATGTCTCATCTGAAAGACAGCACCTCTGACAGTGCAGCACTCCCTCGGGAGTGTCAGCCTAGATTTTTGTACATAAGTCTTGGGAGTGGGACTTGAACCCACAACCTTCTGACTCAGAGGTGAGAGTGCTGCCCACTGAGCCATTGGCTGGCTCTAGTGATTAGCCATGATCTCATTGAATGGCAGAGCAGGCTCGAGGGGCTCAATGGCCTGCTCTTTGTTCAAAAACTCCACTTTCCTGCCCAATCCCCATAATCCCACGATTCCAACTGAGGGTTTAATTTCACCGCAAACCTAGACTTGATCTTCATTCCCCTTGTGCAACGCCTTGGAGAGTTCAACGAGCGTTTTATACAATTAAAGAAAACACATGGTCAGCCATTGTCAAGGCAACAACAGCTCGACGCACCAACTGGATTTCCAAAACTGCTAGCTAAGCTGAAGTGTACACATATCCAGATATGAACTCCCTTGGAAGATCCAGTGTGCACATCAATCAAAAAGGATTCCAGCCCTCAGTGCGCAGCTCATAAGATGTGTTGCGCTGAACATTAATATAGCAAATTAATTGGCTCTACTTGATTGATTCCAAGTAATTCACTTGTGCCAACATTTTTCAAATTAGGTAACAGATCGCAACTGTCGCTCCTGGGTGACTGTGGGCGGAAATCCACAACATTCAAAGAGAAAGAAAGACTTGCATTTATATAGCGCCTTTCACGACCACCGGACATCCCAAAGCGCTTTACAGTCAATTAGGTACTTTTGGAGTGCAGTCACTGTTGTAATGTGGGAAACACGGCAGCCAATTTGCGCACAGCAAGCTCCCACAAACAGCAATGTGATAATGACCAGATAATCTGTTTTTTTGTTGTGTTGATTGAGGGATAAATATTGGCCCCAGGACACCGGGGAGAACTCCCCTGCTCTTCTTCGAAATAGTGCCACGGGATCTCTTATGTCCACCTGAGAGGGCAGACGGGGTGTCGGTTTAACGTCTCATCGAAATACAGTGCGGTGCTCCCTCAGTACTGCGTTGAAGTGTCAGCCTGGATTTATGTGCTCAAGTCCCTGGAGTAGGACTTGAACCCACAACCTTCATCCCCCACAGTCACTCCCCGCGATGCTGGAAACCTTCAGTAAAGCTGGACACTTGAGCGCGAAGAATCGGTGCCTGGGGAACAGTACCCTGGCAACAGGTGGCATTTTCAGGACAGGAGGAATAACTCTGGCCAATTAATCAACAGTGCTTCAAGGCATCACGCCTCTTCCTTATCTTGGGAGGAGCAGGCGAGGAGCGGGCGAGGATATTATTAGATTTGAGTCGCAAAGGCCAAGGTTTGAACTGACTGAGCGATCATGATTGACAAGGATGGAGGAGCCAAGAACATAACTCCTTTCTGCCCGTGTCCCTCTGTTTATGTAATCTCCTCCAGCCCCACAACCCTCCGAGATCTTTGCACTCCTCCAATCCCTGAATATAATCGCTCCACCATTGGCTGCCGTGCCTTCAGCTGCCTGGGCCCCAAGCTCTGGAATTCCCTCCCTAAACCTCTCCGCCTCTCTCCTCCATTAAGACGCTCCTTAAAACCTACCTCTTCCTGTCCTACTAGCTTATGTGGCTCGGTGTCAAATTTTGTCCGATTACGCTTTTGTGAGCGCCTTGGGACAGTTTAGAACGTGAAAGGCGCTATATAAATGCAAGCTGTTACTGTTTCTACGCATCCCGTTCCCTACTGCTGCCAACACACTGGGTACAAAATGCATCTTGCGACAGTACGCCACCTGAGAAAGATACTGTCGGCAGAAAAGGAATTCAGTCAATTTCCTGTGCAGGTGCAACATTGTCAGTGGGGCAAACGGACCCCACAGGCAGTGATGGCCCCACCCACCCTAACCCAATCGGCAGGTCAACAACACCGACCGTCACGTGTAGCAGCACTTACACTTATGTACACGTACGTGCAATGTATTTGCTTCATGGGTTCTTTGCTTAAGCACTCATAGCAACACATTGCTATTAAGAACTAGTTGGTTTATTAACAAAGGTTTAACAATCACACTACACATTACCAGTTCATCCACCAGGCTCACAACTGCATACCTCATTGTGGATGACCCAGACCCAACTGGCTGGGATTTTATTGAGTCTTGTGTGACATCATGCGACTGGCTAAGCCACTCACAATGCAACAGCTCTACAAACCTCTGAGCATACTCATACATTGCGATGCTTTTTACGGTTTACTTGTGACAGGTTTTGTCAGTCACTGAGTGAGCTCCCTGATGTACACGGGCTGTTATTAGAAGAATAATGAATGCAGATCCCATACCACTTAGTCACCTTGAGAAGACATTCCTAAAATTATATTCGGTTTTCCCGTCCACAAACCTTGCAATATTTTTTTAAGTTACCAAATTGTGCAGCAAAAACAGATCCCAGTGCAGCAATCACTCAATATTTGCTTTTATTGCAAGCAATTAGAAAGTTGTCATTTCTCTGTACAGTGTACTCCCAATGCAATTTAATCCAGAAAGAGATTAAGGTTGGAATTTGAGAACATAAAGACTATTTAAAATTACTTTTAGGAGCTGTGCTCAACTTAGGTTCGAACTCCAGAGATCGGTAAAGTTCAGTATGAATATTCCCACGTCCGCCATTTTTACACAGTCAACTAGTCAATTTATTTGTTCCAAACTGTACATTACTGAGATTCTGCACTTGAATGATGTGGGCCCCACAACTTGTATTTATATAGCACCTTTAATGTAGTAAAACATCCCAAGGAGCTTCACAGGAGTGTTATCAAACAACATTTGACACCGAGCCACATAAGGAGATATTAGGACAGATGACCAAAAGCTTGGTAAAAAAGGTTGGTTTTAAGGAGCATCTTAAAGGGGGATAGAGAGGTAGAGAGGCGGAGAGGTTTAGGGAGGGAGTTCCAGAGTTTGTGCCCCAGGCAGCTGAAGGCACGGCCACCGATGGTGGAGTGATTATAATCAGGGACGCTCAAGAGGGCAGAATTGGAGGAGTGCAGACATCTCGGGCAGTTGTGGGGGGGTTGTGGGGCTGGAGGAGATTACAGAGATAGAGAGGGGCGAGGCCATGGAGGGATTTGGAAACAAGCTTCAAGCCATGCCGAGTGTGTAGTTGCATTGCTTATCGTCACCAGCTAAATGCAGCATAGATTCACGTTGGGAAGCGTGTTACTCACAGTGTGTTTTCTCTCTTGTTGATTATCAGATACATTTCGTAGAACTTGCCCTGTGGAATCGCTCCCTGTGGTACCAGTAAGCTGACGCCTGTTTGGAACAAGAAAGGAAAAGTTTGCAACTGAGGTGAAGTAACATGGGTTAGAAAATGTCTCGGTGCACGGAGCCAGCAGTGGGTCAGTGGGTAACACTCTCGCCTCTGAATAATGGAAGATTGTGCGTTCATGTCCTATACCTCGAGCACATAATCCAGGCTGACACTCCCAGTGCAGTGCTGAGGGAGCGCTGCACTGTCAGAGGTGCCATCTTTCAGATCAGACATTAAACCGTGGCCCCGTCTGCCCTCTCAGGTGGACGTAAAAGAACACTATTCGAAGAAGAGCAGGAGAATTATCCCCGGTGTCCTGGGGCCAATATCATCTTTCTTTTCAACATTTCAAAACGTGCTTTCAGTACTCTCGATTCAGTGGTACTTTATCTGCCAGTGTCATGGGCAAGAAGCATTGGATATTACATGGATAGATAGATAGAGACAGAGAGACTAATTAGACATGGTGCGGTCATTTTGAAAGAAAGATTTGCATTTATATAGCGCCTTTAACGACCACCGGACGTCTCAAAGCGCTTTACAGCCAATTAAGTTCTTTTGGAGTGTAGTCACTGTTGTAATGTGGGAAACGCGGCAGCCAATTTGCACACAGCAAGCTCCCACACACAGCAATGTGATAATGACCAGATAATCTGTTTTAGTGATGTTGATTGAGGGATAGATATTGGCCCCAGGACACCGGGGATAACTCCCCTGCTCTTCTGCGAAATAGTGCACCATGGGATCTTTTGCATCCACCTGAGATGGAATAGTTTGCAATATTAAAGCAATAATTAGGTTGAATTATTTGCATTTCTCCGTGATACTCAGTGACGTGGTAGGTCAACTGTGGCTTTGAGAGTAATTATTGCTAAAAGGTCCTAGCAGCTTTCTGTAAGGGTTTTGTATAAATGTGCATGAAACTGCTGAGGGCATTTTTAATCTCCAGTAATCTTGACATTTAGAGATTGCGAGTGCCAAGAGTAATGAAATCTGTTTGACAGGATAACTGCAATGGAAGACTGGTTTTCAGTTAATGTACTTGGCAGATGACATTTATCATAAATATAAATTTCATACCATTGTGCTATTGTTGGCATTTTGTGCGGGGAGTTTTTTTTTCATTATAAAGATGTTAGCACGGGAGCAGGAGTTTGCATCCCGTTCAGCATCGCAAACAGGAAATGATAATGAACTGGAAAAATAAATGTTGGTTTACATGTGAATCCATTAATTGGCCTTGGAGCCAAGCCAGCGGGACATCTTCTCCTTGTCTCAATGGAGACAGGAGGAGTTATGAAAGAGATTCCCGGTCGCCATATAATACCGAGGTGGACACACACTGCGGACCTCAAATTAGCACGGTTGGGGAGCTGGAACGCAATCTAAACACTGCAGCAAGGCCCGAGTGTTTCCTCAGGAATGCCCCATCACTTTCTGCCGTATACTGTATCAGCAGCTGTCTGGGAGCCGGGGCTGTGTGATGGCCAGCAGCCAAGCTCTCCAAAATTAAAGGATCGTGTTACCCTTCGACATAGGTTTACATGGGATATACGGCACAGAAACAGGCCATTCGGCCCAACCAGTCCGTGCCGGCGTTTATGCTCCACTCGAGCCTCCTCCCGTCTTTCCTCATCTAAATCTATCAGCGTAACCCTCTATTCCCTTCTCCCTCATATACTTGTCCAGCCTCCCCTTAAATGCATCGATACTATTTGCCTCAACCACTCCCTGTGGCAGCGAGTTCCACATTCTCACCACTCTCTGGGTAAAGAGGTTTTTCCTGAATTCCCGATTGGATTTCTTGGTGACTATCTTATATTGATAGCCTCTAGTTATGCTCTTCCCCACAAGTGGAAACGTTCTCTCTGTATCCACTCTATCAAAACCTTTCATCATTTTAAAAACCTCTATTAGGTCTTCTTTTTTCAAGAGAAAAGAGACCTATTCATCCTTTCCTGATATATATACCCTTGCGTTTCTGGTATAATCCTTGTAAATCTTCTCTGCACCCTCTCCAGTGCCTCTATATCCTTTTTATAATATGGCAATCAGACCTGTACTCAGCCCTCTAAGTGTGGTCTAACCAAGGTTTAGCATAACTTCCCAATTTTCAATTCTATCCCTCTGGAAATAAACCCTAGTGCTTGGTTTGCTTTGCTTAATGGTCTTGCTAACCTGTGTCACAACTTTTAGCGATTTGTGTACAGGCTGAACCTCCCTTATCCAGAACTCCCTTATCCGGAACCACCCCTCGTCCGGAACCATTCCTGGCCACCGGGCGGCGCATACGCAGAACTCCGACATTAAGTCCCTCTTCGCTGCTGACTCCCGCAATCGCTGGCAGACCCCGCGATCCACCGCCCCCGCCTCCATGATCGCTCTGCCGCACCCCCAGCCCCGATATCCCCTTGCTCAGTACCTGTACCATCCAATTTAACGTGACCACCCCTCGTCCGGAAAAATCCCTCATCCAGAACAGGCCAGGTCCCGAGGGTTCCGGTTAATGGCGGTTCAACCTGTATTTGTATTCCACCTCTACTCTCACCTCCAAGTTATAAGTGACCTCCCGGTCATGGTTATGCTGATAGATTTAGATGAGGAAAGACGGGAGGAGACTCGAGTGGAGCATAAACACCGGCATGGACTGGTTGGGCCGAATGGCCTGTAATCCTATGTAATCCTATGTAAACTCTACAATATGCTGTGTGCGGGACATGGAATGGGCGAAGGTCAGCTTCTACAGGACAGTTGGTGTGTACACAAAAATAGTCCAGCATTACACAGGATATACGGCACAGAAACAGGCCATTTGGCCCAACCAGTCCGTGCCGGCATCTATGCTCCACTCGAGCCTCCTCCCGTCATTCCTCCACTAACTCTCTGTATTCTATCCCTTGGTCAACTTTGTATCCATGCTGCTGCTCCCCATCTGTGCGAGAGTGCTCCAACTGATATCTCACTGCTTACATCACCATCGGAATCCCATTCTGTCTGGTCACTTACTGCTGTTACTTTCCACGTGTCACTGATCACTCTGCCCGCCCGCTATTCTCCAAATAAACCACCTGAGGCTCTGATTGATTTCTACTCACTCACTCGTCCACTCACTCACCCACTCGCTCACTCACTTGCTCCCTCGCTCACTCGCCTGCTCACTCACTCGCTCGCCCACTCACTCACTCACTCACCCACTCGCCCACTCATTCACTCACTGACCCGCTCACTCGCCCACTCTCGCCCACTCATTCACTCACTCACTCACTCACCCACTCACTTGCCCACTCACCCACTCACTCGCCCACTCACTCACTCGCCCACTCATTCACTCACTGACCCGCTCACTTACTCATTCGCCCGCTTACTCACTCACTCATCCACTCACTCACTTGCCCTCTTACTCACTCACTCGCCCACCCTCACTCGCCTGCTCGCTCATTCACTCGCTCACTCGCCCGCTCACTCGCCTGCTCACTCACTCACTCACTCGCTCGTTCACTTGCCCACTCACTTGCCCATTCACTCACTCACTCACTCGGCCACTCACTCGCTCGCCCATTCACTCGCCCACTCACTCGCTCTCACTCACTCGCTCTCACTCATTCACCCATTCACTCATTCGCTCACTCACTCACTTGCTCACTCACTCGCTTTCACTCACTCACTCACTTGCTCACTCACTTGCTCACTCACTCGCTTTCACTCACTCACTCACTTGCTCACTCACTCGCTCACTCACTCGCTTTCACTCACTCGCTCACTCGCTCGCTCACTCACCCGCTCACTCACTCACTCACTTGCTCACTCACTCACTTGCCCACTCGCTCACTCACTCACTCACCCACTCACTCACTCTCACCCACTCTCTCAATCACTCACACTCACTCACTTTCCCTCTTACTCACTCACTCACCGCTCTCACTCGCCCTCTCACTTGCTCACTTGCTCGCTCATTCACTCACTCTCATTCACTCACTCATCCACTCACTCACTTGCCCACTCGCCCACTCGCTCACTCACCCACTCGCTCACCCACTCACTCGCTCGCCCATTCACATTCACTCATTCATATTCACGCGCTCACTCACTCGCTCACTCACGGGTATCCATTATTCTTCGAATCCTAGAACTAACATAAGACTAACATTTGCGTGACTGCCCTTTCTAACGCAGGTACATTTTAATTGGGCTGATGCAGCATTGGAATGGTGCACAAACACTTTAAATGTTAATATTCAGCCAGTAATTTCTAGTCTTCTACAAACCATTTGCCAACATAGGAATTGCTAGATGAAAAAAGATTAAGGTTCATCCAATTCGCCTTCTATCATCCGGGTAGTCGTGTGATACGATAATGGAGTTGTTGACCAATCACGGCGAACGATCTCTATCAGTGCATCTACAACAGACCCAGACACGAGGCGAGGAAAACCCCAGAGTGGGGGAGAGCTTTGGGCACCACGGGTATAAAGTCCCCTGTTCCTCCCGAGCACCCTGCACTCACCACATGTCACAGCTCAAATTACCCATATACTGCATCCCAAAATATTATTTTCTGGAGGAACCTATCCAATTTGCCTTTGAATGAGTCAACACTAACGGCATGGCCATCTCCCGAGGGAGTCTATCCCACAGATTGACCACTCGCTCACTGAAATATTGTTTCCGCAGAGTACTTTTGAATGACTCCCCCTTCAAGCTCTGGCCTTGTCCACTGCTGTTCCTGTTCTGGACACGGTGAAAGCGCTCACCTGGTCTACATTATTCAGTCCCTTTAGAATCCCAAAACAGCAACCACAGAACCTCTCAACCTCCTCTACCAGTGGGAACATGCCCAGGTTACATAATGCGCTCCTCATAATCCAATCCCTCCAGCCCCTCAATCATTCTGGTTGCATTTGAAGCCTTGATTATATTTGCTGCCTTGCAGTCACTGCCAGATATCCATTCATGTCCCCGACTATGCTACAGCTGAAATTTGAGACTTACTGAAGTGGGACGGAGTGGAGGTATGCACAATGGCTGCAGTTGATGGCTGGGCCCTCAGCTATCTCGGTCCTCAGCTGGTTAGACCTCAGCAGTAGTAGCTGACCTACATTGGCTCAAAGTCCAGCAGTGCCTCGATTTTAAAATTCTCATCCTCGTTTTCAACTCCCTCCATGGCCTTGCCCTCCCTATCCTTGTAATCTCCTCCAGCCTCACAAACCCCCGAGATGCCTGGGCTCTTGCGTATCTCCAATTTTAATCGCTCCACCATTGGCGGCCGTGCTGAGCCCTTAAACTCTGCACCTCTCTACCTCTCTCTGCTCCTTTAAGACGCTCCTTAAAACCTACCTTGTTGACAAAGACCTTTAGTGACCCATCCTATTATCTCCTTACATGGCTCGGTGCCAATTTTGGTCCGATGGCGCTGCTGCGAAACGCCTTGGGACGCTTCCCTACCTTAAAGGCGCTGCATAAATGCAAGTTGTTGTTGTAGCCGAGGCCTCGTCTGCTCACTCAGGTGGATGTAAAAGATCCCATGGCACTCCCTGGTGACCTAGCCAATATTTATCCCTCAATAAACCAATGTTCCCTGCAAGCTGTGCTTTGGTCTGTGCAGCCTGTATCGTCGAATGTGTGGTCCCTTTAAATTTCTGCGCATGCGGGTTATTTACCTGCATGGGACCTTGCAGATTACTGCGTGGCCACACGCGCAACTTAGCGGGCACATTGCAACCAACACCTAAAACAGATGATCTGGTCATCATCACATTGCTGTTTGTGGGAGCTTGCTGTGCGCAAATTGGCTGCTGCGTTTCCCACAACAGTGACTACACTTCAAAAGTACTTCATTGACTGAGAAGGGCTTTGGGACGTCCGGAAGGTTGTGAAAGGCGCTATAGAAATGTAAGTCTTTCTTTCTTTTGAGCTCTACCTCACTATCACTTCTCTCGACCTCTCCACGGTCTCTAAATTCTCAAGACTGCTTGTCCGACATCCAGTTCTGGATGGGGCAGAAATTTTCTCCAATTGAATATTGGGAACAACGAAGCCATTGTTTTCGGTCCCTGCCTCAAACTCCGTTCCCTAGACACTGACTCCATCCCTCTCCCCAACTCCTGTCTGAAGCTGAACCAGACTGTTCGTAACCTTGGTGTCATATTTGACCCTGAAATGAGCTTCCAACCATCTCTCCGCAGTATAACTAAGACTGCCTATTTCCACCTCTGTAACATCGCCCGTCTCCGCCCCCTGCCTCAGCTCATCCGCTGCTGAAGCCCTCATCCATGCCTTTGTTACCTCTAGACTTGACTATTCCAATGCACTCCTGGCTGGCCTCCCACATTCTACCCGACGTAAACTAGAGGTGATCCAAAACTCGGCAACCTGTGTCCTAACTCATACCAAGTGCCGTCACCCATCACCCCTGTGCTCGCTGACCTACATTGGCTCCCGGTTAAGCAACGCTTCGATTTCAAAATACTCCTCCTTATTTTCAAATCCCTCCATACCCCTCGCCCCTCCCTATCTCTGTAATCCCCTCCAGCCCCACAACCCCCCCCGAGATGTCTGCGCTCCTCTAATTCTGCCCTCCTGAGCATCCCTGATTATAATCGCTCCACCATCGGTGGCCGTGCCTTCTGTTGCCTGGGCTCCAAGCTCTGGAACTCCCTCCCTAAACCTCTCCGCCTCGCTACCTCTCTTTCCTCCTTCAAGCCGCTCCTTAAAACCTACCTCTTTGACCCAGCTTTTGGTCACCTGCCCTAATTTCTTCTTCTGCAGCTCAGTGTCAAATTTTGAATCTCCTAATACACCTGTGAAGCGCAGGGGGACCGTTTCACTCCGTTATATGTACAAGTTATTGCTGTTACATACCCTATTGCAAGTCGGAGGTACAAACCTGAGTTGGGCAGCGTCAGTCGTCCACCCAGACAGCCGAAGGTTCCGCTGGCACTGTACCCGGGCTCCCTGGGCATGGTGCCCAGGTGCTGCGAGCTGAGCACTTTGTTCCTCATGTTCATGACCACGTTGCTGTCCTTGCTGTTACCCCCTGGATAGGTGCCCAGCGGTGCCTTGCTCGGAGGCTCCATGCTGCCCACCAGCACCGAGGCGGTGGTGGAGGAGTTGTAGACTTTGATCTTCAGGCTGGGCAGTGGGTCCAGCAGTGGAGAGTTGGTCATGGGGATCTTGTCGGCCGTGTCCTGCAGGGTGTACATCGGCCCGCGGTACGAGCCAGCGTTGGCCGTCAGGTCCGGCTGCATCGACGAGCTCAGCAGCTGTGAGTTGTCTGGAACGGGGCAAGAAACACAAACACGCATGAGATTCACGTCAAAGTCGGCAGCACAGAGACAGGCCATTCGGCCCAACCGGGTCCCCACCAGCCTCCTCCAACCTCTGCTCCATCTCACAGTGTCAGTCGTGGCTCAGTGGGCAGCACCCTCGCCCCCCTGCCGAGTCAGAAGATCGTGGGTTCGAGTCCCACTCCAGGGACTTGAGCACAAAAATCCAGGCTGACACTCCCAGTGCAGTGCTGAGGGAGTGCTGCACTGTCGGAGGTGCCGTCTTTCGGATGAGACGTTAAACCGAGGCCCTGTCTGCTCTCTCAGGTGGATGTAAAAGATCCCATGGCACTATTTCGAAGAAGAGCAGGGGAGTTATCCCTGGTGCCTTGGCCAATATTTATCCCTCAATCAACATCACTAAAAACAGATTATCTGGTTATTATCACATTGCTGTTTGTGGGAGCTTGCTGTGTGCAAATTGGCTGCTGAGTTTCCTACAATACAATAGTGACTACACGCCAAAACTACTTCATTGGCTGTAAAGCGCTTTGGGACGTCTGGTGGTCGTGAAAGGCGCTATACAAATGCAAGTCTTTCTTTCATCCCACCACCATATCCTTCCAATCCTTTCTCCCTCATGTACTAATCCAGCATCCCCTTAAATGCACCAAGTTAGTTGCCATGACAACTCCACAAGCTCCACATTCTCACCGCTCTCTGGCAAAAGGAGTCTCTCCTGAATCCCTTCTTGGATTTATTGGTTGACCATCTGATATCGATGGTCCCCTAATTTGGGACATTCCCGCAGGAGTGGAGTTTCGGGGCTGTATTTCCCGGCGCTTTGCGCTGCGGGTTGCGCCCTGGAGCGGTGTGAAAGGCGGCGGCGAGTTCTCCAGCGTCCCGCCGCGATCCTCGGGTTGGGTTTTGCCGCGGCGCGGAGCAGCACCGGCGGGAAGAGCTGGGCCGGGTGTGCGGCGCCCCTGGTTGGAGCTTGGACTCGAACCCGACCCGTCCGCCTGGAATCGCGTCTCGCAATGGCCGCCTGGGAAACCAGAGCGGTCCGGCCATGCCGCGAGCGAAGAGCACGGTAAATGTACTGTAACAGGAAGCGCGAGCATTTTAATTTTTTTGCAATTTGTGTTGTGGTGGCGTGGACAATGTTTTGGGAATGTTCTTGTGTTTAATTTTTAAGGTTCCCGTCTTCCCCCCCCCGCCCGCTCTCTCTCGGAGCGCACACGGCCTGGCACTTTAGTTTGTGAGTTTCCCACCCTCACGCCACGAGAGGTGTACAACGCCTCCCTTCGTGCTGCGCCCCCTGACACAGGGCCCAGATGCTCCAACTTCCTTACCCAAAGCGCAAACCATTCCCGGCCGCTACGTTTCCCGCCCCATCTCCGTTTACGCCCCGAAGACAGAAAAGCCTCAAGAATCCAGCCCGACGTATTAAGAAAAATTGATGTCAGAGCCAAAAACCGTGCCAAAGTCAAGTGCTTTCGCTGTGCAGACCCATATCATACAGGCTCAGTTATGCAAAGATGTCCTGCCCCATTCCCACCAGGAATTTTGCAATAATCGCAAAAAAGACCGACTTGCCGGAGTGTCCCAGTGATTTCTGGCGGGCAGAGATTGTCTGGCCCGACATTAATTACTGCCCGTACGGGTCACACCCCTACACTCGTGGCTCCCTTCCCCTGCTGCACTCCTTGGCTGAGGTACTAAATCTTTCTGTGGCAGCGATTTCGCGGACAGCGGCGATTAGGCTTGTCAATACTAGAACAATTATGCTGGGGTGACTAACTGCCTCCCTGGAGGAAGTGATCTCTCCTGTGTACGTGTCACTTCACAGCTTCCTCGAGTGGGGACAGCGGATGGCTTTTCAGGTGGGAAAAAGGTGACTGCAGCACTTGCCTGGTGACCTTAAAACTCAGGCCCCATCTGCCCTCTCAGGTGGAAGGAGAAGGTCCCTCCGCCCTCTTTCGAAGAACAGCAGGGGGAGTTCTCCCCGGTGTCCTGGGGCCAATATTTATCCCTCAACCGACATCACAAAAAAACTGATGATCTGGGGCATTATCTCATTGCTGTGTGTGGGAGCTTGCTGTGCGCAAATTGGCTGCCGCGTTTCCCACATTACAACAGTGACCACACTTCAAACAGTACTTCATTGGCGGTAAAGCGCTTTGGGAAGTCCTGAGGTCGTGAAAGGCGCTATATAAAGGCAAATTCTTTCTTTTTCTTTCTTGGCTGCAGTCAGAAATAAAAGTTTACCCCCAGCACCCCCCTCGCCCCCTCCAACACCCACTTCCCGCACCCACTCACCCCTTTTTCTGGTGAGAGTTTTTGTTTTCTGCGGGTCTCACCTTCGAACACCTCGATTTTCCACCTTCATTCGGTAAAGTTACAGTAAACCGTTTAGAAAATACCGGTTAGGCCCCAGCTGGAGTACTGTGTCCCAATTCTGGGCGTCGCACTTTAGGAAGGATATCAAGGCCTTGGAGAGGGCGCAGAGAAGATTTAGCAGAATGGGGCCAGGGATGAGGGACTTCAGTGATGTTGCGAGATTGGAGACACTCCTTAGAACAGCGAAGGTTAAGGGGACATTCAATAGCGGTCTTCAAAATTATGAGGGGTTTTGACAGAGAAGTTGGGGAGAAACTGGTGGGAGGGTCGGTAACCAGAGGACACGGATTTAAGATGATTAGCAAAAGAACTAGAGGGGCGAGATGAGGAGATGTTTTTACGCAGTGGGTTGTTGTGATCGGGAACGCGCTGCCTGAAAGGGCGGTGGGAGCAGATTCAATAGTGACTTTCACAGAAGAATTGGATAAATACTTGCAAAGGAGAAATCTGCAGGGCTGTGGGGGAAGAGCAGGGGGGAGTGGGACTAATTGGATCGCTCGACCAAAGAGCCGGAACAGGCACGATGGACAAAGCGGCATCCCTTTATGTATCATTCTATGAGTTCCGCCCAGCTTCCAGCAGAGAACAGGGCAGTAACGTAAATGGGGGAGAGTGGGGGGGCAAGGGGCTGGTGTGACACCAATATTCCCCAAACCCTCCCGGGATGACGCCAAGACGCAGTAGCTTGGGTTATATTGGCAAATCAACGCGCCTCGAGATCACAATAGGGCAAGGTTTTAAACACCAGTGACCCAGCAACAGGGTGTCCTTTTGAATTGGGCGCTGTGCGTGCGTGTGTGTACGTGAGTTACAAAAGTTCTCACTCTCCTGTGCCCCAGTGACTTTGTAAATCTTAGACATGTGCAATGTATGCACCTGTGAGTATGCTCACAGGCCTTCCGCGGGAGGTGGGCATCGGAGGAGCTGGAATGCATCATCTCAACAGGGAACAAAATTTAAATGTAATTTGATTTGATATGGTTCCCTTCAATGTTTAACTGTCAATCTGTTGTTGTTGGTACCCTCAATAAAAAAGGGGAGGTATTTGATTAAAAGCTACTTTAAAAATAGTTGTAGAGCTGTTGAATTGGGAGTGGCTTAGCCAGCCACGTGATGTTCACAAGACTCAATAAACCCCAGCCAATTGGGTCTAGGTCATCCATGATGAGGTATGCAGTTGTGAGCCTGGTGAATGAACTGCTAATGTGTCGTGTGATTGTTAAACCTTTGCTAATAAACCAACTTGTTCTTAATAGCAATGTGTTGGTGTGAATTCTTAAGCAAAGAACCCATGAAGCAAATACATTACAATGTGGTTTGTTTAGTTAAGTGTTCGGCTACCTGAGCATCCAATGCGCTGCTTGAATTAGTATTCCTGTGAACTGGGACTAAAAAATAAGCATGCTATGCAATTTTTCTCCTCACAGCCCGAATTGCACATTCTGTAATTCCAATTGGGACAATTACAGAGCAGACGCAGCACATATTTCACGCAAAACCGAGCAGATTTCTCAGAGGTGCTTCTGCCTCCAAGGGGGAGATGAGGCAGCCCATTGATTATATCTTGTGCACGATTATGCAAAGTCAGGTAATTGGGGATCATCTGTATGCCGTATAAGGTGGCACTGTCACCCTTGAGTGATCCCTTTAAAGGGGCAGCCTCATTATTCACAGCCTTTCTTAACGGGACGTCACAGCTCACATAATAAGTTATGGGTAGCGTCAGCTTGGATCTTAAGAAATAGGAGCAGGATTCCGCCATTCGGCCCCTCGAGCCTGCTCCGCCATTAAATTCGATCATGGCTGATCTGATCTTGGCCTCAGCTCCACTTCCCCGCCCGCTCCCCATAACTCTTCACTTCCTTATCGCTCAAAAATCTGTTTATCTCCATCTTAAATATATTCAATGACCCAGCCTCCACAGCTCTCTGGGGCAGAGAATTCCAAAAGTTCACCCTCTGAGAGAAAAATTCCTCCTCATCTCCGTCTTAAATGGCCGACCCCATATTTTGAAACTATGCCCCCTAGTTCTAGATTCCCCCACGAGGGGAAACATCCTCTCTGCATCTACCCTGTCAAGTCCCCTCAGAATCTTATATGTGTCAATAAGTTCACCTCTCATTCTTCCAAACTCCAATGGGAATAAGCCCAGCCTGCTCACCCTTTCCTCATAAGACAACCCCTTCATCTCATGAATCAGTTAGTGGGACTTGCGGCAAACAGCGGCCAGTTCTGGGTTCAAGCCCCCACTACAACACCCGAGCACATAACCGAGGTCAGCAGATGCCGTTGTTTGGGCGTGAAAATAAACGGAGTTCCCGCTTGGTGGTTACAGTGGCTGTAACCAGGCATTCAGGGTTGCTCTCATACAGGCAGTTTCTGTCACACTGTTGAAGCCCAGGTATTCAAAACCCTCGCCAAGGCCCTGACATGCTTCCTAAAGTGTGATGCCCACAACTGCACACAACATTCTACCTCAGGCCTAACCAGGGTTTTATAGACTGTTGCCACAATTTCCTAGCTTACGGTGTCAGGTGTGGCTCAGTGGGCAGCACTCTCGCCTTGACGTCAGAAGGTTGTGTGTTCAAGTCCCACTCCAGGGACTTGAGCACAGAAATCTAGGCTGACACTCCCAGTGCAGTGCTGAGGAAGTGCCGCACTGTCGGGGGGTACCATCTTTTGGATGAGACGTTCAACCGAGGCCCCACCTGCTCTCTCAGGTGGACATAAAAGATCCCACGGCACTATTTCGAAGAAGAGCAGGGGAGTTATCCCCGCTGCCTTGGAGCCAATATTTATCCTTCAGTCAACATCACTAAAAAAACAGATTATCTGGTCATTATCACATTGCTGTTTGTGGGAGCTTGCTGTGCGCAAATTGGTTGCTGTGTTTCCCACATTGCAACAGTGGCTACACTCCAAAAAGTACTTAATTGGCTGTAAAGTGCTTTGAGATGTCTGGTGGTCGTGAAAGGTGCTATATGAATGCAAGTCTTTCTTTCTTTTTATGGCCCCCTAGTTTTGGTCTCTCCCAACATCTTCTCCATGCCTACCCTATCCAACCCTTTCATAACGTTATCGGCCTCTATCAGATCACCCCTCAGCCCACTCTGTTCCAGAGAAAAGTATGTTGTGAAAGGCGCTACAGAAATGCAAGTCTTACTTTCTATCTGGCTTCAATTAACCGTGTAGCGCCTTGGGATCCTTTGCCCGTCGAACGGCGCGCGGCTCCCATCGTAGGAAGCAGCCGGCCGCGAGCGGACGCTCGATCACTCACCGTGCCGGGCCGTCTTGAAATTGACAGGCTGGAAGCCTCCGGTGAGAGCGGCAGAGGAGTCGGTGATGTCGGTGTCGAAGTCCCGGCAGCTCCTCCGGTACACAATGATGCCGAGCACCAGCATGATCACCACAAAGACAAAGATGGCCACCACCAGCCCCGCGTACAAGGCTACGTCGCCGCCGGCATCCATGGCTGTCGGGTTCAAGGAAAGGTCAAGAGGTCAGCGGTGTGTTCTTAATCATAGGCACATGGGAACAGGAGGAGGCCATTCAGCCCCTCGAGCCTGTCCCACCATTCAATGAGATCATGGCTGATCTGTATCCTAACTCAATCCACCCGCCTTGGCTCCATATCCCTTAATAACCTTATAACATAACATAAGAAATAGAAGCAGGATTCGGCCATTCGGCCCCTCGAGCCTGCTCCACCATTCAATAAGATCATGGCTGATCTTCTATCTCAACTCCACTTTCCCGCCCGATCCCCATATCCCTGGATTCCCTTACCTAGCAAAAATTTATCGTTCTCAGATTAATCGATCTGGCATCTACTGCTCTTTGTGGGAGAGAGTTCCACACTGCTACCACTCCTTGCATGAAGAAGTGTTTCCTAACCTCTCCACAAAGACCTAGCTCTGATTTTAAGACCAAGTCCCCTTGTCCACTCTCCCTGCAACCCCCCCCACCCCACCAGCGGAAAACGTCTCTCTCTATTTACCCGGTCAATTCCTCGTGCCTTTAGCTGCTTGGGTCCCAAGCTCTGGAATTCCCTCCCTAAACCTCTCCGCCTCTCTACCTCACTTTCCTCCTTCAAGACGCTCCTTAAAACCTACCTCTTTGACCCAGCTTTTGGTCATCTGCCGTAATTTCTTCTTATATGGCTCGGTGTCAAATTTATTTGTTTTGCCTTAAAACACTCCTGTGAAGTGCCTTTGGGGCATTTCACAACGTTAAAGGCGCTTTATAAACACAAGTAATTGTTTCAGAATCCTAAAAACCTCAATCACATCACCCCTTAGCCTTCAATATTCCAGGGAATACAAGCCTACTTTGTGTAGTCTCTCCTCATAATCTAACCCTTGAAGCCCCGGTAACATTCTGGTGAATCTGCACTGCGTTCCTTCCAAGGCCAATCTAACCTTCCCAAGGTGCATTGGCCAGAACTGTAGACAGTTAGAAAGAATGATCACACGCACTGTAAAAACAAAGCTAGTTTGGAAGCAAACTGATCCCTTCCATTGACTATTCTATTTTTAGAACGTGTATAATAACCATTGCTGCAAAGAGGCATCTTCTAATAAGCCAATTCATTTCCCTGTCACAGTGAGAGTTTCAAACTCTCAGACATACAGGAAACCAGAGCCTAAAAGTGATTGCAACCACTTTTTATTTTAGTAAAAATCTTTGTACCAGTGGATCTCCTCTACCTTTGCCCATGTCGGGTTGAGGCAAAGTCAATTTCCCTCAGTGATGCTACAGGTACAACTATGGGGATCTAGAGCTTACAGGATCGCATCTATTACACTGTAATACACAGTATTTTTACAGGCCATTCGACCCAACAGGTCCGTGCCGGTGTTTATGCTCCACACGAGTCTCCTCCCACCTCTCTTCATTTCCCCCCTTCGATTCCTTTCTCACTCATGTGTTTATCTAGCTTTCCGCTAATTGCATCTATTTGCCTCAACCATTCTTTATGGTAGCGAGTTCCACATTCTCACCACTCTGTAGCTATGGGGGTGACTGTGTGAGGCGTAGCTTTATAATGGGAGAAATCTGACTCGAGAGGCATGGCAGAATGGTCATGCCCAAGTAAGGAATGTGTGACATACATAACAAATTACAGATAGATGTCCTTCACGGGAGGTTGCAAACCTGCTACTTCACGGGGCCCTGGAACACCACCACCTCCACGTTCCCCTCCCAGTCACACACCATCCTGACTTGGAAATATATCGGCCGTTCCTTCATCGTCGCTGGGTCACAATCCTGGAACTCCCTCCCTAACAGCACTGTGGGGGCACCTTCACCACACGGACTGCAGCGGTTCAAGAAGGCGGTTCACCATCACCTTCTCGAGGGGCAATTAGGGATGGACAATAAATACCGGCCTTGCCAGCGACGCCCACATCCCAGGAACTAATTTTTAAAAATCACACTGTCGGTCCCAAACATACCAACACAATGCGATTGTTTCAAATTCCTTTCTTCATTATTTTGTCGGACATACTAAAAGAGTGGGTTAATGCCTACACTAAAACAGTACGGTAATCCCAGTGCCTAATTTCATGTTCAATGCCTCAGGGTCAGACTGCCACCGAGAGTGATCCTACACACACCTTGTGACGTACGCACCTGTGAGTATGCTCGCAGGTTTGTAGAGCTGTTGCATTGTCCACCGGTACGCTCACAGCCTTCCGCGAGAGGTGGGCGCCGGAGGGACTGGAGTGCATCATTACCCCAGCAACCAAATTTTAATTTGATCATTTAAAGTTTAAAGTTTAATTTGTCGGTTGTACTGCCCCTTTAACAAGGGGGCAATTGATTTATAGGTTCACAAAAAATAACTGTGGAGCTGTTCCAGACACTTGATTTAAAGTTTCTACTCAAATAGTTGTAGAGCTGTTGGGTTGGGAGTGGCTTAGCCAGTCACGCGATGTTGACAAGTCTCAATAAAACCCCAGCCAGTTGGGTTCAGGGGATCCACGATGAGGCAGGTGGTTGTGAGCCTGGTGGATGAACTGGTAATGTGTCGTTTGATTGTTAAACCTTTGCTAATAAACCAACTATTTCTTAATAGCAATGTGTTGCTCTGAATTCTTCAGCAAAGAACCCATGAAGCAAATACATTACACACTTTTAGCATTGATTGGTTACCAGGACACAGTGACCATGGAAACGTTGACTGTCAGGCACAGAAACGTGCTGTTCGATTCGCCGAGCTCTCTCTATCTTCCACTAGCTCCCACATCCCAGATGATTAAGAAACATATGGAACTTTTATCGCTCCTGTGAAGGCCGTGCCTAGCTTGCGTTCACGGGGCAGTGTGCGAGCCCCAGACCCACAGTCAACGATCACTGTACGTGACTAAGAGAAACAAAATGAATGCGAAATAATAAAATGGGAACTTACTAGAGGTTTTTGGTTCATTTAATAGCTTTTTATCTGTTAAAAAAAAAGCAAAAGTAAAATCAATATGGAAAGAGAATGAAATGAAATTGTTGTGACTGTACATAAAAAACCCCAGAAAATTAAGGAAAATAAAAATGAAAGCACTCAATACTTTTAATACTCGGAAAATCACTGTCCCCGCACGCAGGAGGTTTGGTGGAAACCATTTTGTGATTCTGTACAGAATAATGAATGGGGTGTTGATGTAACAAGATGGAGGGTTGAGAAAATGTTGTAAGTTGTGAGGGTAGTGACCAAGGATGGTACTAATGTGACCTGAATCCTGAGACTCACTTAGAGCGCCCTAACACTCTCGCTGCACGTCCTTGAGCGCCCAATCACCATTGTGAGGTGAGCCTCATGTGACAGGATGAAGCATTTTACAGACTTTTACGGGCAAGCAGCCATGTAATCTTTGGTAAATAAGCTGCAAACTGCACATGGGGAAGTGGCCCGAGATGATTTGCCTGCCAATTTTCTCTGCTATCTCTCCCAACAGGGCATCTCATTCACAACGGGCCCTTTTGCATCCATTGCGCTAACGCAAGGTGAGCTATGTGTCTCCAACAGTGCTGGAGTCCCAACGTTTGCTGCACAGCACGGAAGTTTGAAGGTGCAGAAAGCACATATCTTTGTCTCAGCATCAGAGGCAGTCCCTCGGAATCGAGGAAGACTTGCTTCCTCTCTAAAAGTGGGTTCTCAGGCGACAATTACAGTCGCTGTCACAGGTGGGACAGACAGTGGTTGAAGGAAAGGGTGGGTGGGGAGCCTGGTTTGCCGCACGCTCCTTCCGCTGCCTGCGCTCGGTTTCTGCACGTTCTCGGCGATAGGACTCGAGGTGCTCAGCGCCCTCCCGGACGCTCTTCCTCCAATTTGGGCGGTTTTGGGCCAGGGACTCCCAGGTGTCGGTGGGGATGTTGCACTTTATCAAGGCGGCTTTGAGGGTGTCCTTGAAACATTTCCTCTGCCCACCTGGGGCTCGCTTGCCGTGTCGAAGTTTCGCGTAGAGCGCTTTGCTTTGGGAGTCTCGTGTTGGGCATGCGGACGATGTTGCTCGCCCAACGGAGCTAATCGAGCATGGCTAATCCTTCGATGATGATGATGCTGGGGTGTTGGCCTGAGCGAGAACACTGACGTTGGTGCGTCTGTCCTCCCAGGGGATTTGCAGGATCTTGAGGAGGCAACGCTGATGGTACTCCTTCAGCACTTTGAGGTGTCTGCTGTATATAGTCCACATCTCTGAGCCATGTAGGAGGGCGGGTATCACTACTACCCTGTAGACCATGAGCTTGGTGACGGGTTTAAGGTCCTGGTCTTCAAAAACTCTCTTCCTCTAACAGTCTACGAGTCCTCTAACAGAGACCTACAGATCAGGAGATAGGTTGGGAGGCTTTAGCCCCTTTAGGCTACTTGATCTCACCTTTCTATAATACCAACCCTATCAACTACGTCAACTCGATGGTGCCTGAAAAGGGAGGGATCAGTCCTTGGATGTCATGGCCCTTCACTCAAGTGTCATCCTTCAGAGCCCCAACTTAAGTGTAAGGGTACCTGATAACCCACTCATGTAGGGACAGAAATACACAGATGGACACAGCAGTGACAGGAAAAGCTCTTCCTTTGTTTACAATATAGAGGAGAGACACACAAACTCTTCCCCCTAAAAACAACCAGATGCTGGTCCTTTATCACTGTTTGTGGCCTGGATCTCCTGGCTGCATAACCAGTGATGAAATAAAGAACACAAAAGCAAAATACCGTGGATGCTGGAATCTGAAATAAAATGCTGGAAATACTCAGCGGGTTGGGCAGCGTCTGCGGAGAGAGAAACAGAGTTAACGGTTTGGGTCTGTGACCTTTCGTTCAGAACTGGAAAAGTTTGAGATGTAACAGATTGTTCCGGAAGTGCAGGGGCAGTGGAAGGGGGAGGGGAGGGAAGAACAAAAGGGAAGGTCTGTGATTGGGTGGAAGGCAGGCGAGATTAGAGAGACAAAAGGGATGATGGGCAAAAACGCAATGGGAATGGGACAAGTTAGGAAACAAAAGATGAGTCTAGAGAGGGTGTGAATGGCAGAATCATCACCGGCTGCTGCGGGAAAGAGAAAAAAAGGGGGGGTTGTAAATAAAAGGGAGGAAAGGGAAAAAGAATAGGGGCAGAGGATATGGTCTGAAATTGTTGAACTGGATGTTGAGTCCAGAAGGCTGCAAAGTCCCAAAACGAAAGATGAGGTGATGTTCCTCGAGCTTGCGTTGAGCATCGTTGGAACAGTGTAGGAGGCCGAGGTCGGAGAGGTCAGACTGGGAGCAGAGCGGGGAATTAAAGTGAAGGCGACCATCTCATTTTTGCCCATCATCCCCTTTGTCTCTCTAATCTCTCCTGCCTTCCACCCTATCACAGACCTTCCCTTTAGTCCTTCCCTCCCCTCCCCCTTTCATCCTGCACTTCCTTACATCTGTTGCATCTCGAACTTTTCCAGTTCTGACGAAGGGTCACAGACCCGAAATATTAACTCTGCTTCTCTCCACAGATGCTGCCTGACCCGCTGAGATTTCCGGCATTTTCTGTTTCTTTAAAATAAAATAAAGAACTCCTTGGCAGAGGTTGTGATAAGGAGCCTCTGCGATATGCAAGGCAGGCTAGAAACCTTGAAGCGAGCATGGTGAATGAGTTGTGGCCTTGTGAGCGGCGGTGGGGAGTGGGACTCGCTGGTCCCCAGAGCTGACACTTGACTATAGGCTCATTGAGCCTGTCATGACTCCTTTAGCTCTAAGTTTAATGTTTCGCAAACGTGGCTCCAAGGGTTTTCGGTTCGACAAATCACTGCAAATATGTCCGGAGGGGTTATTACTCAGCGGTGCCAGGAACAAGAGCTAATTTGACCTGACAAGTATGCAACTGTGGTCTTTTCAGATGTTTACTTACAGCGCGCAGAGCTGACCAAAAGATTCTGCTGTTGATGTATGAATGAAGACCAACGCACGTCATAGTTTCTTGGGAATGATCTTGACTTTGGTGAGGCAGTTTTTTTCCACCATGTCTGGCTACGTTGGCTCTTGCCTCTGCATCAGAAGCTTGTGGGTTCAAGTCAACGTTGAGAAAGGTAGGGGACAGTCAGCCTTGCTGTTGCTGGGCTGGCCAGGCAACAATATCAACAGCATCAAAAGGGATCAACTTCCCAATTGAGGAGCTTAAGTTTGAACCATAAGAACTTAGGGAATAGGAGCAGGAGTCGGCCATTCGGCCCCTCGAGCCTGCTCTGCCGTTCAATGAGATCACGGCTGATCTTCGACCTCAACTCCACTTTCCCGCCCGATCCCCATATCCCTTGGTTCCCCTAGAGTCCAAAGACCTATCGATCTCAGCCTTGAATATACTCAACGACTGAGCCTCCACAGCCCTCTGGGGCAGAGAATTCCAAAGATTCACCACCCTCCGAGTGAAGAAATTCCTCCTCATCTCTGTCCTAAATGACCGACCCCTTATCCTGAGACTGTGACCCCTGGTTCTAGACTCTCCAGCCCGGGGGAAACAACCTCAGCATCTACCCTGTCAATGCCGCCCCCCCCCCCCGCGTCAGTGGCAGAAAGAAAAGGATAACTGAACAGAGTTGAGACGGGATGGGACGAGAAAGAGAGGCAGAGAATAAAAAGCTCTTATTGCAGAATGGAAACCTATACAGCTCATACATCGCTCATCCATCTTTACACGAGTGCGGAACTTCCCTACACGAGCTTCCATCATTGCGTCCGAGATGGAATCGAGGTTGCTTTTCGCGTTTGGAGCCAGTGCTCACTCTGAGAGTCCCAGGGCCGTATGCGTGAGGCTGACGTGGAGATTGCCTGCTCAGTCAGTGCAGTGCGAGCAGCCTGAGCTCATTGTAAGCACAGCATCCGTGAGATATGCCCAGCTCTCTCACCTGCTGCTCAAGCCCACCCCTGCAGAGAAATCTGTCCAATGGCAATCTGGTTTTTTTTTTAAAATAACTCCTACTTACTCTGCATACACAGGCCATCTGTGCAGTTCTTGGACTCCAGCACGAGGCCGATGCAATCCTTGCCTCCGTTCCTGGGCGAGGGCTCCGTGCACTCACGGCTCCTCCAGTGGGTGCACTCGGTACTGCAAGCCGACCATTTGCTCCAGTCGGTCCAGCCGCCGTCAACTGCATCACACCAGAAAGAGAGAGGCACGCATTTATATAGCGCCTTCCACAACCAGCGGACATCTCAAAAGGGCTTTAAAGCCAATGAAATACTTTTGGGCTGTAGTCACTGTTGTATTGTGGGAAACACCAGCAGCCAATTTGCGCACAGCAAGCTCCCACAAACAGCAATGTGATAAAGACCAGATAATCTGTGTTATTTTTGTTATGTTGATTTGAGGGATAAATATTGGCCAGAACATTGGGGACAATTCCCCTGCTCTTCTTCGAAATAGTGCCATGGGATCTTTTACATCTATCTGACAGGGCAGACGGGGCCCCGGTTTAACATCTCACCCGAAAGACGGCACCTCCGACAGTGCGGCGCTCCCTCAGCACTGCACTGGGAGTGTCAGCCTGGATTTTTCTCAAATCTAGTTACAGGAGCGGGAATTTGAACCCACAACCTTCTGACTCAGAGGTGAGTGTGCTGCCCACTGAGCCACAGCTGACACAGTTTAGTTCCATGTTTGCAAAGAGCCGTTCTATCCCGTAACGTGGTTGGAGAACAAGTTGTACTGATTCTGACTTGGCAATAATACTTCTGGAAAGAGTCAGAGGTTATCGCAAACACAATCAACCTGTGTCGCAAACTGCGGTTGCTTCTGTATTTATAGTCTATGGAACAACTCTTAAGTTCAATTTAACTCGCTTTATTCTGGAGCTCAGTCAGCAATGTGTGGTTAAAAATGCCAATCCTCATCATCACCATAGGCAGTCCCTCGGAATCGAGGAAGACTTGCTTCCGCTCTTAGAATGAGTCCTTAGGTGGCTGAACAGTCCAATACGAGAACCACAGTCCCTGTCACAGGTGGGACAGATAGTGGTTGAGGGTAAAGGAGGGTGGGACTGGTTTGCCGCACGCTCCTTCCGCTGCCTGCGCTTGGTTTCTGCATGCTCTCGTTGACGAGACTTGAGGCTCTTGGCGCCCTCCCGGATGCACTTCCTCCACTTAGGGCGGTCTATGGTCAGGGACTCCCAGGTGTCGCTGGGGATGTTGCATTTTATCAGGGAGGCTTTGAGGGTGTCCTTGAAACGTTTCCTCTGTCCACCTTTGGCTCGTTTGCCATGAAGGAGTTCCGCGTAGAGCGCTTGCTTCGTGTCTGACATGTGGACAAAGTGGCCTGCCCAGCGGAGCTGCTCAAGTGTGGTCAAGTGTGCACCAACATCAGTGTCCTTGTCCAGGCCAACATCCCCAGCATTGAAGCACTGACCACACTTGAGCAATCCTCATACACACACACGCGGACGCTATACATCCTAGCTAGAGGGCGCTATACATTCTATCATTACAGCCTCTTCCACTCACCTGGGCACATGGTGGTGCAGCCAATCTTCTGAAAGGTCTGGCCCTCACAGAAGGCTCCACCATTGAGTGGCGCCGGGTTTGTGCAGGTCCTTGTCCGTTTCTGCCAACCTCGCCCACAGCGGTTGTTACACGAAGACCATTCTGTCCAGGTAGACCAGCCACCATTCACTGTGTGGGGGGTGGGGGGGGAGAGAAATCAGACAGAAGATGGTTATCCGGGAGATCGTTAACTGTATCGCCGGTTGTTTCCTGAAGTGAATGGGATTGGTCGTTCAATTATCGTCATGTACAATTCAAAATAGTCAACAGTAAACCTTTCTATCAACATCATAAAACAGGCTTCTGGAGAAGGTCGTCGATTCAAGTGACACCTTTAATGCAGGAGCATAGTAAGAGAAGGCAGCCATTCAGCCCCTCGAGTCTGTTC
Source organism: Pristiophorus japonicus (assembly GCF_044704955.1). NCBI lineage: Eukaryota > Metazoa > Chordata > Chondrichthyes > Pristiophoridae > Pristiophorus > Pristiophorus japonicus. Next base: position 6,400,963 of record NC_091998.1, on the reverse strand, counting down.
CGCCATTCAATTAGTTCATGGCTGATCTGTATCTTAGCTCCCACCTTGGTTCTGTATCACAAGAGATTAATGTGCAAAGTTAAAGCACATGGGATTGGGGGTAGTGTGCTGACGTGGATTGAGAACTGGTTGTTAGACAGGAAGCAAAGAGTAGGAGTAAATGGGGACTTTTCAGAATGGCAGGCAGTGACTAGTGGGGTACCGCAAGGTTCTGTGCTGGGGCCCCAGCTGTTTACACTGTACATTAATGATTTAGACGAGGGGATTAAATGTAGTATCTCCAAATTTGCGGATGACACTAAGTTGGGTGGCAGTGTGAGCTGCGAGGAGGATGCTATGAGGCTGCAGAGTGACTTGGATAGGTTAAGTGAGTGGGCAAATGCATGGCAGATGAAGTATAATGTGGATAAATGTGAGGTTGTCCACTTTGGTGGTAAAAACAGAGAGACAGACTATTGTCTGAATGGCGACAGATTAGGAAAAGGGGAGGTGCAACGAGATCTGGGTGTCATGGTACATCAGTCATTGAAGGTTGGCATGCAGGTACAGCAGGCGGTTAAGAAAGCAAATGGCATGTTGGCCTTCATAGCGAGGGGATTTGAGTACAGGGGCAGGGAGGTGTTGCTACAGTTGTACAGGGCCTTGGTGAGGCCACACCTGGAGTATTGTGTACAGTTTTGGTCTCCTAATCTGAGGAAGGACATTCTTGCTATTGAGGGAATGCAGCGAAGGTTCACCAGACTGATTCCCGGGATGGCGGGACTCACCTATCAAGAAAGACTGGATCAACTGGGCTTGTATTCACTGGAGTTCAGAAGAATGAGAGGGGATCTCATAGAAACGTTTAAAATTCTGATGGGTTCAGACAGGTTAGATGCAGGAAGAATGTTCCCAATGTTGGGAAAGTCCAGAACCAGGGGTCACAGTCTAAGGATAAGGGGTAAGCCATTTAGGACCGAGATGAGGAGAAACTTCTTCACCCAGAGAGTGGTGAACCTGTGGAATTCTCTACCACAGAAAGTTGTTGAGGCCAATTCACTAAATATATTCAAAAAGGAGTTAGATGAAGTCCTTACTACTCGGGGGATCAAGAGGTATGCAAGAAAGTAAGAATGGGGTACTGAAGTTGCATGTTCAGCCATGAACTCATTGAATGGCGGTGCAGGCTCAAAGGGCCGAATGGCCTACTCCTGCACCTATTTTCTATGTTTCTATGTTTCTATGTATCCCTTAATACCCTTACCTAATAAAAATGTACGAATCTCACTTGTGAAATTTTCAATTGATCCCCCCAGCCTCAACAGCCTTTCGGGGGAGAGAGTTCCAGATTCCCACTGCCCTGTGTGTGAAGAAGTGCTTCCTGACATCACCCCTGAACGGCCTGGCTCTAATTTTAAGGTGATGTCCCCTTGTTCTGGACTCCTCCCACCAGAGGAAATACAAGTATTACACAGTATTTACAGCACAGAAAGAGGCCATTGGGCCCAACCGCTCCGTGCCAGTGTTTATGCTCCACTCGAGCCTCAGCCCACCCCTCTTCATCCCACCCCATCAGCATATCCTTCTATTCCTTTCTCCCTCATGTGTTTATCTCGCTTCCCATTAAATGCATTAGTGCTATGCGCGAGGTGGAACTAGTATTGATCTACTCTATCAATTCCTTAAAGGGATCGATATCAGTTTAAGAGACGCAGTGAGAGTTACTAACACTGCTGCTCGACCTTTAGGGGGGCATTTAGTGCCCCTCACAGTCGGGGGTCAGCTGGTGATGGGAGTACGTGGGTGGCTCAGAAGTATAAGGGCGGGGTGGGGGAGAAATGCGGTTGGTTAGCGGGGCGCTGAACATTTTGCGCTGCGCTCGCTAGCCCCGCCCACTGGGTGATGTCACCGAGTGTGCAACGCCCCCGTAGCCCCGCATTTGCTAAATCGACCCTTTCCCCTGCCGTAGCGCCTGGCGCTGAGACCGGCCGGGGAAAGCAGTCGGTCTGGCGACGGTCCCGGGGCGATATTGTCCGCAGTGCACGGCAAGGGCTGAAATTGCACTTTTTAAACTTCTATTTATCTGTTGCGGTCGTGGGGAAGTGAGGGAGAGGCTTATTGAAATTTTCACCAGGATTTTTTTCTTTCATCTTTCGGCGCCAGGCACCCGAGCGGAAACGCACTGAGCCGGCCTCCGGTGCTGTCGCTCCATTAGCGCTTGAAGAGAAGCGTGGATCCCTTCCCTTCGTGCTCCAGTCTCCTCTTGGAGCGATGCAACCGAATATCCCACTTTGAGGCGGTAAACATCGTCCGGCGCTAATGGTAGCGGCCCAGCGCCGTCACCGCCTCAATGCGGGCGGCACCAAATTTCTAGCCCAAGGTTATTAACAGCATGTCCAACGTGACACTTCCCATGCTCAGTTATCACTGATGCACCTGCAGGCATCTGTTAGACTTCCCCACTCCTCCAATTAATCGCACGTCGCACTGGGGCAGGCTCATGTTCCTGACCAGTGAGAAATGCATCAATAAACCTGGCGGCCAGAGTAACACAGTCCTTTGTATCGGGCCTTATTGGCAACTCTGAAGAATGGGTTGAAGCACTCGAGCGATTATTCTGCACCTTTCGTCTTCAATCCCATAATCAGCATATTAATTCCCTCTCCTCTCACTGTAATGGACTGCTGCCTATTTAAAGGACCATGCACAGCTGTTGGCTGTTTTCCTTTTCCGCTTCCCAGACGACTGGCGGCGAAAGAATAGTCGCGGAGCAGAGAGGAACCGACCTGACACAAGGTTTGCCGTGCCGCTGGCCAAACTAAGATAGCTGGCTGCGTTGCCAAACCTGTGATTTGAGCCCAGGTGTTGTCTAACATGCCTGCGCGGTGAAGTGGAGCACACGGTAATCGGGAGACTGCCGTGTTCAAACCTTCACCAAGTAAATGACAGATTATTAACTGCAGCGTTGCCATTTTTTTCGGTACTCCCGACACCAGGGCAGAGTTTGACTTTGTGCGCGACAGTATGAATCTCTCCCACACTTCTGTTTCCATTGGTCAATGGGACCTGGCTCAACCACGTACTCCACAGAATTACATGGACTATACGGCACAGGAACAGGCCATTCGGCCCAACCAGTCTGTGCCGGTGTTTATGCTCCACTCGAGCACCCTCCCGTTCCATCTGCCTCGTCTCGGCCTTTCAGCCCATCTTTCTATCCCCTTTTCTCTCGTGTACTCATCTCGTTTCCTTTTCAAATGCATCTGAGCTATCCGCCTCAACCACTTCCTGTGGTAGCGAGGTCCACATTCACACCACTCTTTGAGTAAAGAAATCTCTCCGTGTTTCCCCATTGGATTTATTAGTGACTACCTTGTATTCACGGCCCCCCAGTTTTGTTGATATCACATTCAGTCGCCTCTGGTAGAACCGGCCACGACTCGAGGATCATTCTGGAGGCCAGAGTGTGCCCCAGCCATGGCCTCTGAGTCAGAAGGTCGTGGGTTTAAGTCCCACTCCAGGTACTTGAGCACATAAATCCAGGCTGACACTCCCAGTGCAGTGCTGAGGGAGTGCTGCACTGTCGGAGGTGCTGTCTTTCGGATGAGACGTTAAACCGAGTCTGCTCTCTCGGGTGACACTATTTTGAAGAAGAGGAGGGGAGTTATCCCCGATGTCCTGGCCAACATTTCTCCCTCATTTGACATCACTAAAACAGATTATCTGGTCATTATCACATTGCTGTTTGTGGGAGCTTGCTGTGCGCAAATTAGCTGTCGCGTTTCCCACATTGCAACAGTGACTACACTCCAAAAAATACTTTGTTGGCTGTAAAGCGCTTTGGGATGTCCGGTGGTCGTGAAAGGCGCTATATAAATGCAAGTCTTCTTTTTTCTTTTCAGAGATAACAACTCTCTCCTTAAATCCCGCTCCCCTGCTCCGCCCTTACCTCCAACAAGAAGTGCGAGGTGCTCAGGGATTCATTCTCACCAAGACTGAGACCATCTGATCAGCTGTCTCTGCTGCCTCCCCACTCCGTTCACCCCTGACCCTTCCTTCCCCGCTCCCTTTAACCCCCTGACCCTTCCTTCCCCGCTCCCTTTAACCCCCGACCCTTCCTTCCCCGCTTTCCTTCCCCAGCCCAGAACCCGTGTTGTTCTCTGGATATGTGCAGTACAAATCCTTAAATTTGAGCCATCAAAAACGGCAGATAAAAACGTCCAAGAGAAATTCATATCACCAGGTTAAGCACTTAGACTGTGAAGGAACAAGCCACAATTATAATAGCACCATTAAATTCATAAGCCTAGAAATTGCTGTGTGTGAAATTACAGTAACAGCGTTTTAATGAAAGGACTTTGCGCCTTATTCCATTCTGTGTTAGAAGAGCAGGCACAGTAAAGGTGGACAAAGATGCAGTAATTTCTAGGCCGTTGCTGGAGCTCTTCGCCCCTGCGGAGGGGCCAAGCTGCAGGAGACCCTAATTCTGGACCAGGAGGGAATAGAGTGTAACGTTTGTTGTCGGCTCGTGGGACTGCTCTGGTTCCGATGCCAAGACTACAGAGAACAGATCAAAACACGCACACAAGTTTCTTTGAAGCGATAACTATATAGGGCTGGATTTTTGGTCTTCTGCCCCCCATGTTAGCGCCCCTGTTAGCGCCCCGGACGGGTGACAATGGCGGCGGTAAGCACTTCCAGGCGGGCGACCAGCTTCCAGCGCTCCGCCGGGACATTTTCGACGGAGTGCGGAGTGTCACCGCCTGGGAGAGGCGAGCCGGTGTGCAATGCCCCTGGTTGCGACACCGGCTCAATTTTCGGCTCTCGCCCGACCCGTGGCGCTGCGTTTTGCCCCCTGGTGAGAGCGCCTGTGAAAGTGGGCAGTCCGAGCTATACTTACGCCTCAAACTTAAACTCCTCAACTGGGAAATTGGTTCCTTTAGCTGTTGTTGATATCATAAGAATTAGGAGCAGGAGTCAGCCATTCGGCCCCTCGAGCCTGCTCCGCCATTCAATGAGATCATGGCTGATGTTCGACCTCAACTCCACTTTCCTGCACTGTCCCCATATCCCTTGATTGCCTTAACATCCAAAAATCTATCGATCTCTGTCTTGAATATACTCAAAGACTGAGCCTCCACAGCCCTCTGGGGCAGATTCACCACCCTCTGAGTGAAGAAGTTTCTCCTCATCTCAGTTCTAAATAAACATAACATAAGAATTAGGAACAGGAGTAGGCCATCTAGCCCCTCGAGCCTGCTCCGCCATTCAACAAGATCATGGCTGATCTGGCTGTGGACTCAGCTCCACTTACCTGCCCGCTCCCCGTAACCCTTAATTCCCTTACTGGTTAAAAATCTATCTATCTGTGATTTGAATACATTCAATGAGCTAGCCTCAACTGCTTCCTGGGCAGAAAATTCCACAGATTCACAACCCTCTGGGAGAAGAAATTCCTTCTCAACTCGGTTTTAAATTGACTCCCCTGTATTTTGAGGTTGTGCCCCCTAGTTCTAGTCTCCCCGACCAGTGGAAACAACCTCTCTGCCTCTATCTTGTCTATGCCTTTCATTATTTTAAATGTTTCTATAAGATCACCCCTCATCTTTCTGAACTCCAACGAGTAAAGACCCAGTCTACTCAATCTATCATCATAAGGTAACCCCCTCATCTCCGGAATCAGCCTAGTGAATCGTCTCTGTACCCCCTCCAAAGCCAGTATATCCTTCCTTAAGTGAGGTGACCAAAACTGCACGCAGTACTCCAGGTGCGGCCTCACCAATACCCTGTACAGTTGACCCCTTATTCTGAGACTGTGCCCCTGGTTCTAGAATCTAGCTATCCTGCTCCTAATTCTTATAAAACAGCTCTCGTACGGCAAGGCCTCTGGCTTACCGTATACAACCACAGTGGCAGTGGTACTGCGTCGTTTGGCAACAATGTTCTTGGCCACACACGTGTAGTTTGCCGTGTCGGAGAGGCGGGCTTGTTTGATGATCAGGTTGTGGTCGATGGTGATGAGGAAGTTTGAGTCTTGGACTGGATTGATGACGTCATCGTTCTTCAGCCATTCCACCTGCACAAGACAAGGAGGCATCGTGAAGAAACAGCCGTGTCCTTTTGGGAGACAATCTTATCGTTAAATGATCCTGAAACTCTGCACGATCAGCAACGACAAATTTCCAATCGTCTAAACCGACGTGGCAACTCACATGTGAATATACAGCCAAAACATGCAAATTCAGGAATGGATATGGTTGGGCTAAGTCTTACAAGCTTCCAGGTATCAAGGGAGAGATTTGCAATAATGAGTGCACATCGACCCATTAGCAAGAGGCCTAATCACACACCGCTGCTCTGGGAATGTGTAACGAGGGCACCCGCGGAGACAAAGGAATTTCTGCTGCCCCTTGCTTTCGAAGGGTACAGTAGTGTAGTGGTAATGTTACTGGACCTAGTAATCCAGAAGCGTCGACTAATCATCTCAAGACATGGCTTCAAATCCCACCCAGGTTCCTCAAGGTAAATAAATCTATTTTTGGTCATGGTGACCATGAAATTTTCATAAAAACCCATCTGGTTCACTAACGTCCTTTAGGGAAGGAAATCTGCCGCCCTTACCCCATCTGGCCGATAGGTGACTCCAGACCCCACAGCGATGTGGTTGGCTCTTAACTGCCCCCTGAAATGGTGGTTCACCACCACCTTCTGATGGGCAATAAAAGCATAAGAAAAAGGAGCAGGAGTCGGCCATTTGGCCCCTCGAGCCTGCTCCTCCATTTAATAGGATCATGGCTGATCTGATCTTGGGCTCAGCTCCACTTCCCCGCCAGCTCCCCGTAACTCTTCACTCTCTTATTGTTCAAAAATCTGTCGATCTCCACCTTAAATATATTCAATGGCCCAGCCTCCATAGCTCTCTGGGGCAGAGAATTCCACAGATTTACAACCCTCTGAGAGAAGAAATTCCTCCTCATCTCAGTTTTAAATGGGCGGCCCCTTATTCTAAGACTATGTCTCCTAGTTTTAGTCTCCCCTATGAGTGGAAATATCCTCTCTGCATCCACCTTGTTGAACCCCTAATAAATGCCAGCCTTGCCAGCGACGCCCACATCCCAGGAATGAATTTTTTTTTAAAAGAGGGGAGGGATGCGGACAAAAATGAAGAGTTCAACGTGCAACAGTGAAACGCGAGGTGAAGAAAGCCTTGCGCTCATCCAGTGGTCCCCTGTTATCTTGCCCTGACCTCAGTGCCAATCGACACCAACGTTCCGAGGGCCTATTTCACCCAGGTACGGTTAAAACGTGGAAAACAGCCAGCCCTTGCCTAACAGATTAATGTTAGATACTGTAAGCTCCAGATCCCCATAGAAACATAGAAAATAGGTGCAGGAGTAGGCCATTCGGCCCTTCGAGCCTGCACCACCATTCAATGAGTTCATGGCTGAACATGCAACTTCAGTACCCCATTCCTGCTTTCGCACCATACCCCTTGATCCCCCTAGTAATAGAAGCATAGAAAATAGGTGCAGGAGTAGGCCATTCGGTCCTTCAAGCCTGTATCACCATAGCTGTACCCATAGCATCACTGACATGGGCAATGATAGAGGAGGTCCACTGGTACGAAGAAGATCATCATTTTTATTAAAATAAAAAGTGGTTGCAATCACTTTTAGGCTCTGGTATCCTGTATGTCCGAGAGGTTGAAACTCTCACTGTGACAGAGAAATGAATTGGCTTAATAGAAGGTGTCCCTTTGCCCCAAATGGTTATTATACACGTGCTAAAAATATAATATTCATGGAAGGGATCACTGAAAGCAGCTTGCTTCCAAACTTGCTTTGTCTTTACAGTGCGTGTGATCATTCTATTTAACTGTGTACAGTTCTGGCCAGCGCAGCTTGGGAAGATTATACTGGCCTTGGAAGGAGCGCAGTGCAGATTCACCACAATGTTAATGGGCTCCCAGGGTTAGATTCTGAGGAGAGATTGCACAATGTAGGCTTATATTCTGAGGAGAGATTGCACAATGTAGGCTTATATTCTGAGGAGAGATTGCACAATGTAGGCTTGTATTCCCTGGAATATGGAAGCTGATGTGATTGAGGTTTTTAAGATTCTGAACGGAATTCACAGGGTAGTTCGAGAGGAATGTTTTGCTCTGGCGGGGGAAGACTAGGGTACGTGGACATGATCTTAAAATTAACCGAGGCCATGTTGCACCCGGATGCGGATACGATTTGGAAAATGGCCAACAGGTTGATCTCAATCGCCCTTTGTTCTCCCTTCCCCCTCACCACTGCCACCGTTTCCATCCGATGCTATTTAATCAATAGAATTAAAGGTATCAGTTCAGATGCGTCTTTATCAAATGATGTTAGCTGCTAGCTGCCCGCTCATCAGTTCACCAGAGATGCTCAGTGCAGCATGCAATTTAATCTGTGAAGGGCACAGAATCATTTAATCCAGAGACAGAGGAGGAAGCTCAGTAAGCAAAATTTTATTTTCATTAGGTTTAATGCATTCCTAATTAATTTGTTTCTTTTCACATAGTTACAAGTGTTCACTGATTAATTGCCCTGACCTCACAGCTGTTTCTCCCCCTTTAATTTCCTCGCACTTCATTGAGTCTTATTAAAATAAGTGACAATAAAACTGGAGTCATTCAACATATTCTTTTCCACGCATAAAGGTCTCGTCTCTTTGGAATTTCCCTTTTGAATGATGGTGCACAGTTTCATTCTAACCCAACAGTTCCTGCAAGGCTGGCCTTGAAAGCTGTAGGAGAAATATTTAACAGTAATAGGATAGGTTCAAGAATAGGTTTAGTATATGATATCTCAATTAGAGGCAGGGTTAATGCACATCAGATCAGAACCTGCGACACGTGAGCGCTCCATCATGGTAGCACGGTTTTCGAAGTAAGTTCTACTTTCAAAAACCTGGTTAAATCTCGGAATTGGCAACGGTGAACGTTCAGTCTTTGCTCCCAGCCCCTCAACACCACTTGTATTCATCATCATCGAGTCGACAGGCCATTCGGCTCAAGCGGCTTATATCCCACATGAGCCACATACAGCAGGCACCTCAAAGCTGCTGGAGAAGTACCACCAGCGCTGCCTCCGCAAAACCCTGCAAATCCATCGGCCGGATAGGTGCCCCAACGTCAGCGTCCTCGCTCAGGCCAACATCCCCAGCATCGAGGCATTGACCACGCTCGATCAGCTCTGATGGACGGGCCACATCGTCCGCATACCTGATACGAGATTCCCAACACAACAAAGCGAGCCCCAGGTGGGCAGAGAAAACGCTTCAAGGACACCCTCAAAGTCTTCTTGAAAAAAACGTGACATCCCCACCGAGCTTGGTCAAAGAGGTAGGTTTTAAGGAGCATCTTAGAGGAGAGAGAAGTAGAGAGGTGGAGAGGTTTAGGCAGGGAGTCCCCTGCATCAAGAATCAGCACGGAATCTTCTGTTTCACGGAATCATAGAATGGTTACAGCACAGAGAATTTCAAAAATCGTCATCCTTGTTTTCAAATCCCTTCTTGGCCTCGCCCCTCCCTATCTCTGTAATCTCCTCCAGCCCCACAACCCTCCCCCCCGCGACACCCCCGAGATGTCTGCGCTCCTCTAATTCTGCCCTCTTGAGCATCCCTGATTATAATCGCTCAACCATCGGTGGCCATGCCTTCTGTTGCCTGGGCCCCAAGCTCTGGAACTCCCTCCCTAAACCTCCCCGCCTCTCTACCTCTCTATCCTCCTTCAAGACGCTCCTGAAAACCTACCTCTTTGACCAAGCTTTTGGTCACTGTGCTAATTTCTACTTATGTGGCTCAGTGTCAAGCAGTGTCATAATACTCCTGTGAAGCACCTTGGGACATTTCACTACGTTAAAGGCGCTATATAAATATAAGTTGTTGTTGTTTTATATCCCTCCTAGATCTTCAAGTTGTTGTTGTAGTATGTGACACATAGGCCCATTAAACAGAGGCCAATGGGAGGCTCTTGCTGATTCAGCGCTGGTATCCAAGGTCAGTGCAGGCTTCTGGTTGCTGATTAGCTGTGCTCGTGAGATGGGAGCGGGGATGCTGAGCAACGTCCAGAGTCACAGAGACTGGGCCGGAAAGCCACCGGTTCATTAACCCCACTCCCGAGTGACTCCGCGGGGATAAAGAAATGACTCAAGCAAGCTGGGTGGCACACAACGTTCCCAACGAGGAGCGGAGTGATACAAGGAATAATTAGCCAAGTGATATCGGAGGGACTGATGAATTGGAACGGGCACGGGTGGGCTACACGTCACACCCCGTCTGGGATCATGTTTCTCTGACCCACGACCCAAAATGGTCATTCTATTTAAAATCTATGACGAATAAAAATTCAGGCGATTAAATTGCTTCCTCCCTTTTAGTTTCTGTTTAAAACCCAAGTCACCCAACGATGACTTGATGCATCCTATCCTCTTTCTTACCTTGCGCCTCAATTTTAAAATTCTCATCCTGGTTTTCGAATTCTTCCCTGGCCTCGCCCCTCCCTATCTCTGTAACCCCCTCCAGCCCTACAGCCCTCCGAGATGTCTGCGCTCCTCCAATTCTGCCCTCTTGAGCATCCCTGATTTTAATCACACCACCATCGGTGGCCGAGCCTTCAGCTGCCTGGGCCCCAAGCTCTGGAATTCTCACTCCAAACCTCTCTACCTCTCTCTCCCCCTTTAAGACACTCCTTAAAACCTACCTCTTTGACCAAGCTTTTGCTCACATGTTCGAATATCTCCTTATGTGGCTCAATGTCAGATTTTATCTGATAATCGCTGCTGTGAAGTACCTTGGGATGTTTTACTGCGTTAAAGGCGCTATATAAATGGAATTGCGTGTGTGGTGCCCTTCATTTTGCAGAGGCTTCTTCGTTAATTAAATGCAATTAAATGTCCCAAGGAGCTTCACAGGCGTGATTATCAAACAACATTTAACACCGAACCGCTAAAGGAGATATTACGACAAGTGACAAAATGCTTGGTCAACGAGGTCGCTTTTCAGGAGAGTCTTAAGGGAGGAGAGAGAGGCGGAGAGGTTTAGGGAAGGAATTCCAGAGCTTGGGGCCCAGGCAGCTGAAGGCACGGCCACCGATGGTGGGCGACGGAAATTGGGGATGCTCAAGAGGCCAGAATTGGAGGAGCGCAGAGATCTCGGAGGGTTTATTTATCTCGTAGGACCATTTATGTATGAAATTGTAACAAAACATGTCTTAGGCTGTACTGAAGCTGAACTTTATCATTATTATTATGTCATGTGCAATATATTCAGCAACTATCACAACAATTTAAATTTATGTAAAGCCTTTCAGACAACAAACCATCCCAAGGGGGAACGAGGGAGAAGCGAGGAGAGATTACTGAAGAGGAGGCTCTTGGCACCCCCTCCCCTTTATACGTAGGACAAGCGATAAACCCCGGGGTCCAGCGTGCATTGTGGTCAAGTGGAGCGGTCACTCCCTCAGGAATAGGGGCTAATTAATTGCCCACAATGCCGTGCAAGCGAGGGCACAAGCGAAACCGCTACATTGGCTGAACAAGAAAAAGGACAACTCTGATCCGATGCTCATCTTCTCTCCAGCACCATACCCAAAGATTTATGCTGCCCTGCCTCTCATAAGAACATAAGAATTAGGAGCAGGAGTCGGCCATTCGGCCTCTCGAGCCTGCTCCGCCATTCAATAAGACCATGGCTGATCTTCGACCTCAACTCCACTTTCCCGCCCGATCCCCATAGCCCTTGATTCTCCTAGTGTCCAAAAATATATCGATCCCAGCCTTGAAAAGACTCAATGACTCAGGATCCACAGCTCTCTGGGGCAGAGCATTCCAAAGATTCACCACCCTCTGAGAGATGAAATTTCATCTCATCTCGGTCTTAAGTGGCCGACCCCTTATCCTGAGACTGTGCCCACGAGTACTAGCCAAGGGGGGAAAACAGCCTCTCAGTATCTACACTGTCAATCCCCCTTCAGAATCATAGAATCATAAAATCATAGACATTTTGGCCCATCGTGTCCACGCCGGCTGACCAAGACCCACTTTCCAGCTCTCGGTCCGTAGCCCTGCAGGTTACGGCACTTCAGGTGCACATCCAAGTACTTTTTAAATGTGGTGAGGGTTTCTGCCTCTACCACCCTTTCAGGCAGTGAGTTCCAGACCCCCACCACCCTCTGGGTGAATAATTTCCCCTCAAATCCCCTCTAAGCATCCCCCAATTACTTTAAAGCTATGCCTCCTAGAATCTTATATTTTTCAACGAGATCACCTCTCATTCTTCTGAACGCCAGACAGTATCGGCCCATTCTACACAATGTCTCCTGATAGGAATCAATCTAGTGAACCTTTGTTGCACTGCCTCTAAGACAAGTATATCCTTCCTGACGTTCCTTCGAGTCCTGGAATCACTGACAGACATTCCTACAACTCAATTGTATTGCTGCCGTCACAGAATGAACAGGCGGCGCGGATAAGTACATTATTGGGCGTGAAAATAACAAACACAAAAATAAAACTCCAATGCAGATGTTGCACTAGAATAACGATTCTGCCCAGGCCTGACCCAGGAGCATTCATCAAAGCCCTAATGCGTTTGCTGAGGCTGGCTAATTTGTCACGGCCTTCCAGTAAATTAATCAGAGGCTCACAGAAACCATTCCCTCAGTTCCCATTTCATACACCATTCGGTATCTTCGGATCCCGCCGGCGGAATAATCCCAATGCCACTGGATACCAGAGCAGCTGCAGCACATTTTGTTTCAACAATCACAGCACGTGACGGAAATATTTATCTCTCTGCGCTGGTGCTGTGGGTAGACTGGGGGCGGCGAGTTGAAGCTGATCACTGCCTTTTAACCCTTATGTCAGCCATGGCTCAGTGGGCAGCACTCTCGCCTCTGAGTCAGAAAGTCGTGGGTTCAAGTCCCACTCCAGGGGCTAGAGCACAAAATGTAGGCTGACACTCCCAGTACAGTGCTGAGGGAGTGCTGCACTGTCGGAGGGGCAGTACTGAGGGAGCGCCGCACTGTCGGAGGGGCAGTACTGAGGGAGCGCCGCACTGTCGGAGGGGCAGTACTGAGGGAGTGCCGCACTGTCGGAGGGAGCGCCGCACTGTCGGAGGGGCAGTACTGAGGGAGTGCCGCACTGTCGGAGGGGCAGTACTGAGGGAGCGCCGTACTGTCGGAGGGGCAGTACTGAGGGAGCGCCGCACTATCGGAGGGGCAGTACTGAGGGAGCGCCGCACTATCGGAGGGGCAGTACTGAGGGAGCGCCGCACTATCGGAGGGGCAGTACTGAGGGAGTGCCGCACTGTCGGAGGGAGCGCCGCACTATCGGAGGGTCAGTACTGAGGGAGTGCTGCACTGTCGGAGGGGCAGTACTGAGGGAGCGCCGCACTGTCAGAGGGGCAGTACTGAGGGAGCGCCGCACTGTCAGAGGGGCAGTACTGAGGGAGTGCCGCACTGTCGAAGGGGCAGTACTGAGGGAGCGCCGCACTATCGGAGGGGCAGTACTGAGGGAGTGCCGCACTGTCGGAGGGGCAGTACTGAGGGAGCGCCGCACTATCGAAGGGGCAGTACTGAGGGAGCGCCGCACTGTTGGAGGGGCAGTACTGAGGAAGTGTTGCACTGTCGGAGGGGGCAGTACTGAGGGAGTGCCGCACTGTTGGAGGAGCAGTACTAAGGGAACGCTGCACTGTTGGAGGGGCAGTTCTGAGGGAACGCCGCACTGTCAGAGGTGGCATCTTTCAGATGAGACGTTAAACCGAGGCCCCATCTGCTCTCTTAGGTGGATGTAAAAGATCCCATGGCACTCTTTCGAAGAAGAGCAGGGGAGTTATCCCCGGTGTCCTGGGGCCAATATTTATCCTTCAATAATAAAAACAGATTATCTGGTCATTATCACATTGCTGTGTGTGGGAGCTTGCTGTGTGCAAATTGGGGGCAGCTGCATTTCCCACATTACAACAGTGACTACACTTCAAAAATACTTCATTGGCTGTAAAGCGCTTTGAGACGTCCTGTGGTCGTGAAAGGCGCTATATAAATGCAAGTCCGTGCGACTCCTTATGTGTGAAAAACATTTAGTAGACACAAGACTTACAAAACCTACTCATTATAAAAGAAGGTGCATTGATAACATATTCATCCGTATTTTTAAATAAATAAATAAAAAGTAGCAACGTACAGTTTTTACACTAATCTGCACGCTCGGTTCACTTTGAAAAATCCCACCCTATCATAGCTAATATGTTTCAAAAAATAATTCAGTTGTATTTATTTAAACTTAGAATTCCATCAAGGGAATCTGCTTAAAAATATGTTAACTTTTGTAGTTACCCACTCAAAATTTTGAAAACATTTTTCTTCCTAACGACATTTCTGGCATGGTCTGAGCGAATCACTGCTCTACATTTGTCATGGCTCTGATAATGTCCCTGTAACGGGTGCCGATATCTGCATACCACCAGGACCTAATTCCCTGCCCCCTACACCTCTATAAAATCAGATGAACTACAAAACAATAAAAGAGTTATTTCGCAAACTAAAGACACATGGCCTAGAAATTTGGCTCCTTTGCGCCTCCTGAGGGCTCTAACGACTCCCGCTAAATTCTGCGTGAGTTCAGCGGCGGCGGTAACCTGTAGCACCCCGCTCCGCTGCGCCGGCGATGACGATGACATCACCGCGCGCAGTGCCCCCATTAGCGCCCCGGACCCCAAATTGAGTATCGCCCCCTGACGCGGGAGCGAGTTCAGGGCAGACGGCCCGTACAAAGAAATATCCCGCCGATTTTGCCGATGGCGTGGCCGCCTTGAAGGCGGGGGTCTGTGCCGCAAACGGTCAGCTGTTGGCACGGCAACCCTGCTCCCCGGTGTCCGAGGGAGGCCTCTTTCATTACCGTAGCGCTGGTAGCTTCTGCCCTTCCCTTTAATGACGGGCAGCCCGTCCTACGCGGCAGCTCTACACGGCCCACTGCACCCTGCCCCCGATGCATCCGTTATTTTGCGCTCCACCTCCTTTCGGGGCCGGTAACCCGAATTTAGTGAGCGGGGCGGGACTTACCGCAAAATGTCCCGCCTTCCCGATGTTGCTGCCCCCAAGTGGGGTGCAACGGAATTCCCCCCCCACTGAACCGTATACATCGAGACCACAGCACAGAAACAGGCCATTGGGCCCAACAGGTCCGTGCCGGTGTTTATGCTCCACACCAGCCCCCTCCCACCCCTCTTCATCTCACCCCATCACCATTCCTTTCTCCCTCATGTGTTTATGCAGCTTCCCCTTAAATGCATCGATACTATTCGCCTCAACCCCTCCCTGTGGCAGCGAGTTCCACATCCTCACCGCTCTCTGGGTAAGGAAGTTTCTCCTGAATTCCCCATTGGATTTATTAATAACTATCTTATAACGATGACCTCTACTTTTGGACCCCGCTCAAGTCGAAACATCTTCTCTATGTTTACTCGATCAAACCCTTTCATAATTTTAAAGACCTTCATCAGGCCACCCCTTCAACTTTTTTTTTTCCAGAGAAAAAGAGCACTAGGCCATTCAATCTTTCCTGATAGGCATAACTTCTATGTCTGGTATCATCCGAGTGAATTGTTTTTAGTGCCGCTATAGTCTTATTGTAATGTGGAGACCAGAACTGTGCGCGGTACACAGTTACTGACAAAGGACGGACCCAGGGGGACAGTTTTAGCCCAAAGATGCGCACTGTACCTCTGCCGGTGGCACCCCTTCTGGTGGACGACATTGCAGTAGGACCTCATGTTCCAGTGACACATCCGTTCCCAGTGGTTCCTGCTCAAAATTCTTCCTCAGGTCTGGATGGAACAACGAAAAGTCAAGTTAAGATTATGCCGGATTGCAGCTCCTCACAAAAAGCATCCGCTTTGTCGTACAATCAAGGTCACTCCTTGGCACGCAAATGTCTACCTCCTTCCATTCCGTGCCAGCAACATGCCACAGCCCGCGAGCCGTGGACTGTTGCCCAGATACACATGGAGCAGCACATCTGTTCGGGGACGCGGGGGGGGGGGGGAAACGGGAGTGGGGGGGGGGGGAAGGTTGAGTTACAAGCGACCTTTGGGTCTCGTTACAACAACCCATTGATCATCTTACAATGGTGTCACTCGTCACCCTGCTCAATCGATGCCCTTGACCAGCGATCATTGTATTCGTGGTCTGCAAACGTCTTAGTGCACACACTGGTGTTAACTTTAATGAGGCGAAAGAATGAAAGAAAGAAAAATGAAGGAAGGAGGACAGAAGTAAGAATGAAAAACAGAAAGAACAGAAGAACAAAAGGCTTGCATAAGAACATAAGAAATAGGAGTAGGAGTCGGCCATTCGGCCCCTCGAGCCTGCTCCGCCATTCCATAAGATCATGGCTGATCTGATCATGGACTCAGCTCCACTTCCCTGCCCGCTCCCCATAATCCTTGACTCCCTTATCGCTCAAATATCTGTCTATCTTCGCCTTAAATATATTCAATGACCCAGCCTCCACAGCTCTCTGGGGCAGAGAATTCCAAAGATTCACGACCCTCTGAGAGAAGAAATTCCTCCTCATCTCAGTTTTAAATGGGCGGCCCCTCATTCTAAGATTATGTCCCCTTTATATATCGCCTTTCACAACCACCGGATGTCTCAAGGTGCTTTACAGCCAATGGGGTACTTTTGGAGTGTAGTCACTGTTGTAATGTGGGAAACGCGGCAGCCACTTTGCGCACAGCAAGCTCCCACAAACAGCAACCGATAATCTGGGTTTTTTTAAAACAGATCTTGGTGCAATGATGCAGATGATGATTCTGATTTGGTGCATCTCTACACTTGGTGCATTTTTTTTTAAGCCATTGAATTTAAAATCAATGTGAGAAAAGAACGGTGACCGGCTAAGGTTGTTCAACGTCACCTCAGCGAAAGACAAATGGATCACCTTTAATTATGTTACGCTGAGTAAGCAGGATAAACACATTCTCAAAATCAGGCTGGACACACAAGACCATAAGCAAATCAGAAAACAAATTAAAGGCGATGGGGGGAGGGGGGAATGGCCGATACAAATCTTGCAAGAAGAAAGGAGACCGGGCTCAATGGGAAGATTGCAGGAAATGCGGTAAAAAGGTAAAAAAGCATACCAGGGGAGACAAGGCAGAACAATAAACAGTACCCGAACAGCAAGAGCTACAGTCAGAAAACGATAGAAATCAGTAGAGATGCAAGTTGCTTGTAACTGAGTAAAAGCACAAAAACAGTAAATGTTTTAAATGAATGGCTGATCCAAGTATTCGCCAGGGAAGACACATGGCCTCGCCAAACAAAGTGTGATCAATGGCTTCGGTATATAGGAGAAAGGAAACCGAGACAGGCTAATCGATTGCAGAAAGAGATAAACCTCCAGGGACAGACGGCATTTGTCCCCGAGTGCTGGCAGGGGCTTGGGAGGTGCTTGGTGAAGCACTGACAGTCGTTACGAGGGAGTCACTGGATACCAGGGAAGGACTGAAAACAGGTCAATGTGGCGCTCATGTTCAAAAGGGGCAACAAAAGTAGATACGGGTAACTACAGGCCCTTCAAT
The DNA here is from genome assembly GCF_044704955.1 of Pristiophorus japonicus. Lineage (NCBI taxonomy): Eukaryota > Metazoa > Chordata > Chondrichthyes > Pristiophoridae > Pristiophorus > Pristiophorus japonicus. The sequence continues at coordinate 6,383,368 of NC_091998.1, read as the reverse complement.
CTGTCCTCACTCCCGTGCAACGTCATGGAATTGAGTATCAGGCATGTAAAGAAAGAAAGAAAGAAAGAACTTGCATTTATATAGCGCCTATCTTGACTACCCGGACGTCTCAAAGCGCGTTACAGCCAATGACGTACTTTTGGAGTGTAGTCACCACTGCAATGTAGGAAACACGGCAGCCAATTTGCGCACAGCAAGCTCCCGTCTTTCGGAAGCGACGTTAAACCGAGGCTCCGTCTGCTCTCTCAGGTGGACGTAAAAGATCCCATGGCACTATTTTGAAACACGGCAGGAGAGTTACACCCGGTGTCCTGGGGCCAATATTTATCCCTCAATCAGCATAACAAAAACAGATTATCTGGTCATCATCACATTGCTGTGTGTGGGAGCTTGCTGTGCGCAAATTGGCTGCTGTGTTTCCCACATTACAACAGTGACTACACTCCAAAAGTACTTCATTGGCTGTAAAGCACTTTAAGATGTCCGATGGTCATGAAAGGTGCTGTATGAATGAACGTCTTTCTTTTTTTAATTGCACTTTGAAAGAGCCGGCGCAGACTCAATGGGCTGAATGGCCGCCTTCTGTGCCGTACCATTCGATTATTCTAAGGCTCTTAATTAATCGGAAGGCTGTGGGGATTCAGTGTAAACCCTGGGGAAGGACAAGAAACTGGTTGAAGGGTAGGAAACATGCAAGATCTTGCTGGAGGAGTAATGCCAGAGGTGGTGGAGGGGCTGGAGGGGGTCCTTGGAGTCGGAGCTGAGATGACTACTGCGTCTAATTTGCATAAAGACCGTGGCAAGTTGGCCCCAGCGAGGAATTAACAACTTGAGAAGTGGGAAGGTAGGAGAGACAAATGGCAACAAAGAGCAGCGCTGTCTCTCTCTGCGAAAGTGCCGACAGCGGCTCCTGTCACGGCGATCCTGGTAGAACCACGAAAAACCACCGTTAATGACATCAGTTAAAATGGTTCCCCTTTGAAAGGAAAGAGGTACAGTACGCGCTGCGAAAATGAGGTGAGAGAGTGCTTTTGATCGCATTACAGAGAGAAAAATCTCCCAAGCTCACAAATGGTGATTTTTCTTTTTTTCAAATTAACCCCCAGACAAATACTTGAAAACAAGGCCATGCCATTCCACTGGCAGCCTTCTGTTACAAGCTGAGTACTGATCCACTCGGCTCACTCTCAACCACTGCAGTTGTAAAAAAAAACATTTCCTTTTCAAGTAAAAGACTTGCATTTATATAGCGCCCTTCACGACCACTGGATGTCCCAAAGCGTTTTACAGCCAATGAAGTACTTTTGGAGTGTAGTCACTGTTGTAATGTGGGAAACGCGGCAGCCACTTTGCGCACAGCAAGATCCCGCAAACACTCCCACAAAATAATGACCAAGATAATCTGTTTTTTTGTTATGTTGATTGAGGGATAAATATTGGCCCCAGGACACCGGGGAGAACTCCCCCTGCTCTTATACTGCCGTGGGATCGTTTACGTCCACCTGAGAGAGCAGACGGGGCCTGGGTTTAACGTCTCATCCGAAAGGCGGCACCTCCGACAGTGCAGCACTCCCTCAGCACTGCACTGGGAGTGTCAGCCTAGATTTTATTTTCGTGCTCAAGTCGGAGCGAGAGTGCTACCCACTGAGTCACAAGGACATGAGGGAGAAGGGTATAGAGGGATATGGGGGCAAGGCAGGAAGAGGTCATTCGTATGGGAGGAGGCTGGTGTGGGGCATAGACCAGTTGGGCCGAATGGCCTGTTTCCGTGCCGTACATTCTCTGCCGTGAATTGATACAGTGCCGGATGTCGCGCCCTTAAGGGTGTGCAATAGCACTTGACGACCAACGGAAGTCTTATTCTTCCTTCTGATTGCTGCCTCTCTTCTCCCGCGTGCCCTCTCCTGCACTACCTCCCCCAAGTGGCCATCGTCCGAGACAGTGAGAAATCAGTGGGCTATTCGACAGCTTGTTATATCGCACGAGTCTTCACACACAGCTCCACAGCCGCGCACGATCCAGACGGACTTAGCGGACCAAAGGCCGGGAACTCCGGCTTATCCCACCCCCTCCCCCACCCCGTCGAGAGGTGCTGAGGCCAAATATAGCAAGCCCCCTCCCTATGCTGAGATCAGCACCCCTGTGCTAATTCAGTACCAACCGGGGCCTGAGGGGAACTCGAGCTTTTGCCGATGATAAGTAGCCGAGGGTGTTCGACAGAGCGCAAGAACGGAAAGACATTAAACATCATTTTTGCAATTATTTTTTTCTCCCCACTTATTTTATATCTGGCGAATCACACTTCTGGGGGTTTGAATGTTGCATAGGAACATAGAAAATAGGTACAGGAGTAGGCCATTCGGCCCTTCGAGCCTGCACCACCATTCAATATGATCATGGCTGATCATGCAACTTCAGTACCCCACTCCTGCTTTCTCTCTATACCCCTTGATCCCTTTAGCTGTAAGGGCCACATCTAACTCTCTTTTGAATATGTCTAATGAACTGGCCTCAACAACTTTCTGCGGTAGAGAATTCCACAGGTTAACAACTCTCTGAGTGAAGTTGTTTCTCCTCATCTTGGTCCTAAATGGCTTACCCCTTATCCTTCGACTGTGACCCCTGGTTCTGGACTTCCCCAACATCGGGAACATTCTTCCTGCCTCTAACCTGTCCAATCCCGTCAGAATTTTATATGTTTCTATGAGGTTCCCCTCTCATTCTTCTAAATTCTAGTGAATATAAGCCAAGTCGATCCAGTCTTTCTTCATATGCATGCTCTTTGCTCACCGTGAGACGGATTGGGATTGGGTGCAATTCCTTTCAAGGCCTTAAAAACAATCGGCTGATCACACAAGCTTTGGCTTAAGAAAAAACTTCCTTGGGTAGCGAGCTGAGTGTTTTCAATTTATATGCGTGCTCTGAAATGTGTTCCAGACTGCACGGCACAGAGCTGTATCTGTACGCGCTGCTGCAACTCATTTGGCGTGTAAGGGGGCAACTGGGAGTGATTACAGGGCAGTAACCTGATTGAGGGGTGCGGGTGATGTCACCGGCTGCAAGAATGAATCGGCAATGGTTTGTCACTGTCAACTGAACCCTGAAATGAGATTAATTGCAGCTTTCGAATCACTCCCTGGCTTACTGCAGTTATATACTGCTGCAATTTCAGTTATGTTGGTGGTGAGGGGGAAGTTTAGAGTTAATAAAAACAGCAAGTGCTGAAAATCTCAATGGATGACCCGAAACGTTAACTCTGCTTCCTCTGACCTGACCAGCATCCGCAGTATGTTGCTTTTGTGTCGAAGTTTAGAGTCACATTTTTGGTCAATATTTACGGCAGACAGAAAGAGAGACTGGAAATACGTGGGCCGCTCGACACCTTGTGTAGGAGACGATCTCTTAAATGAATTTAAAATAGGAGATGGTCCCCGAACATGCACTCAGGAACGACTCTGGGAAATTCATCTCTCAGGCAACCAAGCAAGCTCCATGTTTGCCCATGAGATATCATAATCTGCCAATTCTGGGCCCCGCACTTTAAGGAGGATGTGAAGGCCCTAGAGAGGGCACAGAAAAGATTTACGAGAATGGTTCTAGGGATGAGGGACTTCAGTGACGTGGATAGACTGGAGAAGCCAGGGTTGTTCTCCTTGGAGCAGAGAAGGTTGAGAGGAGATTTGATCGAGGCGTTCAAAATCATGAGGGGTCTGGACAGAGTAGAGAGAGAGAAACTGTTCCCACTGGTGGAAAGGTCGAGAACCAGAGGACACAGATTTAAGGCGATTGGCAGAAGAACCAAAGGCCGACACGAGGAAAAACTTTTTAACGCAGTGGTTAGGATCTGGAATGCACTGGCTGAAAGGTTGGTAGAGTCACTGTTATAGGCCAGACCAGGTAAGGGCGGCAGATTTCCTTCCCTAAAGGACATTAGTGAACCAGATGGGTTTTTATGACAATCCAGTAGTTTCATGGTCACCATTACTGACTCTCGCTTTTCATTCCAAATTTATTTAATGAACTGAATTTAAATTCCTCAGCTGCCGTGGTGGGATTTGAACTCATGTCTCTGGATCATTAGTGCAGGTTTACTGGATTACTGGTCCAGGAACATAACCACTATGCTACCACTCCCTGGGGTCGCAGCTGAAGGTTGGCCAACTGGGAATGTCTCCCGCGATCCTGTCCCACTTTGTGTGAAATAGGGCCAGAAGAGGGGAGATAGATTGGGACAAAATGGTTCAAAAGGACAACAAGGAGAGATAACACAATCTTTTGAAAAAGTGCATGTCAAGGTGACTATTCACAACAGCGAGGTATATAAAGCACGGCTATACGCACAGGCAATGCGGACGTAAGCTCGGCGGCTCTTGGTTGTCCCCGAGGCGCTCCACGCGACGCACTGGCACCAGAAGTCCTCCAACCCGAAGAGTTCTTCCACTTGTTGGCGTGACACCTCGATGTGGACTTCTCGAACCACCAGCCCTGTGCAAGGAAAGAGAACCGTTACACGTAGCCCAGGAGCTGAGACGCGGGCCACCTTTTAACCGCTGTTACTCCTGCGCAACAAATCTCTGACCACTTTCTCGAAACTGCGCCCGCTTTACCCAGCCCACATTTTTAACTCTTCAATTTGACAATTGAGGGCCAAAAAAACAAACTCCCCAAAGCGCTTCAGACACAACTCGACCGTTGTTAGGCAGGCGAAACGTGGCAGGCCATTCCGTGCACAGCAAGACTCCACAGTGAGATGAATGACTATTCCATTTTTGGTCGAGGCGGGTGAAGGCATAATGTTGACCAGGACACCAAGAAAACGCTCAGTCCTTGTTGGAATAGCGCCAGTCATCTTTAGCATCGACCTTGGCAGACAGAAAGCGATATACACAAAGTGGTACAGTTTTAAAGGGTTTGCAGAAACAGAGAGAACTGGGGGTATAGGTGTACGCAAGTCCTTGAAGGTGGCAGGGAAAGCTGAGAAAGCTGTGAAAAAAAGGCACAGGGGATCTTCAGCTTTATTAATGGAGGAAGAGCACATATGCAAGGAAATTCTGCTAAGCCTTTATAAATCATTGTTTCGGCCTCAGTTCGAGATTTGCGCTCAATTCTGGGCACCACACTTGAAGGATGTCAAGGCCTTGGAGAGGGTGCAGAGGAGATTGACCAGAATGGTGCCAGGGCTCAGGGACTTCAGTTACATGGAGAGACTGGAGAAGCTGGGGCTGTTCTCCTTAGAGCAGAGAAGGTTGAGGGGAGATTTGATAAGAGTTGTTCAAAATCATGAAGAGTTCTGAAGAGTAAATAAGGAAAAACAGTTTCCAGTGGCAGAAGGGTCAGTAACCAGAGGACACAGATTCAAGGTGATTGGCGAAAGAAGGTGAGGAAACATTTTTTTACGCAGCGAGTTGCCTGAAAGGCTGGCGGAAGCAGACTCAATAATAGCTTTCAAAAGGGAACTGGATAAATACTTGAAAGGGAAAAATTTCCAGGGCTATGGGGAAAGGGGAGGGGAGTGAGACTACCTGGATAGCTCTTTCAAAGAGCCGGTACAGGCATGATAAAAAGAAAAGACTTGCATTTATATAGCGCCTTTCACGACCACCGGATGTCTCAAAGCGCTTCACGGCCAATCAAGTACTTTTGGCGTGTAGTCACTGTTGTAATGTGGGAAACGCGGCAGCCAATTTGTGCACAGCAAGCTCCTACACACAGCAATGTGATAATGACCCAGATAATCTGTTTTTGTTATGTTGATTGAGGGATAAATATTGGCCCTAGGACACCGGGGATAACTCCCCTGCTCTTCTTCAAAATAGTGCCATGGGATCTTTTACGTCCACTGGGGGCAGACGGGGCCTCGGTTTAATGTCTCATCCAAAAAGGCAGCATCTCCGACAATGCAGCACTCCCTCAGCCTAGATTTTTGCGCTCAAGTCCCTGGAGTGGGACTTGAACCCTTAACCTTCAGATCAGAGGCAAGAGTGCTACCTACTGAGCCATAGATGACACTGCCAACGATGGGCTGAATGGTCTCCTTCTGTGCTGTATCATTCGAGGAAAGGATTATCAATGATTGGAATGACTTTCCAAGACGGGCAATGGAGGTAAAGCCTTGGAACCATTTCTGTACCCACTGGAGACAGCGATGGAGGGTCTGTAGACTTTCTGTACTGATAAGCTCGGATGGGCCAAGTGACCTTCCTCGCCTTATGACCTAACAAACAGGACCCTCTGAAATATACCTCAACCTCACTCTGGTGTCCTCGGCAATCAGGGGCTAGAAATTAATTTGCTTAATGCCACCTGTTAGCGGCCAAGAGGGGAGCTATCGGGCCGCTAAGCGCATACTGCCTGAGCGTCGCACTGGCAGTGCCTCCCGTGAACTTCAATAGCGGTTTACCAATGGCACTGAGCACTCTAGCACCACCCACTGGTTGGCGTCAGTGAGTATGCAACGCCCCAGTGGCACCCGGCGCCACTCCCGACAGGGAAAGCAGGCGTCACAGAGAGGCTGCCGGGCGATATGTCCGACGGGGAGCCGGTGGGCAGTTAAAGTAAAATTTCTTTCCGTTAATGCGTCTCTCCTCGATGCTCGATACTGTTGTTTGGCTGCCTTGGATTTTCTATAACTTTTCGGATGGTCAGCTGACCTCCCCTTTAGGCGCTGGGATGCCGGTTTCCTAGCGACAAACCTTCAGCAATGCTCCCGCGATAGCCCCCCAGGAATCAGGGTTAGCGCCCTGAGAGGGGTGGGGCACATTTCCCTTCGCGCTCCACTCCCCTCGGGGTGCTTAAAGTGAATATCCCGCTAAATATCGTCTGCCGCTAACGTTAGTGACCAGGCAGTGTCACCACCTCAAACCGGGCTATAACGAATTTTTAGCCCAAAGTATTTTGCAAATTGAATGAGCAACACAATGCACAACCCTCAACAATAACATCCGGCAGGCTGGCTTGGCAAACCACCAAGAGGAACTTGATGGGGGTAGACAGAGAGAAACTATTCCCGCTGGTTGGGGAGTGTAGGACTAGGGGGCAAAGTCTAAAAATTAGAGCCAGACCTTTCAGGAGTGAAATTAGGAAACACCTCTACACACAGAGGATGCTAGAAATTTGGAACTCTCTTCCGCAAACAGCAGTTGATGCTGGATTAATTGTTAATTTTAATTCTGAGATTAGTTTTGGGTATTAAGGAATATGGGGCAAAGGCAGGTATATGGAGTTAGGTCGCAGATCAGCCATGATCTCATTGAATGGTGGAACAGGCTCAAAGGGCTCCCCCTGATCCTATGCTTACAATAGGCAGGAAAATAAAGAGAGTCGAACTTTTACAAGACCTTTTAAAACCATCTCACGTTGAATGAGTCCTATTATAGAGGTAACAATGGCGGCCATTTTGCACACATCACGGTCTCACCGACAAGTTGCATTATTTTTGGTGGTGCTGGTTTTGTGAGGAATCATAGAAATTTATGGCACAGAAGGAGGCCATTCGACCCATCGAATGTTGACCCAAACATTGGGAGAATTCCTCTTCAGCAAATAATGCCATGGGATCTTCAACATATACCTGAACCAGCAGAGAGGGTCCTGATTTAACATGTCCTCTGAAAAACAACACCTCCAATAATGCAGCCCTTACTTGGCACTGCAATGCTGTGCCAACCCCAGATTGTGTGCTTGAATCCCAAACCGGGACTCAAACCCACAACCTTCTGATTCAGCCAAACTGAGCCAAACTGGCATAACCCGAGAGCAGGGAAGGGGGAGTTGGTCTATCTCTGTAACGTATGCACCTGTGAGGATGCTCACAGGTTTGTAGAGCTGTGGGACTGATCCTGGGTATGGCCAAGGTGGCCATTAACCGGTCCAGGCAGCGGGCGGTCGAGGGGGTCTTTCAGCCCGACTGCCTGCCTCTCTTCCGCGGTTACATCTGAGCCAGGGTGTCCCTGGAGATGGAGCACATGGTATCCATCGGTACGCTCGCGGCCTTCCGCGAGAGGTGGGCGCCGGAGGGACTGGAGTGCATCATCACCCCCGGCAACCAAATTTTAATTTGAATTAGTTTGCTGTCAAAAGTTTAATTTGTTTATTGTGTCGGTTTTAGTGCCCCCCTTTAATAAGGGGGCATTTGTATTAATGTTTCAACTTTAAAATAGTTGTAGAGCTGTTGCATTGTGAGTGGCTTAGCCAGTCACGTGATGTTCACAAGACTCAATAAAACCCCAGCCAACTGGGTGCGGGGGATCCATGATGAGGTATGCAGTTGTGAGCCTGGTGGATGAACTGGTAATGTGTCGTGTGATTGTTAAACCTTTTGCTAATAAACCAACTAGTTCTTAATAGCAATGTGTTGCTATGAATCCTTAAGCAAAGAACCCATGAAGCAAATACATTACAATCTCCTTTCCTTTCTGACTGAATGTGTTTTGAGAAGTTCATACGCATGACGTAACACAATTGTTAACTAACGAGGGGTGGGGGGAACTAAAAAATACATCAGTTCTCCGGTGTACAGTTTCAGCAGTAACTCTCAGACATATCAAATAACTGGCTCTTTATTTACTCACTGCAGCGACCCAGAAACATCTCCCAAAGCTAACTGTCTCTAATGTATTTTAGATTTACGCTAATGTATCCGGTCTGTATAGTTCAGCACTAGTTGTAAATAACAAGCTTTGGTTCTGTGAATAAAGCCCCTCCCTTGAGCAGAGGAACAGTCAATGAAGAGCAGAAGTCGTTTTACTGTACAAACACTCAACAAAGTCATCCCAAATCCTCTGTGTATGCATAGGTGAACGATTCTGTTAACATAGCAGCGAGCAGCATCGGCCTGGAAATCCTTGCCTCCCGGGTCTGTGCGGAGTGTGTACGGAGTGTGTACGGACCCGGGAAGGCATCGCAAAAGCCGGTTTTCAGCACACAATGCGCAGGCGCTGAAATCCGGCTTTTCTGATCTGTCAAGCTGGAGCTGGACAGATCCTCCGCAACTCAGGAGCGAGGACACTTGCAAGGGCAAGATTGCGGGATTTACCCATCTCTTGCCCAGCAAATGCCCCCAAAACTCTTGCGCCTGATAAAAGCAGGCGTATAGTCTACTTTTACAGGCGTAAAGAGTTTTAAAACATACAAAAATATAATTAAATTAAATTTAAAAAACACATTTTATTGTTAAAAACCCTGCGCACTAAGGTAAGTTTATTTTTAACCCTAATTACAAAACTTTTATAAAAATCGGAAAAATATTTTTTTTTTCCTAAGGCATTTATTAACTTTAATTTCAATTAATTTTAATTATGTGAGGTGTGTTTTTTATTTTTTATTATGGTGTTTATTGTGTCTGTTTTTTCCTCCATTAACAGCAATGAGAACGGGTAGATACGGAGTTCCCGTTGCTATTAATGAGAAAGTTGTGGAATGCTGTACCTGATTGGCTGAGCAGTCACACATGACTGCACCGTCTCCGTGGGAACCCGGAGGATGGGAGCGCGCGGGAAGAGAAGGCCTCCTCACCAGAATCCCACGCTCCTCCCGGACCACCAGGTACTGTCGGAGAAACGTTTCAGGCTGGAGGCAATTGCCCCCGGGAAGCCTCCGACCACAATTTCTGGGCCAATGTGTTGCATGGATGTCTTCAGCCATCTGGGCCCCAAGCTCTGGAAATTCCCTTCCCTAAACCTCTCTACCTTATTCTGCTTTAAACCTCCCTCCTTGACCAAGCATTTGGCCACCTGTCCAAATGTCTCCTACTTTGGCGCAGTGTCAATTTTTGTTTGAGAACGTTCCCGTGAAGAGCCTCGTTACGTTTTATTACGCTAAAGGCCCTATAAAAATGTATGTTAATGTTAAATCTGCATTGGATAACATTGCCAATAGTAACTTCAACACCTTTATTTCTTTATATAATCCTTTTGTTTGAAGGGGCGGATTTTTTTCTGCTAACAGTAAGAAAGACTTGCATTTATATAGCGCCTTTCACAATGATCGGGTGCCCTAAAGTGCTTTACAGTCAATGAAGTACTTTTGGAGTGCAGTCACTGTTGTAATGTGGGAAGCGCAGTTGCCAATTTGCGCACAGCAAGCTCCCACAAAAGCCATGTGATAATGACCAGATAATCTGTTTTTTTGTTATGTTGATTGAGGGAAAAATATTGGCCCCAGGACATAACTCCCCTGCTCTTCTTGGAAATAGTGCCACAGGATCTTTTATGTCCACTTGAGACAGCAGACGGGGCCTCGGTTTAAGGTCTCACCTGAAAGGCGGCACCTCCGACAGTGCAGCACTCTCTCAGCACTACACTGCAAGTGTCAGCCTGGGTTTTTGTGCACGGGTCCCTGGAGTGTGACTTGAACCCACAACCTTCTGACTCAGAGGCAAGGGTGCTGCCCACTGAGCCACGGCTGACCTTCAATGTCAGGAAGAAAAGGATGTTCACCCTACACTTCCACCATCCAACTATTGGTCAAATCATTTCCAGGTATGATGGGCTGAATGGTTTCCTTCCATGCTGAAACATCCATGATTCTATGATCATATACCCACTCGGGCCAGAAATTCCATTTTGCCCGGGTTGGGGTTGAGAAGTGAGAATCGCCGGGCGATAATCCTTTTTTCATCCCGGGATCTTCAGCTTTAGCGCTCCAAGCGGGAAGTGGAATGCTAACTCAAGCGCCTTCACTTCTCTTCGGGCGCTGAAGTGTGTGAGAGGGGCGGTGATGGCAGACCGCTGAAGGAGGTTCAAAGCAGCGCTGCTGACATCAGAGACCAACGTTGGGTTACAAGATTCTTCCTTTTCTTTCTGTGGGGCCACGGGGCCTGCACGCCTTCCAGCACTGCCCCAAGTACTCTCAGAGACTGAAGGGTGCAGCAATGAGCCATCGAAATCAAACAGCAGACACCACACTGGTGCGAAGATTACATTTTGCCCAGCCTGACCGGCACTGCCTTTGATTATCGCTCCCCCGAGCGGCCGGCTGAGGCGGCAACACCTCCTCTGGCTGCCGTTGTTGACGCCCGGCGACGCTGCAGAGGGTGGGAGTGAATACCACATCCGGGGCGGTAACGGGGCGCTGCGCACCGGATGACGTCACGATCTACGGGGCGCGAGAGACCGAGGCGGCAAGTGTTAGCGCCGGCGCAAAACCGCCGGGGAGGTGCGTGGGCATCGGTGAATTCGCTGCGCCCGGTTGGTAACCCCTCACCGCCCGGTTACCGCCCTCTGCAGGCGCTAACAGGAAGCGCAAAGCAGGCCAATTTCTCCCCCCGCAATGTCATAAACAAAGGGATGCAGTTTTTCAGTCTGTTACTGTCGGAATGAAGAATGTTAATTAGCAGAGAGAGGATAAGTGCCACTTATAAAGACAGTACATTCTTCTATCTTGTTAAGCAAAGAGCAAGCAAACGAGCAGAGCTATAAAGAAAACATACACACACAACATTAAAAAAACATATAACAATGGGAACATGCTACCAGCACCATTCGAGAACAGACTTTGTGGAGACAGTGTGCTGAAGGCATAATTATAGGTCTGTTCAAAGTCTAAAGAGTATTTGTTGCAACATAAACATGCATTAACATTTAGCGTCAGTTTAAGCTGTATTCTGTTCATGTTCTGCATACCAGCGCTGCGCCCTTTTCAAAACTAAACGTGGCCTGTGCTGAGGTTGCTGGATTTAGCTATCGCGCCCCAAGGCAACAGCAAGCATTGTTCCCTGCCCCAGCTGCTGTCTTATGGATCCGGCTGGGCTGCAGAGTATGCTCAACCTCATCTGTGTCGTTGGAATGGTGGGCGGTGGTGTGAACATAAGAACAAAAGAGACAGGAGCAGGAGCCGGCCATTCGGCCCCTCGAGCCTGCTCCGCCATTCAATACGATCAAGGCTGATCCGATCATGGACTCAGCTCCACTTCCCCGCCCGCTCCCCATAACCCCTTATTCCCTTAATCGGTTAAGAAACTGTCTTAAATTTATTTAATGTCTCAGCTTCCACAGCTCTCTGAGGCAACGAATTCCACAACCCTCTGAGAGAAGAAATTCCTCCTCATCTCTGTTTTAAATGGGCGGCCCCTCATTCTAAGATCATGCCCCCTAGTTCTAGTCTCCCCCATCAGTGGAAACATCCTCTCTGCATCCACCTTGTCAAGTCCCCTCATAATCTTATACGTTTCGATAAGATCACCTCTCATTCTTCTGAATTCCAATGAGTAGAGGTCCAACCCGCTCAACCTTTCCTCATAAGTAAACCCCCTCATCCCCGGAATCAACCTAGTGAACCTTCTCTGAACTGCCCCCAAAGCAAGTATATCCTTCCTTAAATACGGAAAGCAAAACTGCACGCAGTATTCCAGGTGTGGCCTCACCAATACCTTATATAGCTGTAGCAAGCCTTCCTTGCTTTTACACTCCATCCCCTTTGCGGAGGGTGAAAGTGCTGCAGCTGCCCCTAGCAGAGTTTCCAGCCCCAGCCTCATTTACACCGGATTACATCAGATATACGGCACAGAAACAGGTCATTCGACCCAACCAGTCCATGCTCCACTCGAGCCTTCTCCCGTCTTTCCTCATCTAAATCTATCAGCATAACCCTCTATTCCCTTCTCCCACATATACTTGTCCAGCCTCCCCTTAAATGCATCGATACTATTCACCTCAACCCCTCCCTGTGGCAACGAGTTCCACAGTAAGAAGTTTCCTCTGAATTCCCGATTGGATTTCCTGGTGACTATCTTGCATGGATAGCCTCGAGTTGCGCTCTTGTCCACCAGCGGAGTTTTCACCGGCGCCAGTTGCAGAACGTTAGCCATGTTTCTGGGTGGCAATCGGGCGAGGAGTGGCTTTGGGGGGAAGTCAAGCCCATTCTCTCTGTATCCACTCGACCAAAACCGAGCGGAGATTGCATCCTGGGCAATCAGTACCGTAAACCAATGTTCCCCCTCAGGTCTGCGGTGCGCGGACGCACAGTAATCTCAAAGTCCCGTGCAGGCCGCTCACCGGCACGTGCCGGGCTCGCGCAGATATTTAAAGGGACCACGCCTTAAAAGAGACAGGCCCGCGCAGAACAAAGTGCAGCTGACGGAGAACATTGCCGTATACTGTATAATAAGTTAAAAATAGTGCAAGTAAACTGCTGTTTCACCAGGACAATGTCAGCAGCAGTTATCTGTGCTAATTAGCCTTGCTCAATCTGGCAGTGACCGATCGCAAGATGAGAAGTGACTCCCGTGAGCCTCTGACTGCAGAATGAGAGTGATGGTATGCGTAAGCTGCACCATCCCGGGACAGGGCTAGCTTGATGGGCCAGCTGGTCCCGTCCTGTCTTTTTTGCCATGTGTGGGTATTCAAGTTCAAGTTGGCACCTTGAAGAGAGAAGCAGAGAACATTGGGGAGGGAGAGCTTGGAACAGGGGCATTCCTTTATAGAATCAGAGAATGGTTACAGCACAGAAGGAGGCCATTCGGCCCATCGAGCCCGTGCCGGCTCCCTGCAAGAGCACCTCAGCCAGTCCCACTCCCCCCGTCCTTTCCCTGTTGCCCTGCAACTGTTTTTACTTCAGATATTTATCCAACTCCCTTTTGAAAGCCACGACTGAGTCTGCCTCCAACAGTTGGTTCGCTGCTAGTGTTTACAATTTACAGAGAGGGCAACGCTGCAAAGGAAATCGCAAGGACTAATGGAAGCAAAATTTATATAGCGCCTTTCACGAACGCCGGATGTCCAAAAGCACTTTACAGCCAATGAAGCACTTTATTGGAGTGTAGTCACTGTTGTAATGTGGGAAACGCGGCAGCCAATTTGCGCACAGCAAGCTCCCACACACAGCAATGAGATATTGGCCCAGATCATCTAATTATTTTTAAGTCTTGATTGAGGGATAAATATTTGCCAGGACACTGGGGATAACTCCCCCGCTCTTCTTCGAAACAGAGGCCGTGGGATCTTTTCCGTCCACCTGAGAGAGCAGACGGGGCCTCATTAACGTCTCATCTGAAAGATGGCACCTCCGACAGTGTGGCACACCTTCAGCACTGCACTGGGAGTGTCAGCCTGGAATGATGTGCTTGAGTCCCTGGAGTGGGACTCGAACCCACGACCTTCTGACCCGAGTAAATAGCAAGGCCTAATGTAAGCAAGATTTCCACAGCGCCTTTCACCACCTCAGCGTGTCTCAAAGCGCTTTACAGCCAATCAGAAAATAGGAGACGTAGTCGGCCATTCGGCCCTTCAAGTCTGCACTGCCATTCAATATGATCATGGCTGATCCTCTATCTCAGCACCCGCATATTCCCGCTTTTCCCCAGTGAAGCACTTTATTGAGGTGCAGTCACTGTTGCACGCGGCAGCCGATTTGCGCACGGCAAGTGCCTTACCTGTGACCTCGTCCACGTTCTCCTCGGTCACGTGGTCCTTCTGGTGCACCCAGTCCCCGTTGCACTTGAAGTAGATCTGCGTTGCTGGGGTGGCCGTGCAGGTCATCATGACCGGCTTGTTCTTCACGATGTAGGCGTCCTCCGGCTCCACCAGGAACTGTGGCAAGGGCTCTGCCGGCGAAGATGGGAAGGAGTCGGGCAGCACATCGCTGTATTCCGTCCCTGCGGGATACAAGGAGGTTGGGCAGAGATTACGGAGGGGCATTTCAGAATGGTGCACCATTTAATATACATCACAGAAAGATTAATCACACAGGAACCAACAGGCTGTCCATCATCCCGAAATAATGACACAAGTTACAGAGAGCTCCAGCATTTAATCAATCAGCCTGGTGTTATAACATGTGTGCAGCGCATTTTCTACAGTCTAATGTGTTTACAGTGTCTTTCAGAACAGATAATAAGGAATTGTTTAGCTTAGCATTGTGCCAACCCTGATCAATTGCTCTTACACTCTCAATATTTACAGTCAGTCACTCCCCCCTCCTCAGCTGACTCAGGTTTGCAGCCGTGTTTAGAATTGGATCTTTCCGCACTACACACACGGTACACGTGCACAAACCACGGCCCAAAGGGTTGTCATGTCAAGCCTCCTCCCTCGCCTTCCAGCGTGGGTCTCATGTTTCCTCTCGCTCTCCCTCTCCTCCCCAAAGCCGTTCACTGTCTCACCGCCCGCACCACTGAGACCTGCGAAACGCACCTTCCGACTCGTACGCTTGTCCTTGTCGACAACGCCGTCTGTCTTTCTTCGGCACGAAGAAAATAAGGGGCTCTTATCATTCCGTCACCGCTTTCAGAAAGCACAAGAAAAAGACTTGCATTTCTATAGCGCCTTTCATCACCATCGGTCATCTCAAAGCGCTTTGCAGCCAATGAAGTACTTTTTGGAGTGTAGTCACTGTTGTAATGTGGGAAACGCGGCAGCCAATTTGCGCACAGCAAGCTCCCACACACAGCAATGTGATAATGTCCAGATAATCTGTTTTTGTTATGTTGCTTGAGGGATAAGTATTGACCCCAAGACACCAGGGATAACTCCTCTGCTCTTCTTCAAAATAGTACCATGGGATCTTTTACATCCACCTGAGGGTTTAACGTCTCATCCGAAAGACGGCCCCTCCGACAGTGCGGCACTCCTTCAGCACTGCACTGGGCGTGTCAGCCTAGATTTATGTGCTTGAGTCCCTGGAGTGGGACTTGAACCCACAACCTGCTGACTCCGAGGCGAGAGAGAGTGCTGCCGATTGAGCCACAGCTGACACTCGAGCATTAAAAAGGATCGGATAAATTGCAAATTCCTCTCCTCTGATGCTTGTTCCTCTGCCCAGTTAACGTGTCTGTTCCTCCCACTCAAGTCAGTCCCTCGCCCTCGCACGAATGAACGTGAGCACCCATCCACTGGTATGGCCAGGAGAATTTTACACAGGATATACATCACAGAAACCTGCCATTCGGCCCAACCAGTCCAGAATTGTACTCGGGTTACATTTGGCCAATATAAACGTCGCAACATGCAAGACCAGAAAAGAGCATTTCAGCCCTCCTGGCCAACACATTCACTAATTGTCCCTCAATTGATTTTCTCACCGAATGCCTGCCCAACTCACTGTTAAAATTATTATTATTGGCTCATAGGAACAGGAGGAGGCCATTCTGCCCCTCGATTCAATTGAATCATAGCTGATCTGAACCTCATTTACCCACCTTTTTCTCCATATCATCTTTTGGATGAGACGTTAAACCGAGGCCCCATCTACCCTCTCATGTGTAAAAGATCCCACAGCACTATTTTCAAAGAAGAACAGGGGAGTTATTCCCGATGTCCTGGCCAATATTTATTGTGAAAGGCACTATATAAATTAAAGTCTTTTTTCTTCTTCTTTCCTTTATTCTTTCTTTCTTTTTCTCTTTCTCTCTTTCTTTCTTTTTTTCTCTCTTTCTTTCTCTCTTTCTCTCTCTTTCGCTCTCTCTTTCTCTCTCTCTTTCTCTCTCTCCGCTTGGCACTCCTACCCAACATGGAATTGGTGGTAAGGGTATGGAGTTTACGGTGGGGACTGAAGACGATGGCTTCACCCTCTCTCGATGTTTAACTGAAGGAAATTGCAGTTCATTCAAGACTAGATGTCAGACAAGCAGTCCGACAATGTAGAGAAACAGTTCCATCCATAAATCTTCCAGACACTCGAGGCACTTGTTCAACATCTCAGATACATAATAGTAAACTACCTGTGTCTGACTTCCCAACCCACACTGCAGGCGCTGCAAAAGGAGCAGCAAAGGTCTGCCGACACCTGCCATTAACACTCAATGCACAATTGGGGACTGCATAAGCGGAGTGTGTTTCCATTACAGTAAGACCAAGAAGAGATATTAATGAGGTCGTCAAAGAACATTAATGGCATTGGCCAGTTGACTCCTGAGCAACTGTTTACCCTGGTCCCAAAACAACAAGGGGTCAAGGGATAGAGAGAAGGTGAATGGAGAAATCAGATAGAGATACTGTACACAGGGGAATGGAGAGATCAGATGGAGATACTGTACACAGGGGAATGGAGAGATCAAATAGAATGACTGCACAGAGAGGGGAAGTGAATGGAGAGATCAGATAGAGATACTGTACACAGAGGAATGGAGAGATCAGATAGAGATACTGTACACAGAGGAATGGAGAAATCACCTGACCCATCCACCTCCATGGCACGAACCTGGTATTGCAGTACTTCCAGGAACGGTGCAGTGGCTCTAGGCCTTTTGGCTAAGAGCATTGGCGCAGAGTGATCCTTGAATGGGCCCAAGGTGACCTCTGGCGTTTGCGATTTGACAAAGAATTGGAAAGATTGGCAACGAAAAATTAAAAAAAAAAAAAATTATGGCCCATCGCTTCTCAGCCTTTTGGCTAAGATCATGCGTAACTGACCTGACAGGGGAGTAACCATGACCCCAAAGTGGTTCTCCCTGGATCAGGAAGGTGGTTCTCCTATGCTTTTTGGAAATAGGAGGTGGGTGGGGTGGATTGACCCATCCACCTCCACGGAGGTGTGTGGGGGGCCTGACCCATCCACCTCCATGGCACGAACCTGATATTGCAGTACTTCCAGGAACGGTGCAGTGGCTCTAGGCCTTTTGGCTAAGAGCATTGGCGCAGAGTGATCCTTGATGTGTGCAAGGTGACCTCTGGCGTTTGTGATTTGACAAAGAATTGGAAAGATTGGCAACGAAAAATTTAAATAAAAAAAATAAATAATAAATTATGGATGGACAATAACGTCCACATTCCGTGAACAAATTTTTTAAAATCTGGAAAACTAAGAGCATAAGACCATAAGAAATAGGAGCAGGAGTCGGCAACTTGGCCCCTCGAGCCTGCTCCACCTTTTAATAAGATCATGGCTGATCCGATCCTGGACTCAGCTCCACTTCCCCGCCCGCTCTCCATAACCCTTCACTCCCTTGTCGCTCAAAAATCTGTCTATCTCCGCCTTAAATATATTCAATGACCCAGCCTCCACAGCTCTCTGGGGTAGAGAATTCCACAGATTTACAACCCTCTGAGAAAAGAAATTCCTTCTCATCTCCATTTTAAACAGGCGACCCTTTATTCTAAGACTATGTCCCCTAGTTTTATTTTCCTCTATGAGTGGAAATATCCTCTCTGCATTTACCTTGTCCAGCCCCCTCATTATCTTACATGTTTCGATACGATCACCTCACATTCTTCTGAACTCCAATGTGTAGAGGCCCAACCTGCTCAACTTATCTTCATAAATTAAACCCCTCATCTCCGGAATCAACTGAGTGAACCTTCTCTGAAGACTGTTGTCTTCACGTCAATAAAATTATCCAGAGACCTCTTTAAAGCATTCGAAGGTGCTTCAGTCTCGGTTGATTCTCACCGAAACAGTTTATATCCCGACACAACTCTAAGCCCCTCTGCCTCTAACCCGTTATTTAAAATCCAACATCAAAACCACCTCTTTGACCAAGCTTTAGGCCAGTACACATAATTTCTCCTTCTTGGGCTATACCTCCCATTTTCTTTCCCTATCAAACCTCCATGTAGTACCTCGAGATGCCTTTCTACCTCGAGGTGGCTATATAAATGCAAGTTGGTTGTTGTCATTGGTGAAGCCAAGAGAGTTCAAATGCCCCTTGCCCCCCCAACATCCGAATCACTTTTTCAAAGCAATCTGTGATGTGTTTTTAGTTGAGCGAGGGATATTGATTATTCATACTTTGCCTGCGTACTGCAGATCCTTTACTACAAAGAGCAATCACCTCTGAATGCAAAACGACGCCTTGACATTAAATGTAATTATTCAGAGGCTTATTTTTCAGATGTGAATCAATGTGGACTAACACAATTTGCATAGCATATTACTGAACTGCGTCTTTCCCAAGCAGCCTGTTTAGTCACAGATATTCTTGTGTGTATAAGGACAATTCGTATGCTCTTTCGACACAGTAAGGCGAGAAAGTTCTCGCGGCGATATGGTTGTGCGAATGCTTAGCACGCACGTGTCAAATTCCTCCCCCCATGATTGTAACAGAGGCACGAGACAGGTAACCATCTCCATCATCACCATGGAGAAATGAGCTGGAGACACCAGCATTAAGGATTCGTACAATAGCAACACCGACAGCAGTTGTCGGTCTGTACCACACTAAAATATGTTCAAGCCCAGTGCCCTCTGTAGGCTAAGGTCTCCTCGTGCTTGGTTGCATAACCAGCTGGAGCACTTTTGTGTTGCTAGAATGCGAGAGGGGCAAGGTAGTGGGGATTGGGAAAAGGGTCACGTATTATATTAACGATGCAATATTTATTAACGGACTATGACACTAAATAGGAGCAGTGCGTCTATGAACAGTTACACAGCTTTCTGTCTGCCCACTGAGGCAATTTCTCTGACAAATCTACTCACCTATGACATTTGAAAAATTAGCTGCTTTTTTTTTAAGTCTTCCAGCAACTGCATGTCCATCACGCTTCAGCCATGAGATAATGACCGGATCATCTGCTTTCAGTGTTGGTTGAGGGATACCCAAAAGAAAAGACTTGCATTTATATAGCGCCCTTCACGACCATTGGACGTCTCAAAGCGCTTTACAGCCAATGAAGTACTTTTTGGAGTGTGGTCACTGTTGTAATGTAGGAAATGCTGAGGCAAACTTGTGCACAGCAAGCTCCCACAAACAGCAATGTGATAATGACCCAGATAATGTGTTTTTTTTTGTTATGTTGATTGAGGGATAAATATTGGCCAATACACCGAGGTTTACTCCCCTGCTCTTCTTCAAAATGGATCTTTTACATCCACCTGAGAGAGCAGACGGGGAGATCTCTACTGTTCTTCTTGACAATAGTGGCCATGGGATCTTTTACATCCGCCCAAGAGGGCAGACGGGGCCTCGGTTTAACGTCACATCCGAAAGACGGCACCTCCGACAGTGCGGCACTCCCTCAGCACTGCACTGGGAGTGTCAGCCTGGAATTTTGTGCTTAAGTCTGTGATGTGGGACTTGGAACCCACAACCTGTTGACTGTCGAAGGTGTGCGTGCTGCCCACTGAACCACGGCGAAAGCTTTGAACTGCGGGTTTGAAAATCCTGCTCTGAATAGTTCTTTTGTTATTTAAATGGTTAGACTGGGCTTTTCTCATCAGATCACGTCCCGTGTTATTAGTTTGACCTCCGAGTGAAGGCAAAAATTAAACAAAATGCAAGTAGCTATAATTTTCCACCATGGCCAGATGTCTTGGCTATTGGTGAACAACCATCGTTCCAACCACATGAAACGCTTGGCTCGAACCAGGGTGAACTGAAATATATATATATATATATACTGGCCATGCTGGCCTGTGGAATGGACCCACATGGAAACGCAGGCTCATTTTTCCATGCAGTCAGGCCTGATTAGAAATAGATCCCGTGTCGTTTCCATTAAGAACATTAAGACCAAAGAAAATATTGGACAGTTCTGCCTTCTCTTTTATGTTTGTGCTGCTTGCCCTTGATGAGCGTTCCGGCATATTGCGATATCCCCAAACACTTCATATAATGAACGACTTTCAGTTTGCCCAGACTGCCTGTGATGCTGGCAAACGTGGCAGCCATCTTGTGCCAGCAAATGCTCCCAAAGTCAACTCCGGTTTCTGTAAGATCGCCGTCGCAGGACTCTGCTCACCTTAAGCGAGTTCCGCCCTTCGCATGCGACGTTAAACCGAGGCCCAGTCTGCTCTCTCAGGTGGACGCAAAAGATCCCACGGCCACTATTGCGAAGAAGAGCAGGGGAGTTATCCCCAGTGTCCTGGACAATATTTATCCCTCAATTAACATCACTAAATAAGCTGATGATCTGGGTCATTATCACATTGCTGTTTGTGGGAGCTTGCTGTGCGCAAATTGGCTGCTGCGTTTCCTACATTACAACAGTGACTACACTCCAAAAAAGCACTTCATTGGCTGTAAGGCGTTTTGGGATGTCCTGAGGTTGGGAAAAAGCACGGTCGAAATGCAATAACAACAAAAGCTTGCATTTATATAGCGCCTTTAACATAGCAAAACGTCCCAGGGAGCTTCACAGGAGATAAAACCATTTATCACCGAGCTGCATAAATGCAAGTCTTGTCTCTGTGGTTTTGGTTGATGGTATAGTTCAAACTTGGTACTTGGAGCCTGAACTAAGCGAGCACCAGGTTTCTGTACTTCTCCAGCATTTGTTGACTTGGTGGTGCATGATTGCTGGATCCAAATGAAAAAACATGTTGCCTGCAATGGGTTCCAGATTTACCTCTGGCTGCCTGACATTGTCTTTCAGAGGTTCGGGCCCATGGGGTCCCGAGAGCGTGTCAATGCGTGGGCAGAGAGAAAGATGGGTTGTACAAGCCACGTTCAAACACCGTGCAATGACTTTAGGCTTGGGAGCAGTTGCTCAGCTTGTACTGGGCACACCTTTAACTTTACACCACGACACGCGCTCACAGGAACAAACCCTCTCTGTGCTCCAGAGAAACGATTGCGGGAATGTGTCGGGCCGACATGTCGAGCACAAGAAAGGCACCATTTATTAATTGGCGAGTGGCCTGGTCAATAAACGCACGCGGTTCCAAATCGTAAATCATGAACAGCAAGATGTCTTGGCCCCCCTCCCCCACGGAGCTACGAAATACAGTCGGTGGCAAAAAGCTGCAGAGAAATAGCGGGTCCTTGTGTGAAATGTGTGGTTCGTTTGACAGGAGATTTCCCACAAGCATTTGCTTTTGGGTGGTCTAACCCAGTCTGGATTCTCACAGTTCGCCGTCACATGGTGAAAGGCACAACAGGGCAGAAACAGGAGCTCAGGGGAAAGGTTAATAACAATGCCACATCATTGATACGAGGCAAATATGAAAGAAAGACTTGCATTTATATAGCGCCTTTCACGACCACCAGACATCTCAAAGCACTTTACAGCCAATGACGTACTTTTGGAGTGGTGTAATGTGGCAGTCAGTTTGGGCACAGCAAGCTCCCACTGACAGCAATGTGATAATGACCAGAGAATCTGTTTTAGTGATGTTGATTGAGGGATAAATATTGGCCCAGGACACCGGGGATAACTCCCCTGCTCTTCTTTGAAATAGTGCCGTGGGATCTTTTATGTCCACCTGCAAAGGCAGACAGGGCCTCGGTTTAATGTCTCATCTGAAAGACGGCACCTCCGACAGTGCAGCCCTCCCTCAGCACTGCACTGGGAGTGTCAGCTTGGATTGATGTGCTCAAGTCCCTTGAGTGGGACTTGAACCCACGACCTGCTAACTCAGAGGCGAGTGTGCTGCCCACTGAGCCACACATCTTTGGAAATGAACCACTGTTTCAGAATTAAGGCGTTTTGGAGCAAACATTCCCTGGTCTGCAGGAATGCTCGTTTGTCCCAGGACAATTTCCCTGTCCTTCTGTGCTCCCAGCAAACACCAACGTTAAATGCTTGAGATAGTTTTCTCCATTTCAGTTGCCTCTGGCTGCAAACAGCTATGTAAATATGAAAAACAAGACATTTTGGCTGCACTGTATTGGAAATGCTGTTGTTCTCAGTTGTGATAAATGTTGTGATCACGGCATTACATTGAAGGAGAGCAGGGGAGTTCTCCCCGGTGTCCTGGGGCCAATATTTATTCTGAACCAACATCACAAAAACAGATTATCTGGTCATGATCACATTGCTGTTTGTGGGACCTTGCTGTGTGCAAATTGGTTTCCTGCATTGCAATGGTGACTCCATTGCAAAAGTACTTCATTGGCTGTAAAGCGCTTTGGGACATCCTGAGGTTGTGAAAGGCGCTATATAAATGCAAGTCTTTCTTTTTTTCAATGATGTCATCCATTTTTTTAAAATTCTCAGGATATAGACATCGCTGGCAAGGCCGGCATTTAATGGAAGCCACTGTTGGTAAAAGAAGCAGAGGCAACATGAGGAAACATTGTTTTACGCAGCGAGTTGTGATCTGGAACGCGCTGCCTGAAAGGGCGGTGGGAGCAGATTCAATAGTAACTTTCAAAAGAGAATTGGATAAATACTTTAAGAGAAAAAAAATTACAGGGCTGTTGGCAAAGATCGGGGGGAGTGGAATTAATTGTATAGTATTACCAACGAGCCAGCACAGGCACGATGGACCAAATGGCCTCCTTAAGTGCTTTATCAATATAAGACAGTCACCAAGAAATCCAATGGGGAATTCAGGAGAAACCTCTTTACCCAGAGAGCGGTGAGAATGTGGAACTCGCTGCCACAGGGAGTAGTTGAGGTGAATAGTATCGATGCATTTAAGGGGAGGCCGGACAAGTATATGGGGGAGAAGGGAATAGAGGGTTATGCTGATAGATTTAGATGAGGACAGACGGGAAGAGGCTCGAGTGGAGCATAAACGCCGGCATGGACTGGTTGGGTCGAATGGCCTGTTTCTGTACCGTATATCCTGTGTAATCCTGTGTAACATACTTCTGTGGCATCTACTGCCATCTGGAAAAAGTACATTCCACAACACATCTCACAGGAAGTGAAGCGAGATTCTGGTCAGAATTTGCTGTCACACCATAATTCCAGAGGTTGTTGAGATGCTTGCACTTTCAACTTGCGACTTGGGCCCGATTTACAGGAAGTCAATTAAATGCCAGTTTTTTTGTCAACTGGGTTACAGCTCATCAATAAATGAGGGGGAGAATAAATCAATCCTTCAGTCTATTTAAATGACCGGAAAAGTTCTGTTAACATATCTGGGAATATCGACTGGCTGTGGAGTTCCAGGACATCTGACGGGAGGAGGACTTGTCAACCATGTCCGCCACAAACCACCTCGCCTCATTCAATCAGCAGCCAGCAACAGTTCGTTTTTGAGGAGTGGAAAGGAAAAAAAGCTTGCATTTATATAGCACCTTTCACATCCTCAGTGGGTCTCAAATTGCTTCACAGCCAGTTAAGTACTTTCGAAGTGTTGTAATGTAGTTATCGCAGCAGCCAATTTGCGCACAGCAAGCTCTCACAAACAGCAATGAGAGATATGACCAGATAATCTGTTTTATTGATGTTGGTTGAGAAACATCAATAGCGCCTTTCACGATCACCGGACCTCTCAAAGAGCTGTACAGCCACTGAAATATTTTTGGAATGTAGTCACTGTTGTAATATCGGAAAATTGAGTGATAAATGTAAGCCAGAACTCCCCTGCTCTTCTTTGAAATGTGCCGCGGGATCTTTGACATCCACCTGACAGGTGGTCCAACATCTCATCCAAAAGACGGCACCTCTGACAGTGCTGCACTCTCTCAGTACTGGCACTGGAGCGTCGGCCTGCATCTTGTGCTCAAGTCTCTGGAGTTGGGCTTGAACCCACAACCTTCTGACTCATGAGGTTTATGGAATTTTTCATCAAGATTTTTTTATTCATCTTCAGGTGTTAGGATGCCGGCATCCTCACGCCAAGAAATTGAATCGGCCTCCTGCGCTATCGCTCCGTTAGCTCCTGAAGCAGAGTGTGGAATACTTCCCCCTTGCCGCTCCAGTCTCCTCTTGGGCCGATACAACCGAATATCCCACTTTGAGGCGGTAAACATCGCCCGGCCTTAACGGTAGCGGCCCGCGCTGTCACAATGTGGGCGGCACCGAATTTCGGTCCCTAAACAGTGAGCGGCACCCCATTGCCCATGCAGCTTCCAATTCGAACAACAAGTTAACCCCCCAAAAAAAGGTTGATAAAACTCCTCTCCAACAACTCTCTACACAGTCACGCCAAGTCACGAGGACCAATGGGAAAATTCAGAGCACTTGCCGGACCTTTGACCTGCGGCTTATGTTGACCCGAGTGTGTCAATAACATTTTTCACCGAGTTTCTCTTGCTGAAGGTCTTTAGATAGTTTTCTCTTATTTTGAGTTTGAAAATAACCCCGGAGTTGGGCTCACCAGCAGCGAAGACTATCCCCTACCGAGAACCAAATGAGCTTTGCACAGGAGCGCATTTACACATCCCCCACGCTGCCACATTACATCGCTAAAAGCTACAATTTCCTCCGTAGCTTAGCGACAATTTACCCTTCAACTGTTATCACCTTGCTGTGTCTGTCGAGCTTCCCTATAATGGTTTCAGAATGTATCTCTGCACATCTCCGTCAGAAGCTGATTCCAATTGACCTGCCTGGGCGGAACCAATTCAGACTGGTTTACAGTAATCTTTCCCGACTTTGATACCATCAAAGCGCTTTTTAGGTCAACGTTAGAATCAATTCAAATCTATCACAGAGTCTGAAGGTGGAAAAGGGATTTACGTCGCTGTAAAGAGGAACCGTTTATTTATTCCCGTATCCTGAACCACCGTAGCTCCAGCACAATTAATGCTGCTTTCGCTCAGCTGGCTATACAAAGAATTACATCGGATTTACAGCACAGATACAGGCCATTCGGCCCAACTGGTACATGCCGGTGTTTAAGCTCCACACCAGCCCCCTCACACCCCTCTTCATCTCCCCCCCATCACCATATCGCTCTATTTCTTTCTCCCCCATGTGTTTATCTCGCCTCCCCTTAAATACATCTGTGCTACTTTAAAAAAAATTGTTCATGGGATGTGGCCGTTGTACGTACTAGTCGGCTTATTAGCAAAGGTTTAACAATCGTGCTACACATTACCAGTTCATCCACCAGGCTCACAACCGCCTGCCCCATCGTGGATCCCCCGAACCCCAACTGGCTGGGGTTTTATTGAGTCTTGTGGACATCACGTGACTGGCTCAGCCACACCCAGCTCTACACTCTTCTGTAGAATACATAAATAATTAAATCAAGTGCCCCCCTGATCTGGGGGACACTCCAACCACTTATCAATGCCCTTTTTTTTGTGTTTTTTTTTGTTTTTTTTGGTGATTTTTGTGGGGGGTTTTTTGGGTTTTTTTTGGGCAGTAAAACCATAAATTTTACAAGTGCCCCCTATAAAAGGGGAGGGGGGCACTCAATAGCTCTACAAACCTGTGAGCATGCCGACAGGTGTATACGTTACAAACGTTGCTGGTAAAGCTGGCATTTATTGCCCATTCCTAATTGCCCCTCGAGAAGGTGGTGGTGAGCCGCCATTTCAGAGGGGCAGTTAAGAGTCAACCACTTTGCTGTGGATCTGGAGTCACATATCGGCCAGACCGGGTAAGGGCGGCAGATTTCCCTCCCGAAAGGATATTAGTGAAGCCGTTGTTTTTTTTTAATGACAATCCGGTAGTTTCATGGTCGCCATTACAGACACTGGTTTTTAATTCCAGATTTATTTAATTAACTGAATTTAAATTCCACAGCTGCCGTGGAGGGATGAAGTTTGGGTGCGACTTATCATGAAGTAACTACTGTCTCGCTTGCTTTCTAAGAGGCTTAGGCCAGAATTGAAAATGTTTGAAATCCGTGCATTTTGCCAACTGGTCAGTGAAGTGGATCATTCACTTTCTGCTGAATAATTGACACTTTTATCGAGCCCGCTTTCTTTTCTTTTCTCTCCTCTCGTTCAGTCAGAAATAAAACCTCTTGAGGTGTGCGTCGGATAAGTCAGGCGGGTACGCGAGCGTTCAGACAGCGGGCAAGTGAAAACAGCCTCAACCGCTCCCCCTAGTGGGCTACTGCTCTGCCTAGTGGACTACGGTGGTAATGCAACTAATCAGGACAAGTTCCTGTGGGGCAACCTTGTGTGTGTAGGTGTGCTTGTGATGTCGTAAAGAATCTATCACAAGAGCGTGAGCAGTTAAACTGTGGCCTGCCCTAGGCTGAGACCACGGCGGGCGAGACGGTGCAGAAAACCCAGAGATCGTGCCACCGTTTCATGGGATATCGCCGCACTTGAAGAGGGAAGGAAAAGGGGGAGTTCCGCAGGCCTGTTGTGCTCCCGTCTCCTCCCAGACTTCACAACGGCTACTGAGAGCATGGGAGGTCCTATGAAAAGGAGCCCCAGTGTTTCTAAACAGGCAGCCAGGAGAGAATGCGGTTCAGATGCACGACCTCCGAAACATAAAGAGCCTCCAGTCACGAGGTTACTCGCTGACCAGCAAAGAGGTGTCCTGTGCATTGCCAATGGAGCTGAGGTGCAGATCAGCCGAGATCTAATTCAATGGCGGAACAGGCTCGAGGGGCTGAACGGCCTCCTCCCGCTTCTATTGCTCCCGGGCAGTCTCGACTCCGGAGCAATCTCGTGATGTTTCCTCATAAGAACATAAGAAATAGGAGCAGGAGTCGGCCATTCGGCCCCTCATGGCTGATCTGATCCTGGCCTGAACTCCGCTCCCCATAACCCTTGACTCACTTATCGTTCCAAAATCTGTCTCTCTCCACCTTAAATGTACTCAATAAGCAGCCTCCCCAGCTCTCTGGGGCAGAGAGTTCCAAAGATTCACGACCCTCTCAGAGAAGAAATTTCTCTTCATTTCTGTTTTAAATGGGCGACCCCTTATGGTTCTCTAGTTCTAGATTCTCCTTTAAGGCCTTTTGCTCCAAGACAGGCAAAAGCACAGAAGCGCTCGGTAATGAAATCCAAGCAATGTCCTGCTCAAGTAAGTCCTGAGTAAGTAAAATACTAATTCACATCACCCGTTGAAAATGGAACTTTGCCAGAAAGCTACAGATACAAGCGCAGATATATATGCACATGAAATTTATTTAGAAATGTCTTGACTGATCGCAGTAAATTATTCCTATTTACCTTACATTTCCATGGCTTCCTGTGTACTCTCAGTGCTGTGGCTGTAAAGTTAGAGCCTTGTTTACTTAGCAAGCCGAACAAAATTAGATTGGGTCGTGGAACCGGGCTGTCTGGCTCTGCTGTGTTTATGTCCGTATCATATTTATAACAAAATTGAATGTCCTTCAGTACGCAGCTAAACGGGAGGTCACCATCGCATCAATGCACAGTTTATACAGGGTGCTCAAGCTCGTAAATATTAGATTCGCTCACTGCCAAAGCACGCAGCCCTGCCAAACCAAAGCAGCAAGTCCCGGGACACAAGTCAATTCAAGCAATTCTTGAAAGAACCGAGTCACATTCCAGCTTGGTGTCACGAGGAGAAAAGGCAAGCCTTTCTTTCTCAGCCGCGAAATGCCCTTTTTTATTTTTGTATTGGGAAACCGAGGTCAAGGGTCGAGGCCCACAAAAGCAGGATCCCACTCGGCTGGAAAAGAATAAAGCCGGGAACAACGCAAATCAGGATGTAGTAGGATTGCTAAGACTGGTTGGACATATTCCGGGAGGATCCATAGAAACATAGTAAATAGGTACAGGAGTAGGCCGTTCGGCCCTTCGAGCCTGCACCACCATTCAATAAGATCATGGCTGATCATGCAACTTCAGTACCCCATTTCTGTTTTCTCTCCATACCCCTTGATCCTTTAGCTGTAAGGGCCACATCTAACTCTCTTTTGAATATATCTAACGAACTGGCCTCAACAACTTTCTGTGGCAGAGAATTCCACAGGTTCACAATTCTCTGAGTGAAGAAGTTTCTCCTCATCTCAATCCTAAATGGCTTTCCCCCTATCCTTAGACTGTGACCCCTGGTTCTGGACTTCCCCAACATCGGGAACATTCTTCCTGCATCCAACCTGTCCAATCCCGTCAGAATTTTATATAAGAACTAGTTGGTTTATTAACAAAGGTTTAACAATCACACTACACAGTAACAGTTCATCCACCAGGCTCACAACTGCATACCTCATCGTGGATACCCCAAACCTATCTGGCTGGGGTTTTATTGAGTCTTGTGAACATCATGTGACTGGCTTAGCCACTCCCAACTCAACAGCTCTACAAACCTGTGAGCATGCTCACATGCGCATACATTACAGACATATTCCGGAAGGATCTATCACATGACCATCCCGCTTCCGACAGCCGGCGCCCACCTCACGCTCCCGCCATTGGTTATCCAACTCACAGTGCCTCGCCTTCCCATGTCAAAGGGAAAGCAAGCAGACTCTTCAATCCCCGATTGGATGATTCGTGACTGACGGACAAAGAACCTTTATTTCCGCTGCCATCGCCAATATTTGAACAGCTGATCAACAAAAGTGTACAAAGCAAATGAAAATTACACACAATGTGGGTTTTTTTCATTCCCCTCTGATCTTTCTCCCGGGTGTTGCTCCCAGCAGTGTCCAGGAGATGGATCTCCAGTTCCTGGAGACCCAAGGACAGCCCTGGAGGGTTGACAACCCCTAGGAAGTAGTGATCAGGTGACACTAAGTTTGGTTTTCCAACACATTGGATATACGGCACAGAAACAGGCCATTCGGCCCAACTAGTCCATGCCGGCGTTTATGCTCCACTCGAGCCTCCTCCCGTCTTTCCTCATCTAAATCTATCAGCATAACCCTCTATTCCCTTCTCCCCCATATGTTTATCCAACCTCCCCTTAAATGCATCGATACTATTCGCTTCAACCACTCCCTGTGGCAGTGAGTTCCACATTCTCACCGCTCTCTGGGCAAAGAAGTTTCTCCTGAATTCCCACCGCCATCTTCTCAGGGGCAACTCAGAAATGGGTAATAAATGTGGCTTTGCCTAAAGTTCCTGGACAATTTATTTTTAAAAATATTGGCGCTGTGAAGGTTAATTGTGGAAATATTAAACATCTGATGATATCTAAAGCAGGATGGTACTTAGCCAATAGTTTCATCCATCCATTCTTCATTACTGTTACACAACAGGTGGCCTCAAACAGCACAATTTCTCTCCTGTTCCTTTTGTGACTCATGGACGATAACCTTGAAACAACATTGCTATCAAGGGAATTTCTGCTATCTGTATTTTCTGAAGGAATATTTGAAAGTACCGAAGTCACTGATGCACATTAATCTCTCTATGAAACCCATCTCTGACCTCAAGCAGAGCACACAATGGGGTCATTTTGGAAGGCTATGCTGCCAGTATGGAATCTGACGAGATGATACGACCAATTCTGGGACCTCTGCTCTCATTTAGTCAAGCATTGGAAAATCACTCCCCTCGTATTTATTCTCAGGAAACTTTTAACAGACAGAGAAATCACACAGAGCAGCACCTCCCCCCCCCCTTCTCAGTCTCCGGGAGATGGCTTCACAGAGAAGCTCGACTGTATTAAGAGATCACAGCGTTGTGTACAAGCGCACAGCAGATGTATACAACTGCCTTACATCAGTCTCGTTTGTGAATGGTTCGTGAGCAGGAACACTCGCTCGCCGTGCCTGAACAAGTCAAATCCCACTTTAATTACTTGGGACATTTAACGGCCTGTTGAGGATCAGATTCTGCAATTCCAGCTGTTTATAATTAGGATCACTGGCTCAGAGCGCCTGAATAAATCAAACTTCCATTCGCCACTCCCACCCGGACCTCTCTGACTGCGACCTTCTTCATTGTTCCAATGGAGCTCAACACAAGGTCAAGGAACAGCACCCCGACTTTCCATTAGTCAAACCCTCCGGCCTCAAATGTTGACTTTAATAATGTCAGACTTTCTGGTGGCAGGAGATTTTAGTGATGTGGGATGGGAATAGATAGAATTTTACAGCACAGAAACAGGCCATTGGGCCCAACCGCTCCATGCCGGTGTTTATGTTCCACACCAGCTCCCTCCCACCGCTCTTCATCTCACCCCATCACCATATCCTTCTATTCCTTTCTCCCTCGTGTGTTTATCCGGCTTCCCCTTAAATGCATCGATATTATTCGCCTCAACCCCTCCCTGTGGCAGTGAGTTCCACATTCTCACCGCTCTCTGGGTAAAGAAGTTTCTCCTGAATTCCCCATCGGATTTATTAGTGACTGTCTTATATTGTTATATTGATGGCCCCTAGATATGGTCTTGCCTATAAGTGGAAACAGCCAGGAATAGGGGAATAGGGTTGCCATCTCCGGTTGGACGTATTCCTGGGGGTTCCATCACATGACCACCCATCCCTAGCTACTCCACCTTGTCAAACAGCCAGTTTCCCCCTGACTCCAATACTTTTATAACTAACAAAAGTGTTCAAAGAAAGAGGAAGACATAACGTTTTTTTTTACAAGGCCTCTTTGATATTTCACGTTGGATATACGACACAGAAACAGGCCATTCGGCCCAACCAGTCCATGCCGACGTTTATGCTCCACTCGAGCCTCCTCCCGTCTTTCCTCATCTAAATCTATCAGCATAACCCTCTATTCCCTTCTCCCTCATATGTTTATCCAGCCTCCCCTTAAATGCATCGATACTATTCGCCTCAACCACTCCCTGTGGCAGCGAGTTCCACATTCTCACCGCTCTCTGGGTAAAGAAGTTTCTCCTGAATTCCCCATTGGATTTCTTGGTGACTATCTTATATTGATGGCCTCTAGTTATGCTCTTCCCCACAAGTGGAAACACTCTCCCTGTATCCACTCTATCAAAACCTTTCATCATTGTAAAGACCTCTATGAGGTCACCCCTCAGCCTTCTCTTTGCAAGGGAAAAGAGACTCAGCCTGTTCATCCTTTCCTCATATGTATACCCTCGCATTTCTGGTATCATCCTTGTAAATCTTCTCCCAGGTTTGCTCACAGTGGGATCTAGGAGATTAAATTGTGGAGACTCCGGGATATTTCAGGAGCTTTGGCAACCCTAGATGGGAATATCAATGTCTTGAGTGGGGGGGGGGGTGGGGAAGAGGGAAGATGGTTTGGTATTTGGGGTGGGGGACTCTTCGTAAGAACACAATGTTGATAGAGTGGTGTCAACCCATTTATTTTTCTGCTACTCTCCGGGATTCTGATCCACTTCACCATGTTTGCCCGTTTCCATCTCCACCTGCCTCTCCCCACACTGTCTCAACCCCTCACGTGTTCGGCGCGTCTCTCAAAAGTCTTTCATTTCTCTCTTTACTGTGGTAGCACTCTCACCTCTGGGTCAGAAGGTTGTGGGTTCAAGTCCCACTCCAGAGACTTGAGCCCATAATCTAGGCTGACACTCCCAGTGCAGTGCTGAGGGAGTGCCGCACTGTCGGAGATGCCGTCTTTCAGATGCGACATTAAACCAAGGCTCTTTCAGGGGTACGTAAAAAGAATCTCCCTGCACTATTTCGAAGAAGAGCAGGGGAGTTATCCCTGGTGTCCTGGCCAATATTTATCCCTCAACCAACAGCTAAAACAGATTATCTGGTCATTATCACATTGCTGTGTGTGGGAGCTTGCTGTGCTCACATTGGCTGCTGCGTTTCCCACATTACAACAGTGATTACTCTCCAAAAGTACTTCATTGGCTGTAAAGCGATTTGGAACGTCCCGCGGTTGTGAAAGGCGCTATAGAAATGCACATCTTTCTCTACGTGTGCACCTAAATGTGTGTTTCTCTCATGTATTTTTTCTTCTTTCTTTTTTTCCCCTTTGGCAGCTGGTCATTATCCCACCATTCACACCCTATCCAGACTCATCTTTCTCTAACTCCTGCCATTACCATCTCAATTCGGCCCATCATCCCTTTTGTCTCTCTAATCTCTCCTGCCTTCCACCCTCTCACAGACCTTCCCTTTTGTTCCTTCCTCCCCTCCCCCCTTTCCGTGCTCCTTAAGAATCTGCTCTTTCTGAACATTCGCCAGTTCTGACGAAGGGTCATCGACCCGAGGCGTTAACTCTGCTTCTCTCGCCACAGACGCTGCCTGACCCGCTGAGTACTTCCAGCATTTTCTGTTTTTGCTTCAGATTCCTGCATCCGCGATATTTTGCTTTTGTGTTGTGTGTCTTTCTCTTCCCGCTCCCTCTGTAAATGCTGTTTACACCTCAATTGTTCAGTTATCTGCTCTCTCCGCAGACCCTGCCTGACTCGCCTGCTAAGTCTTTCCACCATTTTCTCTCTCATTTTTATAATATTCAGGATTATTGGATTTCCACGAGTGCCAAGGGACTGCATTCTGCAAATGTATCAATGTTTCTATCCAACCGGACAGCCGGGGGCCTAGTCTATGATTGGTTTTGAAGGGTGGCGGGGAGCAGTATTTTGTCTATTACCTATTTAGGTCACATTTACCTCTTCATATTCACTTTTACTCCCACTCACACACGTAAAGGCCGGGAGCCGCAGGAGCAGGCGAATTTTGATGCTTTTTATTCTGGTTACATTAATTGCAACATAGGCACGCCTTCATATCGACGTGATTTAATAGTGTCATGTGAAATCGCATACCTGGGAGTATATCGCCATAAAGAGAAAGTATGGGCCATCTTTCATTGCACTGTCGGGTTGGTGACAAAGCCCATACAGAATCTTTTATTCTAGAAGTGTATGTGTATGTGTGTGTGTGTGAGAGAGTATCTGACAGTGTGTGTGTGTGTGTGTGTGAGTCGTGAGTGTGTGAGTGTTAGTGTCTGACAGTCAATATGTGTGAGTGTGAGAGTGTGTCTAAGAGTGAGTGTGAGTGTGTGTGTCTGAGAGTATGTGTGCACGCCTGGCAGTGAGTGTGGGTGAGAGTGAGTGTGTGTGAGTGTGAATATGAGCGTGTGAGAGTGTCTGAGAGTGTGAGTGTGTCTGACAGTGAGAGTGAGTGTGAGCGTGAGTGAGTGCATGTGACAGTGAGAGTGAGAGTGAGTGCGGGTGTGTCTGACAGTGCGAGTGAGTGTGAGAGTAAGTGCGTGTGACAGTGAAAGTGAGTGTGAGAATGAGTGAGTGCGTCTGACAGTGAGTGTGAGAGTGAGTGAGTGTGTCTGACCGTGACAGTGAGAGTGAGTGTGTCTGACAGTGAGAGTGAGTGTGTCTGACAGTGAGAGTGAGAGTGAGAGTGAGTGCGGGTGTGTCTGACAGTGAGGGTGAGTGTGAGAGTGAGTGAATGCATGTGACAGTGAGAGTGAGAGTGAGTGCGGGTGTGTCTGACAGTGAGAGTGAGAGTGAGTGCGAGTGTGTCTGACCGTGACAGTGAGAGTGAGTGCGAGTGTGTCTGACCGTGACAGTGAGAGTGAGTGTGTCTGACAGTGAGAGTGAGTGTGTATAAAGCAGTGCTATCACAGCAGAAACCGAGTGTATTATTATCCAGCAATAGAACAATGTGCGTATGAGTCAGCAATTACCGAATTCCCAAGACATGTGCTCACGTTGCCTACTCCTCGATATACAGAAACATGGCGATCTCTGGCACCCTCTGAGACCCGCTCAGGCTGCAGTCTGGGACGAAACACGCTTACAAATAAAATCAAAATGCCACACTGTTTCTGGTGAATGTAGTCGACGAAGCGACATAGGTGGGATGTTTCACTTGTTGCACTAACAGCTCGGGGATGAAGAGAGAGTGACATGGCGGGGGGAGCTGACAGAATGTAAAGGGACTCACAGAGTTGCTGATCCCGATCCGCACAGTCCCAGCCTCATATTGATCTGCCAAACCGGCTCTCTGCTTTAGTTGACTGGGAGGGAAGGGTTGGGTTTCAAAGTCCTTGCTTGTTGCTGTGAGCGTGCGGGCTAGGAGGGACAGTGCCAGCTTTCTCAGCCTCTGCAGAGCCTGAATTCAAATCAAATAATGCAGCAACCTTCAGCTCACTAAACGTCTGTGAACATAAGCTGTGGGGAATGGTAAAGGTTTCCGTCTGCTCTGCCTGCAATGGTGCAAATGATTTTTTTGCTGGAGGTCTCAAATTCGACTTGAACGTATCAAATTATGTTTCCTCCCCCACCCCCACAAAAAGACACAGTCGGCATGTGTGTGTGTGTGGTGTGTGTGTGGGCGTGAATGTGTGTGGTGTGTGTGTGTGTGTGTGAGAGTGTGTGTGTGTGTGTGTGTGTAGTGTGTGAGAGTGTGTGTGTGGTGTGTGAGTGTGTGTGGGGGGTGTTGAGGGTGTGTGTGTGTGTACAAGTGTGTGTGTGAGAGTGCATGTGTGTGGGGCGTGTGTGTGTGTGTGTGTGTCGTGTGTGTGTGGTGTGTGAGAGTGTGTGTGTGGTGTGTGAGTGTGTGTGGGGGGTGTTGAGGGTGTGTGTGTGTGTACAAGTGTGTGTGTGAGAGTGCATGTGTGTGGGGTGTGTGTGTGAGAGAGAGTATGTGTGTGTGTGTATGTGTGGGGTGTGTGTGTGTGAATGTGTGTGTGTGTGTGTATCTGTGTGTAAGTGTGTGTGGGGTATGTATGTGAGAGTGTGTGTGTGTGAGTGTGTGAGAGAGTGTGTGTGTGTGTGTGTATGAATGTGTGTGAGAGTGTGTAGGGTGTGTGTGTGTGAGAGTGTGTGTTTGTGTATATGAATGTGTGTGAGAGTGTGTGGGGTGTGAATGTGTGTGTGTGTGTGTGTGTGTGAGAGAGTGTATGTGTGTGTGAGAGAGTGTGTGAGAGTGTGTATGTGTATGAGTGTGTGTGAGAGTGTGTGGGGTGTGAATGTGTGTGCGTGCATTTAAACAACGATTTGGAAGAAGCGTGGATTTTGTTCAAACTGTGTGTGAATTGTTATCCTACCGAGGGTGAGGGTTGGGGGTTGGGATACTCGTGGTCTGTCAGCATCAACGCTGTGCTTTAAGTCAGCTCTTCTGATGCACATATCTATTTCACACACCAGCTACCTTTGTAGCATCTTGGGCCAAATTCTGGTCAGTTGAATCTAAAAGCGGCAGTGAGACTGAACGCAAAGGTCATTTCACCCGGGACGCCAAGATTGGTCCGATGTGGGAGACCGAGGTCACAGTGCTGAGCGAAAACCTACTTGCCTCTAAACCAGTGCGCCGCTCAGCTGCTGTCAAGTATCATTGCTGACATGGTAGTTACCGTGACTGCGATTCACCAGAAGCCCATTGAGTGCGCTGGTAACAGTACAGGAGAGACTGAAAAACGTTTTGTGATACTCTTAATTCATTACCTAAAATTACTCTCACCACGACCTCCACAGATGACTGTCGACACTTTGCAGAGGAGCCAATATTTATCCCTCAATCAACATCACTAAAAATAGATTATCCGGTCATTATCACAGTGCTGTTTGTTGTGCGCAAATTGGCTGCTGCATTTCCTACATAAGAATTAGGAGCAGGAGTCGGCCATTCGGCCCCTCGAGCCTGCTCCGCCATTCAATGAGATCATGGCTGATCTTCGACATCAACTCTACTTTCCTGCACTGTCCCCATATCCCTCGATTCCCTTAATATCCAAAATATCAATCGATCTTTTCCTACATTACAACAATGACTACACTTCAAAAAGTACTTCATTGGCTGTAAAGCGCTCTGGGACGTCCGGTGGTCGTGAAAGGCGCTATAGAAATGCAAGTCTTTCTTTCTCTTCACGGCGCCACCGGTTATTGAGTTCTGAGCGACGCCTGCATTGCTCAGTGCTACAGGGATCCCCGGTGAGTGTGGACCATTTTAATGATGTGGGTTTCTTCTGACTCTGCTGTTTATGAGCTGACTGTTTCTCGATAAATACATCAAGCCGTTCTGACAGAGCCGAGTACACACAGCAAACACAGTCACACTCACCTGTAATGAAGCACAAGCTGTTTTCAGGCACCAAAGCAATTTACTGGCCTGACGCGATGTCACATAAACAATATCTCCAAAACTGCAAGCCACGTTTATGAGCGCTGTACATAATACCATGGCCTCCACACACACACACACACACACGTAACAATACTCCAAGCAAAAGCTCTCAGGTAAGTCTAGATTTTAAGTGTGCTACACACTGATCTCTGTCTCAGCCAGTCAATGCAGGTCACACTGTTGGCGGGTCATAAAGGAGTGCCTTAAAGGGCTGGAACATCTCTCATTTAAAATAACGATTGCCCTTTATATATTGTCGTCAAGTCTCCACGGGGACTCCCTGTGTTCCCCAATCTTCCTATTTCTCAATTTGCGTCAGTTCCCCTCCGCCGCTTTGTGAGTTTAGGCTTTCACAATACCAGTGCTCGGACATTTGCTGCGCAGATAGGAACAGGAGGAGGCCATTCGGCCCCTCGAGCCTGTTCCGTCATTCAATGAGATCATGGATCATCTGTACCTCAACTCCATTTACCCACCTGAGAATGGACAAGGTTGCAATTTTCTATTCGTTCCTGGGATGTGGGCGTCGCTGGGAAGGCCGGCATTTATTGCCCATCCCTAATTGCCCCTCGAGAAGATGGTGGTGAGCCACCTTCTTGAACCGCTGCAGTCCGTGTGGTGAAGGTGCTCCCACAGTGCTGTTAGGGAGGGAGTTCCAGGATTCTGACCCAGCGGTGATGAAGGAACGGCCGATATATTTCCCAGTCAGGATGGTGTGTGACTGGGAAGGGAACGTGGAGGTGGTGGTGTTCCCATG
Source organism: Pristiophorus japonicus (assembly GCF_044704955.1). NCBI lineage: Eukaryota > Metazoa > Chordata > Chondrichthyes > Pristiophoridae > Pristiophorus > Pristiophorus japonicus. Next base: position 6,346,200 of record NC_091998.1, on the reverse strand, counting down.
CGCCTGCTGCCCTTGTCCTTCTAGGGGGTAGAGGTCGCGGGTTTGGGAGCAATTATATAGCAACTTTCACAACAACAACACCCTGCATTTATATAGCTCCTTTAATATAGTAAAATGTCCCAAGGCACTTCACAGGAGCAATTAGCAAACAAAATTAGGACGGGTGAACAAAACCTTGGTCAAAGAGGTAGCTTTTATGGAGCGGCTTAAAGGAGAGAGAAAGTGAGGTAGAGAGGCAGAGAGGTTTAGGGAATTCCAGAGCTTGGGGCTGAGACAATAGAAGGCACGGCCACCGATGGTGGAGAGATGGAAAGCGGGGATGTGCAAGAGGCTAGGATTGGAGGAGCGCAGCGATCTCAGAGGGTTATCGGGCTGGAGGAGGTTACAAGGATAAATTTAGATTTAGTGCAGGAAGCATAAAGGGGCAGGCTAGAGGAAGTTGTTCCGGACACAAAGGGGCTATTAGAATATGCAAATCGTGGCCAAATACGGCCATTGAAGGAGTGTCAGTCGTGGATTTTAATAGGGAATGAGAAAAATAAGAACATAAGAAATGGCAGGAGTCGGCCATTCGGCCCCTCGAGCCTGCTCCGCCATTTAATAAGATCATGGCTGATCTGATCATGGAATCAACTCCACTTCCCTGCCCGCTCCCCATAACCCTCGACTCCCTTATCATTCAAAAATCTGTCTATTGAGTTAAATATACTCAATGTCCCAGCCTCCACAGCCCTCTGGGCCGGAGAATTCCACAGATTCACCGCCCTCAGGGATGAAATTCCTCCTCATCTATGTCTTAAATGGGCGACTCCTTCTTCTGAAATGATGCCCCTTACAAATACCGTGAAATATATTGCAGGGTGCGAGGGAAGGAGCAGGGAGTTGGGATCTCTTCCCTCTGGGCTGAAGGTTGAACGATTCTGTGATCCGAATGACCTTTCGCCTAGCCCGCCCAGCCCTGCGGGGAGACAACGATGCAGTGCAGACTGATCCGAACATTGGAGGCGTTGTTTTCCTTGGCGCTGGTTGTTGTGGTCGGGGCAGCTTGAGCGAATTATCGCTGTCTCGGAGTCAGACCACGGAGAGGCAGGCACACGGCAACAAGGACTGCAAGCGATCGACGCGGAAAGTTAACTGTGTCCCTTTCTTTAAAGCGAAAGACAGTGGCTTTCACGCTGGGCGAGACGTGACTGCCCTGTGATGTGACTTGCTCACAACCTTCTTTCAAATCAACATATATTGTACTGTGGCATTTTGCAACCTTCAGTCCTTTCCGCAACTAAACTGCCTTGACTCACAGCATTCATTCAATCTGGGGTTTGCCTCGCAATCTGGGTAGCAATTCACCATTTACCAGCGGTTTAGGAGGGCACAGCACAGAGCGCTGTTTAATAAGAGCGCTGCTCACAAAGCTATGTGGCTTGTAGAAAGTCTTCAAGCTCTTAGTGGGTTTAAAATGGTTTCAAATGGAAAGAACAAGCCCTATAGTTATATGGTGCCGTTCCCCAGTCCCCTCAATCTTGTGGGTATCACAGGATGAAGTTTCGTGGCAGTCCGACTGAAATACTTGAGAACTCGCTTCCTGTCTGTTGGTTAGAGCGGTCTCAACAGCTTGACTGAATTATCGCTGCATCAGTGCTGCCGAGGCTTATACCATGGGAGACACACAGCCGCAAGGATTCAGGCCAGCGTCGCCAGTTCAGCCTTATTGAGTTTCGTCCACAGGCTGCATCAAAACCAATTAGTTACATTTGGAGTGCAGTCGCAGTGGTTCCCTCGGAAAATGCAACAGCCCGTTTGCGCACAAGAGCAATGACCGGTTAATTAGATTATTTTTTGTTTTAGCTGAAGATTGACAGAAGAGCGTGGCGCAGAAGGAGGTCATTAGGCCCATCCAGTCTGCGCTGGCTCTTTCATAAGGACATAAGAAATAGGAGCAGGAGTCGGCCATTCGGCCCCTTGAGCCTGCTCCGCCATTCAATGAGATCATGGCTGGTCTGATCTTGGCCTCAACTCCACTTCCCTGCCCGCTCCCCATAACCCTCAACTCCCCTATCATTCACAAATCTGTCTATCTCAACCTTTCATAGAAACATAGAAAATAGGTGCAGGAGTAGGCCATTTGGCCCTTCGAGCCTGCGCCACCATTCAATAAGATCATGGCTGATCATTCAACCTCAGTACCCCACTCCCACCTTCTCTCCATACCCCTTGATCCCTTTAGCCGTAAGGGCCACATCTAACTCCCTTCTGAATATATCCAACGAACTGGCCTCAACAACTTTCTGTGGTAGAGAATTTCACAGGTTCACAACTCTCTGGGTGAAAAAGTTTCTCCTCATCTCGGTCCTAATGGCTTACCCCTTGTCCTTAGACTGTGACCCCTGGTTCTGGACTTCCCCAACATCGGGAACATTCTTCCTGCACAATCAACGCAACAAAAACAGGTTATCGGGTCATTATCGCACTGTTGTTTGTGGGAGCTTGCTGTGCGCAAATTGGCTGCTGTGTTTCCCAGATTACAACAGTGACTGCACTTCAAAAGTACTTCATTGGCTGTAAAACGCTTTGGGATGTCCAGTGGTTGTTAAAGGCGCTATATAAATGCAAGTCTTTCTTTTTTTTCCTTTCTTTCGAAGAGCAATCGGGTCAGTGCCACTCCCCCGCTCTTTCCCCATATCCCTGCAATGTTTTGCCTTCAAGTAATTATCCGATGCTCTTTTGAAGGCTACTGTTGAATCTGTATCCCACCGCCCTGTGCAGATTTCCGCTGAGCGAGTAAGGTTAAAATCGCCCCCAATACATCGCCAATAGCAACTTGCATCCTGTTCCTTTCTAACCCAACCCCAATAAGGCCATGACTACCCATTTCTCGTGATGCAACACCCCAGCAATGATCCGCATAGGATTACATCGGATATACGGCACAGAAATAGGCCATTCGGCCCAACCAGTCCATGCTCCACTCGAGCCTCCTCCCGACTTTTCTCATCTAAATCTATCAGCGTAACCCTCTATTCCCTTCTCCCCAATTTGCTTGTCCAGCCTCCCCTTAAATGAATCGATACTATTCGCCTCAACCCCTCCCTGTGGCAGCGAGTTCCACATTCTCACCGCTGTCTGGGTAAAGAAGTTTCTTCTGAATTCCAGATTGGATTTCTTGGTGACTATCTTATATTGATGGCCTCAAGTTATGCTCTTCCCCACAAGTGGAAACATTCTCTCTGTATCCACTCGATCAAAACCTTTCATATTTTAAAGACCTCTATTAGGTCACCCCTCAGCCTTCTTTTTTCAAGAGAAAAGAGACCCAGCCTGTTCATCCTTTCCTGATAGGTGTACCCTCGCATTTCTGGTATCATCCTTGTAAATCTTCTCTGCACCCTCTCCAGCGCCTCTATATCCTTTTTATAATATGGCGACCAGAACTGTACGCAGTATAGCGTCCTGAAAGGGTAGACCAGATCAGTCAGGTGTACATGGCTTTGGTCTGTGACAAGCGAAGGATATAAACAGGTTGGCAGTATTTCAACTTGCCTGATTCATAACCCTACGTCTCAAAATTAAATTTAGCAGACCAGTCAATAGGTCTAAGCGCACACTCTGAGACAATCGATGAGAGTTGAACTGGTAATGCAAATAAGATCAATTTGCATCACCTTCCTGTAGTAACTTTGAGGATTGTGTTACCAAAAATATTTATATATATGTTGACAGACCGACACAGATAGGTTAACAGATGGCAGCGAAGATACAGCTAAATATGCAAATATTACATATAGATACAAACAGACTAATGCTCGGGGGAATACGCGAAGCAGCTTTGTGTGACAGCGTCCTCTATGTCAAGTTCAATCAATGCCACGTTGCTGCCTCATTCCGGTTCCATTCCTGTCCCTGGCGCGCATTTGACCAGGGGGCTTGGGAGACGTCCCGCTCGCTGGCCAGCAACTGTGTCCCTGCGATCAGCCCATCGAAAAGCTGGGCTGGTGTGCAATGTCCATTTACACCGCTCCCCACCCATCCACCCCTTATCTCTTCATCGCTCATGACGGAGAACTCGCTCCACAGCGGAATCACAGAGGTCTACGCGACACCATTGTTGTTCTAAATGGTGTGATAGTCCCTCTCCTCACCCTCCACTGTTGACCCTCACCCACACCCCTCCCCCCCCATCCCCGTTTCTTGAACACATTGGGTAATTTTCTATAGACCCAGTTACACCACACTGCCCCGGTGTACAAACAAAGCCCATTATTGATGTGCAAGCCTGGACACTGAAATACAGCAGGGTTATCCGACTGTTGGATGCACCACAGCCTGATCCCGCCCTCACCTGGTGGGCACACACGCCAAGGGTCAGTGGATAGCGATCAGGAATGGGAACCCTGGTTGATTTTCCCGTCCCGAACTAGGGGGATACTAGAGAGTGACTTTCATCGCCCGGGTGTGATTAACTCACTCAATACAGGCCAACGATCAAACCTGGGACTTCTCTGGTCTGTTTCGGCTTAACTACGCGCTGTGCAAACTCACCTTTCAACTTTTGTGATGTGTCATAGAAATATAGAAAATAGGAGCAGTAGTAGGCCATTCGGCCCTTCGAGCCTGCACCGCCATTCAATATGATCATGGCTGATCCTCTATCTCAACACCATATTCCCGCTTTCTCCCCATACCCCTTGATGTCTTTTGTGTCTAGAAATATATCTATCTCCCTCTTAAATATATTCAGTGACTTGGCCTCTACAGCCTTCTGTGGTAGAGAATTCCACAGGTTCACCACCCTCTGAGTGAAAACATTTCTCCTCATCTCGGTCCTAAATTTCCTACCCCATATCCTGAGACTGTGACCCCCTTGTTCTAGACATCCCAGCCCAGGGGAAACATCCTCCCTGCATCCAGTCTGTCCAACCCAGTCAGAATTTTATACGTTTCAATGAGATCCCCTCTCATTCTTCTAAACTCTAGTGAATACAGGCCTAGTCGACCCAATCTCTCCTCATATGACAGTCCTGCCATCCCAGGAATCAGTCTGGTGAACCTTCGCTGCACTCCCTCTATGGCAAGTATATCCTTTCTTAGATAAGGAGACCAAAACTGCAAACAATACTCCAGGTGTGGTCTCACCAAGGCCCTGTATAACTGTAGTAAGACATCTTTGCTCCTGTACTCATCCTCTTGCAATGAAGGCCAACATACCATTTGCCTTCCGAACTGCTTGCTGCACCTACATGTTTGCTTTCACTGACTGGTGTACAAGGACACCCAGGTCCCTCTGTACATCGACACTTCCCAAGCCATCACCATTTAAATAATACTTTGTCTTTATGTTTTTCCTACCAAAGTGGATAACTTCAAATTTATCAACGTTACATTGCATCTGCCATGTGTTTTCCCACTCACTCAACCTATTTAAATCACCTTGCAGCATCTTTGCATCCTCCTCACAACTCACAACCCCACCTAGTTTTGTGTCGTCAGCAAACTTGGAAATATTACATTTGGTTCCCTCATCCAAATCATTTATATATATTGTGAATAGCTAGGGCCCCAGCACTGATCCCTGTGGTACCCCACTAGTCACTGCCCACCACCCCGAAAAGACCCGTTTATTTCTACTCTCTGTTTACATTGGCGACCAGTCCACCAGCATTTTAAAGTGTTCACACTTGTGTTCAAATCCCCCCTACGGCCTCGCCTCTCCCTATCTCTGTAACTTCCTCCAGCCCTACAACCCCCCACCCCCCCCCACCCCACCGAGAACTCTACGCTCCTCCAACCCTGGCCTCTTGAATATCCCCCACTTACATCGCCCACTATTGGCGGCCGTGCCTCCAGCCACCAAGAACCCTCCCTAAACCTCTCTGCCTCGCCCTCCTCCTTTAAGGCCGGCCTGAAAACAGGGCCTCGGATCCAAGTCTCTCACAAAGAACAGTGTTCCGGAGAACTCCCAACAGGGCTGCGTTCCCTCAGCACTGCACTGCATTGCCAGCCTAGATCTAGGAGAACAAGCTGTCAAAAGAAAATGTCAAAAGGTGGGCACAGAATGAAGCATGTCATTTGCAAATAGCAGGAGATGATTGCTTTTGCTAATTAATAAAAGATGCATTAAAAAGTCCTGACTGAGGATTACGATGCTTGGTAATTAAGAGCTTTTCCATTCATCTGTCCTGCTTCCATAAGATCACGGCTCAATCAATAAACTTCACTCAAAATTAAAATGATTAACCCTTTGCTGAGCAAAATACCAAGTTGCCACACTCTGGTCCTGCCTGATAGAGCGAGTGGCAGTATCCGACACAAGTAACGTCAGGTAGTTGCCGGGGTTCTTTAATTAAACGGGCACTCATAATAATTTAGTTTGAATTTCAATATCCTTGTAATCTCTCACAGCGCTGCTTTTGTTTTGCACATTCTGTCAAAACGAGGCCGATATTCGCTGGAGTTTAGAAGAACGAGAGGTAATAAGAACATAGGACCATAAGAAATAGGAGCAGAGTCGGCCATTCGGCCCCTCGAGCCTGCTCGGCCATTCAATAAGATCATGGCTGATCTGATCATGGACTCAGCTCCACTTCCCTGCTCCCCATAACCCTTTACTTCCTTATCGCTCAAAAATCTGTCTATCTCCGCCTTAAATATATTCAATGACCCAGCATCCACAGCTCTCTGGGGCAGAGAATTCCACAGATTTACAACCCTCTGAGAGAAGAAATTCCTCCTCATCTCAGTTTTAATTGGTCAGCCTAGTTTTAGTTTCCCCTATGAGTGGAAATATCCTCTCTGCATCCACCTTGTCGAGCCCCTTCATTATCTTATAAGTTTCAATAAGATCACCTCTCATTCTTCTGAACTCCAATGTGTACAGGCCCAACCTACTCAACCTTTCCTGATAAGTCAACCCCCTCATCTCCGGAATCAACCTAGTGAACCTTCTATTAAAACATACAAAATTCTTACAGGGCTTGACAGCGTAGATGCAGGGAGGATGTTTCCCCTAACCGGGGAGTCTAGAACCAGGGGTCAGACTCTCAGAATAAGGGGTCGGCTATTTAGGACTGGGATGAGGAGAAATTTCTTCACTTGTCTGAAGGCCCCGACTGCTCTCTCAGGTGGACGTAAAAGATCCCATGGCCTCTATTATCCCCGATGTCTTGGGGTCAATGTTTATCCCTCAATCAACATAACAAAAAAACAGATAATCTGATCACTATCACAGACGGGGCCTCGGTTTAACGTCTTATCTGAAAGACGGCACCTCCGACAGTGCAGCACTCCCCTCAGTACTACACTGTGTAATGCTCACAGGTTTGCCGAGCTGTTGAGTTGTGAGTGGCTTAGCCAGTCACGTGATGTTCACAAGACTCAATAAAACCCCAGTTGGGTTTGGGGGATCCACGATGGGGCAGCTAATGTGCCGTGTGATTGTTGAACCTTTGCTGATAAGCCAACTAGTTCTTAACAGCAATGTGTTGCTTTGAATTCTTAAGCAAAGAACCCATGAAGCAAATACATTACACACTGCACTGGGAGTGTCAGCTTAGATTTATGGAGTGGGTCTTGGACCCACAACCTTCTGACTCAAGAGGCGAGAGTGCTGCCCACTGAGCCACGGCTGACACTAATGATCGAATTGAATCGACACATTTACTGAGGCGTACGAAAGCATGGGCCTTACGCTAAACATCAGCAAGACAAAGGTCCTCCATCTGCCTGTCCTTACCACACAGCACTGTCCCCCAGTCATCAATATCCACGGCGTGGCCCTGGACAACGTGGACCACTTCCCATATCTCGGGAGCCTCCTATCAACAAGTGCAGGCATTGATGGCGAGATCCAACACCGCCTCCAGTGCGCCAGTGCAGCCTTCGGCCGCCTGAGGAAAATAGTGTTTGAAGACCAGGCCCTCAAAACTGCCACCAAGTGGCAGGGCTATAGTAATACCCGCCCTCCTGTATGGCTCAGAGACATGGATCCTGTACAGTAGACACCTCAAGTCGATGGAGAAATACCATCAACGATGTCTCCGCAAGATCCTACAAATCCCCTGGGAGGACAGACGCACCAACATTAGTGCCCTCGACCAGGCCAACATCCCTAGCATCGAAGCACTGACCACACTCGATCAGCTCCGTTGGGCAGGCCACATTGTCCGCATGCTAGACACAAGACTCACAAAGCCAGCGCTCTACTCGGAACTCCTTCATGGCAAACGAGCCAAAGGTGGGCAGCGGAAACGTTACAAGGACACCCTCAAAGCCTCCCTGATAAAGTGCAACATCCCCACCGACACCTGGGAGTCCCTGGCCCAAGACTGCCCTAAGTGGAGGAAGTGCATCTGAGAGGGCACTGAGCACCTCGAGTCTCAACGCCGAGAGCATGCAGAAATCAAGCGCAGGCAGCGGAAAGAGCGTGCGGCAAACCAGTCCCACCCTCCCTTACCCTCAACGACTATCTGTCCCATCTGTGACAGAGACTGTGGTTCTCGTATTGGAGTACAGCCACCTAAGAACTTGTTTTAAGAGTGGAAGCAAGTCTTCCTCGATTCCGAGGGACTGCCTATGATGATGATGAATAGTGGTACAGGCACGAGGGGCTGAATGGCCTCCTCCTGTTCCTGTGATTCCCATCCTTTTTCCCGATTTCACGGAGCATACACAGTGCAAACGATTCACTATCAGTTCCGCAGCCAGTGTCCAATCCAGCACTTCGCTCACTTGCTCCATTAACTCCATATTTCTGGAGCGGAGCAGCTGGTGCAGTTAAAGACTTTACTCATTGCTCTCTCGAGGCAAAGAAAAGGCACGCACGCATGCACTCACACACACATACACACATACTCACTCACACACACACATACTCACTCACACACATACACACATACTCACTCACACACACACACATACTCACTCACACACATACACACATACTCACTCACACACATACACACATACTCACTCACACACACACATACACACTCTCACGCACACATACACACTCTCACACACTCTCTCACACACACACACATACTCACACACACACATACACTCTCACACACTCTCACACACGCACGCACACTCACACACACACTCTCACACACGCACGCACACTCACACACACTCTCACACTCACACACACACTCACACACACACATACACTCTCACACACTCACACACACACATACTTTCACACACACTCTCACACTCACACACACGCACGCACACTCACACACACACTCACACTCACACACACACGCACGCACATACACTCTCACACACTCACACACACACACACATACTCACACACACATACACTCTCACACACTCACACACACACGCACGCACACTCACACACACACTCTCACACACACACGCACGCACACTCACACACACACACTCACACTCACACACACACTCACACACACACATACACTCTCACACACTCACACACACACATACTTTCACACACACTCTCACACACACTCACACACACTCTCACACACACTCTCTCACACACGCACACACACACGCACACTCACACACACACTCACACACACACACACACATACACTCTCACACACACACACTCACACTCACACATACTTTCACACACACTCTCACACACACACACACTCTCACACACACTCTCTCACACACGCACACACACGCACACTCACACACACACTCACACTCACACACACACTCACACACACACATACACTCTCACTCACACTCACACACACACTCACACACACACATACACTCTCACACACTCACACACACACATACTTTCACACACACTCTCACACACACTCACACACACTCTCACACACACTCTCTCACACACGCACACACACACGCACACTCACACACACTCACACACACTCTCACACACACTCTCTCACACACTCACACACACACTCACACTCACACACACACTCACACACACACATACACTCTCACACACACACACACTCACACTCACACATACTTTCACACACACACTCTCACACACACTCACACACACTCTCACACACACTCTCTCACACATAAGCATACAGACACGCATACACACACTCTCACTCACACGCGCACACACACGCACACACAAGGATGGGATTAGAAAACAAAGCTCTGCGACTCTACAGGTCTGAACAGTCCTGCTACACGTCTGGAAATAAAATTAAAACCGTCAAAGCTGTTCCTTAAATACAAGGCAGTGAAAGGCAGAGCAAGGAAATGAGTATCAGAGAGTCACGCACAGGAATAATGAGGGGATAACCAGCAGAAATGAAAATTAGAGGCTGCCAGATTTCAAGGCATGTACAACATCTGACGCTCTTGCGGGTAAAACTCTGAGATCTTAATTAAAAGGCTCCTTTTTTAACTGTAATAAGATGATGAAAGAACACATGTTAATAACTTGAGGATAAAGGCTTTTGATTTACTGGGACACACCCTGCTTTTGTTGCTGTATTTTCATCCCGTGCGGGCCTTGTGACTGGTGGTTTGACTCTCAATTTCTATCAAAGTTTGTAACCCGGTCTCCCTTTCCCCTCAGGCTCCCACCAACTCCAAGTGGGTTTTTAAATAGTATTACGAGAATAGTTCCAGGGATGAGGGACTTCAGTGATGTGGATAGACTGGAGAAGCTGGGGTTGTTCTCCTTGGAGCAGAGAAGGTTGAGAGGAGATTTGATCGAGGCGTTCAAAATCATGAGGGGGTCTGGACAGAGTAGAGAGAGAGAAACTGTTCCCATTGGTGGAAGGGTCGAGAACCAGAAGACACAGATTTAAGGCGACTGGCAGAAGAACCAGAGGCGACACGAGGAAAAACGTTTTTAAGCAGCGAGTGGTTAGGATCTGGAATGCGCTGCCTGAGAGGGTGGTGGAGGCAGACTCAATCGTGGCTTTCAAATGGGAATTGGATAAGTCCCTGAAGGAAAAAAAATTGCAGGGCTGCGGGGAAAGGGCGAGGGAGTGGGACTGGCTGAGGTGCTCTTGCAGAGAGCCGGCACGGGCTCGATGGGCCGAATGGCCTCCTTCTGTGCTGTGATCATTGCCCCACTAGCTTGCATCAAACAGAAATGAGGAGGAATTTCTTCTCTCAGAGGATCGTGAATCTTTGGAATTCTCTACCCCAGAATTCACTATTCTGACCAGGCCCCTCATGATTTTGAACACTTCGATCAAATCTCCTCTCAACCTTCTCTGCTCCAAGGAGAACAACCCCAGCTTCTCTGTCACTGAAGTCCCTCATCCCTGGAGGCTGGGTCATTGATTATATTTAAGGTGGAGATAGACAGATTTTTGAATGATAAGAGAGTCAAGGGTTATGGGGGGCGGGCAGGGAAGTGGAGCTGAGCCCATGATCAGATCAGCCATGATTGTATTGAATGGCGGAGCAGGCTCGAGGGGCCAAGTGGCTGACTCCAGCTCCTATTTCTTATGTTCTTATGTTCTAAACCTGCCAGAGCTGCTGTTGATAAACAGTGACACACGGCAGGTGAAGCAGGGTGCGTGTTAAGCCCAAGTGATTCAATTTGAAGAGGGCGGGGAGAGGGGTGGGTAGAGTCAATGGATTAGCACTCTTGGCATCGAGCAACAGCACCGCTGATCCAACAGTTCTCAACGCCTGCACTTCAAGCGTACGTCAAACCTCACTCTTCTATCCCAGCGTTGGGTCCACATGGAGTACAAATTGTTCGAAAGTGAGGTCTGACTTTGGCTGCAAACCACATTCTTTCACGTTCCAGTGTGTTTGGAGCGAATGTAAGTGGGAAAGCCGAGGGAATTCGATGAGTTCGGGGCATGTAATGATCCCTATTCCTGTGCAATGCAGAGTCTCGAATTCCTTGGCAACGTCGCTGGTTTGGCCCAACGCTGGGCAGCAGAAGGGAACTTGTGTCATCGCCTGAGCCACGGAGGCAATCTCAGGACTCGGAACCTGAGTAACAAGATTCTGAGATGCTAATCAAGCCGGTGGGAGAAAGAATGGGGCCCTTGTTAGTATCCTTCATATATTTTTGTTACAACAGTTGGGTCGGGGTTTATAAAACCAGGAGTGTCAGAGTTTTAAAGCATTTACTTTATATCCTGTGGCTCTTTCTTTGCCCCAGACATCTGAAAGTAATAAACGTTTGTAGCAAATGCTGAAATCTCAAAATTTAAAAAAAAAAACAGAATAGGCGGGGAGGGCAGTAGATTTTTAAGCTTTGTTCAAAAACATTTCAACAATGCTTCAAGCTTTATTTCACTGAACAGTATTTTGGGTGATAAACGGATTCACGATAATTCCACTTCCAGTGTAGAGAATGGTAGTCCACGAACAGAAAATATGAATGAGTTTCAACACTGCCTCCCCAAATCTCTCCACTGCTATGCTTTGCTCTCATTCTTTAAGACACCCCTGCCCTAGCTCATCCGCTGCTGAAGCCCTCATCCAGGCCTTTGTTACTTCTACACTTGACTACTCCAACGACCTCCTGGCTGGCCTTCCACATTCCACCCTACGTAAACGTGAGGTGATCCAAAACTCGGCTGCACCAAGTCCCGCTCATCCATCACCCCCTGTGCTCGCCGACCTACATTGGCTATCAGTTAAGCAACGCCTCGATTTCAAAATTCTCATCCTTGTTTTCAAATCCCTCCATGGCCTCGCCCCTCCCTATCTCTGTATTTTCCTCCAGCTCCACAACCCCCCCGAGATGTCTGCGCTCCTCTAATTCTGCCCTCTTGAGCATCCCTGATTATAATCGCTCAACCATTGGTGGCTGTGCCTTCTGTTGCCTGGGCCCCAAGCTCTGGAACTCCCTCCCTAAACCTCTCCACCTCTCTACCTCGCTTTCCTCCTTCAAGATGCTCCTTAAAACCGACCTCTTTGACCAATCACCTGTGCTAATTTCTACTTATGTGGCTCGGTGTCAAATTAAAAAAAATCTCTTAACACTCCTGTGAAGCGCTCAGGATAAGGGGTCGGCCATTTAGGATTGAAATAAGGAGAAATTTCTTCACTCAGAGGGTGGTGAATCTCTGGAATTCTGTGCCCCAGAGGGCTGTGGAGTCTCGTCTTTGAGTATTTTCAAGACAGGGATCGATAGATATTTTGGATATTAAGGGAATCAAGGGATATGGAGACAGTGCAGGAAAGTGGAGTTGAGGTCGAAGATCAGCCGTGATCTTATTGAACGGCAGAGCAGGCTCGAGGGGCCGAATGGCCGACTCCTGCTCCCAGTTTTTATGTTTCAATACGTTGACGGCGCTGTACAAGTACATGCTGTTGTTGTTGTGTCTTGTCTTGTGGCAGCCTCTTGCGTGTGGTGGGAATGAAGCACATACAATCCAATCCCCATTGTGTGCAGCCAACAGCCAGGCTCACGAATATACAGCAAAGGATTACACATTGTTCTGCAATGACAGCGACACCGAGCTCCGAGAGCTGGGATTATACCCTGCCGATCTGTGCGCTGTCGATCCTGTCTCCCGTGGTATGCTGCATCTGCTGAGCACCCCAGGCACCAGCCCATTGTTAACAAGCTTAATTGAGAGTTCCTGTGGAAATATCCTTAATAAATAAATGATCACATCAAAGTGGCTCAGTGCTGACAACTGTGTGGATAGAATGACAGGTACCTGGGAGGGAGTTTATGAGGCTGTAATTCAAGCAAGGGGCCTCTGCAGCCTAAGTGGTTTGAGAATGTTAACAGGAGTCCGCCAGGAGCTAATGTCCTTTAATCCCGTTCCAGTGAGCTGTGCTTCTGTACACCGTATACTTTTCACATTTGTCACGATAACTTGCTTCTGCTGCTGACAGTCAGTTTTCGCTGCCAGCTACAATTCCACTCTACTTAGTGAGGGTGTCACTGCAACTGGAATCCCTCCTGATTCCTCTGTCCCCCGCCCCATCTCCCATTCCCTCCCCCTCCGACCCCCGCACTATCTCTCATCCCCTCCCCCTCCGACCCCCGCCCCATCTCCCATCCCCTCCCCCTCCGACCCCCGCACTATCTCTCATCCCCTCCCCCTCCGACCCCCGCCCCATCTCCCATCCCCTCCCCCTCCAACCCGCTCCGACCCCTGCCCCATCTCCCATCCCCCCCCTTCGATCCCCACCCCATCTCCCACTGTTCTCCACCTCCCCCCCATCTCCCATCCTCTCCCCCCCATCCCATCTCCCATCCCCCCCCTCCGTCCTCCGCCCCATCTCCCACCCCCTCCGTTCTCCTTCCCCCCCTCCGTCCCCATCTTCCACCCCCTCCATTCTCCCCCACCCCCGTCCTTTCATCCTCCTCCATCCCCTCTCCCATCCCCTCCATCCTTCTCCCCCTCCCCCATCCTTCTCTCCCCTCCCCGTCCCCTCTCCCCCCCCAAACCCCCTTTACCACCCGCTTTGTTCCTCCCTCCTCCTCCCCCCACCATCCCCCATCCCCCTCTCCCCCCCCCCCATCCGTCTCCACCCCCCCCCCCCGCAAACCTCCATCAGTCCGCCCCCCCCCCACCCCCGCCGCATCCCTTCTCCCACCCTCTCCGTCCCTCTCCCACCCGCTCTGCCCCTCTCCTACCCCTCCATCCCCCTCCCTCCCCACCAATCACAGCCACCCAAGCCTCACTCCTGCTACTATTTGCGACCATAGTCCCAGAATTACATGCTGATACAACGCACGACTCCATTATTGCCCCATTAAGCAAGGCAGTGCCAAGTGGCAGGTTGGCTCATTTGGTGCTGATTCTCACCTGCCCAGTTATAATGTGACGGGATTACGTGCCATGCCTGTGCTTTGAGAACGTGGTTGCAGCTGATCTGTGCGTACAGTGCTGAGGGAGCAGTGCAAGGTCCTCGGCAGGAGAGGCTACACTGACTGCCTCTGTTCCTCATCAGTTGGAAGCCGTCGATTTCCTGGGACCATTGAAGCAAGAGTAGGGAGATCTCTCGCTGCCTTGGCCAACACTCCGCCCTCAACCAGCGCCAGCAAAAGCTGATCAACTGGGTCATTCATCTCGTTAGGATCTTCCTGTGCGTACAATGGCTGCTGTCTTTATATAACAGTCAGTAGGCGCCAAAATGTGATGCTGTTGTCTGATTATTTATGAGAAATGTGATCAAGCTGCTAGATAATTGTACGGCATTTTGTAAGTCTGGTCGTTGTGTTAACAGCCAAGGGTGTGAGAGAAGAAATGAATCAGGAAGAACTGTAACGTGGTCACACAACAATGAGGGAGGATTGACAGCATAACTAGAGAGGGGTATAATGTGGGAGAGCTGGCGACACGAAATACCTCACAGTAGAGGTAACAGCCAGTTAACATTATAGTGCGACACTGCAAACAAGTTAACAAAGGCTAAGATCATGCGTAACTGACCTGACAGGGGAGTAACCACCATAACCCCAAGGTGGTTCTCCCTGGATCAGGAAGGTATATGCTTGCTTTTTTGGAAATAGGAGGTGTGTGGGGTGGCTTGACCCATCCACCTCCATGGCACGAACCTGGTATTGCAGTACTTCCAGGAACGGTGCAGTGGCTCTAGGCCTTTTGGCTAAGAGCATTGGCGCAGAGTGATCCTTGAATGGGCCCAAGGTGACCTCTGGCGTTTGTGATTTGACAAAGAATTGGAACGATTGGCTACGAATTTCAAAAAAAAAAACAAGTTAACAAAGGACAGCGTGATAGTCAACCCAATACAATCTCCACAGTGACAGCGTCTGCATTACTGTGGCCACAACACAGGGCTTACTGGATGAGTTCTTGTCCTCCGGTCTGCCCTACCGGTTGCCGACTAACCAGCGTGCCACTTACTCCGACAGAATGAAAGAGAGTCTTGCATTTATATAGCGCCTTTCACGGCCACCGGACGTCTCAAAGCGCTTTACAGCCAATGAAGTACTTTATGGAGTGTAGTCACTGTTGTATTGTGGGAAACGCGGTGGCCATTCTGTGCACAGCAAGCTCCCACAGCCAGCAATGTGATAATGACCAGATAATCTGTTTTTGTGATGTTGATTGAGGGATAAATATTGGCCCCAGGACACCAGGGATAACTCCCCTGCTCTTCTTCGAAATAGTGGCCGAGGGATCTTTTATGTCCACCTGAGAGAGCAGACGGGGCCTCGGTTTAACGTCTCATCCGAAAGACGGCACCTCCGACAGTGCGGCTCTCCCTCAGCACTGCACTGGGAGTGTCAGCCGAGATTTTGTGCTCAAGTCCCTGGAGTGGGACTTGAACCCACGACCTTCTGACTCTGAGGCGAGGGTGTTGCCCACTGAGCCATGGCTGTCAGAAGTCATGAGCGAACGACCTTCGCTTCCTTTGAAGGGCCAGACCAAGAGAGAGCAGGCAGCAGGCAAATGAGTTGATGCCTTGCCGTACCGGATTACTCACGGCTGCCCGGCAGAAGCCCGTGAGCCGAAACCAAGAACCGATGTTGCTATTGATGAGCAGGAGTACCACATATTGCCAGAGGTCTTGCCCTGACAGGCTGCCAATGATTGCAGCTGTATGCCAACCTCTCGTAACTTTATACCATCCTTCAAAGGTTCCATTCCTCAGCAGATATTATTCAGGTTACTAGCCTGGCTATTTAACAGTCACACATATCCTGTCATCGACACCACGGGACTTGAAACCTCTATATTCCAGTTTAGCTGTGTTAGCAGTCCCTCGGAGCCGAGGATGACTTGCTTCGACACTAACGCGAGTTCTCAGGTGACTGATGAGTCCAATGCGGGACCTCCAGTCTCTGTCACAGGTGGGGCAGACGGTGGTTGGAGGGCCGGGTGGTGGAGGTGCTTGGGTTGTCGTGCGCTCCTTCCGCTGTTTGCGCTTGGCTTCTCCGCGTGCTCCCGGCGAGGAGACTCAAGGTGTTCGGCGCCTTCCCGGATGCTTCCCCTCCACTTTGAGCGGTCTTGGGCCGGGGATTCCCAGGTGTCGGTGGGGATGTTGCACTTTTTCAAGGAGGCTTTGAGGGTGTTCTTAAAGCGTTTCCTCTGCCCACCTGGGGCTCTCTTGCCGTGTTGGAGTTCTGAGTAGAGCGCTTGTTTTGGAAGTCTAGTATCGGGCGTGTGACACCATACAACACCACCAGCAATACTGTCTGAGCGCTGAACTGTTTATTGCCTCTGTCTGTAGACTGATATATATTGTGTTTGTCGATCTATCAGGTACCTGTACACACTGGATAGCCTTCACGGAACTCCTTCACGGCAAACGAGCCAAAGGTGGGCAGAGGAAACGTTACAAGGACACCCTGATAAAGTGCAACATCCCCACCGACACCTGGGAGTCCCTGGCCAAAGACAGCCCTAAGTGGAGGAAGAGCATCCGGGAGGGCACTGAGCACCTCGAGTCTCGTCGCCGAGAGCATGCAGAAACCAAGCGCAGGCAGCGGAAGGAGCGTGCGGCAAACCAGTCCCACCCACCCTTTCCTTCAACCACTGTCTGTCCCACCTGTGACAGGGACTGTGGTTCTCGTATTGGACTGTTCAGCCACCTAAGGACTCACTTTTAGAGTGGAAGCAAGTCTTCCTCGGTTCCGAGGGACTGCCTACAATGATGATAATGATAATGATGATGATATCAGCGAAGGTAGCGGAATCCTCCAGGCTGATCAGACGCTGGACATTTTGATGAGACAGATGGACCTGACAGTGGTGAACCTGTTCTTCCTGAAAGATCATTGCTGATGATGTCACTCAGGTACAAAAAGTCTATCTACCCCCACCCCCCTCACCCCTCGAAAAATTCAGAGTTTGACCGAGCCCATGCCATCTGCTCAATGATGGCCGAGGTCCCAGCGACACAACCTTGTGCGCGAGTCTCCGCAAACCCAAATAATGCTGCCTACCTGCTGGGGCTGCAGAAAATAAACCCCAGAAATATAACATGCCGCCAATGTATGGCTGAGCGAGGGGTAATTGCTCCCTGGCTCAAGGCAGCTGGACGCTCCAAGCGATCGAAGCTACCCAGGATGTATCACCGGGCCAACAGAAATAACCCCCATACCTGATTCGCCCCCATCTACCTTTCTCTGTAGCATGTCCATTACGCAGAATTTACAGCACAGCAACGGGCCATTCGGCCCAACTGGTCGATGTTACTATCCACACTAGCCTCCTCTCAACCTACATCACCCAATTCTATCAGCATACTCCTCTATACCCTTCTCCCTCATGTGCTTATACAACTTCCCCTTAAATGCATTTATACTATTCACCACAACCACAACAGCAAGGGAAGTGATGTCCAAGGAATTGGTGGGGCCACAGTTGGAACAACGCACAGATTCCACGGCACTCCAGTTTCAGATGGATATTACGACCTTGGAAATGTTACAGCAAATAATCACTGGAATGGCACCAGGAATGGGAGGCTATAGTTAGGAAGAAAGACTTCAATAATGTGTGGTCTTATTTCCCGAAACAGAGAAGGTTAATCAGGGTCTATTAAAATCACGAAATTTGAGAGGATAAATGATGAAAGTCACGCAATCAGGATTGTTGCAGATAAATGATTTTTTTTCCCCACACAGAGGGCCATTAGAACATTGACTGTTTCACCACAAGTGGCTATTGAGGCAGACACTAGAACATCATTTAAAAGGGAACTGGATGAGTATTTGAAACAGTGTGGAAGAATATTTAAAAAATAGGGAGCGAGCAGTGAAATGAGTTTAAACTGGCTGAATGAGCTAACGTCTGCGATAATGCAGCGATTGCGAGGATTTGCCTGGAAATAAATATGTTTATACACCAGGGGCTTTCAAATGTTTCTACGTGTGGGAATTGAAGCAAAGATTGAGCATCCTGCACGTGCAACCGACTCCCAGGAACCCCTGTAAACATGGCACCTACCTGGAGACCCCCTACAAACACTGACACACTCCCGGGGACACTGTGCAGCTATAGCACACTTCCAGGGACTGTGTACAAATACTGACACACTCCCGGGGACTCCTTACAAATACTGATTCCCCCACCCTCACCACCCTGTAAATATTGACAACAATCCCAGGCCTACCTTAACTGCTGAGAGACAAACTAGCTCAGAAACGGCATCACTGCCGGAAATGTCTTTATAATTTATTCTTGAAAAGTATTTAATTGGCTGCCAATCGCTCTGGGATGTCCCGAGGATGTGAAAGGCGGTCTGTAAATGCATGTCTTTCATCTTCAGCATTCTGGGCCAAACTTCAGCCCAAACACAAGAAATCGAAATGAATTAAAGAATTCCTGCATGGGAACGACGGCCCCAGTGAAGATGCCATAATAGCTGGGCCAATTTTTAAAAAGTGGAAACTTGCCTTGGAATCATAGAAAATCGTAGAAATTTACAGCACGGAAGGAGGCCATTCGGCCCATCGTGTCCGTGCCGGCCGACAAAGAGCTACCCAGCCTAATCCCACTTTCCAGCTCTCGGTCCGTAGCCCTGTGGGTTACAGCACTTCAGGTGCACATCCAAGTACTTTTTAAATGTGGTGAGGGTTTCTGCCTCTACCACCCTTTCAGGCCGTGAGTTCCAGACCCCCACCACCCTCTGGGTGAAAAAGTTTCCCCTCAAATCCCCTCTAAATCTCCCCCCAATTACTTTAAATTTATGTCCCCTGGTTGTTGACCCCTTTGCTCAGGGAAATAGGTCCTTCCTATCCACTCTCTCTCGGCCCCTCATACACCTCAATGAGAAAATAAACCCAGCCTATCCAATCTTTCCTCATGGCTAAAATTCTCCAGTCCCGGCAACATCCTCTGTACCCTCTCTAGTGCAATCACATCTTTCACGTAATGCGGTAACCAGAACTGCACGCAGTACTCTAGCTGCGGCCTAACTAGCGTTTTATACAATTCTAACATAACCTCCCTGCTCTTGCATTCTATGCCTCAGCTAATAAAGGCAAGTGTTTGTAAATGAATGTAAATTTGGCTTCTGCTCAATGTTCCCTCCAAATTTCTTTATGGTGTGGTGTACCTTTAACTGGCTGGGCGGCCCATTCATATTTTCGTGTGTGCACGGTTTCTCCCGTATAAAAGCCGGTGATCAGCCTGCGCGGGACCTCCAAACTGCTGCACGGCCGTGGGAACTTTGGCTTTGTTGCCCATCAAGAGAAAAAAAATCTTCCTTTAAAGAAAGACTTGCATTTCTATAGTGCCGTTCACAACCACCGGACTCAAAGTGCTTTACAGCCAATGAAGTACTTTTGGAGTGTAGTCACTGTTGCAATGTGGGAAACGCAGCAGCCAATTTGCGCACAGCAAGCTCCCGCAAACAGCGATGTGATAATGACCCAGATAATCTGTTTTAGTGATGTTGCTTGAGGGATAAATATTGGCCCCAGGATACCGGGGATAACTCTCCTGCTCTTTTTCAAAATAGTGCCATGGGATCTTTTACATCCACCTGAGAGAGCAGACAGGGACTCAGTTTAACGTCTCATTTGAAAGACGGCACCTCCAACAGTGCAGTACTCCCTCAGCACTGCGTGTGTCAGCCTAGATTTTTGTGTTCAAGTCCCTGGAGTGGGACTTTGAACCCACAACCTTCTGACTCAGAGGCGCATGTGCTGCCCACTGAGCCACGGCTGACACTGCGAAGAGTTCATTCCTTACTGCCACACATGAGCTGTAGCGCGGATGGGTCTCAGTCTTGCACGGGCAAGATTAATGCTAAAATGCCAACATGCCAGTCAACATCAAGGTTCAATGTTGACTGTCGAGTTGAGTGGCCCTTTTCCCAGCAGTCAGCATGACCCAGTGAGACAGCTGTCACAGTAACTACCGGCACAGTCTTCATTGCACTCTGTCAGCACGTCACTGCGTATTTTTATCAAAGCTTGCAACTGATACCATCTCACAATAAAAATATCCCTTTCCGCATCTTCTGCTTGACTTCAACTGAGTCCAGCGGAAGGCAGGCAGCGTGATAATCGTGAAGGGTACGGCATTAACCCACTGGCGGAGAGGGGCTGAGCTGAAGGGGACACCAAATGTTCTGAGGGAGCTCGACAGGGTAGATGCAGGGAGGATGTCTCTCGTCGTGGGGGAAGCTAGAACTAAGGGGGGCATCATTTCAGAATAAGGGGTCGGCCATTTAAAACTGAGATGAGGAGGAATTTCTTCTCTGAGGGTCATGAATCTGTGGAATTCTCGACCCCAGAGAGCTGTGGAGGCTGGGTCATTGAATAAATTTAAGGTGGAGATGGACAGATTTTTGAACGATAAGGGAGTGAAGGGTCATGGGGAGCGGGCGGGGAAGTGGAGCTGAGGCCAGGATCAGATCAGACATGATCTTATTGAATGGCGGAGCAGGCTCGAGGGGCTTTTTGGCCTACTCCTGCTCCTATTTCTTATGTTGCACCAATATAGTGCGCCTTGAGGTAACTCAAGAGTGGTTTACAATAAGGATGAAAAGGATGCAGAGAGCTTGGAAAAGGGGTGGGACTTGGATGAACCCAAGGCATGATTGACGAGCGAGAACGAGGAGCGAAAGTATCTGTATTTTGCCGCGATCATAATCTCAAAAATGCTGAAAGGTGGGGATGTCTGAGACAGAGGACTCTATTTCTCAAGGTTAGAAAAAAAATGAATAGGAGCTGATTGGGTTTTCTCTCCTCTGCTTTTAAGATTGTTGAGTTGTAGTCTGTTAATATTTTCTATAATGTGTGCCATCTGGAGAGGGAAGCCGGGATTGTGATGGGCGCTTTCGGTACGGACACTGGATAGCGACCTTCAGGGCTTCCGCATAGAAACGAGATGCTGTAAAATGCACTCCCCAAGGTTCACAGAAATAAAGGACACATGAAATAGGAGCCTGCTCCGCCATTCAATAAGATCCTGGCTGATCTTCGACCTCAACTTCCAACTTCCCGCCTCATCCCATTGAAACATGGCTTGGCAGGGTAGATGCAGGGAGGATGTTTCCCCCTGGCTGGGGAGTCTAGAACCAGGGGTCACAGTCTCAGAATAAGGGGTCGGCCATTTAGGACTGAGATGAGGAGAAACTTCTTCACTCAGAGGGTGGTGAATCTTTGGAATTTTCTGCCCCAGAGGGCTGTGGAGGCTCAGTCATTGAGTATATTCAAGATAGAGAGCATTAGGTTTTTTGGATATTGAGGATATACAGTGCAGGAAAGTGGAGTTGAGGTAGAAGATCAGCCATGATATTATTGAATGGAGGAGCAGGCTCAAGTCTGGATCGCTCAAGCTCCAAATTCTTATGTTCTTATCCCCATATCTCTTGATTCCCTTAGGTGCCCAGAAAATGTCCCTAGTGTACAAAAATAAGCTCAAATTCTAAGTAATGTCAACACTGAGAGGCATCTGTGAAAGGGAAGGAAATATTACTTATGCACAGCAGACAGCCGAGCCTGGAGATTCTGACAGGGGAGTGCCATTTCAGCTTGCATTTCTTCTGGTACCTGATAACAGATAGAGGACACTGTCACCGCTGGAAAGGGACATGATTTGTCTTCGTCAAGGCTTGTCAGTCCGTATCCCAGTGAGAATAGAACCGCTTCACCCTACCTTTCCTAGCACGATTGTAGTGCGCGCTTCGGGAAGAACAAGTGTCACACTGTGGATGCAGAAGGTGCCGGAAAGCTGTCTCATCGTGTTTGGCTTCTCTGGTGGATAATAGCCTCAACTTCTCTCAAATTGACTGCAAAACATTCCCCTCCACAGACAATGCTGACATTTTAATCAAAGGAAGCACTGCATTTAAGAACATAAGAGACAGGAGCAGGAGTCGGCCATACGGCCCCTCGAGCCTGCTCCGCCATTCAATAAGATCATGGCTGATCCGATCATGGACTCAGCTCCACTTCCCTGCCCGCTCCCCATAACCCCTTATCCCCTTATCGGTTAAGAAACTGTTTATCTCTGTCTTAAATGTATTCAATGTCCCAGCTTCTACAGCTCTCTGAGGCAGCGAATTCCACAGATTTACAACCCTCTGAGAAAATAAATTTCTCCTCATCTCAGTTTTAAATGGGCGGCCCCTTATTCTAAGATTATGCCCTCTAGTTCTAGTCTCCCCCATCAGTGGAAACATCCTCTCTGCATTCACCTTGTCAAGCCCCTTCATAATCTTATATATTTCAATAAGATCACCTCTCATTCTTCTGAATTCCAATGAGTAGAGGCCCAACCTATCAAAAAGGAGTAAGATGAAGTCCTTACTACTAGGGGGATCAAGGGGTATGGCGAGAAAGCAGGAATGGGGTACTGAAGTTGCATGTTCAGCCATGAACTCATTGAATGGCGGTGCAGGCTAGAAGGGCCGAATGGCCTACTCCTGCACCTATTTTCTATGTTTCTATGTTTCTAACCTTTCCTCATAAGTTAACCCCCTCATCCACGGAATCAACCTAATGAACCTTCTCTGAACTGTCTCCAAAGCAAGTATATCCTTCCGTAAATATGGAAACCAAAACTGCACGCAGTATTCCAGGTATGGCCTCAACTGTAGCAAGACTTCCCAACTTTTATACTCTATCCCCCTTGCAATAAAGGCAACATTCCATTGGCCCTCCTGATCACTTGCTGTACCTGCATACTATCCTTTTGTGTCCCAACTTCTCACGTCTCGCAAACATCTCAAAGAGCCTTGACTGACGATGAATTATTTTGCAGTGCACCGACGAGTCGAGCCGCAGGTGATGGAAGTGGCCATCTTGCACATGACGGGATTCCACAGAACCACCGTGAGACCAGTCGCCATCAGTCCCTTCCTGGTGGTGTTTGGTTGAGGGAGGGAGTTTACAAATGAAAGACTTGCATTTCTATAGTGACGTTCACGGCCACCAGATGTCTCAAAGCGCTTCACAGCTGCAGAAGTACTTTTGGAGTGTAGTTACTGTTGTAATGTGGGAAATGCAGCAGCCAATTTGCGCACAGCAAGCTCCCACACACAGCAACGTGATAATGACCAGATAATCTGTTTTGTTATGTCGATTGAATGATAAATATTGGCCAGGACACCCCTGGTTAACTCCCCTGCTCTTCTTCAAAATAGTGCCATGTGATCTTTTATGTCCACCCGAGAGAGCAGATGGAGCCTCGGTTTAACTTCCTATCTGAAAAACTGCACCTCCGACAGTGCGGCACTCCCTCAGCACTGCACTGGGAGTGTCGGCCTAGATTTTTGTGCTCAAGTCCCTGGAGTGGGATTTGAACCCACAACCTTCGGACTCAGAGGCGAGAGAGTGCTGCCCACAGCTGACACTGACGAGTTTGGTCAGAACTCCTTCATCTCTTTCGAATAGGATTATGGAATCTCACCTGAGCCGACAGAACAGGCAGGTTGTACCTCCTTGACATAAGAACATAAGAACAAAAGAATTAGGAGCAGAGTAGGCCATACAGCCCCTCGAGCCTGCTCCGCCATTCAATAAGATCATGGCTGATCATCGACCTCAACTCCACTTTCCTGCTTGATCTCCAAGTCCCTTGATTCCCCGAGACTCCAAAAATCTATCGATCTCAGCCTTAAATATATTCAGAGACTCAGCATCCACAGCCCTCTGGGGCAGAGAATTCCAAAGATTCACAACCCTTTGAGTGAAGAAATTCCTCCTCATCTCAGTCCTAAATGGCCGACCCCTTATCCTGAGACTGTGCCCCCTGATCTAGACTCTCCAGCCCGGGGGAAACACCCTCCCAGCATCTATCTCCTCAGAATCTGATATGTTTCAATGAGATGACATCCGACTGAACTCCGGAGAGTATAGGCCCATTCTACACAATCTCGCCTCATAAGACAGCCCTCTTATCCCAGGAATCAATCTAATGAATCTTCGTTGCGCTGCTTCCAAGCAAAGTTTATTCTTCCTTAGAAAAGGAGACCAAAACTGCGTGCAGTACTCCAGGTGTGATCCCATGATATCGGAAAGACAGCTCCTTCGACAGTGTAAACAGTGTAAACTCCGAAGTAAACTTGAGGTGATCCAAAAATTGGCTGCCCATGTCCCCACTCACCCATCACCCCTGTGCTCGCTGACCTACATTGGCTTCCGGTTAAGCAACGCCTTAATTTCAAAATTCTTATCCTTTATTTCAAATCCTTCCATGGCTTCGCCCCTCCCTATCTGTAATCTCCTCCAGCTCCACAATGCCCCCACCCCACTCCCATTGAGATCTCTGCACTCATCTAATTCTGCCCTGATTATAATCGCTCAACCATTGGGGCTGTGCCTTCTGTTGCCTGGGCTCCAAGCTCTGGAACTCCCTCCCTAAACCCCTCCGCCTCTCTACCTCTCTATCCTCCTTCAAGACGCTTCTTAAAACCGACCTCTTTGACCAAGCTTTTGGTCACCTGCGCTAATTTCTACTTATGCGGCTCGGTGTCAAATTCATTGAGCACATAGTACTCCTGTGAAGCGCAGAGGGACGTTTCACTACGTTAAAGGCGCTATAGAAATATACAAGTTGTTGTTGTTGTGTAGCACTCCCACAGCAGCGAAAACCTAGATTCTGGAAATAGAACCGCGATTGACAACCTGCTGACTCAAGAGGTGGTCACCGAGCCAAGCTGACACAAGCCACTTAGTTTCAGGAAGGACTCCGTGGTTTTGGCCGTACGCGGGGATCTCCTAGGAAAGATCAGCTGTTTTTAAACTCACAAAAGGCTGATGTGGCTGTTTGAGCAGCTAAAACAGAATACGCTTCCGTATTCAAAATCAGACGATTACAAGTGACGGGACAGGCATAGTATAATGCTGGTAAACGGGGCATTTATTGAGCGGTGTGGAAGCTTTCTGTAAATCCTATGCAGCATTAGGTGCTTATTCATGTCTATTTTTTGAATTAATATTTAATAATGCAAAATTTGCTTTGAGCAGCCTATGAAATTTCTGTAGCCAAAACACATGTACATCTAACTTCCATCAATGTAAAAGTTTTGAAAGTGCCCATCACACTCCACCACCTAGATGGACAGCGGGAGCATGGGAACATAAGAACATAAGAAATAGGAGCAGGAGCCAGCCATTCGGCCCCTCTAGCCTGCTCCACCATTCAATAAGATCATGGCTGATCTGATCCTGGCCTCAACTCCATTTCCCTGCCCACTCCCCCATAAACCTTGACTCCCTTAATGTTCAAAGATCTGTCTATCTCCACCTTAAATATACTCAATGACCCAGCCTCCACAGCTCTCTGGGGCAGAGAATTCCAAAGATTCACGACCCTCTGAGAGAAGAAATTCCTCCTCTTTTCCGTTTTAAGTGCTTTGCCCCTTATTCTGGAACACCACCACCTCCACGTTCCCCTCCCAGTCACACACCATCCTGACTTGGAAATATATCGGCCGTTCCTTCATCGTCGCTGGGTCACAATCCTGGAACTCCCTCCCTAACAGCACTGTGGGAGCACCTTCACCACACGGACTGCAGCGGTTCAAGAAGGCGGCTCACCACCACCTTCTCAAGGGGCAATTAGGGATGGGCAATAAATGCCGGCCTTGCCAGCGACACCCACATCCCAGGAACCAATAAAAAAAGTAGCATAGATGTATTTAAGGGGAAGCGAGATAAGCATATGAGGGAGAAAGGAATCGAGGGAGATGGTGATGGGGTGAGATGAAGACGGATGGGAGGGGGCTGGTGTGGAGCATAAACACCGGCACGGACCTGTTGGGCCCAATGGCCTGTTTCTCTGCTTCATGCGATAAAAATTTGACACCATGCTCACATCCCGAGAATGAATAAAGAACAATAATTGTGGTGAGCCTGTGCTGTGCTCCTGAAGCAATATACAGGGTGGGGGGGGGCTACGGTTTTTACTGCATCTAGTCAGGGGAAATCTGAGTGTCGGGTTATCCTGGGCCAGTCTAACGCAGTTCCTCGAGTCCTGTTTCAGGGCTGTACTGGCACAGGCCTGAGAGCAGGCTCCCCCGCTCATCCTCTTACCCAGGAGACGGGGGGGGAAGGGCACTGGCCGAGCCAAAGAAAAGGGAGACGAGAGCCTTAGAAAGCAGAGAGGGAAGCTTCACCCTCAGGAAAAATGACCTTTGCACTGGAGCGGTGACATGTTTAGAAGGAATTCGGTCAACGAGCGGGGCCAGCGCTTACCATCAAACTCGCAACACATGCTGTAAACATTCCTTTTCACCCCAGGAACCGTCGGGAGGTTCAGAGAGGCAACTCTGTACAGTGTCAACTGCTCGGTGAAAAGCACCAGGCTTGATCCTCCGAGACTAACTGCATATCGAGCGCTTTCCCTCTCGTCCCCCTTCCCAACGGATTCGATGTCAAGTCAGGTTCTAAAGCGTTGAGCGTGACTGAACGCAGTGATGCTCTCGGGCACAGCAAGGACCAACGATAAGTAAATAAAGACCGGCGCCATTGCAGTTTCTCAAAGCTAAGGCTGGAAGCCAACACGCTGCATGAAAAGGTCGAATCCAGCAGATTCTGACAGCTTCCATTAGCCAGGCAATAATCTTTCTTTCACGGGCTCACTTCACTTTCTTGTACAAACAAAAGTCCCCCCCCCGCCCCCAAACTCGAACAGCGAACTTCAGTGAGGTTATTGAGCAAATTGGGTCAAACAGAGCAAACCTCCCTGTGCCCACGATCTTTCGGCTGAGACGTTAAACCGAGGCTCCGTTTGCCCTCTCAGGTGGATGTCAAAGATCCCATGGGCACTATTTTGAAGAAGAGCAGGGGAGTTCTCTCCGGTGTCCTGGGCCAATATTTATACCTCAATAAACATCACTAAAAAACATAATTTGATCATTATCACATTGAGTGTAAAGAAAGATAGAAAAAAACGACTTGCATTTATATAGCACCTTTTACAACCTCAGGATGTCCCATAGTGCTTTACAGCCAACGAAGTAGTCACTGTTGTAATGTAGGAAACATGGCGGCCAATTTGCACACACCAAGCTCCTACAAACAGCAATAATCTGTTTTTTGTTATGTTGATTGAGGGATAAATATTAGCCAGGACACCAGAGATAACTCCCCTGATCTTCTGCGAAATAGTGCCGCGGGATCTTTTACATCCACCTGAGCACTCAGACGGGGCCTCGGTTTAACGTCTCATTTGAAAGTCGGCACCTCCGACAGTGCAGCACTCCCTCAGTACTGCACTGGGAGTGTCAGCCTTGATTTATGTGCTCAAGTCACTGGAGTGGGACTTGAACCCACAACCTACTGACTCAAAGGCGAGGGTGCTGCCCACTGAGCCACGGCTGGCACAAAATAAATCACTTTGGGACGTCCTGAGGTTGTGAAAGGCGCTATGCAAATGCAAGTGCTGTCTAATGTTGGATGCTCAGCATTCAAAGCAATATTATGGGATTATGTTGGACTTCAGCTCTCTGGAGTACTCCTCCCAAACGCTCTTCCTTACAACCTCTCTCCTCACCCTCAGGACCACCTTACAATCTGTCTCTTCTTTTCTCGTGCTTCTTAATTGGAAGGAAAGAAAGAAGGTACTTCATTGGTTGTAAAGCACTTTGAGACGTCCGGTGGTCGTGAAAGGCGCTATAGAAATGCAAGCCTTTCTCTCTCAAGACCCCCTTCCCTCCCTTTTATCCCCATTTCTGTCTGGGTCTGCCGACCACCCCTGAGAAATTGCAATATGGAAACAGGCCGATCGATCCAAGCAGTCCATGTTGTTGTCCATCCTCCACATGAGCAGCAGTCCCAATCAATGATCGCTGTAACTTCTATTGCCACCGCGTGGCCCCTTCAAAATGCTGCGCATGCGCGGTTTTTGCATTGACAAACTGTGCGGCCAATCGGCAGTGCAGCGTTCCCGGGATCCCACGCTGCCGATTGATCGCACGGCTCACAGTCCGAACCCCATGTGCCCAAAACCCCCTTCTCAACACCCGCTAATCCCCATTCCTCGCACCGCCCATCGACCTATTCCTCAACTTGACGCAGTCTCGGCTTCAAGCACGAAACCCTAGTCCTGCTCACAATCCTTTGTGTGAAATGGTTTCTGCTGCTCTCTGTCCTAAATCCCTTGCATTTAATCTATGCTGCAGCCCTCCCTCAAGCAGTCTGCAGTCCATTCCGATCAACTCTGCTCTTTGTGATGTCTTCAGCCCAAAGGTGGGCAGAGGAAACGTTTCAAGGACACCCTCAAAGCCTCCCTGATAAAGTGCAACATCCCCACCGACACCTGGGAGTCTCTGGCCAAAGACCGCCCTAAGTGGAGGAAGTGCATCAGGGAGGGCGCTGAGCACCTCGAGCCTCGTCGCCGAGAGCATGCAGAAACCAAGCGCAGGCAGCGGAAGGAGCGTGCGGCAAACCAGTCCCACCCACCCTTTCCTTCAACGATCTGCCCCACCTGTGACAGAGACTGTAAGTCCCGTATTGGACTGTTCAGCAACCTGAGAGCTCATGTTAATAGTGGGAGCAAGTTTTCCTTGATTCCGAGGGACTGCCTATGATGGTGATGTCCTCAGTCTTGAAGCCGCATTCATACTTTCACAAGAATACAATACAGGCTCTCGCCGTGCAGCTCAGCAAGCTTCTGACAGCTGGGTTTTTTCTGGATTTGCACTTATTTCTCTGTGTGTGAGCAATGCGTCTCAGACCATATGCTGCTCTGGGAAGTCACAGATTATTAATTACCTCGTTGCAGATGCCGTGGTCAGCACATTATCACGGACATGACTGCTGTTGGGGGAACAGGAATAGGGCTGAGAAATATGTTGCTCACTCTCCTCGAAGTGCGTGAGTCCGGGGGATGGGGGTGAAGGGGGGTGGGGTGGGTGAGAGGGACGCGTCGATTAGGTCTAATGGTCGTACTTTGCTGACCTTGAGCAGAAACAACATCTTGGGGAGGCCCCCTGGGGATAGTGTGGAACAGCAGCCCAGCGTACAAAGCTGGCCAGCTCAAGCCTGAACCAAGCTGTACGTTGGTTCCTTCAGACGGGTTCAACCGGAGAGGGTCCCAGTGA
Organism: Pristiophorus japonicus; assembly: GCF_044704955.1. Lineage (NCBI taxonomy): Eukaryota > Metazoa > Chordata > Chondrichthyes > Pristiophoridae > Pristiophorus > Pristiophorus japonicus. Next base: position 6,316,296 of record NC_091998.1, on the reverse strand, counting down.
GCTACGCAACACAAATAGGGGTACGATGGCATAGTGGTTATGTTACTGGACTAGTAAGAAAGAAAGACTTGGATTTATATAGCGCCTTTCACGACCACTGGACGTCTCAAAGCGCTTTAAAGCCAATGAAGTACTTTTGGACTGTAGTCACAGTTGTAATGTGGGAAACGCGGCAGCCAATTTGCGCACAGCAAGCTCCCACACACAGCAATGTGATAATAACCAGATAATCTTTTTTTTTTTGTTATGTTGATTGAGGGATAAATATTCACCAGGACACCGGGGATAACTCCCCTGCTCTTCGAAATAGTGCCGTGGGATCTTTTACGTCCACCTGAGAGAGTAGACGGGGCCTCGGTTTAACGTCTCATCCGAAAGACGGCACCTTCTGACAGTGCAGCACTCCCTCAGCACTGCACTGGAGTAATCCAGAGGCTGAACTAATGATTTAGAGACATGAGTTCAAATCCCACCATGGCAGCTGGGGAACTTAAACTCAGTTAATTAAATAAATCTGGAATGTAAAAGCGGGTGGCAGTAATGGTGACCATGAAACTACCGGATTGTTGGAAAAAAAACACAACTGGTTCACTAATGCCCTTTAGGGAAGGAAATCTGCCGCCCTTACCCGGTCTGGCCGATATGTGACTCCAGACCCACAGCAATGCGGTTGACTCTTAACAGTTTTTGAAATGGCCTAGCGAGACATTTACTATGTTCAAGGCGCTGTATAAATTCAAGTTGTACCAAACCGCTACGACAAAGTCAGCGCTGTGGGAGCACCTTCACCACACGGGACTGCAGCGGTTCGAAAAGGCAGCTCACCACCACCTTCTCAAGGGGCAATTAGGGACGGGCAATAAATGCTGGCCTTGCCAGCGACGCCCACATCCCAGGAACAAATAACTGTAAAGAAAGTGGGAGCAGTTGGGGTGAGGCGCGAGAGCACTGGTGTACCTTTGTGCAGCGAACATCAGAAAATCGAGCAGGGTCCTTCGACCTGCCTGATCGCACGATATCAACTCTGCCTCTCTGACCAAAGTTTTGGTCACTGGCCCTAATGTTCCTTTCTGTGGCTCGGTGTCAATGTTTGTCTGGTTACGCTTTTGTAAGGCGCCTTGGGATGTTTTAGTATGTTCCAAGGCGCTGTATAAATTCAAGTTGTTGTTGTAGTGTAGACTCCCCTTGTGTAACTCAGCAGTCTCCCCATTCTCCTAACTCAGCACTGCCACCCTGATGACTCGCAGTCTAGTTCTACCCGCTATACCCCCCACAAATGAGAACTGTACCCCTTCATTCGCAGTTTAGGTTCTGTAGAGGTTGTCTCCAAAGTTGAACGTTGAGCAACAAAATTGGAATTTGGCATCTTCAATCCCCATGAACCAAAGGCCCTGGACATAGTCTGTTACTTCAGAACAAAGTAATAGAGGTCTTTAAATTCATGAAAGGTTCTGGTAACAGTAGACACAGAGAGAGTGCTTCCACTTGTGGGGAAGAGCATAACTAGAGGCCATCAATATAAGTCACCAAGAAATCCAGTAGGGAATTCAGAAGAAACTTCTTTACCCAGAGAGTGGTGAGAATGTGGAACTCGCTGCCACAGGGAGTGGTTGAAGCGAATAGTATCGATGCATTTAAGAGAGGCTGGACAAGTTTATGAGGGAGAAGGGAATAGAGGGTTATGCTGATAGAGTTAGATGAGGAAAGGCGGGAGGAGGCTCGAGTGGAGCATAAACACCGGCATGGACTGGTTGGGCCAAATGGCCTGTTTCTGTGTTATTTATCCGATGTAATCCTATGTGCAATGTATGCCCCTGTGAGTATGTTCACAGGTTTGTGGAGCTGTTGAGTTGTGAGTGGTTCAGCCAGTCACGCGGTGCTCACAAGACTCAATAAAACCCCAGCCAGTTAGGTTCGGGGGATCCACGATGGAGCAGGTGGTTGTGAGCCTGGAGGATGAACTGGTAATGTGTAGTGTGATTGTTAAACCTTTTGCTAATAAACCAACTAGTGCTTAATACCAACGTGTTGCTATGAATTCTTAAGCAACGAACCCATGAAGCAAATACATTACAGTATGTAAAACACTGAACTTGCACCCGGCCCTTTTCCAGCTCCCTCCCCGTTGACAATATTAACGATGCAATCACCCCACCATCTCCCTGTGGAAATGCATTTAGGGTTAGGGTTAGGGTTAGGGTCCCCAGTCCTGTTTGCCATATTTGTAAAAAAATTATTATAGGGCTCTGGGGAAAGAGCAGGGGGAATGGGATTAATGGGATCGCTCTTTCAAAGAACCGGCACAGGCACGATGGGCCAAATGGCTTCCTTCCATCCTGTGTCATTCTAACCACAGCAGCTGAAGTGTGGACAATGGCTCAGGTCCAGCAAAGGCGTGGGCAGTGACGGCAGCCACTGACTCTCACGGCAACCTTCCCAGGAAGGACTTATCCTGGGACAGTCGCTTGTGCCAGTGGTGCGAGGAGAAGAGGGCCAAGGAGAGAGGAAAATTGCTGCGCTTGCCCCTTGGCTGCCTCGAGGAGCCGTATGGCTGGAGCAGCTGTGGGTTTGGGCCAAGTTTTCTGGAGAGCCTCAATGCTGTCTTCCAGACGCCACATTCATTCTGGGAAGAGGATGCTGAATCCAACGGAATTGCAGTCTTCAGCTCTGCAGGCAGCTCGTTTATTCTGCGGGCTGTGTTCCGTGCTCAAAGGTAAGCAGAAAATAGCCTCCGTTTGCCCTGCCCAATTCCCCCACCTCCCCATCGCCATCTCACATGTCTTTGCACCAGTTTCCCTCTCTGCTACCTTGTCCAGTGCACATTGGCTCGCCAAATGAAGAAGTCAAAATGCTTTTTAAAACGTCACTGCGCCTGAGCGAGGCAGAAAAGGCAACACGGGGGTTGATTTTTACTGCAACATGTGATTGGGAGGGGGAAAGAGATGAGGCTGCCTTGTCTATAAGCGAGTTCGCATGCCTTGCAAGTGTCAGCTGTGGCTCAGTGGGCAGCACACTTGCCTCTGAGTCAGAAGGTTGTGGGTTCAAGTCCCACTCTAGGAGCTTGAACATAAAAAAAATCTAGGTTAACACTCCTGAGGGAGTGCTGCACTGTTGGAAGTATTTTGGATGAGATGTTAAACTGAGGCCCTGTCAGGTGGATGGAAAAGATCCCATGGCACAATTTTGAAGAAGAGCAGGGGAGTTCTCCCCAGTGTCCTGGGCCAATATTTGACACTCAATCAACATTACTAAAACAGATTATCTGGTCATTATCACATTGCTGTTTGTGGGAGCTTGTTGTGTGCAAATCGGCTGCCGTGTTTCCCACATTTCAACAGTGACTACACTCCAAATTGGCTGTAAAGCGCTTTGAGATGTCTGCTGGTCATGAAAGGCGCTATAGAAGCAGGAGTCGGCCATTCGGCCCCTCAAGCCTGCTCTGTCATTTAATAAGATCATGGCTGAACTGATCTTGGGCCCTGCCCACTCCCCATAACCCTTTATTCCCTTAATCGCTCAAAAATCTGTCCATCTCTGATTTAAATATACTCAATGACCCAGTCTCCTTAGCTCTCTGGGGCAGAGAATTCAACAGTTTTACAACCTCTGAGAGAAGAAATTTCTCCTCATCTCAGTTTTAAATGGGCGGCCCCTTATTCTGAGACTATGTCCCCTAGTTTTAGTTTCCCCGATGCGTAGAAATATCCTCCCTGCATCCACCTTGTTGAGCCCCCTCATTATCTTATATGTTTCGATAAGATGCAAGTTTCTTTTTTTTTTCCATTTCAGCTAACCTGCTGGCCGATCACACAAATCAAAGACGGGCTCCACGACCCACCCTGGCCCCAAGCGAATGCGTCAACGGTGGAACGATGCCACAGTTTCATGACAATCGGCCGCCGTGGGCCGCCATCAGCGGTGGAACATCGCTGAGGCCGTCAAGCAAACGTTACCAGTCGTTGCAGCATCTGCCCTGCGACCATAAATAACAGCAGAGCTTTAATGAACAGAGCCCGACATAAATGGCGGTCATGAATTGCTGACAAAATGAGACTCTTGTGCTTATTAAATTCAGAGATAATGTACTAATTTTACGACTGCCTAATAAATGTCTGTGGTAATGAATGTGCTTGATCACAACGCTGAAAGCACAAGCAATCAAAATCAATTGTCCCAGAGATGTTGGAGTAACCAGCCCACCAGCTCCCACAGCCACAGCGCAACTGACCTTCATCCTTTTCCACTTATGTTTTTTCTATGGAACAGGAATCAATGCCCAAGAGACATACCTGCCCCTGCAGCGAGGGAGAGGACAATGAATGAACCCAAAGCAACAGAAACTCCAAAGTTAAATGCTGTTTTGCAGAGCCAATCAATCAACTGTCCTTTCAGTCACCATTAAAGTGTGTGGTGGTAAGGGAAAGTAATTATGGAACATCATAGAGTCATCATGGCACAGAAGGAGGCCATTCAGCCCGTCGAGTCCATGCCGGCTCTTTGTAGGACAATCCAGTCAGTCCCATTCCCTCGGTCTAACCCCGGAGCCCTGCAAGTTTATTTCCCTCAAGTGCCGATCTAATTTCCTTTTGAAATCATTGATTGTCTCCGCTGCCACCATCCTCGTCAGCAGCGAGTTGCAGATCATTACCACTCGCTGCGTAAAAATGTTCTTCCTCACATGCCCCCCCCCCCCCGTATCTCTTGCCCAAAACCTTAAATCTGTGACCACTAGTCCTTGTAGCATCAACTAATAGGAGCAGCCTTTCTCTGTCGACCTTATCCAAACCCGTCAAAATCTTGCACTCCTCTATCAAATCTCCTCTTTGCTCCAAGGAGAACAACCCCGGCTTCACCAACATGAGTAAAAGAAAGACTTGCATTTATGTAGCGCCCCTCACGACCACCGGACGTCTCAAAGTGCTTCACAGCCAATGAAGTATTTTTGAAATGTCATCATCATAGGCAGTCCCTCGGAATCGAGGAAGACTTGTTTCCACTCTTAGCATGAGTTCTCAGGTGGCTGAACAGTCCAATATGAGAACCACAGTCTCTGTCACAGGTGGGACAGATAGTCGTTGAGGGAAAGGGTGGGCAGGGAGTGTAGTCACTGTTGCAATGTAGGAAATGTGGCAAGATAGCAAGATAGGTCTAGAAGCTTATCTTCTCTCACAACAACAACAACTTGTATTTATATAGCGCCTGTAACGTAGTGATACGTCCCAAGGCGCTTCACAGGAGCATTATGAGACAAAAAAAATTTGACACTGAGCCACATAAGTAGAAATTAGGGCAGGTGACCAAAAGCTTGCTCAAAGAGGTAGGTTTTAAGGAGCTTGAAGGAGGAAAGAGAGGTGTGGGGGGGGGGAGGGGGGAGTGGTGGTGGAGAGGACTAGGGAGGGAGTTCCAGAGCTTGGGGCCCAGGCAACAGAAGGCACGGCCACCATTGGTTGAGCGATTACAACTATAATTTGTGGAGGAAAGGACTGTGGGCGGGCGGTGTGGAAAGTGCCCAAAAATACATTTGCTGCTTGAAAACAGGGCAAAATATCACCGAATAGGTCCCGCCTCTCTGATTCCCTCCCAAATGTTCACAGGTGTTTTATTTTTTATTTTGATCTATGTCCAATGGATTGCAGTCAGGCCTTGGGGCCTGTAAACAAGGAGAGAGAAAACCAGAATATGGGAGAAGAAAAATATTTCTTCAGGGTCAAATTGTCGAGTCTCTTTCAAATTCGGAGGTAATCAAAAAATAACGCTCAGCTCTTTCACCGTGTCACAGGGGTTGAAAATATCATCACCCCAGTCATTTTGGACTACTGTTTATCTCCAAATCTCCCGATTTGTTGTGGTCTGACTTTGGCAACACTCTATAGGCTTGGTAGCAACGAGCAGAGCTCTCAAAAGACTTGGATTTATATAGCGCCTTTCACAACCATTGGACATCCCAAAGCACTTTACAGCCAATGAAGTACTTTTGGAGTGCAGTCACTGTTTTAATGTAGAAAACGCGGCAGCCAATTTGCGCACAGCAAACTCCCACAAACAGCAATGTGATAGTGACCAGTTAAGCTATTTTTTTTGTTATGTTGATTGAGGGATAAATATTGGCCCCAGGGCACCGGAGATAACTCCCCTGCTCTTCAAAATAAGTGCCGTGGAATATTTTATATCCACCTGAGAGAGCAGACGGGGCCTCGGTTTAACATCTCATCCGAAAGACGGCACCTCCGACAGTGCAGCACATCCTCAGCACTGCACTGCACATGTCAGCCTAGATATTTTGTGCTACTGTACAAGTTCCTGGAGTGGGACTTCTGACTCAGAGGCGAGAGTGTTGCCCACTGAGCCACAACTGTCATTGGAATTAAAGATCGGGAGAGATGTAAAAGGGGCTGGCGATTCACTATCACCCGCTTTGCACAAACTCACTGAGTCAAAATCTGTCCCAAAGCATTTGAAGTGATTTGTGATGCTCCCAAGTGGTGTGACCTATAAAAGCAAGCTCTTCCCTCTTTGACGATTAGTCAAAGAATGGTATTCAGAATTGGACTTCCAGTTCTGACGAAGGGTCACAGACCTGAAACTGTTCTTGGCAAGGGTATTAAGGGATTCGGAACCAAGGTGTGCAGAAGGAGTTAAGGTACAGATCAGCCATGATCTAATTGAATGGCGGAACAGGCTCGAGGGGCTGAATGGCCTCCTCCTGTTTCTATATTATTCTGCATGCAGAGTCGATTGGAAAATAATCTTCCAGCAGTAAACAACTGATTACTTCTCACTAAAGTTGCAATTATCATATCATAATCTTTCGACTTTCAGGCTTGGGCTGGTAAGTGGCAAGTGACACTCGCGCCACACAAGTGCCAGGCAATGACTATCTCCAAAAAATAAGAGTCTAACCATCGCCCCTTGACATTCAACGGCATTACCATCGACAAATCCCCCGCTATCAACATCCTGGGGGTCACCATTGGCCAGAAACTTAACTGGACCAGCCACATAAATACTGTGGCAACAAGAGCAGGTCAGAGGCTGGGTATTCTGCGGCGAGTGTCTCACCTCCTGACTCCCCAAAGCCTTTCCACCATCTACAAGGCACAAGTCAGGAGTGTGATGGAATACTCTCCACTTGCCTGGATGAGTGCAGCTCCAACAACACTCAAGAAGCTCGACACCATCCAGGACAAAGCAACCGCTTGATTGGCTCCCCATCCACCACCTTCAACATTCACTCCCTCCACCACCGGCGCACCGTGGCTGCAGTGTGTACCATCTACAAGATGCACTGCAGCAACTCGCCAAGGCTTCTTCGGCAGCACCTCCCAAACCCGCGACCTCTACCGCCTAGAAGGACAAGGGGAATGGGAACACCACCAACTCCACATTCCCCTCCCAGTCACACACCATCTCGACTTGGAAATATATCGGCCGTTCTTTCATCGTCGCTGGGTCAAAATCCTGGAACTCCCTCCCTAACAGCACTGTGGGAGCACCTTCACCACACGGACTGCAGCGGCTCACCACCACCTTCTCAAGGGCAATTAGGGATGGGCAATAAATGCTGGCCTTGCCAACAATGCCCACATCCCAGGAACGAACAAATTAACACAAAATCTTTTAGTCCTTTTCTGCGAAGATAATCAAGGGTCAAGGACATGAAACGCAATAACAGACGGTGTCTGACACAAGCAAACCACAGAGAACAAAGGCTGCAGGAACTACAGTCAACAGGCAGGCAGGAGCCATTTCAAAGCTTTAACCTAACTATGTGACTTCAGGTGGTGATTATAAGCCAGTTGAGCCTCTGTGTTATTACCGAGGAAGCCACTGATTAGGTTAGTGCCTTGTAATTACTCTTAGGCATCCATTCTTCTGCGTAACACACCGCTTTATCCAAACACACAAACGGCAGCGTTTTGCGAGATGGCTAGCAGAGCTGAAGATGCTTCAGGATTTGCTGCAATCCAAGAGTGAGTGACGGAGGGGTCGTTCGAATTAACACAACGCCAAGTACCAGCACCGCGGCCCTCTGCAAACAGCTCCACCTTGCAACGACTTCAGGCAACTGAGTCGCCTAATTATGACATTGCCAGAGAATGATTGTTAAAAGGCAAATTACACGCTGAAACAGCTATGAAAGTATCGACACTTACTGAAGTAAAGCGATGCGGTGCAATGCCGAGACTATACCACTGCACCCAGGAGTTTGTACTGTTCATGGAGCGATAGCGATATGTGTCACCCTTCAAAAAAAAACATGCACCTCTGCGTAAAACCTGTACACGTGGCAGGGCAAGCGGGAAGCTGCCCTCCTTGTACAGAGCATAGAATTTGTTGGAAGCAGCGCTCCCGATGCCTCTTGCATCTGCCAAGCTGTGTCACTGCAAGATAACGCTCTTGAAAAACACTGCATGCGATTCCTGAAGGTAAAACTCCAAAATGCACCCTTTCCACTTATGTCCCACATGGGTGACACCAGTTTAAAACGAAAGACGTGCATTCATATAGCGCCTTTCACGACCAGCGGACATCCCAAAGCGCTTTACAGCCAATGACGTACGTTTGAAGTGCAGTCACTGTTGTAATGCGGGAAATGCAGCAGCCAACTTGCGCACAGCAAGCTCCCACAAACAGCAATGTGATAATGACCCAGATATTCTGTTTTTTTGTTATGTTGATTGAGGGATAAATATTGGCCCCAGGACACCGGGGATAACTCCCCTGCTGTTCTTTAAAACAGTGCCACGGGATCTTTTACATCCAGCTGAGAGAGCAGACGGGGCCTCGGTTTAACGTCTCATCTGAAAGACGGCACCTCCGACAGTGCAGTGCTCCCTCAGCACGGCACTGGGAGTGTCAGCCGAGATTTTTGTGCTCAACTCTCTAGAGTGGGACTCAAACCCACAACCTTCTGACTCAGAGGCGAGAGTGCTGCCCACTGAGCCACAGCTGACACTTTATTAACATACACAGGGTATGTCATCTTGTTGCACTCACAGCTTCACAGGGCCTCACTCTCTGCAGCTAATGACCTGACGTGAGGTCAAAGGCCAACCTTGAAGGACCACTTAGCGATAATTATAGGATTACTGCACTTGTTGTTATGAAGTAGATTCATTTATTTTTTTCAAGTCCTAAGCTGTACTGGTTGGTCAGATTGTCATCTCAAAGCCTATTAATACTGAACACCCATGGATTAAGGTGTTGGAGCAGTTTTGGCAGCTTATAAAATATGGAAAACAAGTGACATTTTTCTATTCGTTCTGGTGATGTAGGCGTCACTGGCAAGGCCGGCAGTTATTGCCTGTCCCTACTCGCCCTCGAGAAGGTGGTGGTGAGCTTCCTTCCTGAATCGCTGCATTCCTTGTTGCAATGTATGCACAGGTTTGTCGAGCTGTTGAGGGCCTCCTCGTGGGACTGCTCCTGGGCCTGGCCAAGGGTGCCATTAACCGGTCCAGGCAACGGGCGGTCGAGGGGGTCGTTCAGCCCGACTGCCTGCCTCTCTTCCGCAGTTACATCCGAGCCAGGGTGTCCCTGGAGATGGAGCACGCGGTGTCCACCGGTACGCTCGCGGCCTTCCGCGAGAGATGGGCACCGGAGGGCATCATTTCAACAGGCAAAGTTTGTTAGTTAATTTGTGGATTTTTTGTGCCCTTACAAAAAGAGGGCATTTGATTTAAAGTGACTTTAAAATAGTTGTAGAGCTGTTGAGTTGGGAGTGGCTTAGCCAGTCACGTGATGTTCACAAGACTCAATAAAACCCCAGCCAGTTGGGTTCGGGGGAATCCACGATGAGGCAGGTGGTTGTGAGCCTGGTGGATGAACTGGTAACGTGTCGTGTGATTGTTAAACCTTTTGCTAATAAACCAACTCATTTTTAATAGCAATGTGTGGCTATGAATTCTTAAGCTAAGAACCCATGAAGCAAATACATTACATGTGTGGTGAAGGTGCTCCCACAGTGCTGTTAGGGAGCGAGTTCCAGGATTTTGACCCAGCGACGATGAAGGAACGGCCGATATATTTCCAAGTCAGGAAGGTGTGTGACTGGGAGGGGAACATGGAGGTGGTGGTGTTCCCATGCGCCTGTTGCCCTTGTCCTTCTAAGAATATAATAATTAGGAGCAGGAGCAGGAGTAGGCCATTCGGCCCCTCGAGCCTGCTCCGCCATTCAATAAGATCATGGCTGATCTTCTAGCTCAACTCCACTTTCCTGCATTATCTCCATATCCCTCGATTCCCTTAATATTCAAAAATCTATCGATCTCTGTCTTGAATATACTCAAAGACTGAGCCTCCACAGCCCCCTGGGGTAGAGAATTCCAACGATTCACCACCCTCTGAGTGAAGAAATTTCTCCTCATCTCCGTCTTAAATGGCCGACCCCTTACCCTGAGACTGTGACCCCTGGTTCTAGACTCCCCAGCCCGGAGGGAAACATCCTCCCTGCATCTACCCTGTCAAACTCTGTAAGAATTTTATATGTTTCTAGGCGGTAGAGATCGCGGGTTTGGGCGGTGCTGTGTCATTTTCTTTAAATAACAGAATCTCCCAGCGACTGTTTCTGCTGAATAATTAACATCGAAGGGGGGGTGGGGGGGGGCGGAGCGGAACGTTTATTACCGAGACTGCTGACGGATTCTGGCCGGAGTCTTGTCTTCACCCCAGAAGCAGTGGCGTTAAAATGCGGAATCAGTGGGAAATGGAGCTGTGCATTTTAACAGCTGGCCCGCTCCTTTCCTACAAAAGTAGGGTGTGTGTGTGGAGAAACAGAGTTAAAATTTCTCCTAATTAGTGACTTTGAAATGCGGTGTTGTCGGGTGAGCACACAGAACAGCCATTTTATACAAAGTAAGATCCCACAGACAGCGTCGAAGTGGACGACCAGTTAATCTGGAGAGTGGTTTATTTCTGGCGGTGTTGGATAAAGGGACCAAATATTAGAAGATCTCTTTTGCTCTGCTACGCCGAGCATCGTGAGATCTTCCAACACTCACCTCAACCACTGCCGCAGCTAGACACCGAGGTCTCAGCTTGAACCCTGACCCCTAACTGTTAAAATATAGCATACAGATACGCTGGGTGTCTTGTGAGATTTGAAAGGTCATCCCTGTGGTAATGGTGTTGGTGAAACCACACCTGGAGTACTGCGTACAGTTTTGGTCTCCTTATTTAAGGAGGGATATACTTGCATTGGAGGCAGTTCAGAGAAGGTTCTTGAGATTGATTCCTGAGATGAAGGGGTTGACAAAAAGCAGGAAAATATAGACCACTTAGCCTAACATCTGTGGTTGGGAAAATGTTGGAGTCCATTATTAAAGAAGCAGTAGCAGGACATTTGGAAAAGCAAAATTCGGTCAGGCAGAGTCAGCATGGATTTATGAAGGGGAAGGCATGTTTGACAAATTTGCTGGAATTCTTTGAGGATGTAACAAACAGGGTGGATAAAGGGGAACCAGTGGATGTGGTGTGTTTGGACTTCCAGAAGGCATTTGACAAGGTGCCACATAAAAGGTTACTGCACAAGATAAAAGTTCACCGGGTTAGGGATAATATACTAGCATAGATAGAGGATTGGCTAACTAACAGAATACAGAGAGTCGGGATAAAAGGTTCATTCTCTGGTTGGCAACCAGTAACTAGTGGGGTGCCGCAGGGATCAGTGCTGGGACCCCAACTATTTACAATCTATATTGACGACTTGGAAGAAGGGACTGAGTGTAATGTACTAAGTTTGCTGACAATACAAAGATGGGAGGAAAAGCAATGTGTGAGCAGGACACAAAAAATCTGCAAAAGGACATAGACAGGCTAAGTGAGTGGGCAAAAATTTGGCAGATGAAGTATAATGTTGGAAAGTGTGAGGTCATGCACTTTAACAGAAAAAAAATCAAAGAACAAATTATTATTTAAATGGAGAAAGATTGTAAAGTGCCGCAGTACAGCTCATCTGGGGGTACTTGTGCATGAAACAAAAGGATAGTATGCAGGTACAGCAAGTGATCAGGAAGGCCAGTGGTATCATGGCCTTTATTGCAAAGGGGATGGAGTATAAAAGCAGGGAAGTCTTGCTACAGCTATATAAGATATTACTGAGGCCACACCTGGAATACTGCATGCAGTTTTGGTTTCCATATTTACGAAAGGATATACTTGCTATGGAGGCAGTTTAGAGAAGGTTCACTAGTTTGATTGAGGTGGTTGACTTATGAGGAAAGGTTGAGGAGGTTGGGCCTCTACTCATTGGAATTCAGAAGAATGAGAGGTGATCTTATCGAAATGTATAAGATTCTGAGGGGGCTCGACAAGATGGATTCAGAGAGAATGTTTCCACTGATGGGGGAGACTAGAACTAGAGGGCTTGATCTTAGAATAAGGGGTCACCCATTTAAAACAGAGATGAGGAGAAATTTCTTCTCTCAGAGGGTTGTAAATCTGTGGAATTCGCTGCCTCAGAGAGCTGTGGAAGCTGGGTCATTGAATAAATTTAAGACAGAAATAGACAGTTTCTTAAACGATAAGGGGATAAGGGGTTATGGGGAGCGGGCAGGAAAGTGGAGCTGAGTCCATGATCAGATCAGCCATGATCTTATTGAATGGTGGAGCAGGCTCGAGGGGCCATATGGCCTACTCCTGCTCCTATTTCTTATGTTCTTACGTTCTTATGAAAGGTTGAGCAGGTTGGGCCTATACTCACTGGGGTTTGGAAGAATGAGGTGAGCTAATTGAATGTATAAAATTCTGTATGAAATGTATAAAATTCTGAGGGGGCTTGACAGGGTAGATGCAGAGAGTATGTTTACCATCGTGGGGAATCTAGAACTAGGGGGCATAGTTTCAGAATAAGGGATCGCCCATTTAAAACAGAAATGAGGAGGAATTTCTTCTCTCAGAGGGTCGTGAATCTTTGGAATTCTCTGCCGCAGAGAGCTGTGGAGGCTGGGTCATTGAATGTATGTATGGTGGAGATAGACAGATTTTTGAACGATAAAGGAGTCAAGGGTTATGGGGAGCGGGCAGGGAAGTGGAATTGAGGCGAAGATCAGATCAGCCATGATCTTATTGAATGGCGGAGCAGGCTCGAGGGGCCGAATGGCCGACTCCTGCTCCTATTTCTTATGTTATGTTCTTATTGCAGCGCACAGTTAAGCCATTGGTTCCAAGTGCTTTCCATCCACAGCCTAATTTAAATCACAACTTGTAACAGGTTTGTTCTCACTGCAACGAAGGATAACTTTAAATAACACGGCCAATATTCGCAGTTATTTCAGGCCAAAATATTAAAGGAGAGATTAGCATAGAACTAGCTCGTTATTGATATGCAGGAGGGAGTCGATTGGAGGATCTGTGTCAAAAGCACGTCGTGTGAGAGAAGCTGTCTAATCAAAACTAAAATCCATTAACAGATTGCACAGGGGGTTACTGATTCAAGGCTTCCTGCCCTGCTCTCGTCACCAGACAGACAGATATCTAAAATGTTCATGCAGCATTGCTGTGAAAAAAGATTAAGTAATAATACAGGGTAGATCACGCTGTGGGCACCTGTAATTGAGGGCAGACACTGAGGAAGATATAGCATGTGGACCATTCCTCACAGCAAACATCTAGGTCATAAGGTCTACTCAAATGCTTGAATATATTTATAACACATTTGACAAGATGAGCTTTTTATGTTGTTACAGTATTTATAGCACAGATACAGGCCATTCGGCCCATCGGGTCTGTGCCGGTGTTTATGCTCCACACCAGCCCCCTCCCACCCCTCTTCATCTCACCCCATCACCATATCCTTCTATTCCTTTCTCCCTCGTGTGTTTATCCAGCTTCCCCTTGAATGCATTTACACTATTCGCCTCAACCCCTCCCTGTGGCAGCGAGTTCCACATTCTCACCGCTCTCTGGGTAAAGAAGTTTCTCCTGAATTCCCCATTGGATTTATTAGTGACTATCTGATATTGATGGCCTCTAGTTCTGTTCTCCACCATAAGAGGAAACATCTTCGCTACGTCAACCCTACCAAACCCTTTCATAATGTTAAAGATCTCTATCGGGTCACACCTCACCCTTCCCTTTTCCAGAGAAAAGAGACCCAGCCTTGTTATTTTACATTATTTTAAATAAAAGAAGGTATTTGCACCTTTACTGTTGATACTGAGGACACGTCACAGGTGAAGGTGATGTACACGAACACAGGAAACATCCAAACCTTTAGCAACGAGAAAATGGGCGCGCCAACCTCACCCTCTTCAAACCTCTTCATCCTCTTCCTCTTCTGGCGAGGCCAGAACCCCGTGGGCCCAGGTCCTCCCTCGGACAAGGTCCCACCGCCCCAGTGACGAGATGTACGACTAACTGGAACACCAAAGGGAGTGGGGGTTGACCCAGGTTAACACCAGAGTTGCTCTTGGCAGCTCATTGGGAGAGAAGCGAGACGTTGCTGAGTGAAGACAACCCACCTGATCCTGTTAGTATCAGTTCAGCTCTTGCTGACTGCAGTACAAATGGTGATCTTATGAGGATCAAATGCACATCCCACCCTTGCGTGATTTTTTTATTATCTTCATTCATTTACGGGATGTGGGTGTCACCAAGGTCAACATTTACTGCCCGTCCCTAACTGTACTTCACTCACTTGAGAGTCAACCACATTGCTGTGGGTCTGGAGTCCCATATAGTCCAGACCGGGTAAGGGCGGCAGATTTCCTTCCCTAAAGGACATTAGTGAACCAGACGGCTTTTACAACAATCCGGTAATTACATGGTCACAGACACTAGCTTTTTATTGTAAATTTATTTAATTCAATTTTTAATTCCCCCGGCAGCCGTAATGGGATTTGAACTCACATCCCCAGATCATCTATCCAGGCCCCTGGATCACCAGTCCTATAACACAACTTACGTGTTTTTTGTGGTACAGGTGCAGCGTCCTGAATCAGGAACCCTCGGGACTGAGGCCGTTCCGGATTTTGCGTTTTGCCAGACTTTGGAACGTCTTTCTGACATCATGAATCTGGAAACACCAGGTTCAGGTATTTCTGGATTTCGGAACGCCAGAAGGGAGGGGGGGGAGGGGTACTCGTCGATGAGCTGTTCGGGTCACCGAGTGGGGCCCCGCCACCGTGGAGGTGTTCAGGTGAGCTCCGCCGTGGAGGTGTTTGGGCAAGCCCCGCCGTGGAGGTGTTCGGGTGAGCCCTGCCGTGGAGGTGTTCGGGCGAGCCCCGCTGCGGAGGTGTTCGGGTGAGCCCTGCCGTGGAGGTGTTCGGGTGAGCCCCGCCATGGAGGTGCTTAGGCGGGCCCCGTTGTGGAGGTGTTCGGACGGGCCCCGCCGTGGAGGTGCTTGGGTGAGCCCCGCTGTGGAGGTGTTCGGGTGAGCCCTGCCGTGGAGATGTTCAGACGGGCCCCGCCGTGGAGGTGTTCGGGAGGGCCCCGCCGTGGAGGTGTTCGGGACGGCCCCGCCGTGGAGGTGTTCGGACGGGCCCCGCCGTGGAGGTGTTCGGACGGGCCCCGCTGTGGAGGTGTTCCGACGGGCCCCGCCGTGGAGGTGTTCGGGAGGGCCCCGCCGTGGAGGTATTCGGGCGGGCCCCGCCGTGGAGGTGTTCGGGAGGGCCCCGCCGTGGAGGTGTTTGGGAGGGCCCCGCCGTGGAGGTGTTCGGGAGGGCCCCGCCGTGGAGGTGTTCGGACGGGCCCCGCCGTGGAGGTGTTCGGGAGGGCCCCGCCGTGGAGGTGTTCGGGAGGGCCCCGCCGTGGAGGTGTTCGGGAGGGCCCCGCCGTGGAGGTGTTCGGGAGGGCCCCGCCGTGGAGGTATTCGGGCGGGCCCCGCCGTGGAGGTGTTCGGATGGGCCCCGCCGTGGAGTTGCTTGGGCGGGCCGGCGAGATGAGGTGGTGAGGCGAGGCCTGATGTTGGGCAGCGGCGGCCCCTCGAGGTCGGCAAGGTTCGGATTCCGGAACATTTTACGGATTCTGGACGACCCTGCCACCAATCGGTCCGGAGTTCGAATTCCGGAACAGTCCAGATCTCGGAAGAACGGAGTTTGGACGCTGCACCTGTACGTGACAATGCTGTAATTCTCTATGATTCTATGATAAGCACGATGCTACCGATGTCTGTGATGGTGCTCAAACACACAGACTGCTCCCATACGATCCCTGCTGTGATTCCCGTAAAACCTCTCGAACCCACTATTTACGGGTTTTATTTCTTCCGCCCAAACAAAAACAATTTAAAGAAAATTAATTGAGCACAATGCGGCCTGCAGTACAATCCAAAAGGGTGCCCAAGTCTTTTGACAACAAATATGCTTAAAGCCTACACCTGGATCAGATATTGATAAACTGTGGGTAGAACTTAGACTGGGTGTTGTGTAATGAGAGAGGATTAATTAGCAATCTCATTGTGCGAGGCCCCTTGGGGAAGAGTGACCATAATATGGTGGAATTCTGCATTAGGATGGAGAATGAAACAGTAATTTCAGAGACCATGGTCCAGAACTTAAAGAAGGGTAACTTTGAAGGTATGAGGCGTGAATTGGCTAGGATAGATTGGCGAATGATACTTAGGGGGTTGACTGTGGATGGGCAATGGCAGACATTTAGAGACCGCATGGATGAAGTACAACAATTGTACATTCCTGTCTGGCGTAAAAATAAAAAGGGGAAGGTGGCTCAACCGTGGCTATCTAGGGAAATCAGGGATAGTATTAAAGCCAAGGAAGTGGCATACAAATTGGCCAGAAATAGCAGCGAACCTGGGGACTGGGAGAAATTTAGAACTCAGCAGAGGAGGACAAAGGGTTTGATTAGGACAGGGAAAATGGAGTACGAGAAGAAGCTTGCAGGGAACATTAAGGCGGATTGCAAAAGTTTCTATAGGTATGTAAAGAGAAAAAGGTTGGTGAAGACAAACGTAGGTCCCCTGCAGTCAGAATCAGGGGAAGTCATAACGGGGAACAAAGAAATGGCGGATCAATTGAACAAGTACTTTGGTTCGGTATTCACTAAGGAGGATACAAACAACCTTCCGGATATAAAAGGGGTCAGAGGGTCTAGTAAGGAAGAGGAACTGAGGGAAATCTTTATTAGTCGGGAAATTGTGTTGGGGAAATTGATGGGATTGAAGGCCGATAAATCCCCAGGGCCTGATGGCCTGCATCCTAGAGTACTTAAGGAGGTGGCCTTGGAAATAGCGGATGCATTGACAGTCATTTTCCAACATTCCATTGACTCTGGATCAGTTCCTATGGAGTGGAGGGTAGCCAATGTAACCCCACTTTTTAAAAAAGGAGGGAGAGAGAAAACAGGGAATTATAGACCGGTCAGCCTGACCTCAGTAGTGGGTAAAATGATGGAATCAATTATTAAGGATGTCATAGCAGTGCATCTGGAAAATGGTGACATGATAGGTCGAAGTCAGCATGGATTTGTGAAAGGGAAATCATGCTTGACAAATCTTCTGGAATTTTTTGAGGATGTTTCCAGTAAAGTGGACAAAGGAGAACCAGTTGATGTGGTATATTTGGACTTTCAGAAGGCTTTCGACAAGGTCCCACACAAGAGATTAATGTGCAAAGTTAAAGCACATGGGATTGGGGGTAGTGTGCTGACGTGGATTGAGAACTGGTTGTCAGACAGGAAGCAAAGAGTAGGAGTAAACGGGTACTTTTCAGAATGGCAGGCAGTGACTAGTGGAGTGCCGCAAGGTTCTGTGCTGGGGCCCCAGCTGTTTACATTGTACATTAATGATTTAGACGAGGGGATTAAATGCAGTATCTCCAAATTTGCGGATGATACTAAGTTGGGTGGCAGTGTGAGCTGCGAGGAGGATGCTATTAGGCTGCAGAGTGACTTGGATAGGTTAGGTGAGTGGGCAAATGCATGGCAGATGAAGTATAATGTGGATAAATGTGAGGTTATCCACTTTGGTGGTAAAAACAGAGAGACAGACTATTATCTGAATGGTGACAGATTAGGAAAAGGGAAGGTGCAACGAGACCTGGGTGTCATGGTACATCAGTCATTGAAGGTTGGCATGCAGGTACAGCAGGCGGTTAAGAAAGCAAATGGCATGTTGGCCTTCATAGCGAGGGGATTTGAATACAGGGGCAGGGAGGTGTTGCTACAGTTGTACAGGGCCTTGGTGAGGCCACACCTGGAGTATTGTGTACAGTTTTGGTCTCCTAACTTGAGGAAGGACATTCTTGCTATTGAGGGAGTGCAGCGAAGGTTCACCAGACTGATTCCCGGGATGGCGGGACTGACCTATCAAGAAAGATTGGATCAATTGGGCTTGTATTCACTGGAGTTCAGAAGAATGAGAGGGGACCTCATAGAAACGTTTAAAATTCTGACGGGTTTAGACAGGTTAGATGCAGAAAGAATGTTCCCAATGTTGGGGAGGTCCAGAACCAGGGGTCACAGTCTGAGGATAAGGGGTAAGCCATTTAGGACCGAGATGAGGAGAAACTTCTTCACCCAGAGAGTGGTGAACCTGTGGAATTCTCTACCACAGAAAGTAGTTGAGGCCAATTCACTAAATATATTCAAAAGGGAGTTAGATGAAGTCCTTACTACTCGGGGGATCAAGGGTTATGGCGAGAAAGCAGGAAGGGGGTACTGAAGTTTCATGTTCAGCCATGAACTCATTGAATGGCGGTGCAGGCTAGAAGGGCTGAATGGCCTGCTCCTGCACCTATTTTCTATGTTTCTATGTTTCTATGTTTCTAGAAACAGCTAACTAGCAAGCCCTTAGGATTCAATCAATAAAATCCATTTAATAAGAGTGCAGGATTTTAAATTCAAGTGTTTGAAACATGCGCCTATTCTCAGGTGCTTTGGTGTTAGCCGTGGCTCAGTGGGCAGCACAATCGCCTCTGAGTCAGAAGGTTGTGGGTTCAAGTCCCACTCCAGGGACTTGAGCACATAAATCCCAGCTGACACCCCCAGTGCAGTGCTGAGGGAGTGCCGCACTGTCGGAGGTGCCGTCTTTCGGATGAGACATTACACCGAGGCTCCGTCTGCTCTCTCAGGTGGATGTAAAAGATTCCACGGCACTATTTCAAAGAAGAGCAGGGGAGTTATCCCCAGTGTCCTGGGGCCAATATTTATCCCTCAATCAATGTCACTAAAAACAGATTATCTGGTCATTATCACATTGCTGTTTGTGGGAGTTGGCTGTAAAGCTGCTCGGGCCGTCCCGAGGTTGTGAAAGGCGCTATGTAAATGCAAGACATTCTATTTTTATGGGCTGGTTACACTGCGGAGTGGACTTGGGTTTTCCAGCCACTGCGCCCTGTAGCGTTGATGCACCTCTTGGGGCCGACAGACCCGGTAACGGTGTGGGTCTATAGTTGTTTCTGTACGGGGCTCAGTGGGGAGTTAGTGGCAATGGCTTCTGATGTACGGGTCCCAAGCAAGCAGTGCCGACATCAGGGGAAAATCAGCCGTCAGGAAAACCCTTGTTTAAAAAATAAAACGGGACTTGCTGGCATCCGGTTGCCGTTAGCGGATCTGGTTAGGTTTACCGTGGTGTTGCCATCGGCTGCCACGTGAGTCTCGGATGTCGGGAGCTGGTGGCACTGAATTCCAATGAACCCACTAAAAAAACTGCTGAAGATTCTAGCATCATCCTGAACAAGCTGCGCTCCGTGATGGAAACTCTGAGAGCACTGGTCTGTAATGTATTTGCTTCATGGGTTCTTGGCTTAAGAATTCACAGCAACTCATCGCTATCAAGAACTATTGCTTATATTTTGCTTTTGTGCAGTTAAGAACTCGTTGGTTTATTAACAAAGGTTTAACAATCGCACTACACATTACCAGTTCATCCACCGGGCTCACAACTGCATACCTCATCGTGGATAACCGAGACCCAACTGGCTGGGGTTTTATTGAGTCTTGTGAACATCACGTGACTGGCTAAGCCACTCACAATGCAACAGCTCTACAAACCTGTGAGCACACTCACAGGTACATACATTACACTGCTCCAATATATGGGCTAACGCCGGGTATCTATCAAACGGGCTACTGAGAGTCAAGCGGGGTATTGTATAGTATAGTATTAGGCAGTCCCTCGTATCGAGGGTGACTTGCTTCCACACCAAAAATAGATGAGTTCACAGGTTTTTCAATGAGGGACTTGACACTCAGGTCCCGAACTATATACTGAAGTGGGGAAGGTGCCTGTGCGTGGATTCTTTTAAGGGGGGAGGAGAGCAGTGTATGTGCGTCACTCTCCTGAAACAAGAAGTGTGCATCTGGACACCGGTCCCCAGATAATTGGGGGCCATTTCGTGTTGAAAGCATTTGCTTGGATGAGGAACTATATAGAATCGGAGCGCATGGAAAGTGGGAGGGTTGATCCATTTCAGTTCTGAGCTTGGATCAACAACAACAACTTGTGTTTATATAGCACCTTTGACATAGTGAAACATCCCAAGACGCTTCACAGGAGTGTTATGAGATTTAAAAAATTAACACCGAGCCGCATAAGGAGAAATTAGCGCAGCTTGGTCAAAGAGATGGGTTTTAAGGAGCGTTTTGAAGGAGGAAAGAGAGGTAGAGAGGGGGAGAGGTTTAGGGAGGGAGTTCCAGAGCTTGGGGCCCAGGCAACAGAAGGCACGGCCACCGATGGTGGAGCGATTACAATCAGGGATCAGAATCATATCTTAATGCAGTTTGTGTTTATTGGGGGCCCACAGTATCATGCTCCCCTCACCCCACCATTGTCTAGAGTTCTCCTGCTTAATCCGCATTATGGGATAGATGCTATCGACACAGGTAGTGCTAATAATCTCCTCGTACAACTTACTTCACTTCTTCGCCTGCAGTTGCTAGGGAAACAGAATGCAGTTCTGACTTTGAGGCAACTGAGCAACTTATAATGACTGTCGAACAAGAGGATTAATCCCAAAGAGATTGAGAAATAAGCAGAGCTGTGGCACTGCGAGCCAGTGTGCAGTGAGAATCTGACAAGATTACATCACAATAACAGCATGAATAGGTGAAGCAAACCTTTAACCCTGGGTCAGGCCTGTTAATGAAGTCTGTACCTCAAGCTCTGTTGCTAACGAATTGTGGCTGCTACTGTTTTCTCTGAAGCCCTGTATTCATTCAGTAATGACTGAGCAAGGCAAGCGATTGATGTGTGCCAAGAGGACCCCACGTGAAAGAACATCTTCTGCCCGACAGTGTGTCAGGGCCTGCTGTTAGTGAGGGCTCTGTGTCCCTGTGTCTGTGTGTGTGTGTCTCTCTCTCTCTGTCTGAGTGTGTTTCTGTGTCTGTGTATGTCTCTGTCTGTGTGTGTCTCTGTGTCTGTGTGTTTCTCTCTGTCTGTGTCTGTGTGTGTGTGTGTCTCTGTCTCTCTCTCTGTCTATGTCTGTGTGTGTCTGCCTCTCTCTCTGTGTCTGTGTGTGTTTCTCTGTGTCTGTGTGTGTCTCTGTTTGTGTGTGTCTCTGTGTCTGTGTGTCTCTCTCTGTCTGTGTCTGTGTGTGTGTCTCTGTGACTCTCTGTCAGTGTCTATGTGTCTCTCTCTCTCTCTGTCTGCCCCTCTCTTCTGTCTGTGTGTCTGTCTCTCTGCGGCTGTGTGTGTCTCTGTGTTTCTCTGTGTCTGTGTCTCTGTGTCTCTCTCGGTGTGTCTCTCTATGTCTGTGTGTGTCTCTCTCCCTCTTTCTGCCTCTCTCGCTCTCTGCCTCTCACTGTGTCTCTCACATTGTGTGTCTTTCTCTCTCTATCTCGTCTCTATTTTTCTCTCTAACTGTGTCTCTCACGCGGTCTCTGTCTCTCACTGTCTCTGTCTCTCACTGCCTCTGTCTCTGTGTGTGTCTCTCTCTTGTCTCTATCTGCCTCTCTCACAGTGTGTCTCTCGCACGCTCTGTCTCTCTCGCTCTCTCACTGTCTCTGTCTCTGACTGTCTCTCTGGCCCAATACTGCCTCAGTTTTGCAAATTTTCAACAGCGACTGACAGGCAAAGAAGAGCTTGAACAATAAAATGATGCAGGCCACTCAGTCCCCCTGCTTGGGGTGGGGGGGGGGGGTCACCAATTTAAAATGGTCACTAAAAGAGTGCAAGAGAAGTTAACAGAAATAGATTTATTCTGAGAGTGGTTGGAGCACAGAATCCTTTGCCTCGGGGAGTAGTTGAGATAGAGACTGTTGTATCTTTTACAGAAAAGTAATAAGCATCTGAATCAGGGGAAGAGACAGGGCTGTGGAGTACAAATATCATCACAGAATCATGGACAATTACAGCACAGAGGGAAGCCATTCGGCCCATCGTGTCTGTGCTGGCCGACCAAGAGCTACCCAACCTAATCCCACCTTCCAGCACCAGGTCCGGAGCCCTGTAGGTTACGGCACTTCAAGTATCTTTTAAATGTAATGAGGGTTTCTGCCTCTACCACCCTTTCAGGGCAGTGAGTTCCAGACCACCACCACCCTAATGGGCCAAATTGTAACATCCTGTAACATCCTATGGCATCCGGCTTGAGATATCTACAAATTAATAGAATGATTGAAACTTACAGCACGGAAGGAGGCCATTCGGCCCTTCGTGCCTGTGCCGGCTCTGTGAAAGAGTTGCCGCGCTCAGTCCCACACCGCGCTTGTTGTCCGTAACCCTGCCACTTCCTCATCCTCACGTATCGGTCATTTTTATCATTGATGCAATCAGTTTCGGCAACTTATCAGGTCGACCGTTCCAGAGCCTGGCAACTCAGTAAAATCAAAGTGCCTCCTCTCCTCACGAGGTCCTTTGTCAATGGTTTTGAATCTACAGCCTCTGGTTATTGAGCCATTCACCAGACGCAATAGTCTCTCTCTCTCTCTCTGCTCTGTCAAAACTTCGCTTCATCTTCAAAACCTCTATCAGCTCACCACTTCCGAGAACAGTCCTGACCTTTCCAACCTCTCCCTCATCCCCGGTGACATCCTGGTAAACCTCCTCTGTACCCTCGCTAAGGCCTTTACATCTTTCCTAATGTGCGGTGCCCGGAATTAACTTAAGAACATAAGAATTAGGAGCAGGAGTCGGCCATTCAGCCCCTCGAGCTTGCTCCACCATTCAATAAGATCATGGCTGATCTTTGAACTCAACTCCACTTTCCCACACTATCCCCATATCCCTTGATACGCTTAATATCCAAAAATCTATCGATCTCTATCTTGAATGTACTCAAAGACTGAGCCGCCACAGCCCTCTGGGGCAGAGACTTCCAAAGATTCACCACCCTCTGAGTGAAGAAGTTTCTCCTCATCTCAGTCCTAAATGGCCGACCCCTTATCCTGAGACTGTGACCCCTGGTTCTAGACTCCCCAGCCCGGGGGAAACATCTCCTCAATACTCCAGCTCAGGCCTAACCCAGAGATTTATAAAGTTCGAGCGTGATCACTTTGCCGGACATTAATGTAACATTTCTGTGTGGGCCCGTGAAGATCCGCGCGGCCTACGAAGAACCTGGACACTCTCGACCTAAATGTGACCAAACTCCATCTCTCAGGATGGAAAGTCTGTCCACCATTTCATAGAAACATAGAAACTAGGTGCAGGAGTAGGCCATTCGGCCCTTCGAGCCTGCACCACCATTCAATATGATCATGGCTGATCATGCAACTTTAGTACCCCATTGCTTCTTTCTCTCCATACCCCTTGATCCTTTTATCCGTAAGGGCCACATCTAACTCCCTTTTGAATATATCAAACAAACTGGCCTCAACAACTTACTGTGGTAGAGAATTCCACAGGTTCACAATTCTCTGAGTGAAGAAGTTTCTCCTCATCTCGGTCCTAAATGGCTTACCCCTTATCCTTACACTGTGCCCCCTGGTTTTGGATTTCCCCAACATCGAGAACATTCTTCCTGCATCTAACCTGTCCAATCCCGTCAGAATGTTATATGTTTCTATGAGATCCCCTCTCATTCTTCTAAATTCCAGTGAATATAAGCCTAATCGATCCAGTCTTTCTTCATATGGCAGTCCTGTCATCCCGGGAATCAGTCTGGTGAACCTTCGCTGCACTCCCTCAATAGCAAGAATGTCCTTCCTCAGATTAGGAGACCAAAACTGAACACAATATTCCAGGTGAGCCCTCATCAAGGCCCTGTACAACCGCAGTAAGACCTCCCTGCTCCTATACTCAAATCGTCTCGCTATGAAGACCAACATGCCATTTGCCTTCTTCACCGCTTGCTGTACCTGCATGCCAACTTTCAATGACTGATGTACCATGACACCCACGACTCGTTGCACCTCCCCTTTTACTAATCTGTCACCATTCAGATAATAATCTGCCTTCCTATTTTTACCACCAAAGTGGATAATCTCACATTTCCTGATGCGTGCTCCCAGTGAATGAGCCTTGGTGCCTACAGTGCTGCCTCACAAGATCCACCCTTTCGACAGCTAGGAACTGTTGTGCTTGTCTGCCTGCTTGGCTGTCAGTGGTGGGGACCGGAGCAATGATGGGAGACTGGGGCTTGAGGTCTTCAGCCAAGCCCATACAAAAAAGTCTTGCATTTATATAGCGCCTTCCATGACCACCGGACATCCCAAAGCGCTCTACGGCCAATCAAGTACTTTTTGGAGTGTATCACTGTTGTAATGTAGGAAACGCAGCAGCCAATTTGCGCACAGCAAGCTCCCACAAACAGCAATGTGGTAATTGTTATATATGTAAACTTGTATTTACCCTGTACAGCCACCAGAGGGCTCATCCCCTGGAGTCCCAAGGGATCCCATAATCCCTTGGGAGCACAGGTATTTAAGGAGGCTTCACAGGTTGGAGAGGCACTCTGGAGACCTGCAATAAAAGACTACGGTCACACTTTACTTTGAGCTCACAGTGTTCAGTCTGACTCTTTCTCCATACACAACAATAATGACCAGATAATTTGATTTAGTTATGTTGAGTGCGGGATAAATATTGGCAAAGACACTGGGGATAACACCCCTGATCCTCTTTGAAATAGTGCCACCTGAGAGAGCAGATGGGACCTCGGTTTAACCTCCGGCAAGTGTGGCACTCCCTCAGCACTGCACTGGGAGAGCCAACTGAGATTTTTGTGCTCCTCGCGACCTGAACCCACAAGTCTCTGACCCACGAGGCGAGAGCACTACCCACTGAGCCACGGCTGACAGATGGACAAATTCTACATTCTGTAAAGGAGCACCTCATTAGCTGCACTTGATTCCCTTATCTGCCCGTAACCCAAGTCTCAATCACCCATCACCCGCTGACCTACACTGGCTCCCAGTCTGACATCGCCTTAATTTTAAAATCCTCATCCTGGGCTTTCCAATCCCTCCATGGCCTCGCCCCTCCCTATCTCTGTAACCTCCTCCAGCCTTTGAGATGTCTGCACTCCTCCAGTTCTGCCCTCTTGAGCATCCCTGATTATAATCGCTCCACCATTGGTGACTGTGCCTTCTGTTGCCTCTGGAACTCCCTCTCTAAACCTCTCCACCTCTCTACCTCTCTCTCCTCCTTTAGAAAGCTCCCTAAAACCTACCTCTTTGACCAAGCTTTTGGTCGTCTGTCCTGATATCTCCTTCTGTGGCTCGGTGTCAAAAATGTTTTTATTGATAGCGCTCTTGCGAAGCGCCTGGAGGGAGGGGGGGCGTTTTGCTACGTTAAAGGCGCGATATAACTGTACATAAGAACATAAGAACATAAGAATTAGGAACAGGAGTAGGCCATCTAGCCCCTCGAGCCTGCTCCGCCATTCAAGAAGATCATGGCTGATCTGGCCGTGGACTCAGCTCCACTTACCCGCCCGCTCCCCGTAACCCTTAATTCCCTTATTGCTTAAAAAGCTATCTATCTGTGACTTGAAAACATTCAATGAGCTAGCCTCAACTGCTTCCTTGGGCAGAGAATTCCACAGATTCACAACCCTCTGGGAGAAGAAATTCCTCCTCAACTCGGTTTTAAATGGGCTCCCCTGTATTTTGAGGCTGTGCCCCCGAGTTCTAGTCTCCCCGACCAGTGGAAACAACCTCTCTGCCTCTATCTTGTCTATCCCTTTCATTATTTTAACTGTTTCTATAAGATCACCCCTCATCCTTCTGAACTCCCAACGAGTAAAGACCCAGTCTCATAAGGTAACCCCCTCATCTCCGGAATCAGCCTAGTGAATCGTCTCTGTACCCCCTCCAAAGCTAGTATATCCTTCCTTAAGTAAGGTGACCAAAACTGCACGCAGTACTCCAGGTGCGGCCTCACCAATACCCTGTACAGTTGCAGCAGGACTTCCCTGCTTTTGTACTCCATCCCTCTCGTTTGTAGGCCGTTTTTATCCAGGTGGGAGCAGCAGCAGTGAGACAGAAGCACAAGCCAAAGGTCATGATTGGAGGATCCCCAGGAGGTTGCAGAAGCAAGCTGCGCTTAACTCAAATGGGAAGTGTTCTCTGAGGACCAATTAAGAGCAGGCAGAAGAAACAGTTGTGACACAGCGTGCGACCTAATCAGCAACCGAGGTGTCGCAGTCACGGGCTCTGTTTGCCCTGACGGGAGAATTTGATGACACTCCTGAGCCTCAGCAGCGAACAGGATGGAATTACATTGTGACACGTCGCCCTTTTCCGAAGTTGCATCATGCAAACCTGGAGTGGTGCGTGTCACACGGGGTGGAAACAAAACGTCGGACAGGAGGGCTCTCTGGGCTTTCCGCGGGCTCGGTGTTGACGGCTGCAGGCAACGGGAACAACGGGCTTCGCGGCGTGAAGCCGGGACTCTGACTTCGAAGTCGAGTTAACAGCAAGTGAGCCTCGTTTCAGCAGCCCACAGTTACCTGGCAAATGGTCCCCGTCGCTTCCGCCGCCCACGCCCGCCCGCCCCCAGCCCCAGCAAATAGGCCATCATCCGGCGGACGTACTCAATTAACGGCCAGGAAGAGACGTCAAACCTGCCCCACTTCTCATGATGGCGGAGGCATCCTGACTCAACACTTCCCGCTCCCCATCCCCCAATCACTCCCCCTCAGCCCAATCAGCCATATAATCCCCTGGGAAAGACAAAAAAAAACAGAAAAAAAAAAACACGGCCAAGAAGGTAAATAAATATTCTGGAAAATTCCACTCCGACCCCCTCAGGCAACGGTAATGTATGCACCTGTGAGTAAGCCCACAGGTTTGTGTGCAAATTGGCTGCCGCATTTCCTACATTACAACAGTGACTACACTTCAAAAAGTACTTCATTGGCTGTAAAGCGCATTGAGACATCCGGTGGTTGTGAAAGGCGCTATAGAAATTTCTTTGTGAGTTGCTTAGTCGATCATGTGATGTTCACAAGACTCAATAAAACCCCAGCCAGTTGGGTCTCAGTCATCCACGATGAGGTATGCAGTTGTGAGCCTGGTGGATGAACTGGTAATGTGTAGTGTGATTGTTAAACCTTTGTTAATAAACCAACTAGTTCTTAATAGCAATGTGTTGCTATGAACTCTTAAGCAAAGAACCCATGAAGCAAATATATTACAACGATCGAAGCCAGTCCATGAGTTCACATGAAGCTTGGAGAAGCAGGGGAGTTTTCCCCGATGTCCTGGGCCAATATGTGTGGTCTACGATTCTAGTAAACGCGAAAGAGATCTTTCTTCAGTGCACAACGATAATGTCGGGAAATGTATTATAATTGCTTAAAAATGTGTGGCATATACACACAAGAGTTAAAATCAGGGGTAACAGTGTTAGGTGCAGTGATGAACTCCACTCATTACACCCGGCCAGCCCCACAACCGGAGGTATTTATCATCGCTTGCTGCTGACAGACGCCGTGTGTGTCAGCTGTGGCTCAGTGGGCAGCACCCTCGCCTCGGAGCCAGAAGGTTGTGGGTTCAAGTCCCACTCCAGGGACTCGAGCACAAAAATCTAGGCTGACACTCCCAGTGCAGTGCTGAGGGAGTGCTGCACTGTCGGAGGGGCCGTCTTTCGGATGAGATGTTAAACCGAGGCCCCGTCTGCTCTCTCAGGTGGACGTAAAAGATCCCGTGATACTTCTTCGAAAAAGAGCAGATAAGTTATAACCGGTGTCCTGGGGCCAATAATTATCCCTCAACCAACATCACTAAAAAACAGATTATCTGGTCATTGTCACATTGCTGTTTGTGGGAGCTTGCTGTGCGCAAATTGGCTGCCGCGTTTCCTACATTACAACAGTGACTACACTCCAAAAGTACTTCATTGGCTGTAAAGCGCTTTGAGACGTCCAATGGTTGTGAAAGGCGCTACATAACTGCAAATCTTTCTTTCCCCGTTTGCAACCCCAAACCAGCACCCTTGTGGCCTCCGCTATTGAAGCACAATACTCCGAGGTTGGAGAATGAGCAAATGGCTGCGGGAGGCAATTCCTCTGCTTCTTTCTCCCCCCTCCATTGCCAATCGGCTGCTTGCTTCTAAAAGCAACGGGTAAGTGCTTCATTCCGTCAAGCAGGTGCAGGCGAGGGGATCCGAGGTACAAAGACTGACGTGTCTCTCACTCGGCAAAACAAATGACCACTTCATTTGAGGCCCACTCAATCAAAAAAAGCCTTTCTGGGTTTCTTTGCATGGCCGTCATTAGGTTGGGGGCCAGCTTGACCCCCGGGGGTCAAACCTCCACGAGCCACCTATTCAATCAGCGGGATGCGCTCCATTGTGAAGTATTGTGAAAGGGGGGCTTCATTCGCTCTCCTGTGTGCAACTGGTGTCACTGGCTTGCTTCAGCTGCGGTTTAACTTCTGCTCAGGTTGGTGATTGTTGCTTCCATTCAGCTCAACAAAGGGCAGCCAGCGCTCAGTGAATAAGGCTTGCACTGGGCGACCTGCTTTCAATGGCTGGTAGTTAGTTCTGTGCCGTATAAAGTGGATGACCCGGCCCACTAGAGATTCTGCAGTGCGCTGGTGAACTATTGCAAGCAGCAACAACAAAACCTTGTATTTATATAGCGCCTTTCATGACTACTGGATGTCCCAAAGCGCTTTACAGCCAATGAAGTACTTTTGGAGTGTAGTCACTGTTGTAATGTAGGAAATGCAGCAGCCAACTTGCGCACAGCAAACTCCCACACACTGCAATGTGATAAGGACCAGATAATTGGTGATAAACCTGGAGGGGTTTAGGGAGGGAGTTCCAGAGCTTGGGGCCCAGGCAGCTGAAGGCACGGCCACCAATGGTTGAACGCTTATAATCAGGGATGCTCAAGAGGGCAGAATTAGAGGAGCGCAGGCATCTCGGGGGGGTTGTGGGGCTGGAGGAGATTACAGAGATAGGGAGGGGCAAGGCCGTAGAGGGATTTGAAGAGAGGATGAGAATTTTAAAATCAAGGTGTTGCTTAACTGGGAGCCAATGTAGGTCAGCGAGTACAGGGGGTGATGGGTGAGTGGGACTTGGTGCGAGTTAGGACACGGGGGCAGCCGAGTTTTGGATCACCTCTAGTTTACGTAGGGTAGAATGGGGGAGGCCGGCCAGGAGCGCGTTGGAATAATGTAGAGTTGCCATGTCAACCCTCCAGGATTGCCCTGGGGCCGACAGAAATTGAAGATTAATTTCCAGGTCTCACACCCGGGAGAAAGATCACGGGATCATCAAAAGAAAAATGGTGCGTTTTTCTCAATTTCTTTGAAAACTTCCATTTCATAGAACCACAGAAAGTTACAGCACAACGAGAGGCCCATTCGGCCCATCGTTCCTGTGCTGGTTCTTAGAATGAGCACTTGTGCTTCATTCCCACAGCCCCGTGTTTTGTCCGTAACTCTGACATTTCCTCGTCCCCCAGTACCCGGTGAACTCCCTGTTAAAATTATCGATGGAATCCGCTTCCATCACCTGTTCAGGCCGGGCATTCCAGATCCCCACAACTCTCTGGGTGAAAACATTTCTCCTCATCTCTGCTCGAGATCCTTTAACATTTAGTAGTTTATAAAAACATTGGTGATGGGGGGAGGGGATAGTGGCCGTTGGGAGTCGGGAGGCCATGTGATGAATCCTCTCGGAATATGTCCAACCAAAGTTGACAACACTGGGCCTGTGTGAACTCAGTGGCAGAGAACGATTGACTGCCTTTTCCCTCACCTTCCACCGCGTATCCTCATACATACTCATCGTACAGGTGAATGTTTGGTCAGTCAGTCCAGTGGCACTGTCGGAGGTGCCGTCTTTTGGATGAGACGCTAAGCTGTGACCCAGTCTGCTCTCTCGGGCGCACGTAAAAGATCCCAAGACAGTATTTCGGTGAAGAGCAGTGGGAGCTCTTCCCGGTATCCCGGGGCTAATATTTATCCCCCACCACAACATCACTAAAACATCGTCCGCATGCCCGACACCAGACTCCCAAAGCAAGCGTTCTCCTCAGAACTCCTAAACGGCAAGCGGGCCCAGGTGGGCAGAGGAAACGCTTCAAGAGCACCCTCAAAGCCTCCCTGATAAAGTGCAACATCCCCATCGACACCTGGGAGTCCCTGGCCCGAGAGAGCCCTAAGTGAAGGACGAGCATCCGGGAGGGCGTTGAGCACCTCGAGTCTCGTCGCCGAGAGCGTGCAGAAACCAAGCGCAGGCAGCGGAAGGAGCGTGCGGCAAACCAGACTCCCCACCCACCCTTTCCTTCAACTATTGTCTGCCCCACCTGTGACAGAGACTGTAATTCCCGTATTGGACTGTTCAGTCACCTGAGAACTCATTTTTAGAGTGGAAGCAAGTCTTCCTCGATTCCGAGGGACTGCCTCTGATGATCACTAAAACAGATTTTCTGTTCTCTTCTTTCATTGCTGTTTGTGGGAGCTTGCTGTGCGCAAATTGGCTGTTGCGTTTCCGACATTACAACAGTGACTACACTTCATTGGCTGTGAAGCGCTTGGGACATCATGGGGTTGTGAAAGGCGCTATATAAATGCATTTTTTTCTTTTATTTTTAAAGCAGGGAAGCCCTGCTACAACTGTACAGGTTTTGGTGAGGCCACACCTGGAGTACTGCGTGCAGTTTTGGTCTCGTAATTTAAGGAGGGATATACTTGCATTGGAGGCAGTTCAGAGAAGGTTCACGAGGTTGAGTCCTGAGATGAAGACATTGCCTGATGAAGAAAAGTTGAGTAGGTTGGGCCTATACTCATTGTAGAAGAATGAGAGGTGATCTTATTGAAACATATAACATTCTGAGGGGGCTCGACACAGTAGATGCAGAGAGGATGTTTCCACTTATGGGGGAACCTAGAACTAGGGGGCACAGTTTCAGAATAAGGGGTCACCTGTTTAGAACTGGGATGAGGAGGAATTTCTTCTCAGAGGGTTGTAAATCTGTTGAATTCTCTGCCCCAGAGGGCTGTGGAGGCTGGGTCATTGAATATATTTAAGGCAGAGATAGACAGATTTTTGAGCGATAAGGAAGTGAAGGGCTATGGGGAGCGGGCGGGGAAGTGGAGCTGAGCCCAAGATCAGATCAGCCATGATCTCATTGAATGGCCGACTCCTGCTCCTATTTCTTATGTTTATTCCTTGTCATTCAATCTCGGATTGTAAATACTAAAGCGAATTCGAAAAAATACGAAGGAAAGTAAGAACTTCAGCCCATTTAAGGAGAGGCTGCGGAGGGTTCGACAGTCCAGCTCAGGTACAAAACTCTTGGGTAATGGGATGCAGTGTCCTTGTGCGTTTTCTGCTAAAAGCCTTTCTCTGCTAAATTAACTTGTGAGACAATGAAAGCATAAATAAGCAGCTGCATTCCCAGCAGTCCCTGCCAAGACGAAGATTGATGGACAATTTGGGGGTTAACATAAGCCATCAGCGGACCCAGCCTTTCCAAAGTGACCATCTACCCCCACCCCTTCACCTGAGAGACCAGACGACAGAAAGCTTTTAGCGACCGTGCAACCATGACAACGGCTACAGTCCCTCGTCTCAAGTTGGGAGCAGATTACTGTTATCAGGAGTTCTTATCTGCAAAGTACAGGTAATCAATAGTCCGCTGGCAGCAGACGTGGCCAACTGCCCAATACCGTGAGTGCTGTTTCACTGAGTAAACAACATGTGGTTTGCACAGCACCTGTTTCACTGAATCTCCAGCTGATGCAGAACCAAAAGGCACCTTTCACAGGAGCAGATGGCTGGACTTTTGGGGTACCTGGAAGTGCTTGTGCCGTGACACCTGACGGTGATGTGTCGCCCGTTTGCTTTCTGTTTTTGTGCATTTACTCTTGCCCGCACTAACGAGAAGTCCAGCTTCAGTCAGAGCCAGCTTTAGGTCTTGCCAGAGAGTCGGCTTAGTCATCAGGATTAAAAGGCAGGAAAGATCGGATCAGCCATGATCTCATTGAGTGGTGGAGCAGGCTCGAGGGGCCGAACGGCCAACTCCTGCTCCTATTTCTTATGTTTATTCCTTTTCATTCAATCTCGGATCGTAAATACTAAAGCGAATTCGAAAAAATATGAAGGAAAGTAAGAACTTCAGCCCATTGAAGGAGAGGGTGGGGAAGGTTCGACAGTCCAGCTAAGGTACAAAACTCTTCGGTAATGGGATGCACAGTATCCTCGTGCATTTATATAGCTCCTTTCACGACCACCGGACGTCTCAAAGCGCTTTACAGCCAATGAAGCACTTTTGTAGTGCAGTCACTGTTGTAATGTGGAAAACGCGGCAGCCAATTTGCGCACAGCAAGCTCCCACAAACAGCAATGTGATAATGACCCAGATAATCTGTTTTTTGTTATGTTGATTGAGGGATAAATATTAGCCCCAGGACACCGGGGATAACTCCCCTGCTCTTCTGCAAAATAGTGGCCGTGGGATCTTTCACGTCCACCTGAGAGAGCAGACAGGGCCTCGGTTTAACGTCTCATCCGAAAGACGGCACCTCCCTCAGCACTGCATTAGAATGTCAGCCTGTGGACTTAAAACAAATACTAACAGTGGGCTCTGTGTCCAAACATATTTATGGAGAACACAGTTAATATTTTGTAACTCCTAAAGTGGGGCTTGAACCCACAACCTTCCGGCTCAGCATCCTATCAATTGGCCCAAATGTTGCCTTTAAATTAACTGTTTAAACTCCTTATTTTAAACTTCTAAATTTGGATTTTTTTTTAATCAAGGGATAAAAACAAATGATCAAAATTAAGTTTTGAAATTTGTTAATCCATCCCAAATTGATATTGTATTTTCTCATTACCTCAGCAGCTTATTCTGACCCGAAAGGACATTTCTTCTCCGCCCACTGGGGTAGTTTTAAACCTTTAACTTTGAAAAAACTTTATATTGAAAGCTGGACAGCTTTTGTGTTGTGTCAACT
This sequence comes from Pristiophorus japonicus, assembly GCF_044704955.1. Taxonomy (NCBI): domain Eukaryota; kingdom Metazoa; phylum Chordata; class Chondrichthyes; family Pristiophoridae; genus Pristiophorus; species Pristiophorus japonicus. The sequence continues at coordinate 6,283,047 of NC_091998.1, read as the reverse complement.
GAGGGAAAACCGGTGTTTATATTTGTGTTTTCTCATGGCAACAACAATACGTTTACCACACCTGGAGTACTGTGCATAGTTTTAATAAGATCATAAGAAATAGGAGCAGGAGTCGGCCATTCGGCCCCTCGAGCCTGCTCCGCCGTTCAACATGATCATGGCTGACTCAGCTCCTCTTCCCCACCTGCTCCCCATAACCTCTTATTCCCTTATCGCTCAAGAAACTGTCTATTTCTGTCTTAAATTTAATCAATGTCCCAGCTTGCACAGCTAGCTCTCTGAGGCAGCAAATTCCGCAGATTTAGTCTCCTTACCAAAGGATATACTTGCCTTGTGGGGGTGGGAGTGGGGGGGGGAGTGTTCACTAGACTGATTCGAAGGATGAGAGACCCTCTATTACCTAGAATTTAGAAAAATGAGAGGCGATCACATTGAAATGTATAAAATTCTTAAGGGGCTTGACAGGGTTAATGCTGCTTTCCCTGACGGGAGAGTCTAGAAATAGCGGTCACAGTTTCAGGATAAAGGGCCGGCCATTTAGGACTGAAATTAAGAGGAATGTCTTCACTCAGAGGGTGGTGAATCTTTGGAATTCTCTACCCCAGAGGGCTGTGGAGGCTCAGTCATTGAGTATATTCAAGACAGGGATCTATAGATTTTTGGAATCAAGGGATATCGGGAGATGGAGTTGAGGTTGAAGATCAGCCGTGATCTTATTGAATGGTGGAGCAGGCTCGAGGGGCCGAATGGCCGACTCCTGCTCCTAGTTCTTATCTTCTTATGTCAACAAATCTCAAAGTACTTCCCAAATGAAAAGCTTGTTCAAAGAAATGGATATCAATGTCCATATTTTTAATAGGTGAACACAGAGAGGTGAAGAGTGGGAGATATACAGGGTAACTGTTTTTAAATATTTAGAAATGAGATGAAAGTTGCCATTTTTTTAACAAGTGACAAGCTGGAGACTGGAGCCTCACTAGCAGCAAAAATAAAGCCTTCCCTTGAAGATGACCCAAGATGGGAAAGTTTTAGCCACTGTGTTAATCAAATTAGATATGTTGAAGGCCTTAATAGGTAATTGAGGACTGGACAAGCAGCAATTTCTGCACATCAAATCCATATATAATAGGTTGGGGAATGTATTTGCTTCATAGGTTCTTTGATTAAGAATTCATAGCAACACATTTCTATTAAGAACTAGTTGGTTTATGAGCAAAGGTTTAACAATCACACTACGCATTACCGGTTCATCCACCAGGCTCACAACCACCTGCCCCATCGTGGATCCCCTGAACTCAACTGGCTGGGGTTTTATTGAGTCTTGTGAACATCACGTGATTGGCTAAGCCACTCCCAACTCAACAGCTCTATGAACATTACAGGATGCATCACTGTGAATGTGAATTTCTCTGTATTTGCCCCTCTATCTCTGTAACCTTCTCCAGTCCACAACCCTCCAATTCTGCCTTCTTGAGTAGCTCTGATCTTAATCGCTCCACCATTGGTGGCCGTGCCTTCTGTTGTCTGGGCCCTAAACTCTGGAACTCCCTCCCTAAACCTCTCCATCTCACACTCCTCCTTTAAGACGCTCCTTATAACCTACCTCTTTGACTAAGCTTTTGGTCACATGTCCTAAGATTTCCTTATGTGACTCGGTGTCAAATTTTGCTTGATAGCACTTCTGTGAAGCACCTTGGGACGTTCTACTACGTTAAAGGCGCTATATAAATGCAAGTTTTTGTTGTTGAATTTGACTGATTGACAGATCATTATTAATTTTTTGATATACTACAGACATACGTCAATATCTTTCGTTCGGTAGAGCTAATTTTCAGCAACTGACACTTGGAATCTGTGAAGTTGTCACTGTCACTTTCCACATGCAAACATTGCATTGGTGAGTCTCAAACCTTCCAAAAGCCTTTCTGATTGGCGGACTGTGTATGGTAACACGTACTGAGCAGGATAGGCTAACCTTGGTGGGACTAATTCTATCTTTACTGTTCCCTGGGTATTTGCAACATTGGCACCTTTCCGCTTCGGTGTCATATAGGAATATCTCGAAGTTACAGCATGGAAACGGGCTGTTCAGCTCAAGCAGTCCGTGATGGTGTTTACTTTCCACACGAGCAGACAATCCTAATCACGCTTACCCGCCCTCTTCCCATATCCCTTCATCTCCTTTGGCTGTCACCCACCTATCCCGTTTAATCTTGAATGTTGACATAGTTTTTACCTCAACCGCGAACCCTGACAGTGAATTCCACAGTCTCCCCACGCTCTGTGTGAAGACGTTTCTACTGCTCTCTGTTCTAAATCTCTCTCAATTAATTTTGTATCTCTGGCCACTCGTTCTTAACCCCTTAACTACCGGAAACAGTCTGCTTCCATCTATAATGTCCCAACCTGCCGTAACTTTAAACACTTCTGTCCTATCGCCTTGTAATCCGCGCTGTACTAACAAACAAAGTCTCAAACCAGGGGAGACAGAATCGTGTGACAACGGGTTATAGTCCCGTGAATGTGTTTGGTCTCGGAACGTGTGGTCAGGAGGCGGCCATTCAGCCCCTCGAGCCTGTTCCGCCATTCCAATTAGACCATGATTGATCTGGACACCCTCAAAGCCTCCCTGATAAAGTGCAACATCCCCACCGACACCTGGGAGTCCCTGGCCAAAGACCAGTCCGCCCTAAGTGGAGGAAGTGCATCCGGGAGGGCGCTGAGCACCTCGAGTCTCGTCGCCGAGAGCGTGCAGAAAGCAAGCGCAGGCAGCGGAAGGAGTGTGCGGAAAACCAGTCCCACCCACCCTTTCCTTCAACCACTGTCTGTCCCACCTGTGACAGGGACTGTGGTTCTCGTATCTGACTGTTCAGCCACCGAAGGACTCATTTTTAGAGTGGAAGCAAGTCTTCCTCGATTCCGAGGGACTGTCCATGATGATGATATATCATAATCCCATCCACCCGCCTTGGTTCCATAACCCTTAATACCCTTACCCAACAAAAATCAATCAATCTCAGTTCTGAAATTTTCAATTGATCCCCCGCAGACTCAGCAGCTTTTTGGGGGAGAGAGTTCCAGATTCCCACTGCCCTTTGTGTGAAGAAATGCTTCCTGACATTACCCCCGAACGGCATGGCTCTAATTTTAAGTTCTGCCCCCGTGTTCTGGACTCCCCCCACCAGAGGGAATAGTTTCTCTCGACCCACCCTATCAAATCCGTTAATCATCTTAAACACCTCGATTAGGTCCCCGCTTAATCTTCTATACTCGAGGAATACAAGCCCAGTCTATGCAACCGCTCCTCATAATTTAACGCTTTACATAGAAAATAGGTGCAGGAGTGGGCCATTCGGCCCTTCGAGCCTGCACCACCATTCAATAAGATCATGGCTGATCATTCACCTCAGTATCCCATTCCTGCTTTCTCTCCATACCCGCTGATCCCTTTAGCCGGAAGGGCCATATCTAACTCTCTTTTGAATATATCTAACAAACTGGCCTCAACAACTCTCTGCGGTAGAGAATTCCACAGGTTCACAATTCTCTGAGTGAAGAAGTTTCTCCTCATCTCGGTCCTAAATGGCTTACCCCTTGTCCTTAGACTGTGACCCCTGGGTTCTGGACTTCCCCAACATCGGGAACATCCTTCCTGCCTCTAACCTGTCCAATCCCGTCAGAATTCTATATGTTTCTATGAGGTCCCGGTATTATTCTGGTGAATCTGCGCTGCTCCCACTCCGAGACCGATACATCCTCCCTGAGGGGTGGGGCCCAGGACTGGACGCAGGGTTCTAAATGGGGTCTGACCAGAGCTTTATATAACTGTAGCATAACCTCTGCCCCTTTGTATTGCGGCCCCATTGAAATGAAACGTGTGAATCTCAGCGAGAAGTTCTGTGCACTGGGAGGGTGGGTGGAGTTGGGTGGATGAGAAGAGGCCCAGAAGGAAATGGCATTGAGAGTTCGAAGGGGTCTGAGTGAATGGTGACGAGACGCCCTTGGCAAGTTTCATTGACTTCTCTCCCTTCTGGCTTCCAACTTCCTTCTCTCTCCTCGTGACTGAGTATTCATTTACAGCGCTGTGTGATCTGAAGGTTGGCTCAGTGCTAATGAATATTTTAAAGGCACGGTTTCTTATTTAAGATGAACTCTAAAAATGCATCAAAAATATTGAGCGTAATGCTCAAATATTGAGTGTCAGTCGTGGCTCGGTGGATATCAACTTTCTCGCCTCAGAGTCAGAAGGTTGTGGGTTCAAGTCCCACTCCAGGAACTTGAGCACAAAAATCTAGGCTGAGACTCCCAGTGCAGTACTGAGGGAGCGCCGCACTGTCGGAGGTGCCGTCTTTTGAATGAGACGTTAAACCGAGGCTCCGTCTGCTCTCTCAGGTGAACATGAAAAATCCCACGGCACTATATCGAAGAAGAGCAGGGGAGTTATCCCCGGTACCCTGGGGCCAATATTTATCCCTCAATCAACATAACAAAAGACAGATTATCTGGGTCATTATCACATTGCTGTTTGTGGGAGCTTGCTGTGCGCAAATTGGCTGCCGCCTTTCCCACATTACACCAGTGACTACACTCCAAAAGTACTTCATTGGCTGTAAAGCGTTTTGAGACATCCAATGGTCATGCGAGGCGCTATATAAACCCAAGTCCTTCTTTCTTTAATGGGAGCAGGTTCAATTTCAATCCTATCTACCTTTCCCTGTTCTCAAGGCACTGTTCCACATTACTGAATCCTGCACTGGTTATAAGGGGAGTGCTTCATTTGGAGCAGGTGAGAATGCTGGGTATCTCCCCTGGAATCACCAGCGTCTCACACATGCGTGCTTAGCGATGGCAAATCAAGGATCTGCTGCACTCATCGCATTCCAGTCATGTGACCTGAGGTAATGTGCGATTCTACACAAACCGGAGAGGGGGCGACTTGGACCAAAATCTTGGGCCTCATTTTGTGTCTCGAGGTGCACTTTCTGTATTTTACTAAATGCCTTTGCTTCAAATCAATCGTTGGCCTTGACTCCTAATGAAGACGCTGTGCTTGCGTGTTTTGTTTTCTTGCATTAAGACATCTTTCAGAAGATACTGCACTGTGCAGCATCTTGTCAAGGAAGAATTGTACTTGGCAGCAATACTCTGGGAGTTTCTAAATTAAATCAGTGGCCCTTTCACCGCTTCAAGTAGATACAGATCTTTAATGTCCCTTCCCTAACCTGGGGCGCTGAGGCAAATTGCAGTGTCTTGAATACCAGCCCTCGCTCAGATCAAACCGCTCCACACACCCAGAGTGGGCCTGCCAAATAGACAACTAGGTGGGATGTCAGCTCCCGTCTCTATAGCGGAAACAACTCTTTATGTCTCTGACTCAATGTCTGCCACTCTCTGTCTCGCTCACTCTCTGTCTCACTCGCTTTCTGCCTCGCTCACTCTCTGCCTCGCTCACTCCCTGCCTCGCTCACTCCCTGCCTCGCTCACTGTCACTCTCTTGTCTCTCGCTCATTCTCACTCTCGAGCCGAGGCTGACACTCCCAGTGCAGTACCGAGGGAGCGCTGCACTGTCGGAGGTGCCATCTTTCGGATGAGACGCAAAAGATCTCGCAGCACTATTTCGAAGAAGGACAAGGGGCCAATATTTATCCCTCAATCAACATAACAGAAAAACAGATTATCTGGTCATTATCACGTAGCTGTTTGTGGGAGCTTGCTGTGCGCATATTGGCTGCCGAGTTTCCCACATTACAACAGTGACTACACTTCAAAAGTACTTAATTGGCCGTAAAGTGCCTTGAGATGCCCGGTGGTCGTGAAAGGCGCTATATAAATGCAAGTGTTTCTTTTTATGCATTTGGACTGCAAGTACGCTTTTTCTTGCCAAGTTATTGCCTTGAGGATCTCAGGCTCTGAACGGCACACAGACAAGCAGAGACAGCAGCCTGTCTCTGCTCCAGGCTGGGTTAAATTACAGTTTATCAGACTCAAGCATTCCGACGCATTCAAGCCGTGCCTAATTGCCGCATTGATCAGGGGTGGAGGCACCAGGCTTCAGATCTACTGGTTTCACAACCCCAGGTGGAGAATGATTCTTCCCAGGGCACAGATGCTCAGCTAAGGTTATGGCTTAGGCCTCTTAATGGGAAACGCTCAGGTCAATCTCCCCGCGCCCCCCCCCAAAAAATAGCTTTCTTCAACCAGTCACACTCTTTTTCAAGACATCTCTGTTCTGGTCGCCAACTGTGGTTGGACGTCTCGCTGGAGATCAAATCATGTGACCTTCCAATTGACCCACCCAGTCAAACAACCTTTCTCTGCCTCCCACCATCGCCAATATTTTTATAATCATGGAGCTAAACTGCTCATAGAAAATGGTGAACTTGATTTTTTTTTACATTCACCCTCCAGATAAATCCTGGATTGTTGGCAACCCCAATCTTTGTAGAGCATCAGGGGGAAGCGATTAAGCCTGCACAGAAGGAAACAATGCTCCTGAACACGTGGCAAACCCAGATCCTAAAATTGAGCAAGCGTGGTGCCGCAGATAGCTCGATGCAAGTCTGTGCCTGCGAATCCTCACAACCAAAGCTTGCAGTGCTGTGCCAAGCCAGCACCTAGCCATCCCTCCCACACACACTGCTGCCTGTTTCGAGATTAACATCAGGCCTCGAGGCAAATCACCATGACAACAGTACGCCAACAACAAACAACAATTTGCATTTACATAGCGCCTTTAATGTAGTAAAAGGTCCCAAGGCGCTTCACAGGAGCGTTATCGAACAAAATTTGACACCGAGCTAGATAAGGAGGTATTAGGGTGGGTGACCAAAAGCTTCGACAGAGAGGTCGTTTTAAGGAGCGTCTTAAAGGAGGAAAGAGAGGTAGAGAGGCGGAGAGGTTTAAGAACATAAGAATTAGGAGCAGAAGTAGGTCATTCGGCCCCTCGAGCCTGCTCCGCCATTCAACAAGATCATGGCTGATCGTCTACCTCAACTCCACTCTCCTGCTCTATCCCTTGATTCCCTTAATATCCAAAGGTTTAGGCAGGGAGTTCCAGAGCTTAGGGCCCAGGCAGCGGTAGACACAGTCACCAATGGTGGTACGATTAGAATCAGGGATGTTCAGGAGGGCAGTATTAGAGGAGCGTAGAGATCTCTGGGGGGTTGTGGGGCTGGAGGAGATTACAGAGATAGGGAGGGGCGAGGGCCATGGAGGGGTCTGAACACAAGGGTGAACATTTTGCCTTCAATCAACATAACAAAAACAGATTATCTGGTCATTATCACAGCGCTGTTTGTGGGAGCTTGCTGTGCGCAAATTGACTGCCGCATTTCCCACATTACAACAGCGACTGCACTCCAAACGTACTTCATTGGCTGTAAAGCGCTTCGAGGCATCCAGTGGCCACGAAGGACGCTATATAAACCCAAGTCTTTCTTTCTTTCACGCCAATGTAGGTCAGTGAGCACAGAGTACGGTACAGGACATGGGTTGCCAACCCTCTAGGATTGGCCCTGGAGTCTCTAGGAATGAAAGACTAACATCCAAGACAGTGCAGTGAGCAAAACCAAGGAGAAAAATCACAGGGGCATAAAAATGTTGTCCTTAAACTATTTTTCTTTGAAAGAAACACAAGGGGCGGGAGTGAAGATATAACTTTTGGAAGCACATCGATAAGCACTGACAGTAGAGTCTCAGTATGGCTGGGCAAGCATTGATCTGTTAAAGATAGCACTTCCATTATCCCACTAACTTCCAACAGTTTAGATCCTGTCATTACCATGCAGACTTGGTGCCAATTGCCTACAACATAATTACACGTGTTGCGAACACTGTTTTTCATTATTTTAAAAGCTTGAAAATGCCATAAATACTCCGACTCATCTCATGCATATCCGATGGAATGAAGCACAATTAAGTCTGCGTTTAACGAGAGCGCGAGGAAGGTTCCCAGGACGCCCTCAGTCGCTGGCCATCTGCACGGTAACCAGCAGCAGGCTGCTCACATTGATTGGGAACAGGATCGATGTCTCCACAAAGTGACACAGTATTCAAATGGATTTGGAGACACTGAAATCAATTCCACCTTCCCCTCCAACACACACTCACACTCACACACTCAAACACTTTCACACACACACATTCACACACTTTCACACACACACACACATATACTCACACTCACACACACACACACACTTTCACACAAACACACACACACTCACACATTCACACTCTCACATACATACACACACACACTCACAGACACTCACACATACACAAACACATAGAGAAACACACTCTCACACACACGCACACACTCTCACTCTCACACACACTCACACACTCTCACAATCACACACACTCACACACACTCAAACACACACACCGCACACACACACACCCTCAGACACACACACACACACACACACCCTCAGACATACACACATTTCCACACACACACCACATACACACCACACACACCCTCAGACACACACACCCACCGCACACACACACACACTCAGACACACACAGATTCGCACACACACACCACATACACCCTCAGACACACACACACACACCGCACACACACACACACCCTCAGACACACACACATTCACACACACACACACCCTCAGACACACACACATTCACACACACACACCCTCAGACACACAGACACACACCACACACACCCTCAGACACACACACACACACCACATACACCCTCAGACACACACACCGCACACACACACACACACACACACTACAAAATATTCACTCAGTTGTTGAACTTTCTGCAGGAAGCAAGGACATTTTGCAGTAGGTGCATTAAAACTACATCTTGCTGCATCTGTGCTCCAGTTCTGGTTACAGCCAGGCGCAGCCGGAACCAAACAGCAATGCTGCTCCCCGGAGCGATCCTTTCACAGCCGAGCTCGCCAATCCCCAGGGCCCCGCTCTAAGTGTGGAACCGGACCACAAAGCTGCCCTAAACTTGGCATAAAGCTGATGCCAGACGGACCAACCCTGTGCAGGAAGAACTGGACGATGGCCTGTAGAGCGAACACTCCCTCCCGTGCAAAGGAGCAACGGAGGCTCGGGCTGCCACAACCCTCCAGGATTGGACCAGAGTCGCCAGGAATTAACGACCAATCAAGCCACGGGTGTGAGCAACACCCAGGAGTGAAGTCATTGGGGTATTCATTGTTTTTTTGAATTTCTTTGAACTCTATTTTTTATGAGTTATAAACATATTGGGACATGGGGCAATGTTCCCTTAAGCGGCGGTCTGGAAGTTTTTCCTTCAAGCTCCACGTTTTATTGGCTGGTTGGTGCTGGGCAAAGACCAGGCAGGCGGCAACATCTTTAGGGAATGACCCCGGATTACGTCCTTCATTCACAGAGCTTACGATTTAAGAGGATTGCTAACTTTTAATGAAGCGACTTTGCTTCCCCTCTGGCGCCATGGTGTCCCGAGCAGTAAATACAGCAACAGGCGCATTCCTCCCGACTGTTCCCGTCAGGAGTGATCCAGGCAGCCCCACGACCCACAGGCTCCGTCAGTGTCCCGCACAGCCCTCGATTCAGTATTCGACATGACAGCTCCTGGTTAATAACATCAAGTCCATAATCACAATAATCACATCACCTGCCAGTGGGCTTTGGGGGCCAAACTTGTCTGAATGCAGTTTTCATTAGGCGAGTGTTTCAATCATCCATCATTCAAGACACTGTACGCATTTAAAACTGACATGATGAGTCACATGTAAATACCTTGGCTTGTTATCCCTAATGCTGCTACTTCCTTGCCGAAGTCTTTGGTAAGCTTGACAGCTACTTGACACGTCGTAATATTTTGCATTGTTGATGACAGTTTGGTGCACGAGTGCATTTCGTGCACTTAAGTCTAAAACCGGTTCATAGTTTCCATGCCTGTCAAAATATGGCAATAGACAAGCCAATCCCTTTGTTAACTCACAGGCAGCTATCAGTGCAAGCAACGTGCAATAAAATCTTACACCCTATTTTGCAAATAATAGGATCTCCCTCCATTCCAAAATGCCCCGTGTCCGCCAATACCCTGGGAGCACCAACTCACTCCCTACAACAAAAACTCGCATTTATATAGCATCTTCAACATCGTAAAGCCTCCGAAGGTGCTTCACAGCAGCGATGATCGAACAAAATTTGACACCGAGCCACATAAGGAGATGGGTTAGGACAGGTTGGTCAGAGAGGTAGGTTCTCAGAAGTGCCTCAGAGAAGGAGAGAGAGAGGCGGAGAGGTTTAGGGAGGGAATTCCAGAGCTTGGGGCCCAGGCAGCTGAAGGCACGGCCACCAATGGTGGAACGATTATAATCAAAGATGTGCAAGAGGGCAGAATTGGAAGGGCTTTTTATGGTCTGCTCTTTCACAGATACAATTGCGAACACGACTCGGCCGTACTAACACACAAGAAAGCCCCACAGCCAACACTGAATTGCAATCAGAGTATTAACGTCAGTGATGTCTTTTGACTTCAGTGTCACAGACAGAAGACTTTCAATTTTCTTTCAAAAAGTCTACAATCTACTCTGTTCTCCAGCACGTGCGCAATTACATCTACAATACACATAAGACCAGAAACTCATGTCCCAAATCTTGGCTGCCCGTGTCATAACTCGCACCAAGTCCCGCTCACCCGCTGTGCTCGCTGACCGACATTGGCTCCCGGTCCGGCAATGCCTCGAATTTAAAATCCTCATTCTTGTGTTGTCAAATCCCTCCATGGCCCTCGCTATCTCTCTAGCTCTGTAACCTCCTCCAGCCTTACAACCCGCCAAGATCTCTGCACTCCTCCAAATCTGAGAGCTGGCTGTGCACAAATTGGCTGCCGTATTTCCCTATATTTCTGCATTTCAAAAGTACTTTATTAGAGAAGGCTATAACGCACTTTGTTGTGAATGGCGCTATAGAAATGCAAGTTTCCCTTTTCTTTCAATATGGTTATCATCACCACCCCATCCTGACCTCTGTGCTGGAGTCTGTGGTTGCATGTAATGAGTCACACAGACTGGGAATGGTCCTACATTGTCTGTTGGGAATGGGGGAATTTCAAATGGCTTCAGTGTCCCTGAGCTGGGGAAGGAGTGAGGGTGGGGTGGGAGAAATGGCCAGGGTTGCCGGTCTGGGGGGGGGGGGGGGAAGGCACCCTGCCTCGCACCGCGCCCCCCCCCACCCCGGTCACTATCCCGCAGCACCCTGCCCTCCCCCTCCCCCCACCCCACCTCCCTCCCTTCCCGCCGGTTGTAAAATGCTATGTCAGGTGAGGACAGAATTGGTCGCGATGCCCCGGTAGTTGAATATCCGTCCGTCACTCGCAATTGAAACGCAAAACGTGACTTGTGGCCACTTGGCACCGCAGCCTAAAAAGGAGTCAATGCCGTCGGGTGAGATGGGGAGAAGAGATGGGGGCGGTGGGGGGATTTGGGGCAATAAATACAAACGTAGCAATCCACCCAATAAAAAAACAGATGGCGTACGTTAACCGGTTAAACGGTCCCGCTGGTGACACCGAACACTTCCGGCTGGCGCCCTGCATGCTAGAAGCAAGGCGGCAGTCCAATGTCTAAATGTAACAGTCTCCGTCCTATTGACACCTCAGTGACTCAGTTAATTAGCGGGATCAGTTTTAATGTTTCCCCCCCCGCGGACCTCATTCTGAAGCTGGGGTTGGTGCGGGGGTCTGTCGTTTAGTGACCCGATCCCGGCGGGTAGCAGCGGGTGTCTCCACGGTAACCTGAATCGCTCATTAACGAGCTAAACTGGCCGATTCCCAAAGGAGAACAGCGTAAAACCCTTCGGACTGCTGATCCGTCCCATTCTCCCCTCCTTAGTTTCAACCAATGGCTCAGTGGGCAGCACCCTCGACTCTGAGTCAGAAGGTCGTGGGTTCGAGTCCCACTCCAGGGACTTGAGCACAGAAATCCAGGCTGACACTCCCAGTGCAGTGCTGAGATTTACGGCGCGGCCCTGGACAACGTGGACCATTTCCCATATCTCGGGAGCCTCTTATCAACAAAGGCAGACACTGATGCGGAGATTCAGCATCGCCTCCAGTGCGCCAGTGCAGTCTTTGGCCGCCTGAGGAAAAGAGTGTTTGAAGACCAGGCCCTCAAATCTACCACCAAACTCATGGTCTACAGGGCTGTAGTAATACCTGCCCTCCTGTATGGGTCTGAGGCATGGACGATGCATAGAAGGCACCTCAAGTTGCTGGAGATATGTCACCAACGATGTCTCCGCAAGATCCTGCAAATCCCCTGGGAGGACAGACGCACCAACATCAGTGTCCTCGTCCAGGCTAACATCCCCAGTGTTGAAGCACTGACCACACTCGATCAGCTTCGCTGGGCAGGCCACACAGTACACATGCCAGATACGAGACTCCCTAAGCAAATGCTTTATGCGGAGCTCCTTCATGGTAAACGAGCCAAAGGTGGGCAGCGGAAACGTTACAAGGACACCCTCAAAGCCTCGCTGGTAAAGTGCGACATCACCACTGACACCTGGGAGACCCTGGCCGCAGACCGCCCGAGGTGGAGAAAGTGCATCCGGGAGGGCGCTGAGCTCTTCGAGCCTCACCGACCCCTTCCCTCGATGAATGTCTGTCCCACCTGTGACAGAGTCTGTGGCTCTCGTATGGGACTGTTCAGCCACCAAAGAACTCACTTTAAGAGTGGAAGCAAGTCTTCCTCGATTCCAAGGGACTGTCTATGATTGATAGGGTGCTGAGGGAGTGCTGCACTGTCGGAGGTGCCGTCTTTCAGATGTGACCTTAAACCGAGGCCCCGTCTGCTCTCTCAGGTGGATGTAAAAGATCCCGTGGCACTATTTGGAAGAAGAGCAGGGGAGTTCTCCCCGGTGTCCTGGGGACAATATTTATCCATCAATCAACATAACAAAAAAGCAGATGATGAAGTCATTATCACATTGCTGTGTGTGGGAGCTTGCTGTGCACAAATTGGCTGCTGTGGTTCCTACATTACAACAGTGACTACACCTCAAACAGTACTTCATTGGCTGCAAAGCGCTTTGAGACGTCCGGAGGTTGTGAAAGGCGCTATAGAAATGCAGATCTTTCTTTCCTCTCGCTCTGGCGCGGCTGGTGGGAGCTGCCCCAGCCCCAGCACGTTGCCGCAGGTGGTTTGAGGTGACAGGTAACCTTTACATTGAACTAAAAGGCCCCAGCTATACATGCAGATATATCTAAGTAAACACAGGCCAGAGTACTTGCACAGGAGCCTGTTATCATCAGTGGAAGAACGTGATTGCACAATATTCAAAAGGTCGCTATGCTAATGGAGAATGTTAAACCAATTAAAATCAACAGATTGATGTCCCTTGTTAAAATAACAAGGCAGGGGAATTTCATCCAATTTCGTATAAAGTGTTCATCGGATAATGTCACCCACAGTCCTCAGCGAAGCTGTTACTGCCAAGGAACACAGCGCCAAGCAGAGATGAAGTGTCCTGTAGGGGAAGGGAGCCTATCAGGGGCAATTAAAAAAAAAGACTTGCCTTTATATAGCGCCTTTCACTACCACTGGACATCTCAAAGCACTTTACAGCCAACAAAGTACGTTTTAGAGTCTAGTCACTGTTATAATGTGGGAAACGCGGCAGCCAATTTGCGCACAGCAAGCTCCCACAAACAGCAATGTGATAATGACCAGATAATCTGTTGTTGTTATGTTGATTGAGGGATTAAATATTGGCCGAGGACACCGAGGATAGCCCCCCTGCTCCTCTTCGAAATAGTGCCATGGGATCTTTTATGTCCACCTGAGAGAGCAGATGGGTTTAATGTCTCATCCGAAAGACGGCACCTCCGACAGTGCGCCACTCCCTCAGTACTGCCCCTCTGACAGTGCGGTGCTCCCTCAGTACTGCCCTTCCTACAGTGCACCGCTCCCTCAGTACTGTCCCTCTGACAGTGCAGCGCTCCCTCAGCACTGCCGCTCCGACAATTCTGCACTCCCTCAGTACTGCCCCTCCGACAGTGCGGCGTTCCCTCAGTACTGCCCCTCCGACAGTGCGGCGTTCCCTCAGTACTGCCCCTCCGACAGTGAGGCGCTCCCTCAGTACTGCCCCTCTGACAGTGCGGCACTCCCTCAGTACTGCCCCTCCGACAATGCGGCACTCCCTCAGTACTGCCCCTCCGACAGTGCGGCGCTCCCTCAGTACTGCCCCTCCGACAGTCCAGCGCTCCCTCAGCACTGCACTGGGAGTGTCAGCCTAGATTTATGTGCTCCAGTCCCTGGAGTGGGACTCGGAGGGACTGCCTGAGAGAGAAGGGAGCAACCTGTAGATACCACATACTATCATCAATAAACGCATGGAACAAATCTATGAGCACTGTACTTGTCATTAATAGTAGTGACCTTTAATGCCTTGTCCCCCAGAGTATTCTTTGTACTCGAGTCAAAGCGATATCAAGATTTGGATAGCCTCTAAAAGAGAAGACAGAGGGAAATTCACGTTCAGAAAAAATAGTTCAAGAAATGGTGATGTTTAAAATAAAAGCAATATGCTGCAGATACAGGAAATCTGAAATAAGAGGAGAAAATGCAGGAAACACTCAGCAGGTCAGGAACCATATATGGAGAGAGAAACAGAGTTAACGTTTCAGGTTGATGAGCTTGCATCAGGGCTGATGATATCGAAAATGTTTGGTTGTAATTTAGACACACAGCCTCGTCTCGTTATCACCCATTGGTTCTGACAAAGGGCTTACGATCTGATCATAAGAACTACGGGAGTCGGTCATTCAACAGGAAGACTTGCATTTATATAGCGCCTTTCACGACCACCAGTCATCTCAAAGCGCTTTACAGACAATGAAATACTTTTGGAGAGTAGTCACTGTTGTAATGTGGGAAACGCGGCAGAAGATTTGCACACAGCAAGCTCCCACAAACATCAATGTGATAATGACCAGATAATCTGTTTTTGTCATGTTGATTGAAGAATAAATATTGGCCCAAGCCACCGGGGAAAACTCCCCTACTCTTCTTCAAAATAGTGCCATGGGATCTTTTATGGTCACCTGAGAGAGCAGACGGGGCCTCGGTTTAGCGTATCATCTGAAAGACGGCACCTCCGACAATGCAGCACTCCCTCAGCACTGCACTGGGAGTATCAGCCTAGATTTTTGTGCTCAAGTCTCTGGAGTGGGACTTGAACCCACAACCTTCTGACTCAGAGGCGAGAGTGCTGTCCACTGAGCCACAGCTGACACCTCACTGTAAGCCAATTGTCTTCTCCCTGTCCAACAGTATTTCAGTTCTAGGAACAAGAGGAGGCCATTCAGCCCCTTGAGCCTGTTCCATCGTTTCTCAATTTAAATTCCCAGCTGACATGGTGAGGTTTAAACTCATGTCTCTGGATCATTAGTCCAGGCTTCATGCAGGTCCATGTTCCTTCCTATGTTCCTAGAGTTTCCCAGACTACATCAGGAGGCTAGCAGCGTGGGCAAGAACCCAGTTGCAGTTCCACCGTCGCCTGTCTTAATGAACAATTTACACAGCTATTAACTCATCCAAAATAAGTAGATACCCCTCTCCCTCCCCTCCCCTCCCTCCCAATTACCTAAAGCAGGGGAGTCCCTCTCAATGTACATGGTCAGGGCGAAGGAGCGGCGAGAGATTGTAGAGGGACGTGATCCCACTCCAGGAGAGGCGTGAGTTCGGGGCCCAGGAGAGGCGAGGGCCCAGGGGCAGCACGGGCCCAGCCCACACTGCGATATGTGAGCGCACTGGGTCCGTGCAGCAGAGCTGGTCTCCAGTCGTCCTGGTTAACCCTTGCCACTGGACCAAGACCTCGCTCTGTCAAGCCTGTGTGGTGGCTGGTGTGCAACGGCCACCCCACGTTAAAAAAATCCA
This sequence comes from Pristiophorus japonicus, assembly GCF_044704955.1. Taxonomy (NCBI): domain Eukaryota; kingdom Metazoa; phylum Chordata; class Chondrichthyes; family Pristiophoridae; genus Pristiophorus; species Pristiophorus japonicus. The sequence continues at coordinate 6,267,121 of NC_091998.1, read as the reverse complement.
TGCACAGGTATCTTCCACCCTTCAGGATGTAGTTCGGACCGGGAATTTTAGGTCCATTATTGAAACACCTGTGAACTTTTTGACGTGGAAGCAAGTCATCCTCGATTCGAGGGACTGCCTATGATGATGATGACATGGTTTTAAAGGGAAGGAATGAAATGTACATTAACTTTCATGTTCTTATTCTTGGGAGCATTACTCTTGTGAAATTTCAGGACACCTTTCATTTGTGCAGTGTGTAATGTATTTGCTTCATGGATTCTTTGCTTAAGAGTTCATAGCAACACATTGCTATTAAGAACTAGTTGGTTTATTAACAAAGGTTTAACAATCACACGACACATTACCAGTTCATCCACCAGGCTCACAACTGCATACCTCATCGTAGATGACCTAGACCCAACTGGAGTTTTATTGAGTCTTGTGAACATCACATGACTGGCTAAGCCACTCACAATGCAACAGCTCTACAAACCTGTGAGCATACTCGCAGGTGCATACATTACGCTGGGTTCCAATGATACTGCACATTCAAATACTTACATTTTGTTTGAAGATAATTATATTCAGCTGAAGTGGGGCTTTCAAGCTCTGCTATAATTAAAGGGTCTCAGGACTGAAATGAGCCAATAGACTTTTTCAGTAGTCAGATTTTTAGGTGGATTAATGGGCAGCTGATCTAACGTTAGGAATAACATGTTGACTTTTCAATGACCAACAGATGTGAGCTGTGTGACTTGAAGATTGAACCACAGGGGCCGAGGAGGGCAGGAAAGCAGAACAATGGGACAGTAGTTAAATGTTAACAGGACAATATCTAGTCTGAGCAAGGGCCATAGTAGCAACAACAGATTGTGGTCACATCAGTCATATGCTTCTTCGATCGCCAGCATAAAACATAGGCGAGTGACGTTATGTGACACGGAAGGGAAGTAGCCAATCAGCACTGTGCACGCAGGCTTTGGGCCAATTAAACGGCGTAGGGGGATCATGTACGAGGCTGACATACATCATTAAGTGTATAAAAGATTGCTTGGAACTTTGTATTATGGGAGAAGCCTGGCTACAGACAGAGAACAGGCAGTCTCCCCACCGCTGCGAATAAAGACTACTTGAATCTTTGAACGCAGACCTGGAGTTAAGTGTGTATTTCAAATACTCCACTACATCAGCTCTTCAGGTCGCTCATCGAGGTGACGTGCTGTACGCACTGAGAAGCCCCTCAGCCTGATGCTCGGACAATGCAGTGGGCAGCACTCTCGTCACTGAGTCAGAAAGCTGTTGTCTCATGTCCCACTCCAGAGCGTTGAGCACCCAATCCACGCTGACACTCTCGGTCCCACTGCTGAAGGCGCGACACTGGTCAGAGGGACGTTTAACCAAAACCCCCTCTCAGGTGGACCGAAAAGATCCCACGGCACTATTTGAAGAAGAGTAAGGGAGTCCTCCAAGTGTCCTGGCCAATATTTATCCCTCAACCAAAAGCTAAATAATATCTGGTCATTTATCGCATTACAATTTGTGGGACCTTGTGCGTAAATTGGCTGTCGCGTTTCCTAAGAACATAAGAAATCGGAGCAGGAGTCGGCCATTCGGCCCCTCGAGCCTGCTCCGCCATTCAATGAGATCATGGCTGATCTTCCACCTCAACTCCACTTTCCTGCACTGTCCCCATCGCCCTTGATTTCCCTCGTGTGCAAAAATCTATCGATCTCAGTCTTGAATATACTCAACGACCGAGCATCCACAGCTCGCTGGCGTAGAGAATTTCAAAGACTCACTACCCTCTCGAGTGAATTACAACAGTGACTACACTTCAAAAGTGCTTCTTTGGCCGTAAAGCACTTTGGGATATCCTGAGGGTGTGAAAGGCAGGACACAAACACTCGTGAGATGAAAGACCATTGTTTCGAGCACAACAGAACAAAGTCCTGATAGCCGGTGTGATTAGATGTAATGGTTGAGGCAGTGAACAAACCCTCATTGTGGGAATATTCAACAGGAAAGCCCAGCAACACGAGACAGGTGTTCTGCTCCGAGAGGGCTGGAAAACAATCAGGAACTGACACGTCAATCTGTATGTGCTGTGTTGCAGATGTGTGACGTGCTCAGCTTTTCAGTACCGTTATTAATGAAACAATAATGGGAAAAGCCAGCAGGAAGGTTCAAGTTGGGTGACATCTCGTTGAGCAGGAACTACTTCACAATGCAGTGGGCAGATGTGCAAACCGCACTGACAGACGCACTCACTGACCACATCCTGTCGAGACCACAGGGAGCGAACTAGCCGTCAACACTTTGGATCCCAGTCATGCCCCTAGCAGAGGACCAGCATCGTGGCCGGCGTACAATGCCACTCGGGAGCAAGCGGTTCACAGAATCGTGGAACCGTACAGCACATGTTGGTGGCCATTCGGCCCATCGAATCTGCCGCAGCTCCGGGCGTCAGCTTGTGGCTCAGTGGGCAGCACCCTCGCTTCTGAGTCAGAAGGTCCCACTCCAGGGACTTGAGCACAGAAACCTAGGCTGACACTCCCAGTGCAGTGCTGAGGGAGTGCCGCACTGTCGGAGGTGCCGTCTTTCGGACGAGACGTTAAACCGAGGTCCGGGGTGCGGGGAAAGGGAGGGGGAGTGGGACTGGCGGAGGTGCTCTTGCAGCTAGCCGGCACGGGCTCGACGGGCCGAATGGCCTCCTTCTGTGCTGTAACCGTTCCATGATGCTCTGTGTGTTATGAAGACCAAGGGGTCATTGAAGCTTTGGAGTGGGTCGAGATTCTGCCGCCCGCCTCCCTGGTAACACTGCATTATTAATGAACCCGCAGACTCAGCAGTTATGCCAATCAACTAAAGGAACAGGGAGGGTGGAGGCTGCTTTCTGAATGAGACACAGAAACCCAGAGCCTGGCGGACAAACGCTTACTGCAAATTTCCATGTTAATAAAAGACCCGATAAGTGATTTCATTTTATCTCTTACACAGCTGCCCCAAGTTCTCTCTCGGCGACACGCATGGGGGGAATCAGAAGGCAAGGGGCTGAAGGAAGATCATAAATCGAGATTGAGAGACAATGAGAGGAACCAGATGTGTTGCAAGGCATTAAAGGAGCAAATCACGGTCACCTCCTAAGTGAATTATGTGCGAGCACAATAGATGGCTGGCAGTGAGTTAGACGCAGAATAATAGATACCTGAAAGTGAATTACAAAGCAGTAATCCAATTGGTGGGATTAGATGACATCATAAAGCGTAAGGGATCTGCAAGCACTCTGTGACTGTCACCTGACTCCCTGTCCACAGCCATCCAACAGAATCCTACGTACCGTACTGATGCACACAGAGGCTGCCTCTTCATATCGGCCGCCTCTTTCGGGTGAGATGTTAAACCGAGGCCCCGAGTGCTCTCTCAGCTGGACGCAAAAAATCCCACGGCACTATTTCGAAGAAGAGCAGGGGAGTTATCCCCGGTGTCCTGGCCAATATTTATCCCTCAATCAACATCACTAAAACAGATTATCTGGTCATTGTCACATTGATGTTTGTGGGAGCTTGCTGTGCGCAAATTTGCTGCCGCATTTCCTGCATTACAACAGTGACTACACTCTAGGAGCGCTTCATTGGCTGTGAAGCACTTTGAGATGTCCGGTGGTCGTGAGAGGTGCTATACAAATGCAAGTCTTTCTTTTACCCATGTTGGAGAAGCTGTGATTGTTCTCCTTGGCGCAAAGGAGGTTGAGGGGAGATTTGATGGAGGTGTGCAAGAATATAATGGGTTTGGATAAGGTCGACAGAGAAAGGCTGTTCCCATTAGCTGATGGTACAAGGACTAGGGGACACAGATTTAAGGTTTTGGGCACGGGATACAGGGGGGATGTGAGGAAGAACATTTTTACGCAGCGAGTGATAATGATCTGCAAATCGCAGCCAACGAGGGTGATGGAAGCAGAGACAATCAATGATTTCAAAAGGGAATTGGATCGGTACTTAAGGGAAATGAACTTGCAGGGCTCCAGGGATAGAGCGGGAGAATGGGACTGACTGGGTTGTCCTACAGAGAGCCGGCATGGACTCGATGGGCTGAATGGCCTCTTTCTGTGCCGTAATGACTCCATTTCTCCAGATTAATTTGTACGCATTTTGTGATATTCACAGGCCCGCCACAATACTGACATAAATCTGAGGGTGACTAAATATCGTTAGCGCTGGTGCTGCACAGATAACACATTTAGAAAAATGAGCCCCTCAAAGCAGAATGGATCCTCATTATCAAACGACAATGCCTGCTCCTGCTGCTCAAAAAACAATTCATTACCATCATTCTATTACAGCATTATTGCACTGAATGCTTTTCAAAAACATAATTATCGAAGCAAGGTCCACTGATAGTGATATAACTGCCCTAAAGTCGTAAAACCCAAAAAATTCTAACTCAGTGTCAAACATGAAAAGCGGCGCGCGAATTTTATTGCAAGAAAACTCTGTGCTTCCAACAGCTTGTGATTAATACACCGGATTCTTTTCCAATTGCGAGCTACCAGCGCGTATTTCATTTCTATCATTGCAACCCCGCTGCAAAACACAGGTATCAAAGCGAATGCTTCCCACTGGCACAATAGCAATCACAAATGGCTCTCGCAGATCGTTAACTCAAAGCCCAGGGTGACTCGAAGGGTATGTTTACTGTGGCGCTGTGAAATGATGTCTGCTACCCATCACTCCCAGTATAACCCAGAGCCAGGGCCATGATCTGGGTCTGGCCAGCAGGACAAACAGACAACATTATATTTTTATTTGTTCACGGGATGTGGGCGTCGCTGGCAAGGCCGGCATTTATTGCCCGTCCCTAATTGCCCCTTGAGAAGGTGGTGGTGAGTCGCCTTCTTGAACCGCTGCAGTCCGTGTGGTGAAGGTGCTCCCACAGTGCTGTTAGGGAGGGAGTTCCAGGATTTTGACCCAGCGACGATGAAGGAACGGCCGATATATTTCCAAGTCAGGATGGTGTGTGACTGGGAGGGGAACGTGGAGGTGGTGGTGTTCCCATGCGCCTGCTGCCCTTGTCCTTCTAGGCGGTAGAGGTCGTGGGTTTGGGAGGTGCTGCCGAAGAAGCCTTGGCGAGTTGCTGCAGTGCATCTTGTAGATGGTACACACTGCAGCCACGGTGCGCCGGTGGTGGAGGGAGTGAATGTTGAAGGTGGTGGATGGGGAGCCAATCAAGCGGCTGCTTTGTCCTGGATGGTGTCGAGCTTCTTGAGTGTTGTTGGAGCTGCAGCCATCCAGGCAAGTGGAGAGTATTCCATCACACTCCTGACTTGTGCCTTGTAGATGGTGGAAAGGCTTTGGGGAGTCAGGCGATGAGACACTCCCCACAGAATACCCAGCCTCTGACCTGCTCTTGTGGCCACAGTATTTATGTGGTTGGTCCAGTTAAGTTACTGGTCAATGGTGACCCCCAGGATGTTGATGGTGGGGGATCATCATCATAGGTGGTCCCTCGAACGAGGATGACTTGCTTCCACATGAATTCACAGATGTTTCAATGAAGGACCCAATGTTCCAGTCCTGAACTCCAGTTGAAGGGGTGGAAGATGCCTGTGTGTGGATTTTTTTAACGTGGGGTGACCGTTGCACACCAGCCACCACACGGGCTTGACAGAGCTAGGTCTTGGTCCAGTGGCAAGGGTTAACCAGGACGACTGGAGACCAGCTTTGCTGTACGGACCCAGTGCGCACACATATCGCAGTGTGGGCTGGGTCCGTGCTGCCCCTGGGCCCTCGGCTCTTCTGGGCCCCATACCCTCATTTGCCGCACCTCCGCCCACGGTGTTCCAGGGCCCGGCGCTCCAGCTCTATTTATAGCCCCGACCTGTGGTGGTGTTCTCACACAGGTCGGGGAGGCTCACGATGTTGATGGCGTTGAATGTCAAGGGACAGTGGTTAGACTCTCGCTTGCTGGAGATAGTCATTGCCTGGCGCTTGTGTGGTGCAAATGTTATTTTCCAATCAGTCCAAGACTAATAACTACAACACAAATGCATCCCCCACCCACACTGCCAAGTTGCTTGTCATTCAGTCTGCAGGGAACAATGTGACTTCATAAGCTGATAGTTACCATTTCTATAAAGCAGCTAATCGCAGCTCTCAAGCCAACAGAGAACCTGCACAGCCAAGTAGAAAGGAAAAGTCGTTCAGCGCGAAAGAGATTTCCATCGAGTGAATTGAACAAAACAGCAGTGGATATGAGACGTCCTAAAACTGCACAGTCCCCTTAATGCCAGCTGAGCCAGGAGCTGGAGCTGCCCCTTTAACAGCCGTGTGGCTCGAAATTCACTCGGGAGAAGAAGCCATATCGGATTCACTGCCCCACACCCGCCGCTGTGTAAACAAGACGCATCAAAGTATTGACGGTCTGTAATAATGTCAAACACGCCTCGTCTACCAAATCTGATTAGGCACTATTTATGACTGAACATTATATCCCTGTTTTTTTTCTCTCTCTCTCTGTCTCTCCCAGGACCTGGTATTTACACACTGGATGCTTATCTGGCAAATGCAAGCTTTCACTGTGTTAATGTCGTCCCTTCCCTCCTCCGGGTTTGTGTAGTGAGAGACCGACCCAGCCTTCGGTAACGTGTTACTTCTTGCACTTGTAATATTGAACAGGTATTGGGGTAGACATTTGGCCGTTAACGCTAGGGAGGGGCGCAAAGAGGCCGCTGAACACCTCCCGCCCGAGCACCGTGCAGTCACTGCCTGCCGCGACCTTCAGTGAGGGATCGTGCTGCGCTCGCTAGCCCCGCCCACTTTGTGACATCACCGAGTGCGCAACGCCCCCGTAGCGCCGTGCTTGTTAAATTGACTCTTCCGCCTGCCGTAGCGCCTGGCGCTGAGACCGGCCGGGGAAAGCAGTCGGTCTGGCGAGGGTCCCGGGGTGATATCGTCCGGAGAGCAAGGTTAGGGCTGGAATTGCACTTTTTAAAACTTATATTCATTTATTGTGGTCATGGAGGAAGTGTGCGGGAGGTTTATTGAAATTTTCACCAGGATTTTTTCTTTTCATCTTTAGGCGCTGGGATGTCGGCAAAAACCCATTGAGTCGGCCTCCTGCATTATCGCTCCGTTAGTGTCCAAAGAGGAGGGTGGAACACGTCCCTTAGTGCTCCACTCCCTTCTTGGGGCGATACAACCGAATATCGCACTTTGAGGCAGTAAACATCGCCCGGCGCTAAAGGCCCGTCACAGTCTCAATGCGGGCGGCATCGAATTTCAGCCCCACTGCCTTTGCGCCGTGCAGTTAAAGCCACCTACATGCCTCACTGATCATGGGTTGTACCTCGAGCCATCTGCACACCCCCCCCAAACTCCGCCCCCCCCCCCCCCCCCCCCCACACCCCACAACTTGCGGGTTGCTGCACATCTCGGTGGAGTGCAGGGTGTCCCACCCAACCCCTCGCCCTCACGTTACGGTGCAGCAAACAGCTGTCTCTCCTCCCCGCGGTCTCTTTTATTCTGGCTTCCACAGGCTGGGCGAATTAAACCTTAAAAGCCTCGGTAATGGTGCGAGGAAAGCTGGACTGAAAATGATCCTGATCAGATAAAGATTTTTGCAACCAAGCAATTAGGAGGACTCAGGAGTCTGTGTCTGCTGGTCGTAAATGCATATGTGCTCACTGCAGGGGCTCAGTATTGCTTTGTCGCTCTCCTGTTGCTGATATCAGATGACTGGGTTCTCAGGGAGGAGCTGACCGATTTCAGTCTGATGTCGTCCCACCGTGATCAGATTTGCAAAAGGACGCCCTGTAATCCTAGCTATGACACATGTCTGCTGTGGCTCAGTGGGTCAGCCCTGAGTCAAAAGGGTATGGGTTCGAGTCCCACTCCAGGGCACATAAAGCTAGGCTGACACTCCCAGTGCGGCGTTCAGGGAGCGCCGCACTGTCGGAGGGGCAGTACTGAGGGAGTGCCGCACTGTCGGAGGGGCAGTACTAAGGGAGCGCCGCACTGTCGGAGGGGCAGTACTGAGGGAGTGCCGCACTGTCGGAGGGGCAGTACTAAGGGAGCGCCGTACTGTCAGAGGGGCAGTACTGAGGGAGTGCCGCACTGTCGGAGGGGCAGTACTGAGGGAGTGCCGCACTATCAGAGGGGCAGTACTGAGGCAGTGTTGCACTGTCATAGGGGCAGTACTGAGGGAGCGCTGCCCTGTCGGAGGGGCAGTACTGAGGGAGCGCCGCACTGTCGGAGGGGCAGTACTGAGGGAGTGCAGCACTGTCGGAGGGGCAGTGCTGAGGGAGCGCCGCACTGTCGGAGGGGCAGTACTGAGGGAGCGCTATCCTGTCGGAGGGGCAGTACTGAGGGTGTGCAGCACTGTCGGAGGGGCAGTACTGAGGGAGCGCTATCCTGTCGGAGGGGCAGTACTGAGGGAGCGCTGCCCTGTCGGAGGTGCAGTACTGAGGGAGCGCCGCACTGTCGGAGGGGCAGCACTGAGGGAGTGCTGCACTATTAGAGGTGCTGTCTTTCAGATGAGACGTTAAACTGAGGCCCTGTCTGCTCTCTCAGGTGGACGTAAAAGATCCCGTGGCACTCTCGGATATATTAATGACTATTATATATTGGCGGTTCCTAGATTGGACTTCCCCACAGTGGAAATATCTATGTCAACCCTATGAAACCCTCTATCAGGTCACCTCTCAGCCTTCTCTTTTCAAGAGAAAAGAGACCCAGCCTGTTCATCCTTTCCTGATAGTTAGATCCTCCATCAGTTCTGGTATCGTCCTTGTGAATCTCCCCGGTGCCTCTACATCCTTTTTGTAATATGGAAAAAGAAGGAAGACTTGTATTTATATAGTGCCTTTCATGATCACCAGATGTTTCAAAGCGCTTTACAGTCAATGAAGTACTTTTGGGGTGTAGTCACTGTTGTAATGTGGGAAACACAGCAGCCAATTTACACACAGCAAGCTCCCACACACAGCAATGTGACAATAACCAGATCATCTGTTTTTGTTATGTTGATTTGAGGTAAATATATTGGCCAGGACACCAGGGATAATTCCTCTGCTCTTCTTCGAAATAGTTCCATGGGATCTTTTACACCCACCTGAGAGAGCAGACAGGGCCTTGGTTTAACATCTCATCTGAAAGACGGCACCTCCGACAGTGCAGCACTCCCTCAGCACTGCACTGGGAGTGTCAGCTGGGATTTGAACCCACAACCTTCTGACTCAGAGGCGAGAGTGCTGCCCACTGAGCTACGGCTGATGCAGCAGACCAGAACTGAGCACAGTGTGGGGATGGGAAGAATGGCCGAGACAGAGAGACAGTGAGGTCTGTGTTCACAACGTGCTTGCAAATGTGACAATTAAAGGCATTCAGCAGCAACCTTCATCTGATTTACGCACTGTAATTACAACACTAAAAATTGACTGTATAGTTGTAGGCCATAAATAATCTCTTGTTGTTCTTTGGACTTCATCCCATCCCCCTTCCTAAGTGCTAACAGATTCATTGACTCCGAACAGTGGATTTCCTTCTCCCCACCCCCCACTTACTCTAGGGGCTCTGCAATGAGTCTGTTGCGGTGTTGTGGAATTTATTGAGGATTTAGCGAGTGCCATTTGGTATCATTAGCGACTTTTAACACAAAGTCTTCACCCCCTGCTGTCCTCCTCCCTGCCAATAAACAGTGAGAATCCCCCCCTGTAGATGCTCCAAGCGGCTATTTCATTACTTGAATCAGCACAGATGGCCAAAGCCCGGCTGCCTGGGGTCCTTACACCTGCCCAATGGAGGCAGCAGCCTTGAACTTGACAGAAACAAAGAATCATTTCTACAAAAGAAGCTCTCCAGGCTGTCAGCTTTGTCTTTACATGGTGCGGGTGACATTCGTTTCCACCTCCTCCGCCCTGCGGCCTGAACTAAACAGTCTGAGAGGCCGGGAGGGCATAGCTTTTCACAACTTATGGTTGCTAACCCTCCTGGATTGTCCTGCAGTCTCCAGGAATGAAAGATTAATCTCCCCGACGACCATGGGAAAAATCATCGGGCCATTAAAATTGTCGGGCATTTCTTTTCTAATTTCTTTGCACACTTTCCATTTTTTCATTATCAAAATATTGGGGATGGGGAAAGGAGGCTGTGTTATGGGGCCGAGACAGTTGGAGGCAGGGAGTTATGTGATGCAACCGCTCGGACCACGTCCAACCAGATTGAGCGACCCAAAACACAAGTGTCGGTCTCGGCGAATCCCCGGCGGCAACACGCGAGCCAGCGCATCGAGAGCTGGTACAACCAGGCTGGTACACTGCATCTTGAGCTATACATGGCATCGATAGCTGGTACAGGGCATCGGGAGCGGGTACAGGGCATCGGGAGCGGGTACAGGGAATCGGGAGCGGGTACAGGGCATCGGGAGCTGGTATAGGGCATCGGGAGCGGGTACAGGGAATCAGGAGCGGGTACAGGGAATCGGGAGCGGGTACAATGTATCGCGAGTTCGTACAATGTATCGGGGCTGGTACACTCTATCGAGAGCAGGTACAATGTATCGGGAGCAGGTACAATGTATTGGGGCTGATACAGGGCATCGGGAGTTGGTACACTGTATCGAGAGTTTGTACAATGTATCGAGAGCAGGTACAATGTATCGGGGCTGGTACACTGTATCGAGAGTTTGTACAATGTATCGAGAGCAGGTACACTGTATCGAGAGCAGGTACACAGTATCGAGAGCAGGTACACTGTATCGAGAGCAGGTACACTGTATCGGGTACTGGTACAACTAGACTGACAATTTACATGGAGATCCAGAAGATGCAGGGTGCCAAAACACATCAGGAACTGGAACAACCAGGCTGAGCCAATATAAACGGAGCTAGAGTCCTTCACGGCAAGAGATCATGAGACACCGAAGAAAAGAAGTCAATATTACCGAGTGGTTGTGAGAAACTGGTCCTCTCCACCATTCCCGAGGAACTCAGTTCCACATGCTGGCTGCACTTCTCTTATTCCCTTGTTATCTCATTACTAGAACACATCGCCAGCACTGGGAAGATCAAGCACGATACACTTACCTAAAGAGAGGAAAAAGAATTGGTTATTAACTTGGAGACATTATTCTCAGTGGAATCATTTTAATACATGTGACTGTGTGCATCCTACATTTTAAGAATTCGCTCATAAATCACCTGTGGTGTATCCCACTGTCAGTTAAAGAAAGCAAAGGCTTGCATTTATATAGCACCTTTAATGATCTCAGAGCATCCCCAAGCAGCCCGTGAAGTACTTTCGAAATGTAGTCATTGTTGAGATGCAGGGAAATGTGGCAATCAAGTTGTGCACAGCAAGCTCCCACAAACAGCAATGAGATAAATGACCAGACAATCTGTTTTAGGTGTTGATTGAGGGATAAATATTGGTCCCAGGACACTGGGGAAAACTCCCCTGCTCTTCTTCGAAATAGTGCCATCTTTTACATCCACCTGAGAGAGCAGTCGGGGCCTCGGTTTAACGTCTCATCCAAAAGACGGCACCTCCGACAGTGCGGCACTCCCTCAGTACTGCACTGGGAGTGTCAGCCTAGATTTATGTGCTCCAGTCCCTGGAGTGAGACTTGAACCCACAACCTTCTGACTCAAAATAGTGCTGTAGAATCTTTTAGCTGAGAGAGCATTTGGGACCTGCATGAGATAATATATAGATATTTCAAGATCAGTAACGCTGGTATTGTTTATCATTATTTGGAATCTTCCACATTTTCTTCACCTTCTGAATCTCCCCCGCCACCCCCAACCCCCGCAAGTCCATGAGAGGTGGGCAAGTGACTCATTCTCAGGACTTTCCCATCCTCACTCCTGAGCTGTGTGGTGGGGGGGAGGGGTGGTGCAGGGGGAGGTGACATGCAAGGGACATACCGAGGTGTTTCAGATCCTGCTGATTTCCCCCATGGTGAAAAGTCTGGCCTAAGCTGATGCAAAGGTGCTTTAACTGAAGGACGGGTGAATGCCTCCCCCCGCCCTCCCTCCCACCCCCACCCCAGGCCCAGGAAACCGGGCCCAGAAAATCCAGGTCACTAAATCCTAATTTAGCTGGGGAGTCTGGAACCAGCGGTCACAGTCTCAGGCTAAAGGGTCGGCCATTTAGGACTGAGATGAGGAGAAATTTCTTCACTCAGAGGGTGGTGAATCTTTGGAATTCTCTGCCCCAGAGGGCTGTGGAGGCTCAGTCATTGAGTATATTCAAGACAGAGATCGATAAGATTTTGGATATTAAGGAATCGAGGGATATGGAGATCGGGCAGGAAAATGGAGTTGAGGTAGAAGATCAGCCATGATCTCATTGAATGGTGGAGCAGACTCGAGGGGCCGAATGGCCGACTCCTGCTAGTCTTTCTCTATTGCTGCTCCAGCCTGTGGGAAAGGGTTGTGGTTTTTTTGTCCTATAGCCTCACAGGTGGATAAATCCCAAACCACATAAACAACAACAACTCACATTTATATAGCATCTTCCACACGGTAAAACATCCTGAGGTGCTTCACAGGAGCATTATCGAGCAAAATTGGACACTGAGCTACACAACATATTCGGGCGGCTTGCTCAAAGAGGTCGATTTGAGTGACTTAAAGGAGGCGAGAGAGAGAGGCAGAGAGGTTTAGGGAGCGAATTCTAGAGCTTAGGGCCCGGCCGCTGAAGGCATGGCCGCCAATGGTAGAATGATTAAAATCGGGGGATGCGCAAGAGGGCAAAATTGGAGGGCAGAGATCTCGTGGGTTGTAGAGCTGGAGGAGGTTACGGGGATTGGGACGGGTGTAGGGCTGGAGGAGGTTTCAGAGATAGGGAGGGGTGTAGGGCTGGAGAAGGTTACAGAGATAGGGAGGGGTGTAGGGCTGGAGGAGGTTACAGAGATAGGGAGGGGTGTAGGGGTTGGAGGAGGTTACAGAGATAGGGAGGGGTGTAGGGCTGGAGGAGGTTACAGAGATAGGGAGGGGTGTAGGGCTGGAGAAGGTTACAGAGATAGGGAGGGGTGTAGGGCTGGAGTAGGTTACAGAGATAGGGAGGGGTGTAGGGCTGGAGGAGGTTACAGAGATAGGGAGGGGTGTAAGGCTGGAGCAGGTTACAGAGATAGGGAGGGGTGTAGGGGTTGGAGGAGGTTACGGAGATAGGGATGAGTGTAGGGCTGGAGGAGGTTACGGGGATTGGGACGGGTGTAGGGGTTGGAGGAGGTTATGGAGATAGGGATGAGTGTAGGGCTGGAGGAGGTTACAGAGATAGGGAGGGGTGTAGGGCTGGAGGAGGTTCCAGAGATAGGGAGGGGTGTAGGGCTGGAGGAGGTTCCAGAGATAGGGAGGGGTGTAGGGGCTGGAGGAGATTACAGGGATAGGTAGCGGCGTAGGGGCTGGAGGAGGTTACTGAGATAGGAAGGGGTGTAGGGCTGGAGGAGATTATAGAGATAGGGAGGGGTGTAGGGACTGGAGGAAGTTACAGAGATAGCGAGGGATGTAGGGGCTGGAGATTACAGAGATAGGGAGGGGTGTAGAGCTGGGGGAGGTTGCAGAGATAGAGAGGGATGTAGGGGCTGGAGGAGGTTACAGAGGTCGGGAGGGGTGTAGGGGTTGGAGGGGTGTATGGCTGGAGGGGGTTACATGGATTGGGAGGGGTGTAGGGCTGGAGGAGGTTACAGAGATAGGCAAGACCTTGGGTTGGGTGAAACAGCTTCCACTGCGATCAGTCTTTTAGGGTTAGCAGTCTTTACAAGCTCTGTTGGTGCTGCTCAGAACAGTGTTATCGAGGGCGGACCTCTCTCAATGCAGGCGTCCAGGGATTATTGCGGGCAGCTGCACCTTCTGCTTGTCTGTCTGGATCCCAGACCGCTGAGTGATATTTGGTTTAAAGTGCCTGAGCATTTTCAGCTTCCCCTTGTGTGACTGAAGCACGCCACAACAATGGAAGGATTAATGCAGCCACAGTATTTTCACAAGTGATCCAATGCACTCTTTCTCTTGACCTTTCACCCTTTCAAACACTTACGGTGCTTAAAGATCATGAAACCTGATTCTTAAACTTTGTAACCATCACCATAGCCATTTTGTTCTCCTCATACACCCCCCTCACCCAGCACCCTTCCGTTCTGAGACCCTGCGATGTTACTAAAGCCCTTGGACAGGGTGTAGAGGAGATTTACCGGAATGGTACAGGGGTTCAGTTATATGGAGAGACTGGAGACTCTGGGGTTTTCTCTGTAATGCATGCCCCTGTGTGAGCACGCTCACTGGTTGGTGGAGCTGTTGAGTTGGGAGAGGCACAGCCAGTCACGTGCTGTTCACAAGACTCAATAAAACCCCAGCCAGTTGGGTTCGGGGGATCCACGATGAGGCAGGTGGTTGTGAGTCTGATGGATGAACTGGTAATGTGCAGTGCGATTGTCAAACCTTTGCTAATAAGCCAACTAGTTCTTAATAGCAATGTGTTGCTATGAATTCTGAAACAAAGAACCCATGAAGCAAATACATTACATTCTGCTCCAAGCAGAGAAGGTTTCGGGGAATTTTAATAGAGGTGTTCAAAATTGTGAGGGGTTTTGATAAAGTAAAGGAGAAGAAACTGTTTCCACTGACATGAGGGTCGGTAACCAGAGGAGACAGATTTAAATAATTTACCAAAGAACCAGAGGGGGAGATGAAGAGAAATGTTTTTACATAGTGAGTTGTTGTTGTAATGTCTTTGCTTCACGGGTTCTTTGCTGAAGAATTCATAGCAACACATTGCTATTGGTTTATTAGCAAAGGTTTAACAATCGCACTACACATTACCAGTTCATCCACCAGACTCACAACCACCTACTTCATCGAGGATCCCCCGAACCCAACTGGCTGGGGTTTTATTGAGTCTTGTGAACATCATGTGACTGGCTAACCCACTCCCAACTCAACAGCTCTGCAACTATTTTAGTTGAAGACAATAATCAAGTGCCCCCTGCAACCTTTGAGCATACTCACCGCTGCACACATTACAGTTATGATCGGGAACGCGCGGCCTGAAAGCTTGGTGGGAGCAGATTCAATAGTAACTTTCAAAAGGGAATTGGATAAATACTCGAAAAGGAAAAATTTACAGGGCTATGGCGAAAGTACAGGGGGAGTGGGATGAATGGGATCGCTCTTTCAAAGAGCCGCACAGACACGATGGGCCGAATGGCTTGCTTCTGTGCTGTAAGATTCGATGTTGAACCCATTTCCCTGGCCTTCATATAAATCTACTTGTAAACATATCTCCGTTTAGGTACACGTGCACTTCCAAGTATTTGGGTACACAGAGCGACAGAATACTTTTCCTTTTTTAAGTGCTGAATGCTCATTTGCCAGCATTTAAAAATGAGTTATAACTGAGGTCGAAGCAGGATTGTACATAAGCCACATAACGCTATGAATCACAGCTCAAGTCATCGCTGGCTCCTATTGATCAGACTGCTGTAACATTTACATAAGTGATTTGTGTTAACAGTCGGAATAGGCCTAGTTTAGGTAATTACATCCATTAGCCGACCTTTTTATTCCGCTCAGGCTCAGGGAGAAAATAATTTAAACATTTGTAATGCCCAGGTGGGTTCCAGGTTTGGAGCTGTACACTGATGCTCGATAATGTACAGGCAGCAGATAGTCATATCACACTCACACACACACTCACAAACTCACACACACACACAACTCACACTCACTCACACACACACTCACTCTCTCACTCACACTCCACACACACACACACACAGACTCTCTCACACACACTCTCACACACACATACACACTCACACACTCTCACATATACATACACACTCTGACACACACACACTCACACACACACATTCTCACACACACACAACTCACACACTCTCACACACACCCTCACACACATACACAACTCACACACTCTCACACACACACACACACTCACACACACACACAACTCACACTCACACACACTCTCTCTCTCTCACACACACACACACACACACACACTCACTCTCTCACACACTCACTCTCACACACACACACACACTCACACACACAAACACATACAACTCACACTCACTCACACACACACACACAATCACACACACACAACACACACACACACACTCTCACACACACACACTCTCTCACACAAACACACACACACTCTCACACACACACTCACTCTCTAAAAAAACTCACTCTCACACACACAAACACACACACTCTCACACACACACACACACATACACAACTCACACTCACTCACACACACTCTCTCATACACTCTCACACACACACACACACTCACGCACACACACTCACACACACACAACTCACACACACACACACTCTCACACACACAACTCACACTCACTCACATACACACACACACACACACACACTCTCACATACCCACACACAACTCATACTCAGACACACAATCGTACTCAGACACACACACACTCATTCTCACACACACACTCACTCTCACACACACACTCACACCTCACACACATACTCACACATACACACAACTCATACTCAGACACACACACACACTCACTCTCTCACACACACACTCACATACACACTCACTCTCACACACACACTCACACCCCCTACACACACTCGCACACAGACAACTCAAACTCAGACACACACACACACATTCTCACACTCACACACAACTCATACTTAGACACACACACACACACACACTCTCATGCACACACTCTCACACTCACACTCAGACACACACACAACTCACACTCAGACATACACACACACACTCACGCACATACACACTCACGCACACATTCTCACACTCACACACAACTCACACTCAGACACACACAATCACACACAAACACACTCACACCCCACACACACACTCACACTCACACCCCACACACACACTCACACCCCACACTCACACTCACACCCCACACACACACTCACAACTCATACTCAGGCACACACACACACGCACACACACTCTCACACACACACTCTCACACTCACACTCAGACATACATACACAACGCACACTCAGACACACTCACACTTACACACAACTCACACTCAGACACACACACTCTCACACACACACACTCACACCCTACACACACACTCACACGCCACACACACACTCACACCCCACACAACTCACATTCAGACACGCACACACACACACCCCATACACACACACCCCACACACAAGTATACACATCACTCGCATACACATACATTTTCCTTGTAATTTTACTTTATAAAAGATATTGCGTATACATATGTAGCAACCTTGTGAGGGATCCTTTTACACAGAAGCCACTTAACAAGGAGCGGTGTGCTGTATTACAAAGGCAGAGTGGGTCAGTATGCGGGGTTAATGGTACAGGAGGGGTCACGCTAAAGGAGAGGGAAGTGGGACAAACAGGCAGAGTTTAATATAAAGAGCTGCGCTGAAAAGGAAATTTGAGTTGAGTCCTGTTGAGAGGTTTTGACAACTGTTTATGCTTTTCTCCTGAGTGATGTCCCCACAGACTGTGTCTGCCTCTCCAAGAGGCTGAGTGTTCTCCACATTAAAGGTGTGTGGGGATTTTGTGCCCCACTCTCTATCCCATCTTGTCCATCAATCTAGCATGTAACATGAACTTAAAGAAAGACGGACGGAAAGTATCAGCTCTTACAAAAACTTTCTCAGAAAAATCAGCACTGGTTAAGCTTTGCGTAAATCTCCTATACTTCATAATTAACCAATAATGAAACACAAAAGGGTCGCCAATGGTCAAAGAAAGACAAAGAAACATCCTAAAAACTAGATTTCAGGCTAAAGTACAGAGGCACACAGATGCATGGACCGATTTGGTGCCTTGCGCAGGTCACAGCAAGAGGTCACTGTGCTGACAGATTGAGATACTCAGGAAAAGGGTGGTCTCCATCGCGGCTAGCCTGTATGGAGCTCGGCGTGTTTACAATAAGGAGCCCCCACTGATTGAGGGAAAAATGTCCAAAGTTAAGTGAAGGCGCCTCAAAGATGACGGGGCCGAATTTGGTGGACTACCGCCCGCTGCTGGCGAGTTTTCTGGGCGGTCTGCCCTCCGAGCGAGTTTGGTGGCGGCCTCCCGCCGGCGGGGAGGGAAGACCGCCGGTGTCCGCCCGCTGACGCGCAACGCGCGTAAGTGTCCTCCCGCCCTCCCGCCGGGCCGCCAGTTTGGTCCGGCCGGGAGTCCGCTGCAGCAGGGAAAAGGACCAGCGCGTGGAGGCAGGTCTAACCCCAACGGGAAGTAGGAGGACCTGCAAAAAGAAGGCTAGTAAACTTATTTCCTTTATTTTTTTCCCCAGTGATTCAGGTGGATGGGATCCCCTGAAGGTTTTCCTGCCTTTTTTTTTTATTCTTTGGAATTTTTAATTTTATCTGTTCTCCCCTCCCCACCCTGCCCCCCCGCAGCCCCCCCCCCACCCCCCCGGACCCGACTCAATCCTCGGCGGTACTTTGCCGAGGATTGCATTTACCGCCGAGATTGGGAACTCCCGCCCACTGCCGCCCAGATTCAGGGCGTAAGTCGATTTTTTGCCGCCGGGCGATCTGTCCAGGACTTTTGCGTGAAACCTCCGCCCAAAGTACCGTCAGGATCTCAGCGGTTCTTTGGATGGCACTTGGCCGGAACTTCGCTTCCACCAGGGTCGGGGCCAATGAACCCAGTTCCACGCACGACACGTGGGGGAAGGCAGGTAGACAAGCTACATTTTCAGATTTAAGCAAATCCATTCATTCCTCTGGTCCTACTCCAGAGACATGAGCACAATTTCTGGGCTGACCCTCCCAGTGCAGTGCTGAGGGAGTGCCGCACTGCCGGAGGTGCCGTCTTTCGGATGAGACGTTAAACCGAGGCCCCGTCTGCTCTCTCAGGCAAATGTAAAAGGTCCCACGGCCACTATTTTGAAGACGAGCAGGGGAGTTATCCCCGGTGTCCTGGCCAATATTTGGCATTCAACAGGAATTTGCAGGGCTACGGGGAAAGGGCGGGGGAGTGGGCCTAGCTGAGGGGCTCTTGCAGAGAGCCGGCACGGGCTCGACGGGCCGAATGGCCTCCTTCTGTGCTGTAACCGTTCTCTGATAATCAACTTCACTAAAACAGATTATCTGGGTCTTTATCACATTGCTGTGTGTGGGAGCTTGCTGTGCGCAAATTGGCTGCCGCGTTTCCTACATTACAACAGTGACTACACTTCAAAAGTACTTCATTGAAAACCTTTGGGGTTGCTAATCCTCCAGGATTGCCGTGGAGTGCTCAGGGATTGAAAATTAATCTCCAGGACACTGTGACAAGCAACACCCGGGAGAAAAATCATAGGGGACATTAAACAAAATTGTGTTTTTTTCCATTTCTTTGATTTATTAGTTATATAATATCTCACTAACAATTAATATTACATAGAAACATAGAAACATAGAAAATAGGTGCAAGAGTAGGCCATTCAGCCCTTCTAGCCTGCACCGCCATTCAATGAGTTCATGGCTGAACATGCAACTTCAGTATCCCCTTCCTGCTTTCCCGCCATGCCCCTTGATCCCCCGAGTAGTAAGGACTACATCTAACTCCCTTTTGAATATATTTAGTGAATTGGCCTCAACAACTTTCTGTGGTAGAGAATTCCACAGGTTCACCACTCTCTGGGTGAAGAAGTTTCTCCTCATCTCGGTCCTAAATGGCTTTACCCCTTATCCTTAGACTGTGACCCCTGGTTCTGGACTTCCCCAACATCGGGAACATTCTTCCTGCATCTAACCTGTCTAAACCCGTCAGAATTTTAAACGTTTCTATGAGATCCCCTCTCATTCTTCTGAACTCCAGTGAATACAAGCCCAGTTGATCCAGTCTTTCTTGATAGGTCAGTCCCACCATCCCGGGAATCAGTCTGATATTAACCCAACTGGGTCACAAAGAGCCCCTTTCCAATTGGCTGTGGGACAGCAGTGCTCCTGGGGGGATGGGCCAATGGGGGGAGTGCGGGGGCAGGCGGTCATGTGATGAGACCTCCAGAAATAAACCCGACCAGAGTTGGCCACCCTGGTTGGCAGTGAGTGGATCCAATCTGTGTCTGTGGAGTAGAGGCACTGCTCTCAAACTGGCCACACGGCGGGAAAGTGCTGAGCTGGAGCATGACTCAACAGTTAGCTGTTTCACCCCACAGTCACGGGATAAGGGGTCCGCCATTTAGGACAGAGATGAGGAGAAATTTCTTCACTCAAAGGGTGGTGAATCTTTGGAATTTTCTGACCCAGAGGGCTGTGGATGCTCAGTCTCTGAGATGTTCACTAGCTCAGAGAAGGTTCACTCGGTTGATTCCGGAGATGAGGGGGTTAACTTATGAGGAAAGGTTGAGCAGGTTGGGCCTCTACTCATTGGAGTTCAGAAGAATGCGAGGTGATCTTATCGAAACGTATAAGATTATGAGGGGGGCTTGACAAGGTGGTTGCAGAGAGGATGTTTCCACTGATGGGGGAGACTAGAACTAGAGGGCATGATCTTAGAATAAGGGGACGCCCATTTAAAACTGAGATGAGGAGAGATTTCTTCTCTCAAAGGGTTGTAAATCTGTGGAATTCGCTGCCTCAGAGAGCTGTGGAAGCTGGGACATTGAACAAATTTAAGACAGAGATAAACTGATAAGGGAATTAAAGATTATGGGGAGCAGCAGGGTAGTGGACCCGAGTCCATGATCGGATCAGCCATGATCGTAATAAATAGCGGAGCAGGCTCGAGGGGCTGTATGGCCTGCTCCTGCTCCTATTTCTTATGTTCAAAAAAGAGATCGATAGAGTTTTGGATATCAAGGGAATCAAGGGATACAGGGATAGTGCAGGAAGATGGAGTTGAGGTAGAAGATCAGCCATGATTATAATAAATAGCGGAGCAGGCTCAAGGGGCCGAATGGCCTGCTCCTGCTCCTAGCTCTTATGTTCTTAGGAGGACAAGCGCAGCAGGCAAATGGGAACACCAGCAACTCACCAAGGCTTCTGCGGCAGCACCTCCCAAACACTCGACCAAGGGATTGGCGATAAATGCCGGCCTTGCCATCAATGCCCACATCCTGCAACCAAATTTGAAAAAGAGACACACCCTGCCAATTTTCGGAGGTGTCGATTCTTCAAAGGTTAGCCAGCACGGACTGTGATAACTCCCGATCCCAAACCCAGAGAGTGGGGCCTGTGATAGCGAACGATGGACTACAGCACGATACAAATCCCGCTTGCACTACACACTTGGTGCAGGTAAACATCGTGCTCAGCAGCACTACCTTGGCAACAGATTCTCCATCTCAACAAGCCACTGCCTCTTGAGAGCAGCAAAAATACCACGGGATCATGCAACCGGTCACCAAATATTGACGAAAAATGGTTCAAACCGCACTCAGCATGGCATTTTCTGGGTCTCTCACTCTCGGGGTCCGTCGCTGGCAATTTATTGCCCGTCCCTAATTGCCCTTGAGAAGTTGGTAGTGAGCCACCTTCTTGAACAGCTGCAGTCCCGTGTGGTGAAGGTGCTCCCACAGTGCTGTTAGGGAGGGAGTTCCAGGATTGTGACCCAGCGACGATGAAGGAACGGCCGATATATTTCCAAGTCAGGATGGTGTGTGACTGGGAGGGGAACATGGAGGTGGTGGTGTTCCCATGCGCCTGCTGCCCTTGTCCTTCTAGGTGGTAGAGGTCGTGGGTTTGGGAGGTGCCACTGAAGAAGCCTTGGCGAGATGCTGCAGTGCATCTTGTAGATGGTCCACACTGCAGCCACGGTGCGCCGGTGGTGGAGGGAGTGAATGTTGAAGGTGGTGGATGGGGTGCCGATCAAACAGGCTGCTTTGTCCTGGATGGTGTCGAGCTTCTTGAGTGTTGTTGGAGCTGCACTCATCCAGGCAAGTGGAGAGTGTTCCATCACACTCCTGACTTGTGCCTTGTAGATGGTGGAAAGGCTTTGGGGAGTCAGGAGGTGAGACACTCGCCGCAGAATACCCAGCCTCTGACCCGCTCTTGTTGCCACAGTATTTATGTGGCTGATCCAGTTAAGTTTCTGGTCAATGGTGACCCCCAGGATGTTGATGGTGGGGGATTCGGCGATGGTAATACTGTTGAATGTTGATGGGCGTTATCTCTGCTCTTCTTCTAAATAGTGCCATTTGGATATTTTACATCTGCCTGAGAGCAGTGGCCTCCGTTTAATGTCCGATTAGAACTCACAACTCAACACGAGGATTTATTTTTAAAGAGATTTCATTAACTTGCTTCATTCCCAATTGGGGTTTAAAATTGTGAAGAGAACAGATGATGTTCTGCAGTTAATTTTAATTTGCACTTCCCTGTATTGTTTACAGTGCTTCATTCAAATCAATGGCTAACTTGTTTATTTTAAGCACTATTTTTTTTTTCCCAAATCATCAGGAGTGAGAAAAAACAAGCCAAGTTATAAACAATTGTACACCGACTTTGCTCGTAATTGTTAATGTTCAATAACAGACCTGTCGGCTACCCGTGTCCTAACTCGCACCGAGTCCCGCTCACCCATCACCTCCTGTGCTCGCTGACCCACACTGGATCCCGGTTAAGCAACGCCTCAATTTCAAAATTCTCATCCTTGTTTACAAATCCCTCCATGGACTCGCCCCTCCCTATCTCTGTAATCTCCTCCAGCACCACACCGCCCCCAAGATGTCTGCACTCCTCAAGTTTGCCCTCTTGAACATTCCTGATTAGAATCGCTCAACCATTGGTGGCTGTGCCTTCTGTTGCCTGGGCCCCAAGCTCTGGAACTCCCTGCCTAAACCTCCTTCAAGACGCTCCTTAAAACCTACCTCTTTGACCAAGCTTTTGGTCACCTGCGCTAATTTCTACTTATGTGGCTCGGTGTCAATTTTTTGGGGGTCTTATAACACTCCCGTGATGTGCCTTGGGATATTTCACTATGTTAAAGGCACTATATAACACATCTTGTTGTTTGTGAAGTGAAGCAATCAGCTCCCCAATTCTGCTCGGTGTACTTGTGACTCAGGTATCCTTGCAATTCTGGCACATTATGTCACTGAGAGCAGGAACTAACAGCACTCGACTGTAGCCTTGAAATATCCACATTGTAATTTTTTTTTTTTTTTTAATTCGTTGCCAATCGTTCCAATTCTTTGTCAAATCACAAACGCCAGAGGTCACCTTGCACACGCCAAGGATCACTCTGTGCCAATGCTCTTAGCCAAAAGGCCTAGAGCCACTGCACCGTTCCTGGAAGTACTGCAATACCAGGTTCGTGCCATGGAGGTGGATGGGTCAGGTCCCCCACACACCTCCGTATTGTAATGTCCGAGCCTTGTAGTCGACAACCCCCCCCCACCTCCCTCCGTCCTCACTCCCGACTGTGAGCTGTGTCTGAAGTTCCCCTGTAAAGATGGTACGGTAATGGGAAAAAAATCTCCTTGTGCAACAGCGCGATGGCCATTATTGTTGTTCGCAAGCTGGGCTGACTTTCCACGCAGCCCAATCAAGGTCCATTAGCAGTCGGGAGTTTGTAATTTAAATATACATAGCCAAGCCAGCTCAGCTTCCCGTAACTGAAAGCTATAAAGTTGCGGAGAGACTGTGTGCTGGTCTGTAACTGGGAAAAGAGGAAATCAGCACAATTGGCCTAATGTACTCCTGAAAGATGAATGGCTCATTCAACAGCTCGCAATAAAAACTGGAACGACAGAGTTAAAAGCCTTCAGTTTACCTAAAATATTTGATAACACACTGTGCAACTATTTATTCCATCTCAGCACAGAGGAAGACCTTTTTCTTGGCCACATACAAGGTGCATTCAATCTCAAACCCCAGTGAAGGCTCTCTGTTGCTGATGGAGGAAGCAGTTTTCATTCTGTGTCAGGGCTGTTTATTTTTGCAATGGAAACTTTCTTTTTTTTAATCATTCGACCAAATGTCCCCCCCCCACTCCCCCCTCCCCCCGCTTTACCTCAGAGGGTGCTGACTGTCGTTCCGCTGCTTGGGGCTCTCCTATACCCCGCCCAAATGGCCCTTCTTTCACGTGGGCGAGCCTGGGCGGCCAACGTGGGCGGCTGTGCGGCCACAGGGGGCATCGGGCCCCAACGCCCTGCCCCCGCTCCGCTGGATTATAGGGCTTCACACTGAAGGGCGGAGCAAGGTGATCGATACTCCCCCCCCCCTGCCCTCCCCACAAGGAAAGGAGACCACTGCAATCGGTAGTTAGCCGACATTTCTGAGAGGGAAACCCTCAGGAAACAGTGACGCTCTAAAGAGGGGCACTCCAGACCTGACTTAGGAAATAATCAGCCATCCAAAGGGGAATAGGGGCCATCATTGCTTTATTAGTGCAGAGTAACAGGAATAATGTGCACAGACCATCTGTTGCCGATACCATGCAGGAAAAAAGCTCAATTTGCGAAAAGCCTTTCGAAGGAGCGCTGATGATAGGACAGAAATCAGAGGGCTTCAGAACCCACCCCCCCCATACCCTCACAGACCCCACTCCCCGCAATCCCACACAGACGCCCCGTCGACCCCCACAGAACCCCCCCCGTCACCCCCGCACAAACTCCCCGTCACCCCCCCCCCACAGACCCCCCATCACCCCCCTCACAGACCCTCCATCACCCCCCCCACAGACGTCCCTGTGGCTCCCTCACTGACCCCCCCGTTATTCCAATCACAGAACCACTCCCCCCCTGTCCCTGTGAAACCCTCTCACCAACCCCCCTGTGAACCCCCCCCCCTCACAGACCCTCCCATCACCCCCTCACAGACCTCCATCACCCACTCACAGACCTCCATCACCCCCTCACAGACCCCCCCATCACCCACTCACAGACCCCCCCCATCACAGACCCCCCCATCACCCCCTCACCGACCCCCCCGTGGTTCCCCCCCTCACAGACCTCCCCCTCGTGATCCCCCCACCCCCCCTCCTCGCCGCCCACCCAGGGATCGCTGATCGAAATCCGGTGTTGTATGGCGTTGCAAATATTTACAGGAGATCTCCAAACAGTGGTTCCTTTTTAGAATATCATCCTCTTTCAGCAGATGGTTCTGTCTGTAAACAAAGTTGATTTGGAGCGACTTATTGCCACAAAATAAATGTACTGAACATAACGTTTGCAGCAGCCAGCTGCAAGATATTTCCCCATAAAGGCCGCAGTGATAGCATCACTATCGGTCACCCTTCTGTGTGACTGTCATCGCACATCACCCATCCTCTAACAGCTCCCGCCTCCCTCCCGGATCAACTGCAGAATCACAACTCCCACAGGAAAGTTCAAGGGATGCACAATCGCAAATCGTTGCAAGGCTGAAATCCAAACGCAAAGCTCCGAACAGAGCTGTAATGTGGGCATCAGCCGTGGCTCAGTGGGCAGCACTCTCTCTCGCTTGCTTGCCAGAAGGTTGTGGGTTCAAGTTCCACTCCCGAGACTTGAGCACGTAAATCTAGGCCGACACTCCCAGTGCAGTGCTGAGGGAGTGCTGCACTGTCGGAGGTGCCGTCTTTCGGATGAGACGTTAAACCGAGGCCCCATTTGCCCTCAGTAAAAGATCCCATGGGTACTATTTCGAAGAGCAGGGGAGCTCTCCCTGGTGTCCTGGCCAACATTTAACATAACAAAAACAGATTATCCAGTCATCATCACATTGCTGCTTGTGGGAGCTTGCTGTGCACAAATTGGCTGTCGAGTTTCCCACATTGCAACAGTGACTGCACTGACACGGGCAGCAGAGGTTTGGATGATCACAAGTTTATGTGGGGTATCATTTGAGAAGTCGGCCAGGAGTGCGTTGTGATAGTCAAGTCTGGAGGTAACAAAGGCAAGGATGAGGGCTTCAGCAGTGTACAAGCTGAGGCAGGGGCAGAGACGGGCGATGTTACAGAAAGCCTATGCTGAGGCTTAGCTTGCAATGAAAAGGTCTTCTTCTCTGCTGGGATTTAATAAATATTCATAGGAACATAGGAACACAGTGTTATCAAATGATTTAGGTAAACTGAACATTTCTACTCTGTTTCCAGTTTTTATTGAATGAGCCATTCAGCTCTTGTAGTTGGGAGTACATTCGACCATTTGTGCTCGGCGGTGCTGATGGTCCCCTTCCTAGTTACCTTCCAGCACACATCCCACAGCATTCCACAACAGACTACTTACATTTATATAGTGCCGTTAACATTAACAAATGTCCCAAAGAGCTTCAAAGAGGAACAAGGAAAAATATGGATACCGAGACACGTATTGAGTGGGCCTTGGCCAATTAGATGGCCTTTAAGTAGGATCTTCAAGGAAAAGGAGGAGATGGCGGGATTTAGGGAGGCAGTTCTAGAAGGTGGGGCGTGGGCAGGAAAGTGGTGTCCTAACTCGCACATAATTCCTGCTCACCCATCACCCCCTGTGCTCACTGACCTACACTGGCTCCCGGTTAAGCAACGCCTCAATTCCAAAATTCTCATCCCTGGTTTCAAATGGCCTCATAAGAATGTAAGAAATAGGAGCAGGAGTCGGCCATTTGGCCCCTCGAGCCTGCTCTGCCATTCAATAAGATCATGGCTGATCTGATCATGGGCTCAACTCCACTTTCCCGCCCGCTCCCCATAACCCTTTACTCCCTTATCACTCAAAAATCTGTCTATCTCTGCCTTAAATATATTCAATGACCCAGCCTCCACAGATCTCTGGGACAGAGAATTCCACAGATTTACAACCCTCTGAGAGAAGAAATTCCTCCTCATCTCAGTTTTAAATGGGAGTCGAGGAGGCGGAGCGGGTGTCCAGGGAGGCCTACAAGAGGCCAGCATCGAGTCAGGAGGCCCAGCAGGGAGTCGAGGAGGCGGAGCGGGTGTCCAGGGAGGCCTACAAGAGGCCAGCATCGGGTCAGGGGGCCCAGCAGGGAGTCGAGGAGGTGGAGCGGGTGTCCAGGGAGGCCTACAAGAGGCCAGCATCGGGTCAGGGGGCCCAGCAGGGAGTCGAGGAGGTGGAGCGGGTGTCCAGGGAGGCCTACAAGAGGCCAGCATCGGGTCAGGGGGCCCAGCAGGGAGCCGAGGAGGTGGAGCGGGTGTCCAGGGAGGCCTACAAGAGGCCAGCATCGGGTCAGGGGGCCCAGCAGGGAGTCGAGGAGGTGGAGCGGGTGTCCAGGGAGGCCTACAAGAGGCCAGCATCGGGTCAGGGGGCCCAGCAGGGAGCCGAGGAGGTGGAGCGGGTGTCCAGGGAGGCCTACAAGAGGCCTACCGGTGCAGATGCAGCAGGGAGGCCAAAAAGTAGAAAGAAATCGAAAGGTGATGTCACAACCAAGGGGGTAAGTGATTGGCTGATGATTGGTAAGTAGTTTTTCTTTTCCTTTTCTTTATCAGTAAGTAACCTTTAGCATTGTTGTTGCCAATTTAAGTTTATCTAAGAGTTATGTCATGGCAGGAGAGCTCGGACACGTGTTATGCTCCTCCTGTACTATGTGGGAAGTCAGGGAAGCTTCCAGTGTCCCTGACGACTATGTGTGCGGGAAGTGTATCCGCCTGCAGCTCCTGACGGACCACATTGTGGCACTGGAGCTGCGGGTGGAGTTACTCTGGAGCATCCACGATGCTGAGAATGACATGACTAGCACGATTAGTGAGTTGGTCTTACCGCAGGTAAAGGGTACACAGCCAGATAGGGAATGGGTGACCAACAGGAAGAGCAGTGCAAGGAAGGTAGTGCAGGGGTCCCCTGCGGTCATCCCCCTGCAAAACAGATACACCGCTTTGGGTACTGTTGAGGGGGATGACTCATCAGGGGAGGGCAGTTGCAGCCAAGTTCATGGCACCGTGGCTGGCTCTGCTGCACAGGAGGGCAGGAAAAAGAGTGGGAGAGCTATAGTGATAGGGGATTCGATTGTAAGGGAAATAGATAGACATTTCTGCGGCCACAACCGAGACTCCAGGATGGCATGTTGCCTCCCTGGTGCAAGGGTCAAGGATGTCTCGGAGCGGGTGCAGGGCATTCTGAAAAGGGAGGGTGAACAGCCAGTTGTTGTGGTGCATATAGGTACCAACGATATAGGTAAAAAACGGGATGAGGTCCCACAAGACAAATTTAGGGAGGTAGGAGCTAAATTAAAAAGTAGGACCTCAAAAGTAGTAATCTCAGGATTGCTACCAGTGCCACGTGCTAGTCAGAGCAGGAATCGCAGGATAGCTCAGATGAATACGTGGCTTGAGGAGTGGTGCAGAAGGGAGTGATTCAAATTCCTGGGACATTGGAACCGGTTCTGGGGGAGGTGGGACCAGTACAAACTGGACAGTCTGCACCTGGGCCGGACCAGAACCTAGGGGGGAGTGTTTGCTAGTGCTGTTGGGGAGGAGTTAAACTAATATGGCAGGGAGATGGGAACCAATGCAGGGAGACAGAGGGAAGTAGAATGGGGGCAGAAGCAAAAAATAAAAAGAAGAAAAGTAAAAGTGGAGGGCAGAGAGACCTAAGGCAAAAAGCAAAAAGGGCCACATTACAGCAAAATTCTAAAGGGACAAAGTGTGTTAGAAAGACAAGCTTGAAGGCTCTGTGCCTCAATGCGAGGAGTATTCGGAATAAGGTGGACGAATTAACTGCAGAGATAGCAGTTAACAGGTATGATGTAATTGGCATCACAGAGACATGGCTCCAGGGTGACCAAGGCTGGGAACTCAACATCCAGGGGTATTCAACATTTAGGTAGGATAGACA
The DNA here is from genome assembly GCF_044704955.1 of Pristiophorus japonicus. Taxonomy (NCBI): domain Eukaryota; kingdom Metazoa; phylum Chordata; class Chondrichthyes; family Pristiophoridae; genus Pristiophorus; species Pristiophorus japonicus. The sequence goes on along the minus strand of NC_091998.1, from coordinate 6,238,395 downwards.
GAAAGGAAAAGGAGGCGGGGTGGCATTGCTGGTTAAAGAGGAAATTAATGCAATAGTAAGAAAGGACATTAGCCTGGATGATGAGGAATCGGTATGGGTGGAGCTACGGAATACCAAGGGGCAGAAAACGCTAGTGGGAGTTGTGTACAGACCACCAAACAGTAGTAGTAAGGTTGGGGACTGCATCAAACAAGGAATTACTGATGCATGCAATAAAGCTACACCAGTTATCATGGGTGACTTTAATCTACATATTGATTGGGCTAACCAAACTGGTAGCAATGCGGTGGAGGAGGATTTCCTGGAGTGTATTAGGGATGGTTTTCGAGAACAATATGTCGAGGAACCAACTAGGGAGCTGGCCATCCTAGACTGGGTGATGTGGAATGAGAAGGTACTAATTAGAAATCTTGTTGTGCGAGGTCTCTTGGGGAAGAGTGACCATAACATGGTAGAATTCTTTATTAAGATGGAGAGTGACACAGTTAATTCAGAAACTAGGGTCCTGAACTTAAGGAAAGGTAACTTCGATGGCTTGAGGCGTGAATTGGCTAGAATAGACTGGTAAATGATACTTAAAGGGTTGACGGTGGATAGGCAATGGCAAACATTTAAAGTTCACATGGATGAACTTCAGCAATTATACATCCCTGTCTGGAGTAAAAATAAAAGGGGGAAGGTGGCTCAACCGTGGCTAACAAGGGAAATTAAGGATAATGTTAAATCCAAGGAATGGCATATAAATTGGCCAGAAAAAGCAACAAACCTGAGGACTGGGAGAAATTTAGAATTCAGCAGAGGAGGACAAAGGTTTAATTAAGAGGGGGAAAATAGAGTACGAGAAGAAACTTGCCGGGAACATAAAAACTGACTGCAAAAGCTTCTATAGATATGTGAAGAGAAAAAAGATTAGTGAAGACAAATGTAGAGCCCTTGCAGTCGGATTCAGGTGAATTTATAAAGAGGAACAAAGAAATGGCAGAGCAATTGAACAAATACTTTGGTTCTGTCTTCACGAAGGAAGACGCAAATAATCTTCCGGAAGTACTAGGGGACCGAGGGTCAAGTGAGAAGGAGGAACTGAAGGATATCCTTATTAGGCGGGAAATTGTGTTACGGAAATTGATGAGATTAAAGGCTGATAAATCTCTGGGGCCTGATAGTCTGCAACCCAGAGTACTTAAGGAAGTGGCCCTAGAAATAGTGGATGCATTGGTGATCATTTTCCAACAGTCAATTGACTCTGGATCAGTTCCTATGGACTTGAGGGTAGCTAATGTAACACCACTTTTTAAAAAGGGAGGGAGAGAGAAAATGGGTAATTATAGACCGGTTAGCCTGACATCAGTAGTGGGGAAAATGTTGGAATCAATTATTAAGGATGAAATAGCAGCGCATTTGGAAAGCAGTGACAGGATCGGTCCAAGTCAGCATGGATTTATGAAAGGGAAATCATGCTTGACAAATCTTCTGGAATTTTTTGAGAATGTAACCAGTAGAGTGGACAAGAGAGAATCAGTGTATTCGGACTTTCAAAATGCTTTTGACAAGGTCCCACACAAGAGATTGGTGTGCAAAATCAAAGCACATGGTATCGGGGGTAATATATTGACATGGATAGAGAACTGGTTGGCAGACAGGAAGCAGAGAGTCGGGATAAACGGATCCTTTTCAGAATGGCAGGCAATGACTAGTAGAGTGCCGTAGGGCTCAGTGCTGGGACCCCAGATCTTTATAATATCAATGATTTAGATGAAGGAATTGAGTGCAATATCTCCAAGTTTGCAGATGACACTAAACTGGGTGGCGGTGTGAGCTGTGAGGGGGACGCTAAGAGGCTGCAGGGTGACTTGGACAGGTTAGGTGAGTGGGCAAATGCAGGGCAGATGCAGTATAATGTGGATAAATGTGAGGTTATCCACTTTGGTGGCAAAAACGCGAAGACAGAATATTATCTGAATGGCGGCAGATTAGGAAAAGGGGAGGTGCAACGAGACCTGGGTGTCATGGTTCATCAATCATTGAAAGTTGGCATACAGGTACAGCAGGCGGTGAAGAAGGCAAATGGTATGTTGGCCTTCATAGCTCGGGGATTTGAGTATAGGAGCAGGGAGGTCTTGCTGCAGTTGTACAGGGCCTTGATGAGGCCTCACCTGGAATATTGTGTTCAGTTTTGGTCTCCTAATCTGAGGAAGGACGTTCTTGCTATTGAGGGAGTGCAGCTAAGGTTCACCAGACTGATTCCCGGGATGGCAGGACTGACATATGAGGAGAGACTGGATTAACTGGGTCTTTATACATTGGAGTTTAGAAAGATGAGAGGGGATCTCATAGAAATATATAAGATTCTGACGGGACAGGACAGGTTAGATGCGGGAAGAATGTTCCCGATGTTGGGGAAGTCCAGAACTAAGGGACGCAATCTTAGGATAAGGGGTAAACCATTCAGGACTGAGATGAGGAGAAACTTCTTCACTCAGAGAGTTGTTAACTCAGAAAGGAATTCCCTGCCGCAGAGAGTTGTTGATGCCAGTTCATTGGATATATTCAAGAGGGAGTTACATATGGGCCTTATGGCTAAAGGGATCAAGGGGTCTGGAGAGACAACAGGAAAGGTGTACTGAGGGAATGATCACCCATGATTTTATTGAATGGCGGTGAAGGCTCGAAGGGCCGAATGGCCTACTCCTGCACATATTTTCTATGTTTCTATGTTTCTATGCCCCCTTATTCTGAGTCTATGCCCCCTAGTTTTAGTTTCCCCTATGAGTGGAAATATCCTCTCTGCGTTCACCTTGTCGAGCCCCCTCATTATCTTATATGCTTTGATAAGATGACCTCTCATTCTTCTGAACTCCAGTGAGTATAGGGCTAACCTACTCAACCTATCTTCATAAATCAACCCTCTCATCTCCAGAATCAAGCGAGTGAAGCTTCTCTGAACAGCCTCCAATGCAATTATATCCTTCCTTATATACGGAGACCAAAACTGTACGCAGTACTCCAGGTGTGGTCTCACCAATACCCTGTACAGTTGTAGCAGGACTTCCCTGCTTTTATACTCTATCCCCCTTGCAATAAAGGCCAACATTCCATTTGCCTTCCTGATTACTTGCTGTACCTGCATACTAACCTTTTGTGTTTCATGCACAAGGATCCCTGGGTCCCTCTGTACTGCAGCACTTTGCAATTTTTCTCCATTTAAATAATAATTTGCTTTTCTATTTTTTCTGCCAAAGTAGATAACCTCACATTTTCCCACATTATACTCCATCTGCCAATTGTTTGCCTACTCACTTGGCCTGTCTATATCCCTTTGCAGATGTTTTGTATCCTCCTCACAATTTGCTCTCCCACCCATCTTTGTATCAAAAGCAAACTTGGCTACATTACACTCGGTCCCTTCATCCAAGTCATTAATATAGATTGTAAATTGTTGAGGCCCCAGCACCAATCCCTACGGCACCCCACTAGTTACTGTTTGCCAACTGGAAAATGACCCATTCATCCCTACTCTCTGTTTCCTGTTTGCTAGCCAATCCTCAATCCATGCTAATATATTACCCCCAACCCCGTGAACTTTTATCTTGTGCAGTAACCTTTTATGTGGCACCTTATCCACTGCCTTCTGGAAATCCAAATACACCACATCCACTGGTTCCCCTTTATCCACCCTGCTCGTTACATCCTTAAAGAACTCCAGAAAATTTGTCAAACATGATTTTGCTTTCATAAAACCATGCTGACTCTGCTTGATTGAATTATGCTTTTCCAAATGTCCCACTACTGTTTCCTTAATGATGGACTCGAGCATTTTCCCAACGACAGATGTTAGGCTAACTGGTCTATAGTTTCCTTTCTGACTGCCTCCTTTTTTAAATAGGGGCGTTACATTTGCAGTTTTCCAATCCTCTGGGACCTCCCCAGAATCCAGGGAATTTTGGTAGATTACAACCAATGCATCCACTATCTCTGCAGGGACTTATCCACCTTTAGAAACATAGAAACATAGAAAATAGGTGCAGGAGTAGGCCATTCGGCCCTTCTAGCCTGCACCGCCATTCAATGAGTTCATGGCTGAACAATTATTATACCGATTATTACTTCTTTAGTAATAGTGATTGTATTAAGTTCCTCCCTCTCTTTAGCCCCTTGATTATTGACTATTGGGATGTTTTTAGTGTCTTCTACCGTGAAGACCGATGCAAAATATTTCTTCCATCTTTCTGCCATTTCCCTTTTCCCTATTATTAATTCGCCCCTCCCTTTCTCTGTAAACTCCTCCAGCCCCCGCCTCCGAGATGTCTGCGCTCCTCTAATTCTGCCCTCGAGCATCCCTGATTATAATCACTCAACCATTGGTGGCCGTGCCTTCAGCTGCCTGGGCCCCAAGCTCTGGAACTCCCTCCCTAAACCTCTCCACCTCTCTACCTCTCTTTCCTCCTTTAAGACGCTCCTTAAAACCTACCTCTTTGACCAACCTGCCCTAATTTCTTTTTATGTGGCTTGGTGTCAAATCTGTTGTCTTATAACACTCCTGTGAAGCGCCTAGGGACGTTTCACTACGTTAAAGGCGCTATATATATATACAAGTTGTTGTTGTGTAGAGATGAAGGCTGGAGTTTAATTCTGTGAAACGTTCTGCATTAGAAACCTTAAGAATTTTCCCAGAATTTCTTTGCTCATCATTTGTGAGATATGATCAGGCACTATATAAATGCAAGTTCTTACTTTCTAATGTCCAATGGGCAGTGTAGTATTCCTGGTGTCCTGACCAATATTTATCCCTCAACCAACATCATTATAAAACTGATGATATGATCATACAAACACAGATTATCTGGTCATTATCACATTGCTGTTTGTGGGAGCTTGCTGTGCGCAAATTGGTAGCCTCGTTTCCCACATTACAACAGCGACTACACTTCAAAAAGTACTTCACTGGCTGCAAAGCGTTTTGGCACGTTCCAAGGTCATGAAAGGCGCTACATAAATGCAAGCTAGTTCTTTCTTTCTCTTTCACAGGCTCATGTTCCCGCCACCAAGAGAGCAAAATGAGTCAATTATATTCTTCTTAAAGCCTGCAAGCAACATTCTGGCTCTGCGAGGAAAGGGGATTATCTGACGTACCTGTAATTGCATCATTAAAGGATTTCTTTCGCACTGACACGCAAGGATGGTCTTTGCTTTGCTGTTGCATGCTCACCAACTGATGTAGCTACAAGTCAGTCCAGCTTTCCTATCTGTAGTCGGAAGGCATTTTGGGCAGTTGTGTCTAAAGAAAAAGTTTCCCAGAGCCAAGAGAATACTTCACCTTCTGTTCTAAGCAGAGCTGAGATTGTTTTTATTATTTCATTCGTGGGATGTGGGCATCGCTGGCAAGGCCGGCATTTATTGCCCATCCCTAATTGCCCCTTGAGAAGGTGGTGGTGAGCTGCCTTCTTGAATCGCTGCAGTCCGTGTGGTGAAGGTGCTCCCTCAGTTCTGTTAGGGAGGGAGTTCCAGGATTTTGACCCAGCGACGATGAAGGAACGGCCGATATATTTCCAAGTCAGGATGGTGTGTGACTGGGAGGGGAACGTGGAGGTGGTGGTGTTCCCATGCGCCTGCTGCCCTTGTCCTTCTAGGTGGTAGAGGTCGCGGGTTTGGGAGGTGCTGCCGAAGAAGCCTTGGCGAGTTGCTGCAGTGTATCGTTTTGTAAAGAGTGTCGAGAAAGAAATCAAACTCTGAATAGAGTCAAGGTCAGAGGGTTGCCATCGGGCTTCTTGGAATTGTCGAAAATAATACGAGAGCGCAAAGAAACGGGACCAGGGCTCATGCCAGTGGGGGTGGGAGCATGGTTACGTCATTGAATGGTTACAGCACAGAAGAAGGCCATTCAACCCATTGAGCCCCTTTAAGAGCACCCCAAATGCCCCGCCCTTTCCCCGTAGCCATGTAAAAAATGTCTTTCAGGTACTTATCGAGTGATCAAGTCTTCCTCCACTACACTTCCAGGCAGTGTATTCCAGATCCTAATGGACTGTAATCAGGCCAAGAACATTTATAAACAGCAGACAGGCAAGCTAATGTTGCAACCATACAACTACTTGCATTTATATAGCGCCTTTAATGTCGTACAACATTCCAAGGTGCTTCACAGGGACATTATCAAACAAAATTTGACACTGAACCGCATAAGGAGATATTAGGACATGTGACCAAAAGCTTGGTCAAAGAGGTAGGTTTTAAGGAGTGTCTTAAAAGGAGAGAGAGGTAGAGAGGCGGAGAGGTTTAGGGAGGGAATTCCAGAGCTTGGGGCCCAGGCAGCTGAAGCCACGGCCACCGATGGTGGAGCGATTACAATAAGGAGTGTGCTTGAGGGTAGAATTGGAGGAGCGCAAATATTTCGGAGGGTTGTGGGGCTGGAGAAGATTACAGAGACAGGGAGGGGCGAGGGCCATGGAGGGATTTGTAAACAAGGATGAGAATTTTGAAAGCGAGGTGTTGCTTAACCGGCAGCCAATGTAAGTCAGCGAGCACAGGGTTGATGGGTGAGCGGGACTTGGTGCAAGTTAGGACACGGGGTAGCAGAGTTTTGGGCAAGAGTAAAGTGTCAGGTGTAATATTACCAAAAAGAACCCTGGGCATATTTGTACGGGCAATGAAGTGAAGTGAAAGAATTGGTGTGATAGTGGTGTACAAACACGTTAACAGAGGAATTTCATCGCAACATGCTAACAGATTGTACATGTGCAGCGCAGCAGGACTTCACCTCAATTACACCCTCCCGCCACAGGGAGTGCTGCAGTGCCTCCATTACCTCTCCTCATTCCTCAACCACTTTTAAAAAAAATTCTGTTTTATTTATTAAAGACGGGGATGAACAAAAATGTACTTTGCACTTGCCAAGGAGTCAGCCTTGACTCAGTGGGTAGCACTCTTGCCTCTTAGTCAGAAGGTTGTGGGTTAAAATCCCACCCGGGGTAGTACGGAAGGAGGGCTGCACTTTTGGAGGTGCCGTCTTTTAGCTGTAACGTTAAACCGAGGCCCCGTGGCTCTCTCAATCAAAAAGAAAGACTTTCATTTATCTAGCGCCTTTCACGACCACCAGACGTCTCAAAGCGCTTTGCAGCCAATGAAGTACTTTTGGAGGGTAGTCACTGTTGTAATGTGGGAAACGTAGCAGTCAATTTGTGCACAGCAAGCTCCCACACACAGCAATGTTATAACAACCAGATAATCTGTTTTTGTTATGTTGGTTGAGGGATAAATATTGGCCCCAGGACACCGGGGATAACTCCTCTGCTCTTCTTCGAAATAATGCCATGGGATCTTTTACATCCACCTAAGAAAGCAGGCAGGGCCTTGGTTTAATGTCTCATCTGAACGATGGCACCTCCGACAGTGCGGCACTCCCTCAGGAGCGTCTAGATTTCTGTGCTTAAGTCCCTGGAGTGGGACTTGAACCCACAGCCTTCTGACTCAGAGGCAAGGGTGCTGCCCACTGAGCCACAGTTGGCACTCTGCAAAACAGCAATAAAACAGTTTAGCTGGCTAGTATCCCATTTCTGTTTGTGGGAGCTTGCTGTGCGTAAATTGACTGTCGCTTTTTCCCTATCCAACAGTGACTACATCTTGAAAGTACTGAGATGGCCTTTGTGACATCGTGAGACCGTGAAAGGCACTATATAAATGCAATTTCTTCTTTACTCCCTTAATCATTTTAAAAGACCTCAATTAAATCCACTCAAAAACAAAAGAGCTTGCATTTGTATAGCACCTTTCGCCCCTCCCTCGGGATGTCCCACGGCACTTCACGGCCAACGAAGAACTTTCGGCGTGTAGTCTCTGTCGTGACGCCGTTTCCCAACTCGGTGGTCTCTCCGACTGACCCGACTCGTTGTCGGGGCAACAGGTGTGTTGGGCGGGATTGACGCCAAGAGTCTCCTGCCCCTGAGCAGCACCACCCAAGCCAGTGAGCGGGCCTTCCACTGGCTTTGGGTCCCCGCCCCAGGCCAGTCACTGCGGCTCATTAACCGGGAGTCCATCTGGGCTCATTAAACATGGTAAACAGTTGGCTGTATGAATCAGAGCCTGGAAGGGCTCCAAGCTAGCTTGTGCTCACCAGAATGCTTCTCCAGGCTTCTCTGCAACCTTATTTAGGCTGAGGATGTGTTTCTACAAGTTGGCCCTGTGCCGATACAATGGGTCAGGATGGAAAATGTGAGATGCTATTTCAGTTATGCAACAGTTCTGTTGCCGGATATGTCTCCTCTTTTGATAGTTCCCTGCCCAGAATTAACGCCAGATTCTTTCCACGGAGGCAGTTATTCAATATCACGAGTATTGTTCACCAAATTCACCTCTCACTCACAAGCCAATTCATTCTACAGGCTGTGGAACCCATCATTAGGAAACTCTTAATGATGCGCTCTACCACCACACTGTGTCAGCCACACAAAAAGCACAATACCGCGGATGCTGGAATCTGAAATAGAAACAGAAAGTGCTGGAAATATTCAGCGGGTCAGGCAGCATCTGTGGAGAGAGAAACAGAGTGGACAAGGGAGAACCAGTTGATGTGGTGTATTTGGACTTTCAGAAGGCTTTCGACAAGGTCCCACACAAAAGATTAATGTGCAAAGTTAAAGCACATTGGGGGTAGTGTGCTGACGTGGATTGAGAACTGGTTGGCAGACAGGAAGCAAAGAGTAGGAGTAAATGGGTACTTTTCAGAATGGCAGGCAGTGACTAGTGGGGTACCGCAAGGTTCTGTGCTGGGGCCCCAGTTGTTTACACTGTACATTAATGATTTAGGCAAGGGGATTAAATGTAGTATCTCCAAATTTGCGGATGACACTAAGTTGGGTGGCAGTGTGAGCTGCGAGGAGGATGCTATGAGGCTGCAGAGTGACTTGGATAGGTTAGGTGAGTGGGCAAATGCATGGCAGATGAAGTATAATGTGGATAAATGTGAGGTTATCCACTTTGGTGGTAAAAACAGAGAGACAGACTATTATCTGAATGGTGACAGATTAGGAAAAGGGAAGGTGCAACGAGACCTGGGTGTCATGGTACATCAGTCATTGAAGGTTAGCATGCAGGTACAGCAGGCGGTTAAGAAAGCAAATGGCATGTTGGCTTTCATAGCGAGGGGATTTGAGTACAGGGGCAGGGAGGTGTTACTACAGTTGTACAGGGCCTTGGTGAGGCCACACCTGGAGTATTGTGTACAGTTTTGGTCTCCTAACTTAAGGAAGGACATTCTGGCTATTGAGGGAGTGCAGCGAAGGTTCACCAGACTGATTCCCGGGATGGCGGGACTGACCTATCAAGAAAGACTGGATCAACTGGGCTTGTATTCACTGGAGTTCAGAAGAATGGGAGGGGATCTCATAGAAACGTTTAAAATTCTGATGGGGTTAGACAGGTTAGATGCAGGAAGAACGTTCCTAATGTTGGGGAAGTCCAGAACCAGGGGTCACAGTCTAAGGATAAGGGGTAAGCCATTTATGACTGAGATGAGGAGAAACTTCTTCACCCAGAGAGTGGTGAACCTGTGGAATTCTCTACCACGGAAAGTTATTGAGGCCAATTCACTAAATATATTCAAAAAGGAGTTAGATGAAGTCCTTACTACTAGGGGGATCAAGGGGTATGGCGAGAAAGCAGGAATGGGGTACTGAAGTTGCATGTTCAGCCATGAACTCATTGAATGGTGGTGCAGGCTCGAAGGGCCGAATGGCCTACTCCTGCACCTATTGTCTATGTTTCTATGTTTCTAATGTTTTGGATCGGTGATACTTCATCAGAACTAGATGTATCTTTTCTTTCTTAACTTGTGCCATTACCATCTCATTTATTCCCCATTTTGTCTCTCTAATCTCTCCTGCCTTCCACCCTATCACAGACCTTCCCTTTTGTTCTTTCCTCCCCTCCCCCTTTCCCCGCCCCTTGCACTTCCTGTTCCAGTTCTGACGAAAGGTCATCGACCCGAAACGCTAACTCTGTTTCTCTCTCCACAGATGCTGACCTCAGTTAAGGCGCTGAGATGCATTATTCAGCCCGAGAGCATCCACCTCCCTGGAAGCCAGAGCTGATGTCAGAGGTGCTTGCTGCCACTGCTGCTGAAACAAGACACACCTGTGATCCCGTCCCCAGGCCCCACCACTCAGTCTTCCCTCGCAGGCGGACATAAAAGATCCCGTGGCACTAGTTTGAGGAAGAGCAGGTGAGTTATCCACGGTGTCCTGGGCCAATAGTCAACCAACATCAGTAAAAACAGATTATCTGGTCATTATCACGTTGCAGTTTGTGGGAGCTTGCTGTGCGCAAATTGGCTGCCACGTTTCCCACATTACAACAATGACTACACTTCCAAAAAAAAGTACTCAATGGACTGTAAAGCACTTTGGGATATCCTGAGGTTGTGAAAGGTGCTATAGAAATGCAAAACTTAAAAAGATCGGCAGTGTCAGGCAAATTATTGCACCATTTTCTCATTAAATTGTGATGTACCTCCGAAATTAAGAATGTGTTGAATAATATCCGGAGTACATTGACAATGGCACTATTGTTGTATTCAAGATTAATGTACTAATTTTTGATTTGTCATTTACCACAGCAGAGGGAATTGTTTCTCCTCACACTTACGTGGGTGCAGGACTGAGTCATTATTTCCATGGTCTCTGATGTCACAACAACAAAGTGACTTTGATGAAAGGATTATTTTGATTGCAAGCCAAAAAATAAAACTCCTGAAACATTGTGATACCACCTCTCCTTCTCTCCCCGCCCCCATCCCAATGTGAGGAGGCAGTCCTTGCTCTTCATCGTGTAACTGCTGTACAACCCCCGCCACCTCTACCGCCTGGAAGGACAAGGGTTCTCGGCCTTTTGGCTAAGATCATGCGTAACTGACCTGACCAGCCACCATGACCTCCGGGTGGTTCTCCCTGGTCAGGAAGGTATATGCTTGCTTTTTTGGAAACAGGAGGTGGGTGGGGTGGCTTGACCCATCCACCTCCACGGAGGTGTGTGGGGTGGCTTGACCCATCCACCTCCATGGCACGAACCTGGTATTGCAGTACTTCCAGGAACGGTGCAGTGGCTCTAGGCCTTTTGGCTAAGAGCATTGGCGCAGAGTGATCCTTGGCATGTGCAAGGTGACCTCTGGCGTTTGTGATTTGACAAAGAATTGGAACGATTGGCTACGAATTTCAAAAAAAAAAAAGCAGGAGCATGGGAACACCACCACCTCCACCTTCCCCTCCCAGTCACACACCATCCCGACTTGGAAATATATCGGCCGCTCCCGTCATTGCCGGTGGGTCACAATCCTGGAACTCCCTCCCGAACAGCACTGTGGGAGCACCTTCACCACACGGACTGCAGCGGTTCAAGAAGGCGGCTCACCACCACCTTCTCGAGGGGCAATTAGGGACGGGCAATAAATGCCGGTCCTGCCAGCAACGCCCACATCCCGTGAATGAAAGAAAACATGAGAGTGGCTTGGGGTGACTTTACCACTCTCACTGTCGTCTGACAGCACATCCCTTTTGAGGCCTAGGGAAGCAGGATCATGGTTCGCTAACCAGCTCTATGTTGGCTGGGGGCGGGGGGGAAATGGACACAAATCCGTATTCCCGCTCACCCATCACCCCTGTGCTCGCTGACCTACATTGGCTCCCAGTTAAGCAACGCCTCGATTTTCAAATTCTCACCCTTGTTTTCAAATCCCTCAATGGTCTCGCCCCTCCCTATCTCTGTAATCTCCTCCAGCCCCACAACTCTTCGAGATGTCTGTGCTCCTCTAATTCTGCCTTCCTGAGCATCACTGATTATAATCGCTCAACCATTGGTGGCCGTGCCTTCTGTTGCCTGGGCCCCAAGCTCTGGAACTCCCTCCCTAAACCTCTCCGCCTCTCTTTCCTCCTTTAAGACGCTCCTCAAAATCTACCTCTTTGACCAAGCTTTTAGTCACCTGCCCTAATTTCTCCTTCTGTGGCTCAGTGTCAAATTCTGTTTGATAACGCTCCTGTAACGCGCCTTGTGACACTTTACTACATTAAAGGCGCTATATATTCTCCCAATCTGTACTACAGAATCTCTTTTAGATGAATATGTGTGTGTGTGTATGCAGACCAGAATTGAGGTGCGCTTGGGGTTCACGGTCTTACAGGCTCACAGGACGGGTAGAAATCGACTTGGGCCAACACCTCGCCTGTTCCGTGAAATTCAGGGGAATAGTTAGCCATTTTAGGCAGTTTTGCTGAGGAATCACAGGCATGCTGGGATAATTAAACTGAAATTATTTTATGTTTCAACAACACATTAGTAACAAGAACTGTGTGGGAGGGGAAGACATTTAGTGCACCAGCGAGAAATGAATGGGATCCAATTTAGGTGCCAGATAATTGAGTATAAACCGACAAGTAATCTCTCCATAAACACATCGTGGGACCAGGAATAAAATTAAACCTTCTCCAAAACGTTCCTATTTTTATTAGTTGCAGTGGAGTCAAGTACGAGAGCAGTTTCAAAACTTCTCTGGGCAGGGCCTCACACAGACACACTCCAAGAGACCCGCTTACAATTGCGACACACTCCTGGGGGGGTCTCCTGCAAATACTGACACATTCCCGGGACCCCGTGCAAACACTGACACACTCCCAGGAACCTGTGCAAATACTGACACACTCCCGGGGACCCCCTGCAAATACTGACACACTCCCGGGGACCCCCTGCAAATACTGACACACTCCCGGGAACCTGTGCAAATACTGACACACTCCCGGGGACCCCCTGCAAATATTGACACACTCCCGGGGACCCCCTGCAAACACTGACACACTCCCGGGAACCTGTGCAAATACTGACACACTCCCGGGGACCCCCTGCAAATACTGACACACTCCCTGGGACCCTGTGGCAATACTGACACATTCCCGGAAACGTACAAATACTGACACACTACCGAGGGCCAATATTCCCGTTCAGCTACGTGATTGTCTGAAGCTCACGCGCAGGCTGCTTGCGAGTTTTTCAATGGAAAAGACACATGTGCGGGGAGGTTTGAATGGGCCGTGATGCCCCTTAAAGGGACCGCGCACCCAACCAAACATGAGCGGGAATATTGCTGGGGTTCGCAGTGTCCTAAATTCTGAAGAACTATGTCAGCGACACAAAGGGAAACGTTGCCGGAAAAGGTCGTCTTGTTTTTTTTTTGCTAGCTCGCAGAAACAGAAAAAAAAACACTCTGCGGGGTGAGCAAATTCCGAAACCGGCAGATGGACTGAAATCCCAAAAAACCTCCCCGGGAGCCTTTTGAGGAACCTTGTATGGTGTGGGGACCCCAGGTGAGAAGCCTGTGACGTACCGAGATGGTTCGTGGAGTGACTGGATGGGCCAAGTTCCAGCAGGAAGCGAGATATGCGACTGGGAATGGAGGAAGGCCACAGTGACCGACACTGAGAGTGCCATGTCAGAGCGGCCTGTGTCCATTCACTGGGAACCCACCCACTTCTTCTTAGGTGGTCCCATGTATCGAGGATGACTTGCTTCCACACAAAAAAGGGATGAGTTCACTGGTGCTTCGAGAGGACCTGATATTCCAGATCCCGAACTACATGTTGAAGGGTGGAAGTTGCCTGTGCGTGGATTTTTTTAACATGGGGTGACCGTTGCACACCAGCCACCACACGGGCTTGACAGAGCGAGGTCTTGGTCCAGTGGCAAGGGTTAACCAGGACAACTTGGAGATAGGCTGAAATCCCAGAGAGCGCGGGGCCCACGAGCGACGTGCGAGCGAAGGCCCAGAGGCAGCACGGACCAGCCCACATTGCGATACATGTGCGCACTAGGTCCGTGCAGCAGAGTTTGGTCTCCCGCTCACACAGTGCAGATAAATAGCAGACTCGATCGTCACTGCGGCGTTAATCAGCCCAGTGCCCGAGTCCCAGGCTTTGCGTATTTCCCCCCCCCCCCCACTCCCGCCCCACTGCCTTCGCCCACACTCCATTCCTGAATCTGCCCAGTACGTTCTGTGATACAGACTGCCTTGGACACTCCAGCCAACCAGCTCCTTGCCTCGGGCTCCAGAGAAAGACCATCTCATTAAAGACCTTGAAATGAAATGAACTGAGAGCAGCTGCCAGTTCTCATCTGTCATTGCACCAGTTCCTATAAACGTGTTAGTTAACAAGCGTTGAAAGAAAGCAAAAGCGTGCAGTGCAGTGCAGTCCCATCCTCAACCACCAAAATCATTTTCGAGGTGGCTTCAAATCAAGGATTGTTATTTTTTTGAGGTGGTGCTGCATCTAGTTATGTAATTCCCGATGCAAAGTTATTTGGCTGTTCCCAGTCTCGGGCTGCTTTCTGATGCACTTCATCAGAAAAATGAAGACAAATAAATCAAAATGACACAATGAGCACTTTACTTATGTTTATGTTCTTATGTTTCCTGTAACCGCGAGCTTGTTTCTGTCACAGGGTTTAGGGGGTCGCCCAACATCCTCCATGGAGAAAGTCCATTTATATAGCGCTGGTCACGACCTCACGACATCCCAAAGCGCTTTACAGCCAATGAAGTACTTTCGAAGCGTAGTCACTGTTGTAATGTGGGAAACGCAGCAGCCAATTTGCGCACAGCAAGCTCCCACACACAGGATTGTGATCATGACTGGATCATCTGTTCTTAGCCAAAGCTGGTTAAGGGATAAATATTAGCCAGGACACCAGGGATAAATCTGCTGTCTGACTGTAAAGTGCTTTGGGGCTTATTAAGGTTGTGAAAGGCGCTATAGAAATTCAAGTCCATCACCGCCCTTTGGTAAAACTTGGCACAAAGTGACAACATCTTAAGAGGTGCTCAACTCAGAGATGGTTTCCCCGTGTGTCTAGTTAAGGAACAATCTTGTTGCTAAACTCCAAGCCTATTGGGCTGCGGCCACTGGAATTAGGCACTGAAAGAGGCACAGAGGAGATGGTCCTTCTCTCACATCCTTTGTAACAGGCACTGGCCAGAAAAGGACATTGAATGACCTTGCGAGTATAGCTGAGAATTTCCTCTCCGAACGGCTGGATCTCGAGCAGCCAGCGTGGAATGGGCAAATGTTTCGGAATGAACAGTGAGTGTGGGACAGGGGCCATGTCTGTACTACGCTCAGGGATCACCTCCGCTATTTCTCAATGGGCTCCAAAAAAAGACCATCGCTCCGTGTTCCGACTGAACGGGTGGAACAAGAGCAAAGTTGTTCTGGAGGAAAGTGAATGGACTGAACGCAACTCGGTGAATAATCGGGAAGTAATCAGTGCGAGCTTCTTTAGTCGTAGGATTGCATCGGATATACGGCACAGAAACAGGCCATTCGGCCCAGCCAGGCCATGCCGGCACTTATGCTCCACTCGAGCCTCCTCCCGTCTTTCCTCATCTAAATCCATCAGCATCACCCTCTATTCCCTTCTCCCCCCATATGTTTGTCCAGCCTCCCCTTAAATACATCGATACTATTTGCCTCAACCCCTCCCTGTGGCAGCGAGTTCCACATTCTCACCGCTCTCTGGATAAAGAAGTTTCTTCTGAATTCCCGATTGGATTTCTTGACTATCTTATATTGATGGCCTCTAGTTATGCTCTTCCCCACAACTAGGAACACTCTGTGTCTATTCTATCAAAACCTTTCATAATTTTAAAGAGCTCTATTAAGTCACTTTTTATGCTGGATGGAATCTCCAATAAAACTCGGAATGCGTGCACCTCACCTGCCCATTCAACCCCCACCCCACCACCTGCCAGACACAGTCACCCTGTCCATTCGTCCATCCGCCATCCACACAACCACTCCATTTGCCCGTTCCTCCTCTCCATACAGAACCGCGCCTGCCTCTACTCTGTCCCAACACAGCAACCCTACCTATCTATCTGTTCCCTCTCCCCACACACTGCCAGACACACAAACAAACGGGGTACGTTTTAGAAACTAGATCAGACACACCATCAGATTTTCTGTATTTCCCAAGGCTCAGGGTCTTTGATCTTTTTTCATCGCCCAGGAGATCACAGGGCTCAGGTTGGGGTGGAGCGTAGAATGTTTCGGTGCAAGGGGTGTCGCAGTTGTGTGGGACGGACTGGTTGGGCCGGGTGCTCTTTACCTTTCCGCCATTGTTCATTGTTCATAGGTTTATATGTAACCTTCAGGGCTGCTGACCGAGGGCCGTGTGGCTCTTTGTCGGCCGGCACGGACACGATGGGCCGAAATGGCCTCCTTCTGCTCTGTAGATTTCTATGTTTCTATATGATCCTGCAATACCTGGTAATGTATTGGGGGACTAGGGGCACATTTACGAACACAAGCGCACGGAATTAGCGTGAATCTCCGGACATAGCTTGAGCGGACTATGGGTGGAAATCTTGGGAAGAATCGGAGTGAACGAACACTTACATTGTTGCTCCGGGGTTGGCACTGACCTTCTGCTAGAGGGATCGGGAGAATCCCAGGCAGAAATTCTACCTCATGCACTGGTAAACACTGTTGGGGCTCAATTGCGGTGTGTTTGATGTTCAGACTACGAACGCCCAACAGAATCTCCTGGCCTGTCACTTTAACACAGGTATCCCATTTCACCCCGTGTGTTTCTGGTACTGAAGCTGTGCAGAAGAAAGATGTTACTAATCTGAAAGAGTTTTACACACGGGGCCTGAATGACAAAGTGAGGTGGCTGGATTGAATGACCTTTTAATTGGTTCTACCCACTGAGGTAAAACTAATATTAAACTAATACGAGCTAACACTGCGCAGTGTATAATCAGAAGTATTTTTTTTGTTCTTGTAGACAGATTTTTGAGTGATAAGGGAATAAAGGGTTATGGGGAGCGGGCAGAGAAGTGGAGCTGAGTCCATGATCAGTTCAACCATGATCTTATTAAATGGCGGAGCAGGCTCGAGGGGCCGAATGGCCGACTCCTGCTCCTAATTCTCATGTTCTTAAGTGGCTCAGTGGGTAGCACTCTCTCGCCTCTGAGTCAGAAGGTCGTGGGTTCAAGTCCCACTCATAAACTTAAGCACATAATCTATGCTGACACTCCCTGTGCAGTGCTGAGAGTGCTGCACTGTCGGAGGTGCCGTCTTTCAGATGAGACGTTAAATCCAGGTGCTCACTGCTCTCTCAGGCAGACGTAAAAGATCCCATGGCACTATTCCGAAAAGGAGCAGGGGAGTTTTCCCTGGTGTCCTGGTTTTCCCTGGTGTCCTGGCCAATATTTATTCCTCAAGCAACAGCATTAAAATAGGTCATTATCACATTGCTGTGAATGGGACCTTGCTGTGCATTCCTTACATCACTTCAAAAGTAGTTCATAAAGCGCTTTGGGAGGTCATGAGAGGTGCTTTATGAATGCAAGTCTTTCTTTCCAGTGAAGATGGACAAGGGCAACAGGCGCATGGAAACACCATCACCTCCAAGTCACACACCATCCTGACTTGGAAATATATTGGCTGTTCCTTCATCGTCGCTGGGTCACAGTCCTGGAACTCCCTCCCTAACAGCACTGTGGGAGCACCTTCACCACACGGACTGCAGCGGTTCAAAAAGGCGGCTCACCACCACCTTCTCAAGGGGCAATTAGGGATGGGCAATAAATGCCGGCCTTGCCAGCGACGCCCACATCCCAGGAATGAATAAAAGAAAAAGCAATACAGTATTTAAATCCACAACAGAGTGTATCCTTTTGCCTATTTCCCTTTCTGCTCCGAGACCTGAATGGAGGCAGACATGTGTCCGGGAAGAGGCCGCGGGTTAAATAACGACATCGCCACTGATGTGAACTGCCCTCCCTTCCTTCTGTCAGGCTCAGTAACTCATTAAGGACAGCCAGTGTCATCTGTCCCTGTTTGACTGAAGCAGCCATCAACAGCAAGACACGGGCAGAATGGATGTTAAAAGCCTCGCGCTCGCTCTCCCTCAATCGGTTTTACAAGGTTACGAGTTTAACACATTTCCCAGTTTCATCTCTTGCACAACGTATCATTGTGTGAAACAGCAATATTCCTGTTTCCTGCACTGCTAACACCGCCCGTCGATTCAGCCTGTTCCCCAGTGATATGTTATGGTTTCTTAACACCAGCAGCACCGGAGCAACACAAACCCAGTGTATCAGCCGTGGCTCAGTGGGTAGCACCCTCACCTCTGAGTCAAAAGGTTGTGAGCTCAAGTTCCACTCCAGGGATTTGAGCACATAAATCTAGGCTGACATTCCAGTGTAGTGCTGAGGGAGTGCTGCACTGTTGGAGGTGCCGTCTTTCGGATGACACATTTAACCAAGGCCCCGTCCACCCTCTCAGGTGGATGCAAAAGATCCCATGGCACTATTTTGAACAAGAGCAGAGGAGTTACTCCTGGGCCAATATTTATCCCGCAATCAACAAAAACAGATTATCTGGTCATTATCACATTGCTGTGTGTGGGAGCTTGCTGTGTGCAAATTGGCTGCTGCGTTTCCCACATTACAACAGTGATTACACGCCAAAAGTACTTCATTGGCTGTAAAGCGCTTTGAGACGTCCGGTGGTCATGAATCTAGAAATGCAAGTCTTTCTTCCTTTATTGCCCACCAAATACAAATCGCACATTGTCCCTCACGAAATGTCTCTGAGGTGACTGGATATGAAAAGACAGCGCCACTGTCCGTCCATATGCCACATTACTCTTCTGGTACGAGGCACCGTCTTGCCCCATGAACCCATGTGCCCTTCTTGCGATTGGAGTAACACTCTGAGCTAAATCCCACGTTTTAACTCTCGCTGAGACACCATTGTCTCAAAACACGAAGCATGTACAGGGAGTCAGGTGTGAAATCATTACCTCCGATGCTCCCTCCCAGTAACACTGTCCATTTTATTCAATGCCATGAAAGTGGACTGGCCGGGGAGGGAGTCCAGAGTAAGGATGTAGAGACTGAAAATTAGAGCTGTGTTCAGTTGTGGACACCGTACCCAGGAAGGATGTATTGACCTTGGAGGGAGTGCAGTGTAGATTGAACAGAATGATCCGGGGGTTACAAGGACTAAATTCTGAGTACAGGTTGCACGGACTAGGCATGTATCCCCTGGAGTACAACAGATTAAGGGGTGATCTGATTGATGTGCTTTAGAGGATTGATGGATTTGATAGGGTAAAGGGAAACATAGAAGGTAGGTGCAGGAGTAGGCCATTCGGCCCTTCGAGCCTGCACCACCATTCAATATGATCATGGCTGATCATGCAACTTCAGTACCCCATTGCTGCTTTCTCTCCATACCTCTTATCCCTTTAGCCGTAAGGGTCACATCTAACTCCCTTTTGAATATATCTAACGAACTGGCCTCAATATCTTTCTGTGGTAGAGAATTCCACAGGTTCACAATTCTCTGAGTGAAGAAGTTTCTCCTCATCTCGGTCCTATATGGCTTATCCCTTATCCTTCGACTGTGACCCCTGGTTCTGGACTTCCCCAACATCGGGAACATTCTTCCTGCATCTAACATGTCCAATCCCGTCAGAATTTTATATGTTTCTATGAGATCCCCTCTCACTCTTCTAAATTCTAGTGAGTAAAAGCCTAGTCGATCCAGTCTTTGCTTCATATGTCAGTCCTGCCATTCCGGGAATCAGTCTGGTGAACCTTCGCTGCACTCCCTCAAGCAAGAATGTCCTTCCTCAGATTAGGAGACCAAAACTATACACAATATTGCAGGTGTGGCCTCACCAAGGCTCTGTACAACTGCAGCAAGACCTCCCTGCTCCTATACTCAAATCCTCTCGCTATGAAGGCCAACATGCCATTTGCCTTCTTCACCGCCTGCTGTACCTGCATGCCAACTTTCAATGACTGATGTACCATGACACCCTGGTGGGGGGAGTCCAGAACAAGGGGGCATAACCTTAAAATCAGAGCTAGGCCGTTCAGGGGTGATGTCAGTAAGCACTTCTTGACACAAAGGGCAGTGGGAATCTGGAACTCTCTCACCCAGAAAGCTGTTGAGGCCGGAGGTCAATTGAAAATTTCAGAACTCACTGATTGATAGATTAATAGCTCCAGCCATCGGTCATCAATATGTCCATCCTCACGGAGCCTCACCTTCCCAAGGCACATTGGAAAGCGAACAGACTCGTTGTTGCCCCATTGATGATTCTGACTGTCAGTCACACAGCTTTTGACTGGGTTAACAAACCAAGGTGTTCAAAGAGTATGAAAAAACGCACAATCGTTTTTACTGCACTTCTGATTTTGCCCCTGGTTGTTGCTCATTGCAGATTAACCCAGAGTAGAGAGAGAGAAACTGTTCCCATTGGTGGAAGGGTCGAGAACCAGAGGACACATATTTAAGGCGACTGGCAGAAGAACCAAAGGCGATATGAGGAAAAATGTTTTTACGCAGCGAGTGGTTAGGATCTGGAACGCGCTGCCTGAAAGGGTGGTGGAGGCAGACTCAATCGCGGCTTTCAAACGGGAATTGGATAAGTCCCTGAAGGGAAAAAAATTTGCAGGGCTACGGGGAAAGGGCGGGGGAGTGGGACTGGCTGAGGTGCTCCTGCAGAGAGCCAGCACGGGCTCGACGGGCCGAATGGCCTCCTTCTGTGCTGTAACCATTCTCTGATTTTATGAAGACTTCTGGGAAATCCTGGAGTGTTGGCAACTCAAGGGTGAGGATAGAATCCGAGGTACAGACAAACCATAAGGACTTCCAAGAACGTCATTAGCTTTTTGCTCACAAGCAATGGACAACATATGACCTTTACTGTTGGGTCACACAGCAGTCAATATTTATAAGAACATAAGAGTTAGGAGCAGGAGCCGGCCATTCGGCCCCTCGAGCCTGCTCCGCGTTCAATACAATCATGGCTGATCTTCTCCTCAACTCCACTTTCCCGCCTGATCTTCATTCATATCCCTTGATTCCCTTATTTCTTTAAATGGTCATTATCTCTTTAACAAATTGTAAATGCTTCCCATCTTGTCTTTGGCCATTTCTGTTGCCCTGAACTGAATCAATTTAGTGCAGCTTTGATAATCCTAATTATTTCTTCCATCTGGCGCAAGAGTTATTGGGATGGTGCCAGTCACATTCAGGCATCTGTGTCCACACCACCATCCCAGTGATCACACTGAACCCACAGAGCCTGCAATTAAAGGGTCACGCCAGCAATGAATCAGCCTTCAACGCACTCAAACGTTCCGATTCTAACCTCTCACCCACTTCTTAATCATTCCAATTGGGCAATATTTGATAAGCACAGTTAAAATTTAGTGAATGAGTTCAGGCGAACTGTCTCTTTTTGCTATTTTAACACGTTTACTTCAAACACAGATTCACCACCTCACCAGTCACAACACCGCCATCTGAACAGTCAATATGGGGAGTGAGGCGCCGAGGGATTGAGGCGCCGAGGGAGTGACGTACCGAGGGAGTGACGCACTGAGGGAGTGACGTGCCGAGGGAGTGACGCACCGAGGGAGTGAAGGAATGACGCACCGAGGGAGCAAGGCACCGAGGGAGTGACACACAGAGGGACTGAGTGAGGCACCGAGGGAGTGACACACTGAGGGAGTGAGGGAGTAAGGCACTGAGGGAGAAAGGCACCGAGAGAGCAACGTACCGAGGGAGTGAGGCACTGAGGGAGTGACATAGCGAGGGAGTGAGGCACTGAATGAGTGATGCACCGAGGGAGTGAAGCACCAAGGATGTGACATACGAGGGAGTAGCACACCGAGGGAGTGACGCGCTGAGGGAGTGAGGCACCGACGGAGCAAGGCACCGAGAGAGCAAGGCACCAAGGGAGCAACGTACCGAGTGAGCAATGTATCGAGGGAGCAACGTACCGAGGGATTGAGGCACCGAGGGAGTGGCGCGCCAAGGGAGTGATGCGCGAGGGAGTGGCGCGCCGAGGGAGTGGCGTACCGAGGGAGTGACGCACCGAGGGAGTGACGTGCCAAGGGAGTGACATACCAAGGGAGTGGCGCACCGAGGGAGTGACGCACCAAGGGAGTGACATACCGAGGGAGTGGCGCACCGAGGGAGTGACGCACCGAGGGAGTGACGCACCAAGGGAGTGACATACCGAGGGAGTGACGCACCAAGGGAGTGACATACCGAGGGAGTGACGCACCGAGGGAGTAATGTACTGAGACCAATAGCAGCAATCCTACCATTCCCTTCCTGACATCAACTATCTCAACACGGAGCAAGGATCCATTCCCTGCGAGGCTCAGAACCTCACGAGACATCACAGTTACTCACAGAGGGGCAACACAGTGGCTTCATTTCGCTGCACTGGGGAACTTGCAAATACTGCTGCGAATTATACCATCCTCCAGAAAGCAGCCATCCGTCATAATGGTGGCCCCCCTACCCCTCCCCCATCCCCAGCAAAAGTGGTTTTACACTTGTTTTAACTTCAGGAACAATTGATTTTTGTTCTCAAACAACATAAGTTGGGCATCGTTTCTTATAACTGTCCCAGGGCTACGATATCCTGCCCCACAATGCGGGGGCCTTGTCTTGGCAAACACACAAATCCAGTTATTAAATAAGCAAAAGTCTGGCATTAAATATATATTTCAATCTTCATATATTTGTGCTAAATAACAATAGCGACCAAACGGATACCTTTGCTGTAACTGTCCTTTTCCACCTCAACGACAAAGCTCGCAGTCGCCAGCGTAGGCCGAGAGGCATTACAAGATCAACAATTTGAATTTATATAGTGCCTATAACGTCCCAAGGAGCTTTATCAAACAAAATTTGACACCGAACCACATAAGGAGATATTAGGGCAGGAAGCTTGGTCAAGGAGGTAGGTTTTAAGGAGCATCTTGAAGGAGGAAAGAGAGGTAGAGAGGCGGAGAGGTTTAGGCAGGGAGTTCCAGAGCTTGGGGCCCAGGCAGCTGAAGGCACGGCCACCGATGGTGATGCGATTAAAATTGGGGATGCTCAAGAGGCCAGAATTGGAGGAGCGCCGAGAACTCGGAGCGTCTTAAAGGAAGAGAGAGAGTCGCAGTAAAATGAATGGCTGACTAAACAGAACAGCTTTGCTGGTTCCCTGCAGTCTTGTGCAATCACAAGGTCAAAACAGGGGCAGCTTTTTGGGAGGTTAAAATCACCCTGTCCAATCTTAAACGTTAATGTGTTTACATGGAATTCTGTTGACTGCTGTTTTAATGAAAGCGTGACCTGTCGGGTCAAGATATTCTTTGAAACAGTGGACAAAAGAATTTCATACAAACACATTAAGAGACCTTACCAAAACCTCACAGCATGATTTCACCCCATTTCTGAAGTGCTTAGATATTCATCTGAGAGATACTTTAAGGCAGAGGAGTGCTTAAACTTTACATTTCTTTGGGTCGCGTGAAATGTTCTGGAGCCTTGCAGGATTCCTATAAAATGTAAATCCCTCTTCCTGTTAATTTGGAGTTATCTCAAGTTGCTGCTGCCAAAGTGTCAGCTGTGGCTCAGTGGGCAGCACTGTTGCCTCCGAGTCAGGAGGTTTGTGGGTTCAAGTCCCACTCCAGGTACTTGAGCACATAAAGCTAGGCTAACACTCCCAGTGCAGTGCTGAGGGAGTGCTGCACTGTTGGAGGTGCTGTCTTTTGGATGAGGCGTTAAACCGAGGCCCCGTCTGCTCTCTCAGGTGGATGTAAAAGATCCCATGGCCACTATTTCGGAAAGAGCAGGGGAGTTATCCCCGGTGTCCTGGGGCCAATATTTATCCTCAACCAACATCACAAAAACAGATTATCAGGTCATTATCACATTGCTGTGTGTGGGAGCTTGCTGTGCACAAATTGGCTGCTGCGTTTCCCACATTACAACAGTGACTACACTCCAAAAATACTTCATTGGTTTTGAGAAGTCCGGTAGTCGTGAAAGGTGCTATAGAAATGTAAGTCTTTCTTTTTTTCTAAAAGATCTTGGGTGTTCTTACTCAGGATCGGTGAGTGAACAGCACTTTCCAAAGCTCCAAGAACACAAAATTCGGGAAGGACAAGCCAGCAAGTGAGAAATACCAGCACAAACAATGATTGAAAGTGGCTTGGCCCTGTGGGACCGATTACTTGCTTCCAGGAACCGTCCCTTCAGACAATCCTGCTTCGAGGAGTGATCTCCCCATTTCATTGTCGGCTGATCCTGATGTTGGATGACCATCGGTTACAAAAAAACAGTGTTTGAAATTCATGTATGCATTAAAAAGCATTCTTGGAGCCCCTGCCCCAGGGACTGGGAGGGGGTGGGGGGATTGAATGGATATTAACCCTTCAATTGCCCTGCTGATCTGTGTGTGTGTTCAGGTTGCAAAGCTGTTTAACATCTCAACCCCCTTTGCAAAAGACAATGCTTTGCTTGCAGAAGGGATGAATGTGCGACTCATTTATATTAACGCTACATAGCGTACGGGAACCTCCCTACCAGTCCATTACCATCTGTCTTGCTTTGAGTACCAGAGGAATCTATTGTACATTAGCGAAAACTGCTGTCGTGATGATGTTGACAAACCAATCTGCTGCCTTCGGGGAGCACTTATGTTAATGACAATCAAACGAACGCACCTACTAAACTATTGAACACTTTGAATACTCATTCTGCTGCACTTACCAAGATTCATTGGTTTTCCTCTTTTACAAAAAAACCCCCACAGAAGGGGGATGGAGGGTGAGAGGAGGGGGGCGGTGTTAACAGATGTGGGTGCAAGGTGCCATTCTTTCAGTGAGGCCTGTGGGAATGCAGAGCAAAGGCAGCATCTGCACCACTCTCACAGAATGGCCCAGCGTGGGCTCGCCACCAACAGTTGTTCAAAGAAAGGGAGCAGGTCCAAATGGTTGCAAGCATTGCTTTCCCATCACAAAGCCCCAGGGCTCACGTTGTTCAATGTGTCTGTAAACTGAGGCAGCCTGTAGAAAGTGTCACCTCCATCAAGAGAGCCCACCGTCCTCTCTTTGTCAACCGCCCCCCTGCTCCCTCTTCCCCATCTCCCAGCAACGTGCTGTCAAAATTCTGCGTCCGCAGTATTTCCTCTGTTGTGTGTCTCAAAATGCTGAATGTCCCGATATAAAACTAGTAGCCGGCCTTTCCCCGGGACCTTGCTGACAGAGTGGGAGATTACAGTCATGCAGGTAAAGGTACAGGTCATGGAAGGATGGGGAAAGAGGTTTGCAAGTGATGCTCTCTGACACAGCGAGATCGGGGAGATCTGACCCGATCGCAAAAACATTGTTTGCAATACAGTCTCATTAAACCTATGCCGTGTGCCATTAGCAAGATGTCATTGGTTGTAAAAGCACTTTGGGGACATCCTGAGGGGGGATATATAAACGCAAGTCCTTCCCTCTCTGGATAGGTAGATAGATGGACATGTGCAGCAATGTTTTATTGCCCAATAATGAGAGTAAATCATTGGCTTTTGTTCACACACTGACATTTTTACTGCCTTGAGGACCGTTTGTAACTATTACAACACTCAGTCAGCACATCGTGCTACTTTGGGGTGACCAACTCTGGCTGGACCTAATCCTGGGGGGATTCATCATGTCACCTCACAGAAAATGAATAAATTCACAATTTTTTCCCGAGCCCCTGTGATTTTTCTCCCCGCTTTGCTTGCAGTAGGGTCCTCCATGAGATGCATCTTTAACTCCTGGATACTCCCGGGCAATCCTACAGAGTTGGCAATCCCCACTGCTGCATGCAGCAACTGAAAATAAATCGGGTGGCATCTGTCACGGGACATAAAGTCAACTCACAACACGTGCTCTACCTATAATACCCACCCTGAAACACTGTTACGCATCTACCATCCCATCCCCCACCTTCAACATTCACTCCCTCCACCACCGGCGCACCGTGGCTGCAGTGTGTACCATCTACAAGATGCACTGCAGCAACTCGCCAAGGCTTCTTCGGCAGCACCTCCCAAACCCGCGACCTCTACCACCTAGAAGGTCAAGGGCAGCAGGCGCATGGGAACACCACCACCTCCACGTTCCCCTCCCAGTCACACACCGTCCTGACTTGGAAATATAACGGCCGTTCCTTCATCGTCGCTGGGTCACAATCCTGGAACTCCCTCCCTAACAGCACTGTGGGAGCACCTTCACCACACGGACTGCAGCGGTTCAAGAAGGTGGCTCACAATTAGGGGTGGGCAATAAATGCCAGCCTTACCAGCGACGCCCACATCCCAGGAATGAAAAAATATCTGCTAGTTGGCTCTGTTATAAAAGTCGTTTAAATATGCTTGGATACTTAAATATTCACAGGGATAGTACAGAATTCAGATAAAGAGGTGCAGGTTTACCTGCTTTAACCACTGCCCATGCGCATTCACCTACATTCAGTGCAGTGCTGAGGGAGTGCTGCACTGTCAGAGGTTCCGACTTTCGGATGAGACATTAAACCGAGACCCCGTCTGCTCTCTCAGGTGGATGTAAAAGATCCCGTGGCACTATTTCGAAGAAGAGCAGGGGAGTTCTCCCCGGTGTCCTGGGGCCAATATTTATCCCTCAATCAACATCACTAAAAACAGATGATCTGGTCATTATCACCTTGCTGTTTGTGGGAGCTTGCTGTGCACAGTGACGACACTCCAAAAGTACTTCATTGGCTGTAAAGCGCTTTGAGACGTCCGGTGGTCGTGAAAGGCGCTATAGAAATGCAAGTCTTTCTCGCTTTACATGGACAGTGGAGACCTCTGTGGGGAGTTCAGGAGGCGAGCGGCCTACAAGAGGCCCGTCAGTGAGCAGCGGAAGTTCGTGAGAGGCGGGAGTATGGGAGGCGAGCAGCCGACAAGAAACCTACTGGTGCAACTGCAGCAGGGAGGGGAAAAAGTATAAAGAAATCGAAAGGTGACGTCACAGCCAAGGGGGTGAGTGATTGGCTGGTGATTGGTAAGTAGCTTTTCTTTTTTCTCTTCTTTATCAGTAACATTTAGCATTGTTGTTGCCAAATTAAGTTTATCTACGAGTTAAGTCATGGCAGGAGAGTTCGGACATGTGTTATGCTCCTCCTATACTATGTGGGAAGTCAAGGACGCTTCCGGTGTCCCTGACGACTACGTGTGTGGGAAGTGTATCCGTCTCCAGCTCCTGACAGACCGCATTGCGTCACTGAAGCTGCGGGTGGATGAACTCTGGAGCATCCGCGATGCTGAGAATGATGTGAATAGCACGTTTAGCAAGTTGGTCTTACCGCAGGTAAAGGGTACACAGCCAGATAGTAAATGGGTGACCAACAGGAAGAGCAGTGCAAGGAAGGTAGTGCGGGCATCCCCCTGCAAAGCAGTTACACCACTTTGGGTACTGTTGGAGGGGATGGCTCATCAGGGGAGGGCAGCAGCAGCCAAGTTCATGGCACCGTGGGTGGCTCTGCTGCACAGGAGGGCAGGAAAAAAAGAGTGGGAGAGCGATAGTGATAGGGGATTCAATTATAAGGGGAATAGATAGGCGTTTCTGCGGCCGCAACCGAGATTCCAGGATGGTATGTTGCCTCCCTGGTGCAAGGGTCAAGGATGTCTCAGAGCGGGTGCAGGACATTCTGAAAAGGGAGGTGAACAGCCAGTTGTTGTGGTGCATATAGGTACCAACGATATTGGTAGAAACGGCATGAGGTCTTATGAGATGAATTTAGAGAGCTAGGAGCTAAATTAAAAAGTAGGACCTCAAAAGTAGTAATCTCAGGATTGCTACCAGTGCCACGTGCTAGTCAGAGTAGGAATCGCAGGATAGCTCAGATGAATACGTGGCTTGAGGAGTGGTGCAGAAGGGAGGGATTCAAATTCCTGGGACATTGGAACCGGTTCTGGGGGAGGTGGTACCAGTATAAACTGGACGGCCTGCACCTGGGCAGGACCGGAACCAATGTCCTAGGGGGAGTGTTTGCTAGTGCTGTTGGGGAGGAGTTAAACTAATATGGCAGGGAGATGGGAACCTATGCAGGGAGACAGAGACAAAGGGAAGTAGAATGGGGGCAGAAGCAAAAGATAGAAAGAAGAAAAGTAAAAATGGAGGGCAGAGAAACCTAAGGCATAAAGCAAAAAAGGCCACATTACAGCAAAATTCTAAAGGGACAAAGTGTGTTAGAAAGATAAGCCTGAAAGCTCTGTGCCTCAATGCAAGGAGTGTTCGGAATAAGGTGGACGAATTAACTGCGCAGATAGCTGTTAACGGGTATGACGTAATTGGCATCACGGAGACATGGCTCCAGGGTGACCAAGGCTGGGAACTCAACATTTAGGAAGGATAGGCAGAGAGGAAAAGGAGGTGGGGTGGCATTGCTGGTTAAAGAGGAAATTAATGCAATAGAGGGACATTAGCTTGGATAATGTGGAATCGGTATGGGTGGAGCTGCGGAATTCCAAAGGGCAGAAAACGCTAGTGGGAGTTGTGTACAGACCACCAAACAGTAGTAGTGAGGTTGGGGACAGCATCAAACAAGAAATAAGGGATGTGTGCAATAAAGGTACAGCAGTTATCATGGGTGACTTTAATCTACATATTGATTGGGCTAACCAAACTGCTAGCAATGCGGTGGAGGAGGATTTCCTGGAGTGTATTAGGGATGGTTTTCTAGACCAATATGTCGAGGAACCAACTAGAGAGCTGGCCATCCTCGACTGGGTGACGTGTAATGAGAAGGGACTAATTAGTAATCTTGTTGTGCGAGGCCCCTTGGGGAAGAGTGACCATAATATGGTAGAATTCTTTATTAAGATGGAGAGTGACACAGTTAATTCGGAAACTAGGGTCCTGAACTTAAGGAAAGATAACTTCGACGGTATGAGGCGTGAATTGGCTAGAATAGACTGGCAAAGGATACTTAAAGGGTTGATGGTGGATAAGCAATGGCAAACATGTAAAGATCACATGGATGAACTTCAGCAATTGTACATCCCTGTCTGGAGTAAAAATAAAATGGGGAAGGTGGCTCAACTGTGGTTAACAAGGTAAATTAAGGATAGTGTTAAAACCAAGGAAGAGGCATATAAATTGGCTAGAAAAAGCAACAAACCTGAGGACTGGGAGAAATTTAGAATTCAACAGAGGAGAACTAAGGTTTTAATTAAGAGGGGGAAAATAGAGTATGAGAGGAAGCTTGCAGGGAACATAAAAACTGACTGCAAAAGCTTCTATAAATATGTGAAGTCGGATTCAGGTGAATTTATAATGGGGAACAAAGAAATGGCAGACCAATTGAACAAATACTTTGGTTCTGTCTTCACAAAGGAAGACACAAATAACCTTCCGAATGTACTAGGGGACAGTGGGTCTAGTGAGAAGGAAGAACTGAAGGATATCCTTATTAGGTGGGAAATTGTGTTAGGGAAATTGATGGGATTGAAGGCCGATAAATCCCCGGGGCCTGATAGTCTGCATCCCAGAGTACTTAAGGAAGTGGCCCTAGAAATAGTGGATGCATTGGTGATCATTTTCCAACAGTCTATCAACTCTGGATCAGTTCCTATGGACTGGAGTGTAGCTAATGTAAAACCACTTTTTAAAAAAGGAGAGAGAAAACGGGTAATTATAGACCGGTTAGCCTGACATCAGTCGTGGGGAAAATGTTGGAATCAATCATTAAGGATGAAATCGCAGTGACAGGATCGGTCCAAGTCAGCATGGATTTATGAAAGGGAAATCTTGCTTGACAAATCTTCTGGAATTTTTTGAGGATGTAACTCGCAGAGTGGACAAGGGAGAACCAGTGGTTGTGGTGTATTTGGACTTTCAAAAGGCTTTTGACAAGGTCCCGCACAAGAGGTTCGTGTGCAAAATTAAAGCACATGGTATTGGGGGTAATATACTGACGTGGACTGAGAACTGGTTGGCAGACAGAAAGCAGAGCGTCGGGATAAACGGGTCCTTTTCAGAATGGCAGGCAGTGACTAGTGGAGTGCCGCAGGGCTCAGTGCTGGGACCCCAGCTCTTTACAATATACATTAATGATTTAGATGAAGGAGTTGAGTGTAATATCTTCAAGTTTGCAGATGACACTAAACTGGGTGGCGGTGTGAGCTGTGAGGAGGACGCTAGGAGGCTGCAGTGTGACTTAGACAGGTTAGGTGAGTGGGCAAATGCATGGCAGATGCAGTATAATGTGGATAAATGTGAGGTTATCCACTTTGGGGGCAAAAACACAAAGGCAAATATTATCTGAATGGTGGCAGATTAAGAAAAGGGGAGGTGCAACGAGACCTGGGTGTCATGGTTCATCAGTCATTGAAAGTTGGCATGCAGGTACAGCAGGCGGTGAAGAAGGCAAATGGTATGTTGGCCTTCATAGCTAGGGGATTTGAGTATAGGAACAGGGAGGTCTTACTGCAGTTGTACAGGGCCTTGGTGAGGCCTCACCTGGAATATTGTGTTCAGTTTTGATCTCCTAATCTGAGGAAGGTCATTCTTGCTATTGAGGGAGTGCAGTGAAGGTTCACCAGACTGATTCCAGGGATGGCAGGACTGACATATGAGGAGAGACTGGATCGACTGGGCCTTTATTCACTGGAGTTTGGAAGGATGAGAGGGGATCTCATAGAAACGTATAAGATTCTGACGGGACTGGACAGGTTAGATGCGGGAAGAATGTTCCCGATGTTGGGGAAGTCCAGAACCAGAGGACATAGTCTTAGGATAAGGGGTAGGCCATTTAGGACTGAGATGAGGAGAAACTTCTTCACTCAGAGAGTTGTTAACCTGTGGAATTCCCTGCCGCAGATCGTTGTTGATGCCAGTTCACTGGACATATTCAAGAGGGAGTTAGATATGGCCCTTACGGCTAAGGGGATAGAAACATAGAAAATAGGTGCAGGAGTAGGCCATTCAGCCCTTCAAGCCTGCACCGCCATTCAATAAGATCATGGCTGATCATTCTCTCAGTACCCCTTTCTGCTTTCTCTCCATACCCCTTGATCCCCTTAGCCTTAAGGGCCATATCTAATTCCCTCTTAAAGACTGTTAGGATCAAGGGGTATGGAGAGAAAGCAGGAAAGGGGTACTGAGGGAATGATCAGCCATGATCTTATTGAATGGCGGTGCAGGCTCGAAGGGCTGAATGGCCTACTCCTGCAGCTATTTTCTATGTTTCTATGTTTCTATGTTTCCACTGGCCCTCTCGAGGCTGAACTGCCTCGACTCGATGTTGCCCGCAGAGTAAATCAGGCCGTCAGTCAGATCCTATGACTAACTGACAGATGTGGAATTGAAACGACTCTTCAGAGACAGGCTCAGTCTGGCTGCTCCGGTTTGTGGAATTGCAAATTATATCGCGGTGATAAAAGCTGCTGCACTTTTAGGAGATGGCCGGAAGTAAAGCCCTGAAAGATGAATGAAAAATGCTCTATAATCTCCAGAACGCAATTAAATTTGACACTTGGAGCGCCCTCCTTAACTTGCAGTCTTGAAAGTGTACTGTGCACTATTAGTATGCAAACAAATTTTAAATTCCTCTGCCCACTCTCTCATCAAAGGCACAAACTCCTTTATTTTGAAATCAATTATTCTGGGTTAACTCCAGATCTTAATTTGTGACATAAAAATCTAGGCTGATACTCCCAGTGCAGTGCTGAGGGATTGCTGCACTGTCGGAGGTGCTGTCTTTCGGAAGAGACGTTAAACCGAGGCCCCGCATTCCCTCTCAAGTAGGGGTAAAAGATCCCACGGCACTATTTCGAAGAGGAACATGGGAGTTCTCCCCGATGTCCTGGTCAACATCACTAAAACAGATTATCTGGTTATTATCACATTGCTGTTTGTGGGAGCTTGCTGTGCGCAAAATGGCTGCTGCGTTTTCCACATTACAACAGTGACTACACTCCAAAAAAAGAACTCCATTGGCTGTGAAGCGCTTTGAGATGTCCGGTGGTTGTGAAAGGCGCTATAGAAATGCAAGTCTTTCCTTTTTATACATCTGATACAAACTTAGCAGAGCAAACTTGATTGGCTAGAAAAAACAAAACCCCTCCATCTCTCTACCTCCCTCTGTTCCTTCAAAACCCTCCTTAAAGCCCATCTCTTTGACCCGAGCTTCTAGTCAAGCCTCCCAAAGTCTGCTTCTTACGTTCAGCGCTCATGTGTCCGACTACAGCTCCGTGAAGCCTTTTGAGATATTTTCCTCACATTACAACAATGACTACACTTCATTGGCTGTAAAGCACTTTGGGACAGCCAGAGGTCATAAATATGTTGTTGTGGTTGAAATGGGCCCAGATTCAGAAAGGGGGCATTAAAGAAAAGAAAGACTTGAATTTATAAGTGGAGCTGATTCCATGATCAGATCAGACATGATCTTGTTCAATGGCGGAACATGCTCGAGGGGCCAAATGGCCTCCTCCTGCTCCTATTTCTTATGCCCCTCCACCAGTGCAGCACTCCCTCAGTACTGCCCCTCCGACAGTGCGGCACTCCCTCAGTACTGCCCCTCCGACAGTGCGGCACTCCCTCAGCACTGCCCCTCCGACAGTGCGGCACTCCCTCAGTACTGCCCCTCCGACAGTGCGGCGCTCCCTCAGTACGGCACTCCCTCAGCACTGCCCCTCCGACAGTGTGGCGCTCCCTCAGCACTGCCCCTCCGACAGTGTGGTGCTCCCTCAGCACTGCCCCTCCGACAATGCGATGCTCCCTCAGCACTGCCCCTCCGACTGTGCGGCGCTCCCTCAGTACTGGCCCATCCAGCTGTGCGGCGCTCCCTCAGTACTGCCCCTCCGAAAGTGCAGCACTCCTTCAGCACTGCACTGGGAGTGTCAGCTTAGATTTTTGTGCTCAAGTCCCTGGAGTGGGACTTGAACCCACAACCTTCTGACTCAGAGGCGAGCACGCTATCCACTGAGCCAAAGCTGATAATTAATTAATAACTTAAAAATTAACATACAGAGACATTGCTCTGAGATTTATGGGATGGAATTCTCAGCCATTAGTCGAGTGGCTGTTCTGTGTTCCAAGCAGAAAAGCTCTCAGTCAGATTGATTTTTGGAATCGAGTGAAGGCTGCAAAATGCAACCATTACTCATCAGGTTCCACCATCTCAGTTGCCTTCTTTGCTCCAAGCACCAGGAGCCTGAAATCACTGCTGTGCTCAAATTGATAGCATTACAACAATAACTACAAGAGTGTTTCATTGGCTGTAAAAGGTTGGGGACATCCTGAGGTCATGAAAGGCACTGTAGAATTGCAAGTTCTTCGTTGAACGAATCTCAAGAAGGCACAAAATGCACTGCTCGAAAACCTGCCTGAAATGTATTCGCTTCATGGGTTCTTAGCTTAAGAATTCATAGCAACACATTGCTATTAAGAACTAGTTGGTTTATTAGCAAAAGGTTTAACAATCACACGACACATTACCAGTTCATCTACAGTGCTCACAACTGCATACCTCATCGTGGATCCCCCGAACCCAACTGGCTGGGGTTTTATTGAGTCTTGTGAACATCACGTGACTGGCTAAGCCACTCCCAACTCAACTGCTCGACAAACCGGTGAGCATGCTCACAGGGGCATACATTACTCTGCATAGGCACGCCACCAGTAGTTACCTCTATATAGCACTGCATTCAAATCTCTCCGCTGGGGCTTCCTTCAAGCCCAATGATACTCTATTACCGTTCCTTAAAATTAAAACAATCACCAACACACTATTAACACAAGAACATAAGAAATGGGAGGAGTCGGCCATATGGCCCCTCGAGCCTGCTCCGCCATTCAATAAAATCGTGGCTGATCTTCTAGCTCAACTTCCCTTTCCCGCCTGATCCCCATATCACTTGATTCCTCGAGAGTGCAAAAATCTATCGATCTCTATACTCAACGACTCGGCATCCACAGCCCTCTGGGTCAGAGAATTACAAAGATTCACCACCCTCTGAATGTAGAAATTTCTCCTCATCTCAGTACTAAATGGCCGACCCCTTATCCTGAGATTGTGATGACCCCTGGTTCTAGACCCCAAAAGATCCCATGGCACTATTTCGAAGAAGAGCAGAGGAGTTATCCCTGGTGTCCTGGCCAATATTTATACCTCAATTAACATCACTAAAAACAGATTAACTGGTTATTGTCACATTGCTGTTTGCGGGAACTTGCTGTGCACAAATTGGCTGCCGCGTTTCCCGCATTACAACAGTGACTCCACTTCAAAAGTACTTCATTGGCTATAAAGTGTTTTGGGGTGCTCTGAGGTCGTGAAAGGTGCTATATAAATGCAAGTTCTTTCTTTGTTTTACAGGTGATGCCCGGACTATGAAAGTAAAGCTGAAGCTGTTCAGGGCTAATGGATGCCCCAAGAATGGGCCATCTGCTGCCCCAAGAATGGGCCATCTGCTGCCCCAAGAATGGGCCATCTGCTGCCCGTGTAGCTCCAATGTTCCTCACTCTGCTGGGTTCTCTGACTTGAATGTCGTGGGCCTGGAGATGTGCAAAGAGCGATGCT
Source organism: Pristiophorus japonicus (assembly GCF_044704955.1). Taxonomy (NCBI): domain Eukaryota; kingdom Metazoa; phylum Chordata; class Chondrichthyes; family Pristiophoridae; genus Pristiophorus; species Pristiophorus japonicus. Next base: position 6,203,968 of record NC_091998.1, on the reverse strand, counting down.
CCATCATTGATGGATAGCTCCAAAATCTGAGCACAAGATCAGTCTGCAAAGGTGGCGTGAAATGAATGGGAACTTTCATTTAAACTGGAAAGCGGCCCCCGGGGCTTGGCGATAATGCGAATCGCGGAACCTCGCAGAGGCAAAGGCTCTGGACACACCTTGTCTAGACTGAGTGAAGGAGCTTCTATCTTACCTGTATCACTCACACTACTTATGTCAGTCATTTTACTGACGGCCACATTCCTTCTTGCTGCTGGAGCTGTTGCTGTGCATTGCTTAGTTTGGTGGTTGGAAATGAGAAAGAAAGACTTGCATTTCTACAGCGCCTTTCACGACCGCCAGATATCTCAAAGCGCTTTACAGCCAATGAAGTACTTTTGGAGCGTAGTCACTGTTGTAGTGTGGGAAACGCAGCAGCCAATTTGCGCACAGCAAGCTCCCACAAACAGCAATGTGATAATGATCAGATAATCTATTTTTTGTTATTCTGATTGAAGGATAAATATTTTCCAGGAACCAAGCATACCTCCCCTGCTCTTTTTCGAAATAGTGGCCATGGGATCTCTTACGTCCCCGAGAGAGCAGACAGGGCCTCGGTTTAACGTCTCAGCTGAAAGACAGCACCTCCGACAGTGCAGCACTCCCTCAGCACTGCACTGGGAGTATCAGCCTGGATTTATGTGCTCAAGACCCTGGAGTGGGATTTGAACCCACAACCTTCTGACTCAGAGGCAAGAGTGCTGTCCACTGAGCCACAGCTGACACCAAATTCATTCGAGGGGTTTATTGAAATGAGCACCACAACGGATACCTGGAGATAGCTGGCGTTGCTGATAACAGACTGGGGGGGGGTTTGTTTTTGGAGGTGGGCAGGGGAGGGGGCGTGGGGCTTGGATGCGGTAACTGTGGTGGTTACGGTGGGAGGATGGGATTGCAGCTGTTGTCGACATTTGATCTGAAGCAAAGCAGCGTTTGCTTGGCCCGCACTGTGCGAAACTAATGCCACGCAGCTCAGAGGATTATCGCGCATTAACTGTACGCGCGCTCCCCAAAGTTCCCCTGCTACTGTCTTGTCTCTTGCATGTCACTCTGCTCTGCTGCAGTGGGCAGGACTGTGAGAGCATTGTGCTTCAGCAACGTGTCTGGGCAGGAGAGGCTCGCAGAGTCTGGCAGAGGCACTGAAGAACAATCAAGTCCCCTGCAGTGTGCATTTTATCCCTTCCGCTTCTAGACGCCCATTGGAACACAGCCAAGGAAAACTTTCCTGAGAGGGAGCAGCACTCTGTAAAGCAGCTTCACGGGGTCTCAAGCAAAACACAGCCCCATCACCAGCTCGCTAAAATGAATTTCACAAAGATTCGCTGAATACTAGCACCCCGTCTCTCCCCCGCCTCCCCAAACAGGAAAGCTTCCTTTAGAAAATAACAGTTGAAAGAAAGACTTGGATTTATATAGCGCCTTTCACGACCACTGGACATCTCAAAGCGCTTTACAGCCAATGAAGTACTTTTGGAGTGTAGTCACTGCTGTAATGTGGGAAATGATATGTCCTTACTATACAGTATAGATGCACACGAGGCCCATACTTGAGAGAAGGTCACTCTGTGACCAGTTAGCTTTATTACCAAGACCTCAAGTGATGAAGGTGGGTGGAGCTTCCCCTTTTATATCTGAAAGTCCAAGTTAGGAGTGTCTCCCACAAGTTTACCCCGTTGTGGTCAGTGTTCTCAAGGTGTACAACTTAGGTCAGCTTATACATGGGTTACAATTATAGTTGAATACATGACAGGAAACGCTGCAGCCAACTTGCGCACAGCAAGCTCCCACAAAAGCAATGTGATAATGACCAGATCATCTTTTTTTTTGTTATGTTGATTGAGGGATAAATATTGGCCCCAGGACACCGGGGATAACTCCCCTGCTCTTCTTCGAAACAGTGGCCGTGGGATCTTTTACATCCACCTGAGGGAGCCTCGGTTTAACGTCTCATCTGAAAGACGGCACCTCTGACAGTGCAGCACTCCTTCAGCACTGCACTGGGAGTGTCGGTCTGGATTTTTTTTTGTCTTCAAGTCTCCACAAACTTCTGACTCAGAGGCGAGTGTGCTGCCCACTGAGCCACAAGAGGGAGAGAAAGGACGAGATCTTCGTAAAGCACCGAAATGCGCTATGGGCTTGTGAAGCCCGCTTTCTGTGCACGCCTAGCACAGTGAGATTTGCTCGTACAAACAGTTCATAAAGTCTGTCTTCAGCAAGTGAAATGTTACACCTGGGTTTGCAATCCGAATTCCACGAGGCACATTCAGCAGGAATACAATTTTCTCTTTGGTGCTAAATGCTAATTGGATTCCAAAACGCTCTTTTTTCGGGGCTGTGGGCGGGAGGATTAGCAATTGCGGTGTAGCAGAAGAATGAAGTTATACTGCAGCTACCACTCTGAAATATATTGCCTGCCTGTAATCCCAAACCCGCTCGGCACCGTACACGGGTGCCCAGACCTCAGCTCCTGGACAGTATATTTTACATTCATGCGAGAATTTTGGCCGAGAGCAACTGCAGTCTCAAAATATAAGCTCTGCTTCATTGTCTAATTCTGCCCTCTTGAGCATCCCTGATTAAAATCTCCCCCAGCCTCACAACCCCTCGAAATGTCTGCGCTCCTCTAATTCTGCCCTCTTGAGCATCCCTGATTATAATCGCTCGACCATCGGTGGTCGTGCCTTCTGTTGCCTGAGCCCCAAGCTCTGGGACTCCGTCCCTAAACCTCTCCGCCTCTCTCTCTCGTCCTTTAAGACGCTCCTTAAAACCTACCTCTTTGACCAAGCTTTTGGTCAGCTGCGCTAATTTCTACTTATGCGGCTCAGTGTCAAAGTTTTTATCGCATAATGCTCCTGTGAAGCGCCTTGGGATGTTTCACTACATTAAAGGCGCTATATAAATACAAGCTGTTGTTGTATAAAGGTGACTATATGCCCATGAGCAACCACTTACCGCACTGCAGTTATACTGTCTGTGGCACCATGTTCAATGGCCGCCTTTGTCTGTCAGCCGGGGCTCAGTGGACAGCACACTCGCCTCTGAGTCAGAATGTTATGGGTTTAAGTCCCACTCCAGGGACTTGAGCACAAAAATCTAGGCTGACAGTACAGTGCCGAGGGAGTGCCGCACTGTCGCAGGTGCCGACTTTCGGATGAAATGTTAAACCGAGGCCCCGGCTGCTCTCTCAGGTGGATGTAAAAAATCCTGTGGTGCTAAATCAAAGGGAGTGATCCTGAGTGTCCTGGCCAATATTTATCCCTCAAGCAACACTAAAAAAAAGTTTATCTGTCACTGCTGCTTTTGGGAGCTTGCTGTGTGTAAATTGGTTGCTGCCTTTCTTACATTACAACAGTGACTATGCTTCAAAAAATAATTCACTGGCTGCAAAGCGCTTTGGGACGACCTGAGGTCATGTAAGGTACTTGATCAAAGGTCTTGCTGTCGGTTCCCAAAGGGGTGATTTATACTCAGACTTGCAGCCTATGACGAGAGACCCACACATCTCCCAGTGCCTGCACTGCTTTTATATAAAAGCACATTCCCTAATAGTTCACTGCAGTTTATATCGATGTCCATGTGAATCAGCAATAGTTTGCGATTTGCCGCTGAGTTGAGTTTGGCCAACTTAGGGGAATTTACAGTGACAAAGGCTTTGAACCATTGTGAGGTGAATCTGACCTCTTGGTCTGGATTTTCGCCGACTTTGCGGTGGGTTTTCACCGCGATTTGACCCTCCGCAGCCTAAACCCGCTCGGCAGGATCCGCGATCACCTCTTTGCGCCTGGGGAGAGGAGCACCGACGTGAAACGCAGCGGATTGCATTGCAGTCGTACTGTCGGCTCTCTCGGGACCCGTTCGCCACGCCCGGAATACCGACAGGATCAAACCTGTCACTGCAGCTCTGCCAGCAGCGGTCTGTATGAAGACCTGCAAAAAAGTAAGTTAAAGTTTTGATTTTTTAATTATTTCGCAGCGATTTAGTCGGCAAGGGTTTTGTCAATGATTTTTGAAATTTTTTTTTGTTGTTTTGTCCCCCCCTCCCAAGGTCTCTCTCGCAGCGCTACCAGCCCCGGACTAAAGTTGCCGAAACTCGCGGTTTGCGCCGCAAATCCTCGTGCAAGGCCAATTTTATCGGTGCGTAAAGTTAGGCCTAAAAACGGTAACGCAGCGAAAACGGTAATTTTGGCGTAAAACTACTGTTTTCGCTGAAAACCGAAAATCTAGCCCAATGTCTGTCACTACCTCGATGTCTCTGGAACTCCGACCAACTTTAGACAGGGGGCTCACAAAGAATTCCTCAGATTATCAGTTTGAACACTATGTCGAATGCCACGAGTAATGTATTTGCTTCATGGGTTCTTTGCTTAAGAATTCATAGCAAGTCTTAGGCGGTTCCTCGTGTCGAGGATGATTTGCTTCCATGTCAAAAAGGGATGAGTTCACAGGTGTTTCAATGAAGGACCTAATATTCCAGATCACGAACTACATGTTGAAGGGTGGAAGATGCCTGTGGGTGGATTTTTTTAACGTGGGGTGACCGTTGCACACCAGCCACCACACGGGCTTGACAGAGCGAGGTCTTGGTCCAGTGGCAAGGGTTAACCAGGACGACTGGAGACCTGCTCTGCTGCGCGGACCCAGTGCGTGCACATATCGCAGTGTGGGCTGGCCCGTGCTACACCATCGCTATTAAGAACTAGTTGGTTTATTAGCAAAGGTTTAACAATCACACTACATATTACGAGTTCATCCACCAGGCTCACAACCACCTGCCCCATCGTGGATCCCTCGAACCCAACTGGCTGGGATTTTATTGAGTCTTGTGAACATCACGTGACTGGCTAAGCCACTCCCAATTCAACAGCTCTGCAACTATTTTAATTCTAACTGTAAATCAAGTGTCCCCTTTTGGCAAGGGCACTAGAACCCACAAATTTCCAAATAAAACTTTAACGAAACCTTAGATCAAATTAAAATTTGGTTGCCGGGGGGTGATGATGCACTCCAATCCCTCTGGTGCCCACCTCCCACGGAAGGCCGCGAGCGTACCAGTGGACTCCGCGTGCTCCATCTCCAGGGACACCCTGGCTCGAACGTAGCCGCGGAAGAGAGGCAGGCAGCAGCTCTGCAAACCTGTGAGCGGCGTCACAGGTGCATACAATACACCAGACTTCCACAAGGGAAGAGTGGGGGCAGAGTGAGATGAAAGGAGGGAGGGTGGGGGAAAGTAGCACGGCAGAGGTACACTGTGAAATGAGATGCAAATGTTCTCTGCATTTTCAGGAACTTTCATTGGGCCATTCCCATTAATGATGTATTGAAGTCACTTTACAGCTGTAAACATGTCACTTTATCATCTGAAGCAAAATACGCCCAGGTCCATCTAGATTTGAGTGCTAAAAGGCAATGAAATCTTTAGCATAAGGCCTGGTAAGAAAGAGGCATTGCCAGCGAAGATATTTCATTCCAACCTGAGCTTGGGCTCAGATGCTAACCCTCTCCTTGCCTCCGTATAAATAATCTGTTCCGGGCTCTTGGCTGGGAAGTATAAAGAGAATTCCTCAGGCAATCCAGCATTCACACAGAGGCTCTGCACAGCCTGGCAAGTGGCTAGAAAACCTCGCAACAGATTCCTTTCTGTACCGGTTTTATTAAATGTCCCTCTGCGACTGCGCAGAAATCTACATCGGGATTCAGTCTACAGTTCGCGTGCGCGCAGGAAAACATCTCGCCCAATGCTGCGGAAAACGTCTCCAAAATGGGTTGTGCAGCCTAGAATTCCAGATCCCACCACGTCCATTTGTTTCCTAAGAACATAAAAACATAAGAATTCGGAGCAGGAGTTGGCCATTCGGCCCCTCGAGCCTGCTCCACCATTCAATGAGATCATGGCTGATCTTCGACCTCAACTCCACTTTCCCGCACTGTCCCCATATCCCTAGATTCCCTTAATGTCCAAATATCCATCGATCTCAGCCTTGAATATACTCAACGACTGAGCCTCCACAGCCCTCTGGGGCAGAGAATTCCAAAGATTCACCACCCTCTGAGTGAAGAAGTTTCTCCTCATCTCAGTCCTAAATCATCGACCCCTTATCCTGAGACTGTGACCCCTGGTTCTAGACTCCCCAGCCCGGGGGAAACATCCTCCCTGCATCTACCCTGTCAATCCCCCTGTTTCCTCATCCACAGGTGTTGAATGACCCAAGGCGTCAGGCCAGCTAAGTGTGGTCAGCTCACCTTCAACTCAACCGGCCAAAAACAAAAACATAGCCATCCCCATCGTTGTCAACTGAACCTTGAATAAATACAAAGCTTCTTATCTCCTCCCACCCCACCTGGAAACCAATTTGCTCACTCTCTGCATGTAGAAGGTTCCTGTTGAATGTCTTTAATTGTCACGTTTGCAAGCACGTAGCAAAATGGCTCCTACTCTCACTGTATCTCTGTCTCTGCGATTAAGTCCCACCTGCTGATTACCGCTGTCCTTCCTAACCACCACGAGTTTCCCTTCCCCATACTTGGAGCGCTGTGTTCAGTTCCGATCTGCATACCACAAAAAAGGATAGAAAGGCATGGAAGAAGATGTGTAAACTTCGATACACAAGGACGATATCAGAACTGAGAGGTTGCAATTGAAGACTGGACAGCCTGGGGTTCATTTCTCTAGCAAGCAGGTCGCGGGGTGATCTGATATATCTTTAAAATTATGAATCATATAATGGTTTCAGCACAGGAGGAGGCCAGTCAGCCCGTCGAGTCCGTGCCGGCTCTCTGCAAGAGCACCTCAGCCAGTCCCACTCCCCCGCCCTTTCCCCGTAGTCCTGCAATTTTTTTCTTCAGGGACTTATCCAACTCCCTTTTGAAAGCCGCGATTGAGTCTGCCTCCACCACCCTCTCAGGCAGCACATTCCAGATCCTAACCACTCGCTGCGTAAAATGGTTTTCCCTCGTGTCGCCTCTGGTTCTTCCTCCCATGTCCGAGTGTAAAAATCCACGCCTACTCCTTTGCTTATTACAATGAAACGGTGGCTTTGTTAGAAAGAAAAAGGTTACTCAGGTTCGATAGGGTAGAGGTAGAGAAGATGTTTCCGCTTGTGCGGTACTTCCAAAACTCGGGTTCGTCAATATATGATAGTCACTAATAAATCCAGTGGTGAATTCAGGAGAAACTTCTTTACCCAGAGAGTGGTGAGAATGTGGAACTCGCTGCCACAGGGAGTGGTTGAAGCGAATAATATCGATGCATTTAAGGGGAAGCTGGATAAACACATGAGGGAGAAAGGAATAGAAGGATATGGTGATGGGGTGAGATGAAGAGGGCTGGGAGATGACACTGGGGTGGACCAGTTGGGCTGAATGGTCTGTGCTGTGCTGTACATTCGACATGACTTCTCCCTGATGGGTGACCCAAGTTGACCTGATAGCAGTGTCATTTCTATGTCTCCTCTCCCCTTGAAGCTGTGCTCTGGATTTGCCTTTCCTATTCTAGTTGGTGTGCATCTATATCCTTTCAGTCACCTTGAAATCTCAAGAGTTTTGGTTTCTCTAATCGAGGAGTCTGCCTCATCTCAGTGGGCAACACTTCTGTATCCCAAGTCAGTAGGTCATGGGTTCAAGTCCCACTCCAGGGACTGGAGCACAAAAATCTAGGCTCACACTTCAGTGCAGTGCTGAGGGAGTGCTGCACTGTCGGAGGTGCTGTCTTTCGGATGAGACCCCGTCTGCCCTCTCAGGTGAACGTAAAATGTCCCATGGCACTATTTTGAAGAAGAGTTATCCCCAGTGTCCTGGCCAATATTTATCCCTCAACCAACATAACAAAAACAGATGATCTGGTGATTATCACATTGCTGTTTGTGGGAGCTTGCTGTGCGCAAATTAGTTGCTGCATTTCCTACATTATAACTATGATTACACTTTTTTTAAAATTACTTAATTGGGTGTAAAGCACTTTTGGACATCTTGAGGTTGTGAACGGCGCTATATAAATGTAATTCTTTATTTGTTTTAACTGGGTCCATTTTTTGAACTCATGTTTCTGACAGGGAGCTTCTCCTGCCACAGTGCATGTTGGGACTTGGAGCATGCTCCTCCTACAATTCTCCATCCAATGGATCCACATCCGGATTCCCAACAGGAGTTCCCAGTGGGCAAAGATCCACAGTGCAAATTTGTAAAATTACCCTTGGGATTCCCCTCCCTCCTGATATCAGCCACATGAATTAGTCATTGAAAGGCAGGCAATTTTTCAGTTTATAACAACAACAACTTGCATTTTTATAGCACCTTTAATGTAGTGAAATGTCCCAAGGCGCATTACAGGAGTATTATGAGATAAAAAATTTGACACCAAGCTGCATAAGTAGAAATTAGCGCAGGTGACCAAAAGCTGGGTCAAAGAGGTCGGTTTTAAGGAGCGTCTTGAAGGAGGAAAGAGAGGTAGAGAGGCGGAGAGGTTTAGGGAGGGAGTTCCAGAGCTTGGAACCTAGGCAACAGAAGGCACGGCCACCGATGGTTGAGCGCTTACAATCAGGGATGGTCAAGAGGGCAGAATTAGAGGAGTGTTGATATCTCGGTGGGGGGTGGGGGGGGGAAGGGGGGGCTGGTGTAGATTAGAGAGATAGGGAGGGATTTGAAAACAAGGATGAGAATTTTGAAATCCAGGCATTGCATCACCGTTATCCAATGTAGGTCAGCGAGCACAGGGGGTGATGGGTGAGCGGGACTTAGTGCGAGTTAGGACACGGACAGCCGAGTTTTGGATCACCTCTAGTTTACGTCGGGTAGAATGTGGGAGGCCAGCCAGGAGTGCATTGGAATAGTCAAGTCTGGAGGTAACAAAGACATGGATGAAGGTTTCAGCGGCAGATAAGCTGAGGCAGGGACAGAGAAGGGCAATGTTACGGAGGTGGAAATAGGCGGTCTTAGTTATGCCGCGGAACTAGTCGTTGAAAGTCGGCCAATCTTTCAGTTTACAAGAATCGCAGACCTCTCTAATTCACCTAATAGTTTAATGAGCTAGTGCTTACAATAGGCTCTTTACAGATCTAAACTCAAACAAGTCCCTGTCACATTAATTTAAAAAAAATGCGACTGCGATTTGTTGCTTTGAATTTTTAGAGCTTGTTTTATTGGCATTACACTGCAGGAGTAAACCAACGCACACTTGTGACAGTTTGTCAACTCTATAACTTGCCAACAAATGAATGAACTTTAAAGCTTTGCACAACAGGCCATCTGACACAAAGTGCAGCTTTTAACATGTGCATCTTGTGAAAAGGGCAACCAGTCACAGTTCCTCCGCTGGTCATTAGATCAATTATCCATTCCCTGTGTCTGCTGACCACTCCCCGACAATTACCAGCGCGCCTCAATGGAATATCTCCCTGCCCGCACTCACAATAGAGGGTTGAAAGCCTCCAAGAGATTCGATGAGCACAAAGCTATCGTCTGTTTGCCCAAAGAAGAGAGACGACAAAAGGAATGCAAAGGGGAGGGGGGAGGAGGGCGGACAGAGACGCTAAGGGACACAAAGTAATCGAGAATATATGAACAGACCCAACCGTCCCTGAACAAAAAGAGAAAGCAAGATAAGAAACATGAAGCAGCACACAGGATAAAGTGGGGGCGTAAAACCACGAGAGCAGGAGCAGAACATGCTTTTGGATAACTTGTTGAATAAGCGTGAGAACAAAGCCTACAGATGTTATGTTTTAATCATCTCCTTGAAAACACAAATTATTAATTGGTGATCCAAAATCCCTTTCGCACGTGTCAACCTTTATTTTATTTTAATAAATCTGAGGTCATCTGGGCTTTGTACTCAACAACAACAACAACTTATATTTATATCGCGCCTTTAATGTAACGAAACGTCCCAAGGCGCTTACAGAGGTATTGTGCGATAAAATATTTGACACCGAGCCGCATAAGTAGAAATTAGCGCAGGTGACCCTCAAAGAGGGAGGTCTGAAGGAGTGTCTTGAAGGAGGAAAGAGCGGTGGAGAGGTTTAGGGAGGGAGTTCCAGAGCTTGGGGCCCAGGCAACAGAAGGCACGGCCACCAATGGTGGAGCGATTATAATCAGAGATGCTCAGGAGGGCAGAATTAGAGGAGCGCAGACATCTCGGGGGAGTTGTGGGGCTGGAGGAGATTACAGAGATAGGGAGGGGGTGAAGGCCATGAGGGATTTGAAAACAAGGATGAGAATTTTGAAATCAACCAGTCTTTCCTATCCATCGAGAACTCCTTCCCTAAATCATCACCTACCTTCGTGCTTTCAAAAGCCCATCTCTTCGACCCCTGCCGCGACCCCACCCTTGACCTTTCTGCTTCCCTCCGCCCTCATGCTCAGTTTTATCGTCCACCCCTGTAAAACATTCTGTGGTGTCTTTCTGTGTTAGCCGCACGATGGAGATGTAAAGTGTCGATTCTGACAGACTGGTGAAGCACTGGGGAAGTGTCGCTGTCAGAGGTGCCGGCCTCCAAAGAAACCTTAAAACTGAGGCCGGAAACACATTCGACAGGCCACGCAGAGAACCAATGTTGGAGTCTCAGGCACAGACTCTTTCCCAGTTCTCTGGAAAAGTTTACATAGAATGACATGGAATGTACTGCACAGAAACAGGACAGTCAGCCCAACAGGTCTACGCTCCACACAAGCCTCTCCCACCGACTTCATCTCCCCCTCTATTCCATTAAGAACATAAGAATTAGGAGCAAGAGTCGGCCATTCAGCCCCTCGAGCCTTTTAATACGATCATGGGCTCAGCTCCACTTCCCTGTCCACTCCCCATAACCTTTCACTCCCTTATCATTCAAAAATCTGTCCATCTCTGCCTTAAATATATTCAATGACCCAGCCTCCACCGCTCTCTGGGGCAGAGAATTCCATAGCTTCACAACCCTCAGAGAAGAAATTCCTTCTCATCTCAGTTTAAATGGGCAACCCCTTATTCTGAGTCCCTCAGTGTACGTCTCCCTCATGTACGAATCGAGTTTTCCATTAAATGCATCTGTGCTATTTGCCTCAACCACTCCCGGTGGCAGCAAGTGCCACAGATAGAACTTGCATTTATATAGCGCCTTTCATGACCACGGAACGTCTCAAAGCGCGCTACCGCCAATGAAGTACTTTTTGAAGTGTAGTCACTGTTGAAATGTGGGAAACGCAGCAGCCAATTTGTGCACAGCAAGCTCCCACCAATAGCAACGTGATAATGACCAGATAATCTGTTTTTTTACTGCTGTCGATTGAGGAATAAATATTAGCCCCAGGACACCGGGGATAACTCCCCTGCTCTTCTCAAAATAGAGCCATGGGATTTTTTTCCATCCATTGAAAGAGCAATCGTAGCCTCAGTTTAACGTTCCATCCGAAAGACAGCACCTCCGACAGTGCAGCACTCCCTCAGCACTGCACTGGGAGCGTCTGTTTAGATTTTTGTGCGCAGGCCCCTGGAGTGGGACTTGAACTCACAACCTTCCGACGCAGAGGCGAGAGTGCTGCCCACTGAGCCACAGCTGACACACAAGGAGAGGGAAAGCGTGAAATGTGGATGTGCTATAAAGGAGTGGGAATGAGGGAGGGGAGGGGAAGGGAGGGGATCAAAGCACATTGTGGAGGAGAGAGCAGACAGAATAAAAGTGTGCCGTTTAAGAAAGGGGGGCTGGGTGACTGCAGCATGTTCCTGCCCGAAAGGTAACCAAATGGTGCCAGCACTGTTGGGATCATCATCTCTATTCATATAAAACAGACCCTGGGCACGTAGCACACTAGAATCAACAAATTGGATTGTGTTCAGTGTGTAACGTTCCACTGGTCCCTTGTGGATGGTATTTCAACAAGAAACAACAACATTCGCAAGGTACAAATGTCAGGATAAGTTTTGCTAAATGGACATTATGCACCACTGGAATAAATAGGGTGTCGCTTTGCCTCTGGATTTGGGATCACGCTTTAAACCTTCCCTTGTTCTGCTCCACAACACTTGCCATTTTTCACAAGTCCAACATGACTATTATCTTCACATGGACCAGACGACCAGGACCTTTGTGGGTTCAAGTCCCCACTCCTTGAGCACAAAACTCTAGGCTGACACTCCCAGTGCAGCGCTGAGGGAGCGCCGCACTGTCAGAGGAGGTGCCATCTTTCGCATAAGATGTCTGCTCTCTCAGGTGATCCCATGGCACTATTTCGAAGAAGAGCAGGAGTCCTGGCCAATAGTTATCACTCAATCAACATCACTATAACAGATTATAAGAACATCAGAAATAGGAACAGGAGTCGGCCATACAGCCCCTCGAGCCTGCTCCGCCATTCAATGAGATCAAGGCTGATTATCAACCTCAACTCCACTTTCCCACCTGATCTCCATATCCCTTGATTCCCCGAGACTCCAAAAATCTATTGATCTCAGCCTTGGATATATTCAGAGACTCAGCATCCACAGCCCCCTGGGGCAGAGAATTCCAAAGATTCACCATCCTCTGAGTGAAAAAATTCCTCCTCATCTCAGTCTTAAATGGCCGACCCTTAGTCGGAGAATGTGCCCCCTCATTCTAGACTCTCCAGCCAGTGGGAAACAACCTCTCAGCATCTACCCTGCCAATCCACTTCAGAATCTTGTATATTATCTGGGTCATTATCACATCGCTGTATGTGGGAGCTTGCTGTGTGCAAATTGGCTGCCGTGTTTCCCACATTACAACAGTGACTATACTCCAAAAGCACTTTGGGATGTCCTGAGGTCGTGAATGGCACTAAATAGCTTCAAGTCTTGCCAAATACTTGAAGGGGGAAAGATTTTCAGGGCTATGGGGGAAGAGCAGGGGCAGTAGGACTAATTGGATTGCTCTACCAGAGAGCCAGCACAGGCACGATGGGCTGAATGGCCTCCTTCTACACTGGATGATACTAAGCGCATCAGCCAAAGGATCGGGATTAGTGGGGGATTCCCCCCAGGATAACCGCGACCCCCCCCCCAAACCCCCACCTTTCACCTCCTATAATCAAACAGCTGTCCAACACTTACAGTCCTGGCTCAGACACACACACACACACCCACAAAGAATGGCCACTGGGACAAGGCGACGGAGAGATACTGATGTTGGCAGACAGCATTCCCCTCCCCAGCGAGAGTCAGCACCTTCAGCAGAGACAGAGAAGCGGAGAAGTGTAAAAAAAACCCGCCCTCCCCACTCCAGGGGAAACGGAATAAAAGATGCTGGGGAGGGGGTAGGGTGGGAATTATTATCATAACTAAATTCGATTAAGCTCACATTTTGTTTCGTTGCAAAAATATCACAGCATGCCTCAGAAAGGGTAAAACTGCAAGGGCTGCATTGAGATGGGGTGTCAGCTCTCTGACAGGAGGTCAAAGGTGACTCTGCTTTCAGACTATAACAAAACCAAAAGGGATTGCAGCCTCGGGTTCCACGCGGAGTCTGAATACAGCGCTCGCAGTCGAATTCGCACGACCAAAGACAATTCACCGTGCCGACTTCTAGCTCAAGCCCAGGGGCGACTGCACGGATAAAAACCCTTCTGCATCTCCCAACACAGAGCAGCAAGAATAACTGTGGGGGAGACCAGAACTGGGGATGGGGGGGGCCATCGTTATAAGAGCATCGCTAATTAACCCAATAGCAATTTCAGGAGAAACTTCTTTACCCAGAGAGTGGTGAGGATGTGGAACTCGCTGCCACAGGGAGGGGTTGAGGCGAATAGTATCGATGCATTTCAGGGGAAGTTGGATAAACACATGAGGGAGAAGGGAATAGAAGGATATGCTGATGGGGTGAGATGAATAAAAGAAAAATAGAAAGACTTGCATTTATATAGCGCTTTTCACGACCACCGAATGTCTCAAAGCGCTTTACAGCCAATGAAGTACTTTTGGAGTGCAGTCACTGTTGTAATGTGGGAAACGCGGCAGCCAATTTGCACACAGCAAGCTCCCACAAACTGCAATGTGATAATGACCCAGATAATCTTGTTTTTGTTATTTTGATTGAGGGATAAATATTGACCCCAGGACACCGGGGATAACTCCCCTGCTCTTCTTTGAAATAGTGCCATGGGATCTTTTACATCCACCTGAGAGAGCAGACGGGGCCTCGGTTTAACATCTCATCCGAAAGACGGCACCTCCGACAGTGCAGCACTCCCTCAGCACTGCACTGGGAGTTGTCAGCCTAGATTTTTTTGGGGCTCAAGTCCCTGGAGTGGGACTTGAACCCACAACCTTCTGACTCAGAGGTAAGGGTGCTGCCCAATGAGCCACAGCTGATGCTGAATAGGAGACGGGAGGAGGCTCATGTGGAGCATAAACACCAACGTGGGTCAGTGGTGCCGAATGGCCTGTTTCTGTGCCGACAACCTTCGGTGTGCATTTAACTCAGCTATCCATCTCTTTAATAATTAAAAAAAAAATTCATTCATGGGATGTGGGCGTCGCTGGCAAGGCCGGCATTTATTGCCCATCCCTAATTGCCCCTTGAGAAAGTGGTGGTGAGCTGCCTTCTTGAATGCAACTGAGCGGCTGGCTAGGCAATTTCAGAGGGCATCTACGAATCAGCCACATAAAGAAACCATTGTTTTAATCAGAGAATATACCCATGCAGGCTCATTCCGGGAGAGATTTTCCCTTGGTTCAGGAGCACTGGAACATTGCCACACACTCACTCAAAGGCATCTTGAATATATTGACATCTATGAGGTTGGAAACACGTGGAATATTTGCACTCAAAAATAAGAGTCTTCTAAACTCCTCTTTCCACTATTGGTCTCAAATACCATTGAAGCCACTTGATACACTGTATGCCTCCTCCACAACTTAACAGCTCAAGTTCCATTTGAGATAAAAGGGGCTGGGGGGAGAGAATAGTTGTGTGACTGCATGTCTCGAAAATGTAAACACACTCTTGGTGAATCATTTACAATGTAGATACGCACTAAAGCAGCATCTTATTTATTTAACAAGGGATATACCTACATTGGAGGCAGTTCAGAGAAGGTTCACTAGGTTGATTCCTGAGATGAAGGGGTTGACTTATGAAGAAAGGTTGAGAAGCTGGGCTTGTACTCATTGGGGTAGGAAGAATGAGAGATGATCTTATTGAAACATACAAGATACTGAGGGGGCTCGATAGGGTAGATACAGAGAGGATGTTTCCCCTCGTGGGAGAATCTAGAACTAGGGGGCATAGTTTAAGAATAAGGGGTCATCCATTTAGAATTGTAATGAGAAGAAATTTCTTCTCTCAGAGGGTTGTAAATCTGTGGAATTCTCTGCCCCAAAGAGCTGTGGAGGCTGGGTCATTGAATATATTTAAGGTGGGGATAGACAGATTTTTGAGCGATAAGGGTTATGGGGAGCGGGCAGGGAGATGGAACTGAGTCCATGATCAGATCAGCCATGATCTTATTGAATGGCGGAGCATGCTCGAGGGGCCAGGTGGCCTACTCCTGCTCCTATTTCTTATGTTCTTATGTTTTGAGTTGATACAGTTCTCAGGGTCATTTATGCAGAGCTTCTGCTCTCCTGGTTGGCCATGGCTCGGCTCGTATAAGAGCTGCACTGAAATCGGTGACTCTTTACATGAGTGGAGGTAAGAAGTCTTTCGATCGCCTCTAGATGTCACTAAGGTGCATTGTGCAACATCAGCAGAATGGTGTTCAGGAAGCCTTAATATGCCACCTAGTGGTAGAAACTCAACAGTCCCATTAACTCTTTAGGGAATCAGTATGTTACCCTCCAACTTTCCTGAATTTTCTGAATTGACAGTAATCTCGGACGGATTTCAGTGCATTACGAAGATAATCTTAACCAATTCACAAATACCAAGGGTGCCCCTCCAACACTGCACGCAGATATCCACTCACACACACAAAAAAAAAACACTTGCTCATTTGCTTAGAGTGTCTCAAGGCTCCAGTCTGCTTACACATTTATTGCACCCCACAGGTTCAGCTAATGAGACTTTACCACCAACTCATCACAGATTGGCCCCTCTTGTTTACCTTGCAGTCGTGCATTATTGCACAGTCCATACGCCGAGTGAGATGTGCCATTACTTGCTGAATCTATACCTCATGAAAGATTAAGGGCAGTTTGTGTAACCCGCTCATTAACCATTGTGTCAGCCCTTCCGTGAGTACCTATCCACAGACTCTTGCCTGCAGGAGTGACTGAGTGAGGAACACTGCAAGAAATGCCAGCCTGCACTCTACGTGGATTACTGATGTACCTCCCCAGGCAGAACTAAGCATCAATATGCAGAAGTATAAATCGCAGATCGATCTTACCCAAGGATTATATTAGACAAGTCAACCATTATCTAAAGAAACTTTATATTAAATTCTGTGGGTCACCATTTAACATAACAGGCATTTAAAAGTTGGAGTTCTGCTTTTTTTTAATATTACATTGCATAGAATCATAGAAAAATTACAACACAGGTCATTCGGCCCATCGTGTCCGCGCTGAAAAAGAGCTATCCAGCCTAATCCCACCTTCCAGCACTAGGTCCATAGCCCTGTAGGTTACGGCACTTCAAGTGCACATCCAAGTACTTTTTAAATGTGGTGAGAGTTTCTGCCTCTACCACCCTTTCAGACAGTGAGTTCCAGACCCCCACCACTCTCTGGGTGAAGACATTTTTCCTCATCTCCCCTCTAAACCTTAATTACATCGAATTACACAGAATGCACGGCACAGATACAGACCATTGGGCCCAACCGCACCGTGCCGGTGTTTATACTCCACACCAGCCCCCTCCCACCTCTCTTCATCTCACCCCATCACCATATCCTTCTATTCCTTTCTCCCTCATGTGTTTATCCAGCTTCCCCTTGAATGCAGCAGGAAATATTTTGTTGAAGGTAATGTAACTTTCACTTATACAGAACCTTTAACATCAAACAAACATCAAACAGTCACTTCACATGGAGAGGAATGGACAAGGAGCAGGAACTCAGGAGAGGAGTGAACCCACAGGAGAGACATAGTACAGTGGGCAAGGTTCACAGGGGAACTCCGGCCTGTTGGGACATTTGTTGATTGAAAAATTAGATCAATTTTGATTTTAAATACTAATTCGGTTCCCACAAATGTTCTAATGGCCAGTCGAGGAAAATAAAGGATTTTATTTCAAGTCACTGTGGCAAAAGGTTTGCAAGCCTCAGCATTTGAGAGCTGGGCAATGAGTGTTTAGGCCCCACTGCGCTCAGTGGGACCGACAGGATAGACAATGTACATTGGGCATCAACAGGTCTACCTGGCTCCAGACTGAGCATCGTCTCCAGGGGAGAGTGAGGGGGCGAGAGAGAGGAAGAGAGCAGAAGAGATGGGAGCAAGGGGAAGGAGAGAGGGGAAAAGAGGGGGAAGAGGGGGGAGAGGGAGAGAGGGGAAGCAAGGGGAAGGGGAAAGAGGATGGGAAAGGGAGGACGGGATAGAGAGGAGGGGAGAGAAAGGAAGGGGAGGGGAGAGAGAGGGAGGGGAGAGAGGGAGGGAGGGGGAGAGGGGGAAGAGGAAAGGGAAGAGGAGAGAGGGGAGAGGAGAGACAAGAGAGGGGGAGCAAGAGAGGGGAAGCAAGAGAGGGGGACAGAGAGGAGAGAGAGTTGGAGGGGAGAGGGAGAGAGGGGGGGTGAGGGAAGCAGAGGGGAGGGGGATTTGAAAGCTGTAGTGAGGTGTGGACAGAGAAATTAGGAGAATGAAACTGGCATGTGAAATTGACATGAGGGCTGGGGGATTCAACACCTCCAACCGAGATTGGATGTTGCAAATACTGTCTCAAATATAAAAGTGGGTTAATGCCGACTGGTTATATGAGACACGCCCTGTGCAATATATTGGCAGTGCAGGTAGATCAGCATCATCAAATCAAACCCTTTCACACAGAGAGTTCCCGGTCTCTCTCCCACAACTTGTCCTTGTGTAATTGTAAACAAACAGTTAGTTTGCCCCTGCCCCGTCCGCACACGAACACACAGAGGACAAGTAACAGTGAAAGGTGAACCAGTGGGTATTAGCATCGATGGGGAATGGGGCAGAAATATCACATCCTGCACAATTTCTTCCCTGAATTGGGGGATAAATCACCCGATTTCACAAGCTTGTCATATTCCAAAGACCACCCAGTCCTTGCAGAGCTAGCAGACCACATTTCAGTCAGGAATTGGGAGGTTAGCTCCCCAGCAGGTAAATACTGAGGCAAGATCCACGGTTTATCATTAACCTAAAAAATGCAATGGTATCAACCCTGTCCCCTTGGAAACGTATTACAGCCTTACACCCAACTCATTCCACATTCCTAACTGTGTCCCATTATTGAGAAGGACTAATGAGGGAGTCTGTGAGATAATGTGAGTGTGAGGGTGTTTGTGAGTGTGGGTATGTGTGTGTGCGTGTATGTATGTGTGTGAGGGAGATTGTGTGTCTAGGTGTGTGAGGGTATGTGTTTGTGTGTGTGTGTGTGAGAGAGTGTGTCTAGGTGTGTGAGGGTGTGTGTGTGTGTGTGTGTGTGTGAGGGAGAGTGTGTGTCTAGGTGTGTGAGGGTATGTGTGTGTGTGAGGGAGAGTGTGTGTCTAGGTGTGTGAGGGTATGTGTGTGTGTGTGTGAGAGAGTGTGTGTCTAGGTGTGTGAGGGTATGTGTGTGTGTGTGTGTGAGAGAGAGAGTGTGTGTCTAGGTGTGTGAGGGTATGTGTGTGTGTGGGTATGTGTGTGCGTGTATGTATGCGTGTGAGGGAGATTGTGTGTCTAGGTGTGTGAGGGTATGTGTGTGTGTGGGTATGTGTGTCTGCGTGTATGTATGTGTGTGAGGGAGATTGTGTGTCTAGGTGTGTGAGGGTATGTGTGTGTGTGTGTGTGTGTGTGTGAGGGAGAGTGTGTGTCTAGGTGTGTGAGGGTATGTGTGTGTGTGTGTGTGTGTGCGAGGGTCTGTGTGTGTGTTCAGCAACTTCTGATTTAAGCGATGTTTCACCGCTGACTTTTCGATGATGATATTTCGCTCTGCTTTGGATTGAACCCTTTATAGTCAAACCTAGTGTCTGTGCTTCAGCAGCAGATAACCTCGGGTTTGCAGGCACCGTGGGGTGCCCGTGAGTATAAAGCCAGTGACAGGATCCAGCCAGACTGACTCTGTGCCCTGGCCCCTCCGAGTCCTTGCGCCTGCAGCTCTGGGGAAAGCTCCCATTAAACATCCCGCACATGAACCAGTCTTTATTCAATTTATGAGCGGGCCGACTGTGTATTTGCGCCATTTTTATTACAGATTCACATTCCTGGTGCTTTTTTATTTTACCCATAATATCGGTTGCTACTCATTGAAGAAAAGTTTTCATTTAAACTTGTAAATGGCTACTGATTCGCCTGCAGCGTGTCTCGGATTAAATTGAGAAAGAGGGATATTTTGTCTTGGTGGGGAGGGGTGCTTTCTGGCTAGAATCTCTGAATAAGTGGCAGTAAAGCGAGGAGCAGATGGGTTTGATCAGCAGGTCCCATTTTACACGCTGTCAGGAAAGTAACAATTGCAAAGTTTGGAGGTCGACCTCCAGAGACTCCCAGCGCCAGCAGGACAGGGGGCAGAGGCGAGAGTGGGAATAAGCTGAGCACTAGCACCGTGCAGGTAATCTCAAACCCTCACTCACACACACACACAACTGAAACTGCACAGAGAGCGAAATGTACAACAGAACTGACTTGGCAGCTACTGAATCCAACCCCAGCTGTATTCACACACACACACACACACACACAGTCTCCCAACCCATTCCTGCTCATTTTATGATTGCATTCCCTCCCCATTTGCGTTCCCCCTCATCCTCGCCCCGCCCTTTGTAAAGGTGACATTTAGATTTGAGTATAAAGATATTAATAAATTGTGAATAGTAGTTTTGCTATTTAAAAAACAGTACAGGCGCCCACCTACACAAACAGGGAGAGTCCTGGTCTGTTTTTTTAAAAATATCTCTTCTCATTTGTGGAATTTTAAAATCTAATTTAACCGTGGCAATGTTTTCCACAACTCGCGTGTGGGTTGAGTGAAGTTGGAAAGGATTGAGAGTGGCCCTGGTTGATCATTCCCTCTCAGGCAATGCACATCTGGCTGGAGGGGCAACTTCCAATATACTGAACTCAATGAGAACTGTGGGTGCCCTGGCCTGATCCCACCTCTCCCCTGCTGGACCCTGTCCCAGCACCGTCAGTGCCAATTGGTGGCCCAAGCCATGCCAACCCGTGACCCACGCGGCACCATTCCTGCCCACCCCCTCTCTTGGGGCTCCAGCGCTGTCTTCAGTTCATGAACTCAAGCGGCAGGTTAGTGTTAAAGCTCCCCCACCCCCACATACAAAACAAAGCTCAGGTCGCTTTGCCTCGACAACAGGGTCTGGATGAGTTGGTGGGAGTCCGAGATAGGCTTAACCTGGGCGGGGGGGTAAGAGAGAAATGTGGAAGGTGAGAAAAGAAGGGTGGGAGGGAGAGATGATGAGGAGGGAGGGAGAGATGTTAGGGGAGGGAGGTGGTGAGGAGGGAGGGAGAGATGGTGGGGAGGGAGGGGGAGATGTTAGGGGAGGGAGGGAGAGGTGGTGAGGAGGGAGGGAGAGATGGTGGGGAGGGAGGTGGAGGTGGTAAGGAGGGAGGGAGAGATGGTGGGGAGGGAGGGGGAGATGTTAGGGGAGGGAGGGGGAGGTGGTGAGGAGGGAGGGAGAGATGGTGGGGAGGGAGGGGGAGATGTTAGGGGAGGGAGGGAGAGGTGGTGAGGAGGGAGGGAGAGATGGTGGGGAGGGAGGTGGAGGTGGTAAGGAGGGAGGGAGAGATGGTGGGGAGGGAGGGGGAGATGTTAGGGGAGGGAGGGGGAGGTGGTGAGGAGGGAGGGAGAGATGGTGGGGAGGGAGGGGGAGATGTTAGGGGAGGGAAGGGGAGGTGGTGGGAATGGGGCAGAGGCGCCTCTGAGCGCCAGGACAATTTCTCGGAGGAAAGCACCTTTGAGGTACCCGGGTCTCTCCCACGCCCAGCAATAAATCTCGGCACAGCGAGAGCCGGAGAGCTCCGGTGCCGGGCGATATCTGCACAGAACCTGCAGTGAGCGGCGCTCCGCCTTGTCTCCGGCTCCGGCAGCCCTTTACAGACAGCCTCTCCTCTCAAACCTGGGTGGGTTTTATTGGGGGGGAAGATGCAGCAAGATCTGAAATCCGAGGGGGAGAAACTTGGGGTCTCATGGAAAAAAAACTTTCTAATTGAGCTGCTAGTTTGGGGGAGCAGAGATAACTCCGGGGTGTAACCCCGGGCGTGTAATGTTACAGACCTGGTACATGTAACCCTGGGGGTGTAACGTTACAGACCAGGTACTGTAACCCCGGGGTGTAACGTTACAGACCAGGTACTGTAACCCTGGGAGTGTCACGTTACAGACCAGGGTACTGTAACCCTGGGGGTGTAACGTTACAGACCAGGTACATGTAACCCTAGGGGTGTAACGTTACAGACCAGGTACTGTAACCCCGGAGTCTAACACTACAGACGAGGTACTGATAACCCCGAGGGTCTAGCACTAAAGACCAGGGTACTGTAACCCCGGGGTCTAACACTACAGACCAGGTACTGTAACCTCGGGGTCTAACATTACAGACCAAGACACTGAAACACACCAAACGCAGAGCAGAAATAAACTGCACCAAGCTCCGGAATAAATGCACCATAAAAAGTGCATCACTTGCAGAGGAACAGCTTCAATTCTGACACGTAAACTCGCAGAGCTGAGAACTATGCAATGCAAGGAGTGCTGCCGGACCCCCCTCCGCTCCCCCCCCCCCCCCCAATGCCCAGTGTCCGGGCTGGAGACCCTTACCTGCATGGCCAAGGCACACGGCCGCCCAGATGAAGTGCAGCCCGAGAGCTGGCAGCACGCGTGGCCGCGATGGAAGCATGCTGCAGCCGGTTGTCTCTCTCTCCTCTCTCTGTCTCTCTCTCCTCTCACTGTCTCTCTCTCACAGGGCCGAGGTAAGGCGGGTTGGCAGTATAGGAGAAGAGAACACACACACACACACACACACAGCTTTCTCCTTTTCCAGTGGCTCGCTCCACACAGCAGCGAAATTAAAAGATCCCTTTTTGAATTCCTTCCGACGAGGAAACTGATGCAGTCACAAGAAGTCAGACGTCACATTATTTTTCCTTTCCCCCAAAAGCACTTAAAAAAAAATCCCAAGTTGTGCCTTCTTGACGGTAGCGGGAACTCTCTGGATTGTGTCTGTCTGTGTGTGTGTGTATCTGTCTGTGTGTCCTCACAGCTCAGTGCTCCACACACACACACATACACACACACAGGACAACATGCAACTCACTCACTCACTCTCTCCACTTTCCATCCAAAGCTCAGAGGTGGAAACAGGCGAGAGAGAGAGAGAGAGCGAGAGAGAGAGAGCCCTTGCCAGACAGCCAATGGAAAAGAGGCTCCTGCAACACACACACACACACACACACAGCCACACAAAACCGACCCAGCCCTCTGCAAAACCCGGCAGCCTCTGTCACACTGCCAACCCTTCCCCAGCCTGAGCTCTCCCGGCCCACTCCAACCCGGGCGGCGCTTCTCTTAAACCCAAGCCCTGCACAGAGAGAGAGAGAGACACACACACACACAGCAGTTTAACAACACAGCCACTGATCTAATGCATTGCTCCCCCCTCCTGTCAATGTGCAGTTTATCCTTATTGTGATTGATGGCGACTCAAGTCGACTGATAAAATAGATTGTAAATCCTTTATTATTAATAAACACGGCAAGTCTGACCTCGTTCCCCCCACAATTAATTGACAGCACAAGCTGACGGCTGGAAACGTGGTTTTCAAACATTTGCAGAAATCTCTTCTGTAAACCTACTCCCAGTTCAGTATTAAATTGGGCGGAGATTTTTCTTTTGGGGCTAAATTGGCAAAAAAAAAAGTATTTTTGTTTGAAATCCTTTGCTCGCTCGAGTTTTAATTAATACAAACTGGGCTCAGCTCCCATCGTGATTCTGGCTGTGGCCACTTGATCCAAACTATTTTATTTGAAATCCACAAAGAGAGAGCCCCCTTGAAGTGGGCCGGAATTCCCATTCCTGCGGGGGCAGTGACACAACACGGAACATCTCCTTAATCAAAAGGCAGTTTCCAGCTAGTTATTAACTGGCCCAGGTCAGAAACTTGCCAAACCTGTAACTTTATTTCCAAATTCAGAACTTTCAAATCTGCAAGCGCACCCCCTCCCCCCTTTGTCACTGGGCAAAATATTAATGTTTAAAGTTCTGAATAGGAAATAAACTATGTCAGCCGTGGCTCAGTGGGCAGCACTCTCCTCTGAGTCAGCAGGTCGTGGGTTCAAGTCCCACTCCAGGCTGACACTCCCAGTGCAGTGCTGAGGGAGTGCTGCACTGTCGAGGTGCCGTCTTTGGGGGTCCCGTCTGCTCTCTCATGTGGACGTAAAAGATCCCATGGCCACTATTTCGAGGAGCAGGGGAGTTATTCCTCAAATCAACATAACCACAACAGATTATCTGGGTCATTATTTTTGTGGGAACTTGCTGTGCGCAAATTGGCTGCTGTGTTTCCCACATTATGACAGTCACTACAGTCCAAAAATTACTTGATTGGCTGTAAAGCGCTTTGGGACGTCCAGTGGTCGTGAAAGGCGCTATATAAATGTAAGTCCTTCTCTCTTGAACAGTCACCAATGGGCAATGCCCCTCTCAGAATAAACACATTACTGAATAAACTATTGTTTTGAGCACTGCCACGCACAGTGTGCAGCTTAAGTACAACGGCATTGAGCAAGTGCGCTGCAAAAGGTTTCTATAAGTGAGCGAAAACAGGAAGATGGAATGAATTCAGTGTGCAGCCGTGTCTGGAGTTATTCGCCGACTGGGCGCTGCAATAATCGCATTCTGGGTTCAATCCAGCGGGCACAGATCGAAACAGAGGCAAATCTGTGTGTGTGTGTCTTGAACCCAAAAATCACACCAAGTGTGCACCCTCCACTTGCGCAACCCTCTCCCTCCCAATCCACTTTATGCTGAACCTGCTCCGAACAGGCATTTCCAGCTAACATGTGAAGGAGTTTTGAGATCCAGCAAACGCAGACTGCAGTCAAGAATCTGCTTGCAGAAAAGGGGGGCGATTACTCACTTTCAAAATTCACCGCTGAACTGCACTTAAGCTGCAGACAGGAGTTGGAAGATAACTGGCCCGAGACCGGTATTACCTGCCATCTGCACAAACTCCAGTGAGTTTTACTGCCGACTTTTATCAGCGACCTTGATGTGAGGATCTGGCAGAGTTTATTATTTTACGATATGATAAGGGCGATGGAGCTGGCGCCAAGCGGCGTTTGAATGGAGATACTGTCCTGGTTTTGGGGGGGGGTGGACATGTTCTGTTTTAGGAACCCCTGTCAGGGAATACATGGGGGTGGGGGTGGGGGTGGAGAGAGAAATCAGCTTTGAGAGAGCTGCAACACAGCGTTCACTTTTACACCCGTTATTGCCAAGGGAAACAATAAAGATCACTTAAAAAAATACTACTGAACCATAAATGTTTGTAAAGTTCACCCTCTGATTTAACGACAGTCCCACTGTCTGAGACTTGGACAATTTATCATTTTTACTTTCATCAGTTTTATCCCAAAACTTCAGGTCATTAGAAACTTGCACTTTAGAATGTGATTTTAAAAGCAGTTTTTAAACAAACGAGCCCTTGCTTTAAATCGTCCTGCGGATAGAGCAAACCCGGCCAAAGATAATTAAACGCTGCCAAAACATACCCATAGCACACAATTTAGATTAAATGCATGAATTGTAATTTGGAAACAAATAGGCATACATGAGCAGTTATTTAAAAAAAATAAAGGTTCTCTGCGGATGTTTCTTTTCGGAATTGCTCCTTTGGCGAACTTTCACAATGACACCAATCAGCTTTTTTTGGGTCTGTTTATTTGCCAGGTACCTCCACCCTTCAGCAGTGTGGAGCCGTGGCTGCAGAAGCTCACTGCCTGTGGGGCCAGCAGAAAGCCAGCCTGCAGAGCAGCGGCAATTACAGGGCATGGCACCAGGGGGCGCATCGGAACCAAAATAGGACAAGAAACTCCAAGCGCCCATTTAGATACAGATTATTAACAAGCAAAAGTGTTTAAAGGAGGAAGGGATGAAATTATAAACAGCTCTAATAATGATTTTACTGTATGTTTGGAGCCTCCCTCCCCCTCACCGGTGGGCACTGTAGGGAACAGAGTGCCAGACACAAATAACAATATTATGAGTTAGATTGATACATCTCCCCTTTTGTTCAAGGTAAAACTTTTCTGACTGAATTATTACATTGGATGGTTCCTCCACACACTTGTACATTGGTTTTCCTGTTCATGACACGGGGGCAAAACCCAATTTTGGTCAATTAAAATAGACATGGGAGGGAGGACGGGGGACAGAAAATCTTTCACTAAACAGGTTCACACCCAGAACCAAGATATTAAAACTATTCCCATTCCCCTCCCTTTACCCAGTTACACTTTCGCCAACAAGAACTGAGTGAAATAGTGGCAGCAATAGAAATACAGAATTTTAGGACGACTGGAATCTGGTGGCGATGTATTCCTGTTAAAAGTAACAGGGGAGAAATAATACACAGTTTTAAAGCAATAGCATTTATCTTGCACTGTCTGCAAATTTCATTTAGATTGTTGGAGTCACCATGAAGGCGATTGTGATGGTGAGAGTATCTGAGAACGGTTCACTTTGTGCATCGTCTCACTCCTCCTGAAGGAGTGGGGGATTGGGGGGGGCGGGGGGAGAGATTACAACATAAACAGCGACCAGCGTGTGTGTGTGTGTGTATGTGTGCATCTGATCAACATCTCTCATATTCAGGGCCCTCCACACGGTGATTTGGAAGCATTTCCCACTCCCTGTTTGTCAGGGATTCAGCCGCCTCCATCCCAGACTGTACAACAAACACTTCACTCTGCAGCCACACTGTGCAACGTTCCCCTTCAATGCTGCCTCAATAATTAATCTGCCCGAGGTGTAATAACTATCAATAATGCAGGCCCAATAATGTTATACAAGTTCAAGACACCGATCTGCCTATGCAATCGCCTGGTTCCTGGGACCCCCTGCAATTTCAAGATTTACTCTTTAGAAAGAAAGACGTGTATTTCTATAGGGCCTTTCACAGCCACCGGACGTCTCAAAGCACTTTACAGCCAATGAAGTACTTTTGGAGTGCAGTCACTGTTGTAATGTGGGAAATGCGGCAGCCGATTTGCGCACAGCAAGCTCCCACAAACAGCAATGTGATAATGACCAGATCATCTGTTTTTTCCAGTGATGTTGATTGAGGGATAAATATTGGCCCCAGGACACCGGGGATAACTCCCCCTGCTCTTCTTCGAAATAGTGCCACGGGATCTTTTACATCCACCTGAGAAGTCAGACAGGGCCTCGGTTTAACGTCTCATCCAAAAGACGGCACCTCCGACAGTGCAGCGCTCCCACAGCACTGCACTGCGAGAGTCAGCCTAGATTTTGTTGTGCGCAAATCCCTGGAGTGAGACTTGAACCCACAACCTTCTGACTCAGAGGCGAGGGTGCTAGCCACTGAGCCACGGCTGACACTAAGGGGCATTGCAAACTTCAAGGGGCAGATGCAAACAACGCTGGGGACTGGCAGAGAATACCTCCAAGGGGCCGACACATGTGACCACGAGACTGAGCAAGGACATCGCCAAGGGACTGAGTGACAGGACGTGTCATGGGGATGGCAGTTGTTGGGAAGCTGCGGGAAGCCGATGGGTGAACCGAGATAGAAGCAGACTACAGGGGAAAAACTGCTTTCAGAAAGGAAAGCATAAAGACGTCACCAACAGCTCGATCAGGGAGGCTGCTGGGAACCAGATGATGCAATAAAATGCCAATCGTACGTGCCTATTTGAATGAAACCTGTGATTAATATGACAAAATTTCAACCAGACTGAATGACATCAATTCTTATATTGCATCCGGCCAACTAAAACTGATCATTTAATTCAAGAAGGTGCCATCAATTTCAATGAATATGACAGTAGACCACACACACACACACACACACAGACACACTCACATACACACACACACAGACATGCAGGCACACACGCGTGCACAGACACACACACTCACATACAGACACACTCACACACACAGACACACATACCAAGGCCTCTTCTATGGCACCAAACCCGTGACCTCTACCGCCTAGAAGGACAAGGGCAGCAGGCGCATGGGAACACCACCACCTCCACGTTCCCCTCCAAGTCACACACCATCCTGACTGGAAAATATATCGGCCGTTCCTTCATCGTCGCTGGGTCACAATCCTGGAACTCCCTCCCTAACAGCACTGTGGGAGCACCTTCACCACACGGACTGCAGCGGTCACCACCACCTTCTCAAGGGGCAATTAGGGACGGGCAATAAATGCCGGCCTTGCCAGCGATACTCGCATTCCTAAAATGAAATTTTTTAAAGTTTTGGTTTAGCTCAATTAGTAGCACTCTCAGCAACGGTTCAAGCTCTACCCTTAGAGCTGAGCACACAATCTAGTGTGACACTTTGGTGCAGTACTGAGGGAGTGCTGCATTGTTGAAGGTGCTACGTTAAGTCAAGGCTCTGTCTAGCTGTTCCCGCGGCACTATTTAAAGAGGAGCAGGGAGCATTCACATTTTCCGACCCAACATTCCTCCCCTCAGTGAACAATGAAACCAAACAGATTAGATGATTAGTTATCTGGGTGGGATCTTCCTGTGTGTTATTGGCTACCGCATCAATAACAACTTGCATTTGTAAAGCGTGTCGCAGGAGCGGAATTTGAAAAAATTTGACACTGAGCCACAAAAGGAGATATTAGGTTAGATGACCAAAAACTTGGTCAAAGAAAGACTTGCAAGTGTATAGCGCCTTTCACGACCACCAAACATCCCAAAGCACTTTAGTCACTGTGGGAAACACAATAACCACTTTGCGCACAGCAAGCTCCACATGCAGCAATGTGCTAATGACAAGATAATCTGTTTTTGTTATGTTGATTGAGGGATATATATTGGCCCCAGGAGAACTCCCTTGCTCATAGTGCCATGGGGTCTTTTACATCCACTTGAGAGAGCAGACAGGGCCTCGGTTTAATGTCTCATCCGAAACACGGCACCTCCAACAGTGCAGCACTCCCTCAGCACTGCACTGGGAGTGTCAGCCTAGATTTTTGTGCTCGAGTCCCTGGAGTGGTCCTATGAACCCACAACCTTCTGACTCAGAGGCGAGGATGCTGCCCACTGAGCCACGGCTGACACTGGCAAGTAGGTTTTAAGGTAGAGAGGCTTATTACAATTACAGCCTATTACAATTCCTTGAATGTTCTACAGCGCTTGCAACAATTCCTCAGGAACACAATAATGTTCCATTTAAGTACGCATCGTTAGACAGTGCTGAAATCACTCTTGCTGACAAATGTTCCATAAATTTGCATCGAGAAAAGTTAATCCTACAAACCCATTGTCATAAAATGCACAATAAAACTTCCTCGCTAACACAATTCTTGCCATCAGCACTAATGTAACCTATTTGATACAGTCCCAGGCGGATTTGATGGCACTTGTCTGATGTCGATAAAAGAAAGGCTTGCAAGTGTCACACCTCTCAAAAACATCTCAAATAAATGAATTACTGCCACTGCAGGCAAATGCAGAAGCTATTTTGCACCCAGCCAGATCCCACAAACAGCTAATACAAAAACAGATAGTAAGAGTTTCTCCAGGTACATCAAAAGGAAAAGAGTGGCTAAAGTAAATGTTGGTTCCCTGGAGGATGAGAATGGGGAATTAATAATGGAGAGCAGGGAAATGGCAGAAACTTTGAACAAATATTTTGTAACGGTCTTCACGGTAAAAGACACTAAAAACATCCCAATAGTGGATAATCAAGGGGCTATAGGGAGGGAGGAACTAAATACAATCACTATCTCTAAAGAAGTACTCGGTAAAATAAAGGGACTAAAGGCGGACAAGTCCCCTGGACCTGATGGCTTGCATCCTAGGGTCCTAAAAGAAGTGGCTGCAGTGATAGTGGATGCATTGGTTGTAATTTACCAAAATTCCCTGGATTCTGGGGAAGTCCCAGCGGATTGGAAAACCGCAAATGTAAAGCCCCTATTTAAAAAAGGAGGCAGACGGAAAGCAGAAAACTATAGACCAGTTAGCCTAACACCTGTCATTGGAAAAGCATTAATTCAATCAAGCAGAATCAGCATGGTTTTATGAAAGGAAAATCGTTTTTGACAAATTTGCTGGAGATCTTAGAGGATGTAATGATCAGGGTAGATAAGGGGGAACCAGTGGATGTGGTGTATTTGGATTTCCAGAAGGCATTCGATAAGGTGCCACATAAAAGGTTACTGCATAAGATAAATGTTCATGGGGTTGGGGGTAATATATTAGCATGGATAGAGGATTGGCTAACTAACAGAAAACAGTGAGTTGGGATCATTTTCTGGTTGGCAAACAGTAACTAGTGGAGTGCCGCAGGGATTGGTGCTGGGGTCTCAACTATTTACAATCTATATTAATGATTTGGATGAAAGGACCGAGTGTAATGTAGCCAAGTTTGCTGATGAAACAAAGATGGGTGAGAAAGCAAATTGTGAGGAAGACACAAAAAATCTGCAAAGGGATATAGACAGGCTAAGTGAGTGGGCAAAAATCTGGCAGATGGAGTATAATGTGGGAAAATGTGAGGTTATCCACTTTGGTGGAAAAAATAGAAAAGCAAATTATAATTTAAATGGAGAAAAATTGCAAAGTGCTGCAGTACAGAGGGACCTGGGGGTCCTTGTGCATGAAACACAAAGAGTTAGTATGCCTCAGGAAGGCAAATGGAATGTTGGCCTTTATTGCAAGGGGGATAGAGTATAAAAGCAGAGAAGTCCTGCTACAACTGTACAGAGTATTGGTGAGGCCACACCTGGAGTACTGCGTACAGTTTTGGTCTCCGTATTTAAGGAAGGATATACTTGCATTGGAGGCTGTTCAGAGAAGGTTCACTAGGTTGATTCTGCAGATGAGGGGGTTGACTTATGAAGATAGGCTGAGTAGGTTGGGCCTATACTCATTGGAGTTCAGAAGAATGAGAGTGATCTTATTAAAACATGTAAGATAATGAGGGGGCTCGACAAGGTGGATGCAGAGAGGATATTTCCACTCATAGGGGAAACTAAAACGAGAGGGCATAGTCTCAGAATAATGGGCCGCCTATTTAAAACTGAGATGAGGAGGAATTTATTCTCTTAGAGGCTTGTAAATCTGTGGAATTCTCTGCCCCAGAGAGCTGTGGAGCCTGGGTCATTGAATATACAGATTTTTAGACAGATTTTTGAGCGATAAGGGAGTAAAGGGTTATGGGGAGCGGGCGGGGAAATGGAGCTGAGTCCATGATCAGATCAGCCATGATCTTATTGAATGGCGGAGCAGGCTCGAGGGGCCAAATGGCCGACTCCTGCTTCTATTTCTTATGTTCTCTATGCATGAGTCATCAAAGTATTTTTCAGGTGTTGGTTGGGCAGGTTGGGAGGTGGGGCGGGAATGGTGACCAGGACACCAGGGGAACACTGTTAGAACATAAGAACATAAGAAATAGGAGCAGGAGTAGGCCATACGGCCCCTCGAGCCTGCTCCGCCATTCAATAAGATCATGGCTGATCTGATCATGGACTCAGCTCCACTTCCCTGTTCGCTCCCCATAACCCCTTATTCCCTTATCATTTAAGAAATTGTTGATTTCTGTCTTAAATTTATTCAATATCCCAGCTTCCACAGCTCTCTGAGGCAGCAAATTTTCTCATATTTACAACCCTCTGAGAAGAAATTTCTCCTCATCTCTGTTTTAAATGGGCGGCCCCTTATTCTAAGATCATGCCCTCGAGTTCTAGTCTCCCCCATCAATGGAAACATCCTCTCTGCATCCACCTTGTCAAGTCCCCTCATAATCTTATACGTTTCGATAAGATCACCTCTCATTCTTCTGAACTCCAATGAGTAGAGGCCCAACCCACTCAACCTTTCCTCATAATTCAACCCCTCGTCCCCAGAATCAACCTAGTGAACCTTCTCTGAATTGCCTTCAAAGCAAGTATATCCTTTCATAAATATGGTAAGCAAAAACTGCACGCAGTATTCTGTTCTTCGTTGAATAGTGCTGTGGTGTCATATTTGAAGCCGAGGTGAGCTTCTGACCACATATCCGCAGTACAACTAAGACCGCCTATTTCCACCTCCGTAACATCATCCGGCTCCGCCCCTGCCTCAGCTCATCTGTTGCTGAAGCCCTCATCCATGTCATTGTTACCTTGACACTTGACTCGTGATTGGCTTCCCACATTCTACCCTCCGTAAACTAGAGGCTGTCCGCGTCCTAACTCGCACCAAGTCCCGCTCACCCATCATCCTCTGTGCTCGCTGACCTACAATCGCCTCTGGGTAAGCAACACCTCGATTTTAAAGTTCGCATCCTTGTTTTCAAATCCCTCCATGGCCCCCGCCCCTCCCGATCTCTGTAATCTCCTCCAGCCCCACTACCCCCCCGAGATCTCTGCATTCCTCTTACTCTGGCCTCTTGAGTACCCTCAATTTTACTCACTCCACCATTGATGGCCGTGCCTTCAGCTGTCAAGCCTCAACACTCTGGAATTCCTTCCCTAAACTTCTCCGCCTCTCTGCCTCTCTTTCCTCCTATAAGACGCTCCTTAAAATCGATTTCTTTGACCAAGCTTTTGTCCTCATATCTACTTACCTGGCTTGGTGTCAAATTCTGTTTGATAATGCTCCTGTGTAGCGCCTTGGGACGTTTTACTACGGTGAAAGGCACTAAATATATATATACACACACAAGACGTTGTTGTTGTTGTTATGGGATCATTAACATCCACCTGAACCATTGAAGCAGACAAACCGGGCCTTGGCTTAATGGTTCAACTGAAAGATAGTATTTTGGACAGTGCAGTGTTGCCTCAGCCCTGCACTGGGAGTGTCAGCCTAGATTCTGTGCTCACGTCTTGGAGTGGCTCTCGAACCCACAACCTTCTGACTCATCAGGGAAATTGCTGCCCATTGAGCCACTGGCTGATGACTGTGAGAGAAATAAGGAACATTTCTTTGCATGTTCTCTCTCTGATGAGTGAAAGAAAGGCTTGTGTTTCCACAGCGCCTATCCTGACCTCAGGATGTTTACAAAGTGCTTTACAGCCAATCAAGTATTCTTTGAAGTGTGGTAAAAGCCACCTTTTGTAACGTAGAAAGCAAAGCAGCCAATTTGCCCACAGCAAGATCATACAAAGAGTAATCAGACAAATGATCAGTTTCATCTGTTTTACTCATGTCAGTTGAGGGATAAATATTGGCCAGGCCTCCTGCTGAACTTAAGGTCCATTGCTAATGCAGTGTGGAGAGAATTTGTAATGGCAAACAGTGCCCAAGGAGTTATATCTAAAGCTATGGTCAATATCACCAGTAAAAAGAAAGACTTGTATTTATATAGCGTCTTTCAAGACGACTTTACAGCCAATGAAGTACTTTTGGAGTGTAGTCACTGTTGTAATGTGGGAAACGCGGCAGCCAATTTTCACACAGCAAGCTCCCACAAACAGTAAAGTGATAATCACCCAGATGATCTGTTTTTTTGTTATGTTGATTGAGGGATAAATATTGGCCCAGGGCACGAGGGATAATTCCCCTGTTCTTCTTCGAAATAGTGCCGTGGGATCTTTTACATCCACCTGAGAGGGCAGACGGGGCCTCGGTTTAACGTCTCATCTGAAAGACGGCACCTCCGACAGTGCGGCACTCCTTCAGTGCTGCACTGGGAGTGTCAGCCTAGATTTTTGTGCTCAAGTCCCTGGAGTGGGACTTGAACCCACAACCCTTTGACTCAGGTGAGTGTACTGCCCACTGAGCCACTATGGCAAGGAAGGAAGGTTACCCAATCTACAGACACAAAATGAGTTGGTAGTCACACGCTGCCAAATTCAGCCAATTCTGGCCTTGGCAGCCAAGTGTGGCAGCTCTGCTTAGCACCAGCACTGAATGTGTGCAGAGTGATTGCAGCCTGAATGTGGTCGTGTAATTCGAATGTAATGTCAAACCAAGTTTATAAAGTTCCCAGGGAGGTCCCGTGGGTTCCCTAAGCACTTTACAAACTTCACCTGCACTACTTTTAAATATTTAGGTTGACATTAAATACATGTGAGGGCACGAGTTCCCTCATGTTTTGCACTGCGATTTTTCATTTCTCATATCAACGATCCATTTGGCCTCACCCGCCTGAGATTGACAAATTTACACCAATTAGTGCTGCATTTGGGGCAATGTGGACCCCCAGCCAGCAGGAAGTGGATTGAGAGAGCAACAAACACACTTTGTTCCGATCCTTTCGGGTGTCTCAGAGCCCCTTGTCCCATCACTCTCTCCCAGATTTGAACGCAGGTTTCAGAGATGAAAGGTCAGTTTTATAACTGGGCAACAAGTTTTTTAAACCACTTCTCTAATGGGACCATCAAGCGGATTTAAAAAAATTCATTCACGGGATGTGGGCAAGGCCGGCATTTATTGCCCATCCCTAATTGCCCCTTGAGAAGATGGTGGTGAGCCGCCTTCTTGAACCGCTGCAGTCCGTGTGGTGAAGGTGCTCCCACAGTGCTGTTAGGGAGGGAGTTCCAGGACTGTGACCCAGCGACGATGAAGGAACAGCCGATAAATTTCCCAGTCAGGATGGTGTGTGACTGGGAGGGGAACGTGGAGGTGGTGGTGTTCCCATGCACCCGCTGCCCTTGTCCTTCTAGGTGGTAGAGGTCGCGGGTTTGGGAGGTGCTGCCGAAGAAGCCTTGGCGAGTTGCTGCAGTGCATCTTGTAGATGGTACACACTGCAGCCACGGTGCGCCGGTGGTGGAGGGAGTGAATGTTGAAGGTGGTGGGTAGCGTGTTGTTGGAGCTGCACTCATCCAGGCAAGTGGAGGGTATTCCATCACACCCCTGACTGGTGCCTTGTAGATGGTGGAAAGGCTTTGGGGAGTCAGGAGGTGAGACACTCGCCGCAGAATACTCAGCCTCTGACCCGCTCTCGTTGCCACAATATTTATGTGGCTGGTCCAGTTAAGTTTATGGTCAAAGGTGATGCCCAGGATGTTCATGGCGGGGGATTCGGTGTTGACTGTCAAGCGGAGATGGTTAGATTCTTGTTGGAGATAGTCATTGCCTGGCACTTGTGTGGCGTGGATGTTATGGGTATTGCCCGTTAAGTCAACTGTGGAACAACACTGATATATCAGGCCTCTAATCACAGGGCAAGGAGCCATCATGCTAAAGGACAAATGGGATAAATACTACCCCCCTCCAAAAACAAATATGGTCCATTGTTGAATTAGACAATGGTAGAGAAAGGAAGAGCTCACCTATAACAGGAAGGACTTCCAATCAGAATGACTTAAAAATAAATCTTTTAAGGTCCCAAATCCATGTGAAAACAAAGGTCCATCATCATCATCATAGGCGGCCCCTTGAACGAGGATGACTTGCTTCCACACCAAAAGGGATGAGTTCATTGATGTTTCAATGAAGGACCCGATGTTCCAGACCTGAACTCCAGGGGTGGAAGATGCCTGTGCGTGGATTTGTTTAACGTGGGGTGACCGTTGCACACCAGCCACCACACGGGCTTGACAGAGCGAGGTCTTGGTCCAGTGGCAAGCGTTAACCAGGACGATTGGAGACCAGC